>NC_092174.1:4002939-5202939 GCF_045791955.1 Oncorhynchus clarkii lewisi | reverse complement strand
AGCAAATTGGAGTGGGTCTAGGGTGTCAGGTAGGGTGGAGGTGATATGGTCCTTGACTAGTCTCTCAAAGCACTTCATGATGACGGAAGTGAGTGCTACGGGGCGGTAGTCGTTTAGCTCAGTTACCTTAGCTTTCTTGGGAACAGGAACAATGGTGGCCCTCTTGAAGCATGTGGGAACAGCAGACTGGTATAGGGATTGATTGAATATGTCCGTAAACACACCGGCCAGCTGGTCTGCGCATGCTCTGAGGGCGCGGCTGGGGATGCCGTCTGGGCCTGCAGCCTTGCGAGGGTTAACACGTTTAAATGTCTTACTCACCTCGGCTGCAGTGAAGGAGAGACCGCAAGTTTTCGTTGCAGGCCGTGTCAGTGGCACTGTATTGTCCTCAAAGCGGGCAAAAAAGTTATTTAGTCTGCCTGGGAGCAGGACATCCTGGTCCGTGACTGGGCTGGATTTCTTCCTGTAGTCCGTGATTGACTGTAGACCCTGCCACATGCCTCTTGTGTCTGAGCCGTTGAATTGAGATTCTACTTTGTCTCTGTACTGACGCTTAGCTTGTTTGATTGCCTTGCGGAGGGAATAGCTGCACTGTTTGTATTCGGTCATGTTACCAGACACCTTGCCCTGATTAAAAGCAGTGGTTCGCGCTTTCAGTTTCACACGAATGCTGCCATCAATCCACGGTGTCTGGTTAGGGAATGTTTTAATCGTTGCTATGGGAACGACATCTTCAACGCACGTTCTAATGAACTCGCACACCGAATCAGCGTATTCGTCAATGTTGTTGTCTGACGCAATACGAAACATGTCCCAGTCCACGTGATGGAAGCAGTCTTGGAGTGTGGAGTCAGCTTGGTCGGACCAGCGTTGGACAGACCTCAGCGTGGGAGCCTCTTGTTTTAGTTTCTGTCTGTAGGCAGGGATCAACAAAATGGAGTCGTGGTCAGCTTTTCCGAAAGATGGGCGGGGCAGGGCCTTATATGCGTCGCGGAAGTTAGAGTAACAATGATCCAAGGTCTTTCCACCCCTGGTTGCGCAATCGATATGCTGATAAAATTTGGGGAGTCTTGTTTTCAGATTAGCCTTGTTAAAATCCCCAGCTACAATGAATGCAGCCTCCGGATAAATGGTTTCCAGTTTGCAAAGAGTCAAATAAAGTTCATTCAGAGCCAACGATGTGTCTGCTTGGGGGGGATATATACGGCTGTGATTATAATCGAAGAGAATTCTCTTGGTAGATAATGCGGTCTACATTTGATTGTGAGGAATTCTAAATCAGGTGAACAGAAGGATTTGAGTTCCTGTATGTTTCTTTCATCACACCATGTCACGTTAGTCATAAGGCATACGCCCCCGCCCCTCTTTTTACCAGAAATATGTTTTTTCCTGTCTGCGCGATGCGTGGAGAAACCTGTTGGCTGCACCGCTTCGGATAGCGTCTCTCCAGTAAGCCACGTTTCCGTGAAGCAAAGAACGTTACAGTCTCTGATGTCCCTCTGGAATGCTACCCTTGCTCGGATTTCATCAACCTTGTTGTCAAGAGACTGGACATTGGCAAGAAGAATGCTAGGGAATGGTGCACGGTGTGCCCGTCTCCGGAGTCTGACCAGAAGACCGCCTCGTTTCCCTCTTTTTCGGAGTCGTTTTTTTGGGTCGCTGCATGGGATCCACTCCGTTGTCCTGTTTGTAAGGCAGAGCACAGGATCCGCGTCGCGAAAAGGGTATTCTTGGTCGTACTGATGGTGAGTTGACGCTGATCTTATATTCAGTAGTTCTTCTCGACTGTATGTGATGAAACCTAAGATGACCTGGGGTACTAATGTAAGAAATAACACGTAAAAAAACAAAAAACTGCATAGTTTCCTAGGAACGCGAAGCGAGGCGGCCATCTCTGTCGGCGCCGGAAGTTGAGTGCCATGTAAGAAAGCTAACGTTTAAGTTCTTTGCTCAGAACATGAGAACATTTGAAAGTTGGTGGTTCCTTTTAACATGAGTCTTCAATATTCCCAGGTAAGACGTTTTAGGTTGTAGTTATTATAGGAATTATAGGACTATTTCTCTCTATACCATTTGTATTTCATATACCTTTGACTATTGGATGTTCTTATAGGCACTTTAGTATTGCCAGTGTAACAGTATAGCTTCCGTACCTCTCCTCGCTTCTACCTGGGCTCGAACCAGAAACAAAACGACAACAGCCACCCTCGAAGCAGCGTTACCCATGCAGAGCAAGGGGAACAACTACTCCAAGTCTCAGAGCTAGTGACGTTTGAACCGCTATTAGCGCACACCCCGCTAACTAGCTAGCCATTTCACATCACATCGTTGCACCAGCCAAATCTCGGGAGTTGATAGGCTTGAAGTCATAAACAGCAGAGCTGCTGGCAAAACGCACGAAAGTGCTGTTTGAATGAATGCTTATGAGCCTGCTGGTGCCTACCATCGCTCAGTCAGACTGCTCTATCAAATCATAGACTTAATTATAACATAATAACACACAGAAATGCGAGCCTTAGGTTATTAATATGGTCAAATCCGGAAACTATCATCTCGAAAACAAGACGTTTATTATTTCAGTGAAATACGGAACTGTTCCGTATTGTATCTAACGGGTGGCATTCATCAGTCTAAATATTCCTGTTACATTGCACATCCTTCAGTGTTCTGTTATAATTACGTAAAATTCTGGCAAATTAGTTAGCAATGAGCCAGGCGGCCCAAACTGTGGCGTATACCCTGACTCTGCGTGCAATGAATGCAAGAGAAGTGACACAATTTCACCTGGTTAATATTGCCTGCTAGAAGAAAAATAAACGCACACCTATTTAGGCGAGGTGCTGGCAAGCGGAGTAGACAACTTGAAAATAAATAAAACGAGAGGCTGCCTGGATCTTTAACTTAAAGACCCTTGCGCCCTTCGGTCTCAACGTAGACTTTGATCTGAAGCTATTCTTGTGATTATTGTGACTTTGCCATTGTAATTGTTTGTAAGCTTGTGTAGTCAAATGAATGTAAGATCGTATGCTATCCATTTGTTGTTTGTATGCTGTTTGTATGACATGTTAATATTTGATAATTAACCAATGATATTAGGCCACTCTTGGCCATGATTACAGACACCTGTGTCTTTTGACACTACATAAACGAGTCATCCCGCAGTGTTTGTGATTATACCCTGATGAAGACAGCTTGGCTGTCGAAACGTTGGTAATTAAATGCATCTGAGCTCCTAGAGTGTGCGGCTCTTTTATTTTTATTTTCTAATATTGCCTGCTAACCTGGATTTCTTTTAGCTAAATATGCAGGTTTAAAAATATATACTTCTGTGTATTGATTTTAAGAAAGGCATTGGTGTTTATGGTTAGGTACACAATAAAGCAACGACAGTCCTTTTTCGCGAATGCGCACTGCATCGATTATATGCACCGCAGGACACGCTAGATAAACTAGTAATATCATCAACCATGTGTAGTTATAACTAGTGATTATGATTAAGTTTAATGCTAGCTAGCAACTTACCTTAGCTTCTTGCTGCATTCGCGTAACAGGCGGGCTCCTCGTGAGGCAGGTGGTTAGAGCGTTGGACTAGTTAACCTTAAGGTTGCAAGATTGAATCCCTGAGCTGACTGGTTAAAAATCTGTTGTTCTGCCTCTGAACAAGGCAGTTAACCCACCTTTCCTAGGCCGTCATTGAAATTAAGAATGTGTTCTTAACTGACTTGCCTAGTTAAATAAAGATTAAATAAATATATATTTTTTTTTTTTAAACGGCAAAATCATCGTCCAAAATTACCGATTTCAGATTGTTATGAAAACCTGAACCTTCGACCTCTGAAGTTTTTTAATACATTTGAATATTTTTTGCTACCGTTTTATTAAGCAAATAAGTGCACCCGCACGCCTGACCAGCATCACCACCCTGGATGGTTCCGACCTTGAATATGTGGACATCTATAAGTACCTAGGTGTCTGGCTAGACTCTAAACTCTCCTTCCAGACCCATATCAAACATCTCCAATCGAAAATCAAATCAAGAGTCGGCTTTCTATTCCGCAACAAAGCCTCCTTCACTCACGCCGCCAAACTTACCCTAGTAAAACTGACTATCCTACCGATCCTCGACTTCGGCGATGTCATCTACAAAATTGCTTCCAACACTCTACTCAGCAAACTGGATGCAGTTTATCACAGTGCCATCCGTTTTGTCACTAAAGCACCTTATACCACCCACCACTGCGACTTGTATGCTCTAGTCGGCTGGCCCTCGCTACATATTCGTCGCCAGACCCACTGGCTCCAGGTCATCTACAAGTCCATGCTAGGTAAAGCTCCGCCTTATCTCAGTTCACTGGTTACGATGGCAACACCCATCCGTAGCACGCGCTCCAGCAGGTGTATCTCACTGATCATCCCTAAAGCCAACACCTCATTTGGCCGCCTTTCGTTCCAGTTCTCTGCTGCCTGTGACTGGAACGAATTGCAAAAATCGCTGAAGTTGGAGACTTATCTCCCTCACCAACTTCAAACATCTGCTATCTGAGCAGCTAACCGATCGCTGCAGCTGTACATAGTCTATTGGTAAATAGCCCACGCATTTTCACCTACCTCATCCCCATACTGTTTTTATTTATTTATTTTTCTGCTCTTTTGCACACCAACCTGTACATAACCATCTGATCATTTATCACTCCAGTGTTAATCTGCATAATTGTAATTATTCGCCTACCTTCTCATGCCTTTTGCACACAATGTATATATAGACTCCCCTTTTTTCTACTGTGTTATTGACTTGTTAATTGTTTACTCCATGTGTAACTCTGTGTTGTCTGTTCACACTGCTATGCCTTATCTTGGCCAGGTCGCAGTTGCAAATGAGAACTTGTTCTCAACTAGCCTGCCTGGTTAAATAAAGGTGAAATAAAAAATAAAAAAATAAACCTGCAGTCAACTTGTGCAATATGTTAGGTGATGAAGGACATTGCGTTCTTCATTTCACTTGTTATTATTCTGAACAAAAATATAAACGCAACATGCAACAATTTCAAAGATTTGACCTAGTTACAGATCATACGTGACTCGTTTCAGGAAAGTAGGCATACAGTTGGGCAAAAAAGTATTTAGTCAGCCACCAATTGTGCAAGTTCTCCCACTTAAAAAGATGAGAGGCCTGTAATTTTCATCATAGGTACACTTCAACTATGACAGACAAAATGAGAAGAAAAAAATCCAGAAAATCACATTGTAGGGTTTTTAATGAATTTATTTGCAAATTATGGTGGAAAATAAGTATTTGGTCAATAACAAAAGTTTATCTCAATACTTTGTTATATACCCTTTGTTGGCAATGACAGAGGTCAAACGTTTTCTGTAAGTCTTCACAAGGTTTTCACACACTGTTGCTGGTATTTTGGCCCATTCCTCCATGCAGATCTCCTCTAGAGCAGTGATGTTTTGGGGCTGTTGCTGGGCAACACGGACTTTCAACTCCCTCCAAAGATTTTCTATGGGGTTGAGACCTGGAGACTGGCTAGGCCACTCCAGGACCTTGAAATGCTTCTTACGAAGCCACTCCTTCATTGCCCGGGTGGTATGTTGCTGAAATCATTGTCATTGTCATTGTCATCATTGTCATGCTAAAAGACCCAGCCACGTTTCATCTTCAATGCCCTTGTTTTCACTCAAAATCTCATGATACATGGCCCCATTCATTCTTTCCTTTACACGGATCAGTCGTCCTGGTCCCTTTGCAGAAAAACAGCCCCAAAGCATGATGTTTCCACCCCCATGCTTCACAGTAGGTATGGTGTTCTTTGGATGCAACTCAGCATTCTTTGTCCTCCAAACACGACAAGTTGAGTTTTTACCAAAAAGTTCTATTTTGGTTTCATCTGACCATATAACATTCTCCCAATCTTCTTCTGGATCATCCAAATGCTCTCTAGCAAACTTCAGACGGACCTGGACATGTACTGGCTTAAGCAGGGGGACACGTCTGGCACTGCAGGATTTGAGTCCCTGGCGGCGTAGTGTGTTACTGATGGTAAGCTTTGTTACTTTGGTCCCAGCTCTCTTCAGGTCACTCACTAGGTCCCCCCGTGTGGTTCTGGGATTTTTGCTCACCGTTCTTGTGATCATTTTGACCCCACGGGGTGAGATCTTGCGTGGAGCCCCAGATCGAGGGAGATTATCAGTGGTCTTGTATGTCTTCCATTTCCTAAAACTGCTCCCACAGTTGATTTCTTCAAACCAAGCTGCTTACCTATTGCAGATTCAGTCTTCCCAGCCTGGTGCAGGTCTACAATTTTGTTTCTGGTGTCCTTTGACAGCTCTTTGGTCTTGGCCATAGTGGAGTTTGGAGTGTGACTGTTTGAGGTTGTGGACAGGTGTCTTTTATACTGATAACAAGTTCAAACAGGTGCCATTAATACAGGTAACGAGTGGAGGACAGAGGAGCCTCTTAAAGAAGAAGTTACTGGTCTGTGAGAGCCAGAAATCTTGTTTGTTTGTAGGTGACCAAATACTTATTTTCCACCATCATTTGCAAATCAATTCATAAAAAATCCTACAATGTGATTTTCTGGATATTTTCTCTCATTTTGTCTGTTGTAGTTGAAGTGTACCTATGATGGAAATTACAGGCCTCTCATCTTTTTAAGTGGGAGAACTTGCACAATTGGTGGCTGACTCAATACTTTTTTGCCCCACTGTATTTCTCGGGTCACTACTTCACTTCTCGAACATGTAAACATTTGTGTCTTAATAACTAACTTGTATGCCATCTGTAAACATTAATAAAATTGTTAAATTACGAGCCTAGTTGGTTAAGCCACAGAAAAAGACAGCAACCTTTCCGCTAGCCATGAGTATCTGAGAATGAGTGGGCTGGACATGCAGAGAGATTGGAGTGGTCTGCCATATAGCACGCTTCTGTCTATTTGAGCTGGTCAGTATGGGTTGGTAATCCTGTCGAACGCAGCTTTAAAAAATGTATTCCGTAGTAAAACTGCATAAGTGTTGCTCTCCACTTTCTGGAGGACTGAGTTTAGTGGAATTCGAGTATGATAGCTAAGTAGATGGAGAAAACACCTGTCTCCCGATTTATATCTTCAAACTAATGGTAACCATGGCATCCGAGACAGGAGATGCGTCCATCTATGATGTATATGGGTAAGAAAGTGGTTTAATTTCAAGTTACTGTACTGTTAGCTAGCTAACGTTAGCTGGCTGATTTTATTATTCGTATCTCAGAGCTATGGGTCTCAACCACAAAATACACATTTGTTATCAATTGCTATTTCAAATCTAAAGTTAAAGTAAAAAAAAATATTTTGGGTAATATCCTTCTTACCCAGAGTCAGACGAACTCATAACATTTTTGGCTCTGCATGCAGTTTGAAGGAAGTTGAAGGTAGCATAACGTTAGCTTAGCACAATGCTGGAAGTCTATGGGTATCTACTAGCCAGCTCCTCCAAAAAGCAGGTTAATAGACCTAACTCCTCCAAAGCTGGGTGGTTAGCACTTTGTACTCTTAAGTATTCTTTACAAGTCTATCTGAAATTATTATATTTTTATTTAAATGTGTTTGTTTGAAGAAGAAAAAAACAATTCTGAACTATTTATCTCATCCGCTGTGATGTTGGGCTGGCTCAAGGATAGGCTGTGCATGAGTGTCAACACAGCTTCACAGTTTCAAACGTGTTTGCTAGATGTCAAGTAAGCAAAGTGTGAAAAGACATCAACGATAAACCCTACAGAAGAAGAGTACATCAACAGACTCATTGCTCGTCCAAAGCAATATTTTTTACCTCACAGCAGTGACTGTGAAGATCGTTAACACTGCTGGGAGTATTTTCAAGCTACTGTTACTAGCTAGCTTACGTAGCTAAGTGTGATAAGACGTGTTTTACATCGATGGACTACCATCACCTGTCCAATATCAAGAATAGTTTGTGGGTGTGCTCTAAAAACGTGCAATTAAAAACCAAGGAAGTGGTTGGCTATAATCTTTAACAAACTTCCATTGAATGATCCGGACCGATTGAAACTATGGCTAGTTACCCTGAATGTAGATAACACTCCGACCAAGGACCTCAGAAAGTTAGTAGTGTTAGAGTTGCGTAAATTCGAATCTGGTATCAGGATAAATATGACAATGAGTCACCGATTGTATACTATGTCTTTTTTTATTAGCTAAGCAATAAATGGCAAATGCAACTTTCGTATATACGGGCTCACTGGAATACCACGCAGGGCAGAACAGGGAACTGACAGGATGTACGTAAACCGTTGTTCTTATACTGTGATAGGCCAACAGACTGGTTGGAACAATGTCTATCACAGTAGAGGCTGAGCGTGGTTTAGACTTGCTCAGCCTATCGCAGGCGCTCAGGCTGGTCCCCGCCTCTTGGCGCTTCTTGGAGTCCTCCCTCCGTCGATGTATAGATTCCTACTGTTCTGGTATCACCCCTTAGTTATAACAGTTGCTCAGTTCCTGCTATTGTGTTGTTCAGTATTTTTCCATCTCAGTTAAACCTCGTGATGACCACCCCTCCCTATACTTGATTAAATACAACTTTGTAAGATACAGCAAGTCACACCATGTCCTCAATATTGTTACATACAAACACAAGGAAAAAGCATCTGCTGGGCTGTTATCTACAGTTTTGCAACATGCAGGTCACACCATGTACTTCAGTTCTTGTCACACACACAAACAGGCAAGTAGATGTAGCAAGCAGTTGTTTAATCTCATGATGATGCTCAAGTGCACAAATGCAGATACTTCACACAGCCAACATCAGATAATATTTAATCATATATCATATGGTAATGGCTATAATGTAAAACACAGAATCCCACAGTAGTTTGCTCTGATTATTTTATATATATTTTTTTTACCTGGGCATTATAGAGCCCCACAGTGGAGGTGCCATTCGGATAGCATTCGGATAGCATCGAACGACTCAATTTATGACTTCCCCTCGAGAGCTTCCATCGTTACAAGAATACACAAGCTGTATGAAAGCTAGAGGGCTTTGAAAGCAGGGGTGTTGAAACATAAATGGGCTGTTGCTCTCACAGAGACCACAGTAATCACAACTACTTTGGGGTTACTGCGAACCACATCAATGAAATCTGGTAATGAAGACCAAGGCACTATGCTGAAATGTGCGCCCGGCATTTCATGGATATAGCAAAGCAGTGGAACATTGAAAACAATGTAACCACAGTTTGCACGGAACATGATTGCAGCTGCGAGACATCTGGCTTTTGTGCGCAGTGCAGGACAGGTGTTAAGTCTCCAAAGGTCCATCGGTGTTCCTACAGAACAGCGGGTTCGACAATACCCTAGCCAAATGCCGAAAAATTGTTGGGCATTTCAAACACAGCGCACCAAACGCTGCAGATCTAGGACAACAGCAAGTTGCAAATGTGCTAAAGGAGTCACTCACACAAGATGTTACAACAAGATGGAATTCCACTCTAGAAATTGTAAATGCCATGCCAACCACAGCTAAACTGCAGAAGCACTACTGAAGCCCTGCAGGTAATATTCTTTATCTCACTATTAGTGTTATAATAAGATGTGTGTGTGTTTAAATGTGAATTTATTTTACCTTTATTTAACTAGGCAAGTCAGTTAAGAACAAATTCTTATTTTCAATGACGGCCTAGGAACAGTGGGTTAACTGCCTGTTCAGGGGTAGAACAACAGATTTGTACCATGTCAGCTCGGGGATTTGAAGTTGCTTTCGGTTACTAGTCCAACGCGAGAGAGAGAGAGAGAGAGAGAGAGAGAGAGAGAGAGAGAGAGAGAGAGAGAGAGAGAGAGAGAGAGAGAGAGAGAGAGAGAGAGAGAGAGAGAGAGAGAGAGAGAGAGAGAGAGAGAGAGAGAGAGAGAGAGAGAGAGAGAGAGAGAGAGAGAGAGAGAGAGAGAGAGAGAGAGAGAGAGAGAGAGAGAGAGAGAGAGAGAGAGAGAGAGAGAGAGAGAGAGAGAGAGAGAGAGAGAGAGAGAGAGAGAGAGAGAGAGAGAGAGAGAGAGAGAGAGATGCAGGTACTTGACTTTACTTCTGGGAAGAGAGTAGTACTTTTCCTGCTCGGTGGTGTTGCCTGCTCTATGTCATCTCCTTCAAGTGATGGAAATGACACTGCCTACATGGTAAGATTTAAGCTGACATTCACAACAGACCTGGAGAAACACCAACCTCACATGGCTGGAGATCGCCACAGCACTCGACCGAAGGTTTTAAGAACCTGAAGTGCCTTCCTAGACCTGAGAGGGGTGAGGTGTGGGCTTTGGTCAGAAACTTGCTGAAGGAAGAGAGGCCTGCACAGCAACTTGATAAAGCAACAGTCAGACCCGCTAAAGAAGAAAGCTGCTTCTGAGTTACCTGGCATCTCCACGAAGGTACCTGGCATCTCCTGCTATGTCAGTACCTTGTGAGAGGTTGTTTTCACTTTCTGGGCGTATCCCGCCAAAGACGAGAGCAGTTCTATCATCTGAAAATGTCTATGCAACTGGCTCAATGAAAATAAATAGGACGACTGAAGTGTATGGTCACAGGTTTATGTTCTGTTGAATTCATTGGACAAGTTTATGGTCTTTGTATCCATAGACCCAGTTATTTTTTTTCTTGAGAATTTATTAGGGAGCATTTGTAGGCCTACTGGGAGCATTAGTAAGTTACAGTACTTTTGTGTTGCTTAACTTGTTTATGGTGAATATGCCATTAAAAACATTCTGATACAGAACAATTTTTGGGATTCAGGCCCTACATGTCTATAACTCAATACACAGCTTTTTTTTTTAAATGGAAAAATCTTTATTTAGCACCAAATTTGAGCAAATAAAAAATGTGCGATTTAACTGCAGAATTTTAATGCGATTTAATTATTTTTATCGTTTGACAGCCCTAATTACTTCATTTAGCTAACATTTGATAGATAATCCAGGGGTTCTTATCTTTGCCTCGATTCGGCACTCTCGTCCAGCTCATGGCATTTGCAGTGCTTTATGATAGCCACATTAGCAGCTAATTAGCGTTTCATTTTGAGGGGTGAATATACTGATAAGTCACGTTGTCGGAGAGAGATTTACACGGTTATCAAAACCCCTTGCCAGGGTAAACCTACACGTAACGCAGCCCTTATTTTACATATCCATTTGGACCAGCAGGTATGGGCTGCTGCTGCTTCCAGTTAATTTTTGGGGACAAAGAAGGTATCTATTACTCCATGATTGATGAGCGCAGAAAAGTCCTCTGTGTAACAAAAGCAATCTGGGTGCGCTGCCTTCTACGCCGTAGATATCAAGGGCCCTAATCGATGGCAGTAACAAGTCCCACTGTGCAGCACAAGCAGTTGTACCATCAATCCCCCTTAGACCGGCTCCCGCTGATTCAGCCCCCCTCTGTGCTCGCTCAGCGTCTAACTACACAAGTACTCTTCAGTAAATTCTGGCTTAAATAAATATGGCTCTGAATAAAAAAAGCTATTCTTCTACCACAAAGTCTGACATTATTCATTAACTGTGATGATGATGATTTGCCAATAAGCAAGTTACTAGAGTACGCAACAGCTGGCTGCATCCTGGGAGTTGTTTACGAAACCACACCAAGTCTCGGCAGAAGAGAGCGCAGGCAGAACCCAAAGTAGTCCGTAAATGAGGAAGTTGATAGAATCTCGTTTCTTACGATTATCAGTAAAATTAACTAATTTATTATATATGAATTACTACAATGTATTCGGAAAGTATTCAGATCCCTTTAGTTACGTTACAGCCTTATTCGAAAATGGATTAAGTTGTTTTTTCCACCTCATCAATCTGCACAATCTATGCATTTTATTTGTATTTTTGCAAACTTAATTTAAAAAACTGCCTTGAGTATGACGCTACAAGCTTGACACACCTGTATTTGTGGAGTTTCTCCCATTCTCTGCAGATCCTCAAGCTCTGTCAGGTTGGATGGAGAGCGTGCTGCACAGCTATTTTCAGGTCACTCCAGAGATGTTTGATCCGGTTTAAGTCTGTGCTTTGGCTGGGCCACTCAAGATCATTCAGAGACTTGTCCCAAAGGCTCTCCTGCGTGGTATTTGGCTGTGTGCTTAGGGTTGTTGTCCTGTTAGATTGGGGCGAAGTTTCACCTTCCGAGGTCCTGAGCGCTCTAGAGCAGGTTTTCATCAAGGATCTCTCTGTACTTTGCTCTGTTCATCTTTGCCTCAATTCTGACTAGTCTTCCAGTCCCTGCTGCTGAGAAACATCCCGACAGCATGATGCTGCTGGCACCATCCCTTTCAACATAGGTATGGTGCCAGATTTCCTCCAGACGTGACATTTGGCACTCAGGCCAAATAGTTCAATCTTGATTTCATCAGACCAGAGAATCTTGTTTTTCATGGTCTGAGAGTCCTTTAGGTGCCTTTTGGCAAACTCCATGCGGGCTGTAGTGGCTTCCGTCTGGCCACTATACCATAAATGCCTGATTGGGGGAGTGCTGCAAAGATGGTTGTCCTTCTGGAAGGTTCTCCCATCTTCACAGAGAACTTTGTAGTGCTGTCAGAGTGAATATCGGGTTCTTAGTCACCTCCCTGACCTTCTCCCCCGATTGCTCAGTTTGACTGGGCGGCCAGCTCTAGGAAGAGTGTTGGTGGTTCCAAACTTCTTCCATTTTTAAGAATAATGGAGGCCACTGTGTTCTTGGGGACCTTCAATGCTGCAGAAATTCCCCAGATCTGTGTCTTGACACAATCCTGTCTCGGAGCTCTACAGACCATTCATTCATTCATTCTCATGGCTTGGTTTTTTCTCTGACATGCACTATCAAATGTGGGACCTTATATACTGTAGACAGGTGTGTGCCTTTCCAAATCATGTCCAATCAATTGAATTTACCATAGGTGGACTCCAATGTATAAAAACCTGCTTTTGCTTTTTTGTTATTGGGTGTTTTGTGTAGATTGATGAGAACAATTTTTTTTATTGAATTAATTTTAGAATAAGGCTGTAACGTAACAAAATGTGGAAAAAGTCAAGGGGTCTGAATACTTTCCGAATGCGCTATAGGTATAGCTTTAAGACAATAAATTATTAACCACCCAGCTTTGGACTAGTTGGGTCTATTTCCCTTCTTTTGAGAGGAGCTGGCTAGTAGATACCTATAGATTTCCAGAAATTGCATTAAGTTAATGATATACTACCTTCAACCTCCAACCTCCTTTAAACTGCACACAGACCAAAAAATGGTATACATGAGTTGGTCTGACTCTGGTTAAGTAGGAAATTACCCAAAATACTCAAGTATCCCAATTTCACCCCTAGTGTGTACATGTACTTTGTGACCCTCCAGGGATTCTCACACATTCTAAACTGGAGTGTTTTATTTAGCCTATTCGTTCCATCTTCTCTCCTCTCTCTGTCCCTTCCTTTCTCCCTGTAGGTGTAGTGTGCAGTGCCCCAGCGGTGGACTAGCCCGTGTACTATGCTGTGGCTGCACTCCGGCCCGGGCCTCCTGAGCTGCGGCAGCATCATCATCCCCTCGCCCCTCTACCCACGACACGCCTGCCGCACTAGTGTCCTTGCTCTCGCCGGCATGTATGCTACCCGCCTGTACAGCTCAGGAGGTGGAGGAGGGGGAAAGCCAGGGCACTGGCCGGGCCTGGGGGATAGAGGGCTGCCCATGCTGGAGAACCACCACCCCCACCACGTGCACACTCCAACCCCCAGCTACCCGCCCCTCTACCAGGGGCGCCCTGACCCTCACCGTGGGCCCCACTTCCACAGTCACCACCACCAGCAGCACTACCACCCGCACCTGGCCCCCCCTCCTCTGCCTCCCCCCATCCCCCTGTACGCCCACCTGCACCACCACGCCACTGTTGGCGCCGCTGGCAACAAGAAGAAGACGTGGAACTTCATCCACGAGAAGATGAGCTACGACACCTTCTTCACCATGAAGAGGCTAATAGAGCGCTCGCGTCGGGGCGACGAGGTGCTGCGCTGGGTGACTCAGAACCCGGGCAAGATCTCGCACAACCACTACCCCATCGCCCTGCAGAAGATCGGCCAGCTACTACAGGCCGGGGCTGCAGGAGGGGGCGGTGGTGACTCGGAGGCAGCCCTGGTTCCCAGAGCCGGTGGAGGAGCTGAGAACGAAGGCAGACAGATCCTGGAGCACCAGGACTTCCAGACACTGTGCAACGCCATCGTGAGCGACTGTGTCAAGTTCGACAACTTCAGCATCGTCAACTGCCTGTACGCTGTGGCTGCACTAGGTGAGGCTAGGTGGTCGCATGGAGGCAGTTTGAAAGTAATATTGCTAGTGCAGGTTAATCATCGTTTTTATGCATTTGATATTATGAATGAGACATGAACATAGTGAAATGGCAATTACTACTTTAATTTCTAATTACTAGTTTATACGTGCTTTCAATTGTTTTCTTATGGATATGAAAGGAATTATTATACATAACCCTGAATGCAATATTCTGATATATAAAACGGACTATATTCCTTATAACGAAATGAAGTAAACTAAAAACTCCCTGAACATCCCATCTCCTCCTCTAGGCCTTCCCAGCGACTCGCAGGTGGTGCAGGTGCTGGAGGCAGAGTCACAGTCGCGGCTGGACCAGTTCAACCAGAAGGATGTCTCCATGGTGTTCAGCTCCAGCATGAAGCTGCACCCCAGCAGCCAGCACCCCCTGACCGAGGCCTGCCTCGCAGGCTTGGAGAAGAACCTGGAGCGGGAGCGCCACCCGCAGACCCTCTTTCTGCTACTCTCCTACTACCGGCTCAAGTGGCACTCGCTGCAACCCACCGACACTACGACGTCCGGGAACGTCTCCAATGTACGCCCCAACCCAGAGCAGCTTCTGGCCAACAGGTAGGTTTGGTATGATGGTTAATTACCCGTTTAGGGTAATATAGACAAATGTATACAACTTTACATGTTATATTGGGTTATCTTGTTTGTAAGAGGTCCATTCATAATTCATTACTAGCCATCCAAGTAGAGGTAATGCAGGGTTATGAAGTACAACTGGGTTGCTTTCGATAGGAAATCAATGGAGACATGCCATTTTTGTTTACTGAACACGACACAGGTCTAGCGTGATGAGTTATCACTACCAGTATCACTACTTACACACCATCATCTGCTCATCTATCACTCCAGTGTTAATCTGCTAAATTGTAATTACTTTGCTACTATGGCCTATTTATTGCCATACCTCCTCATGCCATTTGCACACACTGTATATAGACTTTTTTTTTTTTTTTCTATTGTATTGACTGACTGACTGACTGTAGGCTTGGTTATTCCATGTAACTCTGTGTTGTTATTTCTGTCGCACTGCTTTGCTTTATCTTGGCCAGGTCGCAATTGTAAATGACAACTTGTTCTCAACTAGCTTACCTGGTTAAATAAAGGTGAAAAAAAATATATATATACAAATTATTGTGATAAAGCAGTTATCGCGATACTTGGCGATATCGCGATAATGGCTTTAATCGTCATACTTGGTCAAATCTTGATAACCGCTTTTATCACAATAATTGACTTGATTGACATGATTGACATAATTGACATGATTCCAAATTCCACCATTGTCAGTTTTGACTAGGTGATATACAGCTAAGACCGGAAGTGACTTTTTCGCAGCAGGTTATGAGAATTAGGTTACGGTTAGGGCTAGTTAAAATGCTCTCTTAACCAGCTACGAAAATTAACTTCCACTTGTAGCTGTACTCCATTTAGTAACAACCACCATTGTCCGCTCTACCTACCAACAGGAAGATCCTGCGACTGGTCAAACACACACTGGCTAGCGTAAGTGGTGTGCGCGACCAGGAGATGGCGCTGCTGGATGAGATGCTGGCTGTGTGTGCACGTGAAGCTAGCAACAAGAGCCTAGAGCTCATCTTCAGCTCGCACCTCTTCTACCAGAACAGGCAGGAGAGGTTTGTGTGCAGCCTGGCTGGTGAGTTTTCCTTTCCTCTCTTCCCCTCCTCTGCCATTATCTGGCAGCTGTTTAATCTGTCGATTTCTACATACATTATATCACATAAGTGAGTACACCCCTCACATTTTGTAAATATTTGAGTATATCTTTTCATGTGACAACACTGAAGAAATGACACTTTGCTACAATGTAAAGTAGTGAGTGTACAGCTTGTATAACAGTGTAAATGTGCTGTTCCCTCAAAATAACTCAACACACCTCCATTTAATGTCTAAACCGCTGGCAACAAAAGTGAAAATGTCCAAATTGGGCCCAAAGTGTCAATATTTTGTGTGGCCACCATCATTTTCCAGCACTGCCTTAACTCTCTTGGGCATGGAGTTCACCAGAGTTGCCAAGTTGCCACTGGAGTCCTTTTCCACTCCTCCATGACGACATCACGGAGCTGTTAGAGATCTTGCACTCCTCCACCTTCCGTTTGAGGATGCCCCACAGATGCTCAATAGGGTTTAGATCTGGAGACATGCTTGGCCAGTCCATCACCCTACCTTCAGCTTCTTTAGCAAGGCAGTGGTTGTCTTGGAGGTGTGTTTGGGGTCGTTATCATGTTGGAATACTGGCCTGCGGCCCAGTCTCCGAAAGGGAGGGGATCATGCTCTGCTTCAGTATGTAACAGTACATGTTGGCATTCATGGTTCCCTCAATGAACTGTAGCTCCCCAGTGCCGGCAGCACTCATGCAGCCCCAGACCATGACACTCCCACCACCATGTTTGACTGTAGGCAAGACACACTTGTCTTTGTACTCCTCACCTGGTTGCCGCCACACACGCTTGACACCATCTGAACCAAATAAGTTTATCTTGGTCTCGTCAGACAACAGGACATGGTTCCAGTAATCCATGTCCTTAGTCTGCTTGTCTTCAGCAAACTGTTTGCGGGCTTTCTTGTGCATCATCTTTAGAAGAGGCTTCCTTCTGGGATGACAGCCATGCAGACCAATTTGATGCAGTGTATGGCGTATGGTCTGAGCACTGACAGGCCAGACAGACACCCCACCCCTTCAACCTCTGCAGCAATGCTGGCAGCACTCATACATCTATTTCCCAAAGACAACCTCTGGATATGACGCTGAGCACATGCACTCAACTTCTTTGGTCGACCATGGCGAGGCCTGTTCTGAGTGGAACCTGTCCAGTTAAACCGCTGTATGGTCTTGGCCACCGTGCTGCAGCTCAGTTTCAGGGTCTTGGCAATCTTCTTATAGCCCAGGCCATCTTTATGTAGAGCAACAATTCTTTTTTTTCAGATCCTCAGAGAGTTCTTTGCTATGAGGTGCCATGTTGAACTTCCAGTGACCAGTCAGTATAAGGGAGTGTGAGAGCGATGACACCAAATTTAACACACCTGCTCCCCATTCACACCTGAGACCTTGTAACACTAATGAGTCACATGACACCGGGGAGGGAAAATGGCTAATTGGGCCCAATTTTGACCTTTTCACTTAGGGGTGTACTCACTTTTGTTGCCAGCGGTTTAGACATTAATTGCTGTGTGTTGAGTTATTTTGAGGGGACAGCAAATGTACACTGTTATACAAGCTGTACACTCACTACTTTACATTGTAGCAAAGTGTCATTTCTTCAATGTTGTCACATGAAAAGATATACTCAAATATTTACAAAAATGTGAGGGGTGTACTCACTTTTGTGATATACTGTCTATATTATATTATTCTATAATTTCCAAGATAAGTCTGCTCTTTTCTCGATAGAGCAACTGCCTGAAAAAGTGGACAGTATAACCCCATTCACCATGGCCCTCATTGCCAAATACATTGCCCGCCACCGGCTCAGAGAGGTTCGACTTCTTGACACCATCGCTGATTTTCTGGTCAAAAAGGGCGAATACCTGGACAGCAAGGTAAGGAGGCCCACTCATCTCTAGAAAATCTCTGTCATACATTTAAACCACTGTTGAGCAACTCCGGTGTTGCGACTGTGGGCGTACTCTATCTGTTTATTGCTGCTTATTATTGGGCATACTGTTTTTTTATGAATGGCTATTATTACACCTGAAATGTTGGTTATTTACTAGGGATGGGGGTTTGAAATCATTTCACTATTCGAATAGTAACATTGTCCGATATCCGGATACTTGCTAAATACATGTAGTTTTTTTTTTACTTGTGTTTTTAACCTGAGCACTGCTGCGTGAGGGAAAGAGACTGCCACTGCCGAGGGGCCGGTGTGTGCAGGAGCGAGCAGACCGAAAGAGAGAGAGACGCAGTAGCCACGGCAACTATAACCAAGGCTAGCTAAATTGTAGCAGTCACAATGTTATTTATTATCCCATATAACAGTGCCTGTCTTAACTGGAGTTGCCCAGAGAAGCTAAGCTAGCTAGGCTAATTGAGGCTACATGCTGCGCTTTCTCCCCAACCCCATTCAGATAAAACAACAGCTTACCTGTTGGTTGCTCATTGTAGCCTACTCCTTCTCATTTCGCAAATGTTTAATTCCCTCATTTTATTCCATCTTGCATTGCGTTAGTGAACTTTCACTCCACTTGCTACACACTCAGCCTCTTTAATGCTTTCATTGGCTAACATGAACAATCTACAGATGTGAAGGCTGCCTTTTTATGGGGCGCACATCATAGAAACTACATAGAAAAGATAGTTGTTTTATTAAATTAATAATTTGAATATCATTTGTATGTCATCAATGCAGAACTATAGATTTCTTACATACTCATTATTATTATTATTGTGGGGCTTGCGAAACAACAGTCCCCACTTAAATCTTATACATACTACTTATTATTCTTTTACATTCAACTCCTCTAACACCGTTTAAGCTAGAAATGCAGTTCAAATTTTAAAACGTGTTGACTGGTCTGGATTGAGTTTTTTTGCCCATCTTCATTCACTTTCATGGGACTTTTTTCAACATTCTAAATTGCCCCCATTGTGACATCACTTCCAACATTCCATTTCCTGTAAATGCAACTTTTGACACAAATCAGCTACTTCGACCACTTTGCCAACAACCTCGACAAGTTAGAACATCTACTTCTCTGCTTTTCAAATCTGTTTGAGGAACAAAAATATCTGCTACGCATCTAACGATACTGCTGTTTACAGTAACACATTTTTTTTACCAACTTTTTCCAAACTGCTGTTTTTGACCACCCCCAACAAGTCAGAAACGTAGGGCATATACAATCTTCCGCTACTTCTTTGCTTTTCAAATCCGAAAACAGATTAGGAATAGCTCCTAGCAATCAATAGATAAAGCTGCTTTAGTAACTCATCAACTGCTTTCTTTTATAGATGCACCAAGTCATATCAGAAGCTAGCAGATTCATTACTTACCAACAACAGCTGCAAATTTCAATAAAATGACATCAAGTTTGAAGTTTACTTTCCTTGCTTTGCCCAACAACACTATCATGAATCTAGCAAAAAAGTTTTGTGGGTCAGAGTGCAGTATTCATTTAACTTCATTGCACAAATGTTTGTTAGCATGTTCCTCACAGTGGCTTTAGCCGTGGAGGGAGCAGGCCTGCCAAGGCAACTGTTTGCCTAGCAACACATGCCTCGGAGGGAGAAAACTCTTTATAGCTTGACAAATTCCCATGATTTGTGAATCTGTTTAAAAAATCGATCAGCTCAAGCACATGCCCCATTCTCTAAATAACTGGCAATTTTGCCTGTCTGTAAAGAAAAGGGCGGGCTGTACGTTGATCCTGCTGCTCTAATTGGATACAAATAAGGTGTTTACTGAACACAACCACACAACTACTGACCACGATTATTGACCACAACCAAACAACTACTGATCACAGAACTGACAACAACAATACAACTGCTGACCACAACTGCCAACCACAACTACACAACTGACCACAACTACTGACCACAACCACATACCGACAGACCATAAATCCTGATCACACCGCTACTGGCCTAACCTACTGACTACGACTACTGACCACCCATCTTCTGACCACACAACTGATCACGAATACAACTACCCATCTACTGACCACAAACACACCGACTGACCGCTAATGACCATGCCTACTGACTACAACTACTGACAACAACCACACACTACTGAACCACTCAACTACTGAGCAGAACGACACAACTACTTACCACAATCACTGACCATTAAACTACTGACCACTGTCAACAACTACTGTCCACAACCACACGACTACTGACCACAACCATTGACAACAACCACATACTACTAACTACAACTATTGACCATGACTACTGAACCACACAACTACTGACCACACAACTAATGAACATAACTACTGACCACAACCACATGACTACTGACCTCAACTACTGACCCACAACAACTGATTACAAACACAACTACTGACAACAACCACACAACTACTGACCACAACCACACAACTACTGACTAATATTTCTGAAGAAATGTCCATTTGGATATTTGACACATCCCTATTATTTACACACATTGTGGGCTCAAACTTCTGACACCTTGTAAAGAGTGAACGCTACTCCATAGTAAAAGCTATAAATTATGCTTTATTGACATTTCTCAAAGCATAGAATTAACAATACATTATTTCCCCATTCCACAATAGGCTCTGCTGCCCCCTAGCTGTCTGGCCACCCAATGGTTGTAGCCAAATCACTACATACATGTTGTGTATTTACATTATGGGTTTGATAAAAGCATTTATCGTGATACTTAGTATTCCACAAATTAAGTTAAGGGGTAGCTTTCATATTGCAGATTGTGGCTTCTATCAATGTAACTGTCTGCATAATTTCCAATCCCCTATACAGTGCATTCGTAAAGTATTCAGACCCCTTGACTTTTTCCATATTTTGTTACGTTACAGCCTTATTCTAAAATTATTATGCGGTATTGTGTGTAGATTGTTTTTTTTATCAATCTACACACAATACCCCATAAAAAAAATTTAAAAAGAGGTTTTCATACATTTTTGCAGGATCACACTTACATAAGTATTCAGACTCTTTACTCAAGTACTTTGTTGAAGGACCTTTTACAGTGATTACAGCCTTGAGTCTTCTTGGGTATGACGCTACAAGCTTGGCACACCTGTATTTGGGTAGTTTCTCCCATTCTTCTCTGCATATCCTCTCAAGCTCTGTCAGGTTGGATGGAGAGCGTTGCTGCACGGCTATTTTCAGGTCACTCCAGAGATGTTCGATCGGGTTCAAGTCCGGGCTTTGGCTGGGCCACTCGAGGACATTCAGAGATTTGTCCCAGAGCAGAATGCTGTGGTATCCATGCTGGTTTAGTGTGCCTTGAATTCTAAATAAATCACTGACAGTGTCACCAGCAAAGCACCCCCACACCATCACACCACCTCTTCCATGCTTCACGGTGGGAACCACACATGCGGAGATCACCCGTTCACCTACTCTGCATCTCACAAAGACACGGCGGTTGGAACCAAAAATCTCAAACCAAAGGACAGATTTCCACCAGTTTAATGTCTAGTGCTCATGTCTCTTGGCCCAAGCAGGTGTCGTGGAAATGAATACTGAGAGACTTTTTGTAATTTCATCAAAAAATCATCTTTATTTAATATCGATTAATTACTGCAATAATGATACTAGTCAACCCGAGCAGCCTAACCCTTACATACAATTCCGAGTTATTATGTAGCTGACACGAAAGATGCTTAGTCATGGCTGGGTCCACCCCTCCCTGGCATCCAAACACATTAGAAAAGAAGTAAAGAATTCCACAAATTAAGTTTTAACAAGGCTCACCTGTTAATTGAAATGCATTCCAGGTGACTCATGAAGTTGGTTGAGAGAATGCCAAGAGTGTGAAAAGCTGTCATCAAGGCAAAGGGTGGCTATTTTGAAGAATCTCTAGATTTGTTTAACACTTTTTTTTGTTTGCTACTACGTATGTTATTTCAGAGTTTTGATGTCTTCACTATTATTCTACAATGTAGAAAATAGAGGGAAAAGGGGGGGGGGGGGGGAAACTGGAATGAGTAGATGTGTACAGATTTTTGACTAGTTCTGTATATACACTAGCATTCAAAAGTTTGGGCTCACTTAGAAATGTCCTTGTTTTTGAAAGAAAAGCACAAAAAAAAGTTCATTAAAATTAACATCAAATTGATCAGAAATACAGTGTAGACGTTAATGTTGTAAACGGCAGATTTTTTAAAATAGAATATCTATATTAGCGTACAGAGGCCCATTATCAGCAACCATCACTCCTGTGTTCCAATGGCATGTTGTGTTAGCTAATCTAAGTTTATCATTTTAAAAGGCTAATTGATAATTGTGGCTCTAACCAGAACAGAAAGAGTGGGAGGCCCTGATGCAGAACTGAGCAAGAGGACAAGTACATTAGAATGTCTAGTTTGAGAAACGGACGCCTCACAAGTCCTCAACTGGCAGCTTCATTAAATTGTACCCGCAAAACACCAGTCTCAAGAAAAAGCCCTATCTCAGACTTGGCCAATAAAAATAATAGATTAAGATGGGCAAAAGAACAGACACTGGACAGAGGAAGATTGGAAAAAAGTGTTATGGACAGATGAAGTTTGAGGTGTTCGGATCATAAAGAAGAACATTCGTGAGACGCAAAACAAATTCAAAGATGCTGGAGGAGTGATTGACGCCATCTGTCAAGCATGGTGGAGGCAATGTGATGGTCTGGGGGTGCTTTGGTGGTGGTAAAGTGGGAGATTTGTACAGGGTAAAAGGTATCTTGAAGAAGGAAGGTATCACTCCACTTTGCAACGCCATGCCATACCCACTGGACGGCGCTTAATTGGAGCCAATTTCCTCCTACAACAGGACAATGACCCAAAGCACAGCTCCAAACTATGCAAAAACTATTTAGGGAAGAAGCAGTCCGCTGGTATTCTGTCTATAATGGAGTGGCCAGCACAGTCACCGGGTCTCAACCCTATTTAGCTGTTGTGGGAGGAGCAGCTTGACTGTATGGTATGTAAGCAGTGCCCATCAAGCCAATCCAACTTGTGGGAGGTGCTTCAGGAAACATGGGGTGAAATCTCTTCAGATTACCTCAACAAATTGACAACTAGAATGCCAAAGATCTGCAAGGCTGTAATTGGAGGATTCTTTGACAAAAGCTAAGTTTGAAGGACACAATTATTATTTCAATTAAAAATCATTATTTATAACCATGTCAACATCTTGACTGTATTTCCTATTCATTTTGCAACTCATTTCATGTATGTTTTCATGGAAAACAAGGACATTTCTAAGTGACCCCAAACTTTTGAACGGTTGTGTTGTGTGTGTGTGTCTATCTATAAAAATATGAATTGTTTTATATATTTTCCTTTTATTTTTCCCTAACCCTACCACCCCTCCCCTGTTTGGAGTAAACTAATGGACAACACCACTTAGGCTTCTACATCCAGTTTATACATACTATATACATTTTACAGACACAATATATTTTACAATAGTTATCTTTTGTTTGTTTTTAGTCCCATCCTTCAGCTACCCTCTACAACTCCCCTCTATCAATAAAGACCATCCTTTTTTGATTACTATTTGCCATATATTTTGCTGTGATGTTTCACTAACTTTCTGAACCTTTCTATTCTCAGTTTCTACAGACTGTAAATTAAAGATACATTGTTTTGCTAAGAGTATTATTATATTATTGATCGATTGACTGACTTTTTAAAAACATCCAGCACCGCTATTTGCCGAGTTAGCTCCTGGTAAATGTTGCAATTTTTCCATACATTCCTGAACCTGCGACCAAAAACAAGCTACATACGGACAGGACCAAAACAAATGATCTAATGATTGTCTCTTCGCAGGAAAAATTGATACTTGGTAATATCACGATAATGGCTTTTCTCTTTTCCCCACAGGTTATCCAGAAGCTGGTGTTCCCCTTCAGCCGGATGAACTACCTGCCGTCCAACAAGGTCCAGTTCTTCTCCAAGCTGGAGGTGGTGCTGGAGCTTAAGGCCCTGAGCTCCCCGTTAGCCACCGTCAATATCCTTATGTCCCTGTTCCAGCTGGGCCACTTTCCCGGCCTGGTGCTGCACAGGGTCTTCTCCACTGCCTTCATCAGCAACGTCACCAGTGAGTGGCACACACACACACACACACACACACACACGCACGCATAAAGTGATCATGCAACATCAAAGAACAGCTGTGTTTCATGTCTTTTGACTTACCCCTTTCAGTAGACACAATAAACCTCAAGCTGACCCCTAATAAACAACTAATGAACACGCACATAAATGAACTGATGCATGAAGTGGAATAGTACCCCCACATACCCCAACTCAATCCCAGTCAGTTGTATGTGATTCATTTTATTGATCGCCATTTTAAACAGTTGCTCTCGCTCATGTCTTTGTTTCTGTGGATCTTCTTCCCCCATTTGTAGACAGTCCTTATGCTCTGATCGTGCTTCGCTACTTGTCTCTGTTGGACGCAGCGGTTGAACTGGAGTACCAGGACTACACCGGTCCACGGCTCCAGGACACGCACAAGGTGCTCATGTTTGACCATGCGCTGACCGCTGATGAGGTCAACCGCAAATACAGGTACGGTGCAGTCCTAGAGTGATTGGTTAACCAACTGTTAGTTGGTGCATGGTCATCTATTTTCTTTATTCAATTATGTCTGCCCTTTCATTGCAAATCCAAGTGAAGCATGAAAAGTATCTGGTTGACATGAGTGTATTTGTGTGTGTTTTTCAGCTACAAGGGTCTTGTAGCTGAAGCCCTCAGACAATTGGTTGGAGAGCATGGCTACAAGCAAGATGAAGTCCTGGCCCCTGGGTATTACACAGGTACATTGAACAAACACCAGATTGTGTGTTAAACCCAACAGCCACTGTAAGATAGAGACCTGCAACGGGTCAGTTTTTTTTTGAGCCGCACCTGCCCCACGCCGGCCTTTATCAATTCCAAACACCACCCGACACCAGGACAGATTTTTCTCAACAACCCGACCCACCCAAATAGAATTGTTCTGAGAGCTGATCCGTGACACACCAAATAACACTTTATTTAATTGTTTTAGATTAGGCTAGTAGGCTATTTTTCCTCTCCCTGCATTAATTAATTTGTCTACATGTAGAATCAATATTGGGATAAAGGAAACCATGGCATGAACTAAGAACAATATATTTTTATTTTCACAATGAGATGCGGCACATTGACAACTTGAATCGCTCTGTGGGGAAAAGCTTGTTCTAATTAGCTTTCTTACCGAATGAAATCCTATAGCCAACAACAAAACAAGACATTAACATTTAATATGATAATCAAATAGTTTAATTGAAACTTAAGTAAACAATTCCCAGAATCGAATATAGGCTGCAAAAATACATGTATTTTGTAGGCTATAGCCTTACTCAAATCTTTACCAGCCGCACTTAAACTTTTAGTTAACCCTTATCTTACCAACTAAGTTGACTGAAAACACATTCTCATTTGCAGCAACGACCAGGGGAGAGGATGGGAATGAATGAGCCAATTGGAAGCTGGGGATGATTAAGTGGTCATGATAGTATGAGGGCCAGATTGGGAATTTAGCCAGGACATTGGGGTTAATACCCCTACTCTTACGATAAGTACCATGTGCTCTTTAGTGACCACAGAGTCAGGACATCTGTTTAACTCCACATCTGAAAGACTGCACCCCAAACAGGGCAATTTCCCTAAATCACTACCCTGGGGATATGTTTTTAGACCTACTGGCCCTCCACACCACTTCCAGCAGCATCTGGTCTCCCATCCAGGGACCAACCAGGACCAACCATGCTTAGCTTCAGAGGCAAGCCAGCAGTGGGATGCAGGGTGTTATGTTGCTGGCAAATAAACTTGATGTGGCCTGCGTAGCCTATGGTCTAAATGAACAAAAGCCTGAATTTACATAATAATTCACTGATGATAAACTGAATTAGCCTATAGTAAACAAATACGGGCTTGCACTTTTTGCAGGCTGTGTATCCATCTACTGGGTTATTGTCCTTGCCCACAATGACTCCAAAATCCTTCCAAACCAGAGATTTCACTCACCTGTTTCCACTATAGTGTATTTCATAACCTTTCTATTTCTCCAGTTACGTTAGCCATTTTCACGTGAGCTACGCTAGCCAGGAAAAGTAGGCCAAGCTTGGCAACGTATTCTCATGTGGGGGGGGATGAAACATATATGTTTTCAGCACCACACGAATAATGGACAGTTCTCTGATTCACTGTGTACATCGCTTGTGCCCTACAGTATACAGCTCTGGAAAAAATGTAAGAACACTGCAAAATTATCCACTTCTCTGGTTTTACTATTTATAGTTGTGTTTGGGTAAAATTAACATTTTTTGTTTTATTCTATAAACTACTGACAACATTTCTCCCAAATTCCGAATAGAAATATTGTCATTTAGAGCATATATTTGCAGAAAATGACAACTGGTCAAAATAACAAAAAAAGATGCAATGTTGCCAGGTCAATCAAGGTGTGGAATGGAGGACCACCAGATCAAGACCCTGTCATGGTCAGCCCAGTCTCCAGACCTGAACCCCATTGAAAACCTCTGGAATGTGATCAAGAGGAAGATGGATGGTCTCAAGCCATCAAAAAAAGCCGAGCTGCTTGAATTCTTGCGCCAGGAGTGGCATAAAGTCACCCAACATCAATGTGAAAGACTGGTGGAGAGCATGCCAAGACTCATAAAAGCTGGGTATTGAAAATCAGGGTTATTCCATCAAATATTGATTTCTGAACTCTTCCTAAGTTAAAACATTAGTATTGTGTTTAAAAATGAATAGGAACTTATTTTCTTTGCATTATTCGAGGTCTGACAACACTATCTTTTTTGTTATTTTGACCAGTTGTCATTTTCTGCAAATAAATGCTCTAAATGACAATATTTCTATTTGGAATTTGGGAGAAATGTTGTCAGTAGTTTATAGAATAAAACAGAAATGTTCATTTTACCCAAACACATACCTATAAATAGTCAAACCAGAAAAACTGATCATTTTGCAGTGGTCTCTTCATTTTTTCCAGAGCTCTATGTCTGCCTCATCTCTCGCATGATGTTGTGAATTCCATTCTGTAACACAACAAGCTCCTGGGTTTGTGGAACATTATCTTGTTTTCAAATGTTTCTGACCCGCAATATAATTGTTCAAACTGCGAGCCGACACGCGGGTTGAAAGAATGTTTTCATTCTCACCCACCAGCAGAGTTTTTTTGCAGGTCAACTGCGGGGAACCGCTGATATCCAACCTGATGCAGGCTCTACTGTAAGATACCACACAATGGTGTATCATTATGTAGTACTTTAATCTCTTTGGGGTTGTAGAATCCTGGAAACTTTCACAAAATTCCCAGTTTTTCCTAAATTCAAAGTTTGAGGAATAAAGTTTCAACCCTAAATGTTGCAACCCTAATCCTCGATATCCCCATTCCTTTTTAGACTTCCTGCTGTGGATTGATGGCTCTGGCCGAGTTCTCCCTATCCGGACAGGGGCAGGGACCTCCCTAGGTATGGCCCCCAAAACCCCAGAAGGATCCGCAGCCGTGACAGCCCTCACTTCAGACTTTCAAAAGTTCTCCCCCTTCGCCCCACTAGAGGTAGGGAGGGACCAGCGACCCGTCGAGGGGGACGATGCGGTGAACTTTCTGCCCTACCACATGCAGCGAGGAGCAAACCCTTCCTCGGCCCAGAGGACGGGCCCTAACGGCGGGTGCCCTCTGGACTACAACTCTTACTACACGTCGGCCGATTACTACTACAGCCTGGCCAAGGAGCACTCTTTGGAGAGCCAAGACAGCTCCACGCTCAGCAGCCCTCCCTCAGACAGCCTGGCACATCCAGGGGCCTCCGGGGTAGGGGGATCTGCCACGGCTGCCCCCAATTCCCTCTTCCAATTCTCCATTGGAAAAATCCTGGAGGACGAGGGAGGGGTGCAGGTGGGGCCGGCGAGTCAGGGGCTCAACTGCGAGCTTCCTGCATTCTATGAGGCAAACGGGGAGGTGAAGCCCACCTCACCACTTCAACTGCACCCGGCTGATCGAGCTGGGGACCAGCGGCAGCTCAAGAGGTCAGTGCTGATGGGATTCCCAAATCTGTCCAGTCAGATTTCTATCCTTATACTACAACTAAATGCTTGATAATACATCAGTGGAGCAATGCAAGTTAGCGAATAACTTTAAGAAAGACTGTTTTGCTGGGAGGTCTGCCATCTTTCTACCACCTTTTGCCACTTGTGTGAATAAGGAATTTATTTCTAAATGAGAAATAATTTGTTAATCGCTATATACCACTTCCTTTCTTCTTTCAGAGTGGTTATGTCGGTGAATGACAAGTGGCACTACTGTCACAACTCTAAGGTGCTGGTGGGCTCCCGGGCCATGAGAGACCGTCACCTGCTGCTCCTGGGATATGTCATTCTGCAGGTGAGCCCATACCATTTAAACCATCTTAAAAACAACATTTAAAAAATATATATAATTATAAACCACATTTTAAACATCTTACAACCACATTTCAACCAAATGTCAGTATTCCTTTACCTCCATTACAATCATCCAATGACGCTTTTGAATTGGCAACTGGTCTACTAATGGTCCGCTTTGCCCAATAAGTATAAAACTAACAGTGTTACTGACATCCCTCCTTGTGTTCCTCTCTCCTCTTTTTCCTCACTCCCTCTGTTGTTCCTCTATTCCACAGCTGCCCTATCATGAACTGGAGAAGCTGAATGGTATAGAGGAGGTGAAGCAGTACCTCCACAAAAAGCTCCTGGAGGTCCCCTTATGACAACAAAAGACTTGTGTGCGCGAGTGTATGCCATTTTGGCGGCTTGGAATAGGACGGTTATTGGTGGGATTGCGGAAGGGGGCTTTGTTTGAGGTGGAAGACAAACCCTGGTCAAAGTCTAAAACGGAAGAGTTTCTGGCAACTTATCAAAATGGCGCCAGCCTATTTGCAACCAGTCACGTCCCCAGTTGATGGCATGTGTAGTGTCAGGTTGCCACGCTTGTTGTCAATGCAATCTTGTCATTGTCACTTCACAACGGTTCAAATCTAATTTTATTGGTCACGTACACATAATTTGCTAATGTTATCGCAAGTGTAGCAAAATACTTATGTTCATAGCTTCAACAGTACAGTAATGCCTAAAAATACAAAAACGGTACACGCAAATCTAAAAGAAAGGAATTAAGAACAAAATAAATATTAGAACGAGCAATGTCAGTCCGAAACCCCCCAAAATACACCATATATACAAAAGTATGTGGACACAATGAGTGGATTTGGCTATCTCAGCCCCACCTGTTGCTGAAAGGTGTATACAATCGAGCACACAGTCATGCAATCTCCATAGACGAACATTGACAGTAGAATGGCCTTAGTGAAGGGCTCAGTGACTTTCCAACAAGTCAGTTCGTCAAATTTCTGCCCTGCTAAAGCTGACCCAGTCAACTGTAAGTGCTGTTATTGTGAAGTGGAAACGTCTAGGAGCAACAATGGTTCAGCCGCAAATTGGTAGGTCACACAAGCTGATAGAATGGGACCGTTGAAGAGCGTAGCGCGTTAAAATCATCTGTCCTTGGTTTCAACACTCACTACCGAGTTCCAAACTGCCTCTGGTAACAACGTCTGCACAAGAACTGTTCATCGGGTGCTTAATGAAATGGGTTTCCATGGCCGAGCAGCCACACACAAGCCTAAGATCACCACGCGCAATGCCAATCGTCGGCTGGAGTGGTGAAAAGTTTCCTGCCATTGGACTTTGGAGTAGGGGAAATCGTTCTCTGGAGTGATGAATCACGCTTCACCAACTGGCAGTCTGACAGACAAATCTGAGTTTGGCGGATACCAGGAGAATGTTACCTACCCCAAAACATAGTGCCAACTGTAAAGTTTGGTGGAGGAGGAATAATGGTCTTGGGAGGTTTTTCATAGTTCGGGCTAGGCCCCTTAGTTCCGGTGGAGGGAAATGTTAATGCTGAAGCATATGATGACATTCAAGACGATTCTGTGCTTCCAATTGTGTGGCAACAGTTTGGGGAAGGCCCTTCCCTATTTTGACAATGCCCTCGTGCACAAAGCAAGGTTCATACAGAAATGGTTTGCTGAGATCGGTGTGGAAGAATTTGACTGGCCTATGCAGAGCCCTTACCTCAACCTCATCGAATACCTTTGGGATGAATTGGAATGCTGACTGCAAGCCAGGCCTAATCGCCCAACATCAGTGTCCAGGGGGGACCAACTCCATATTAATGCCCATGATTTTGGAATGCAATATTTAACAGGCAGGTGTCCATATACTTTTGGTCATGTAGTGTAGAAGCTGTTTTTCAGTCTCTCGGTCCCAGCTTTGATGCACCTGTACTGTCTCCGCCTTTTAGATGGTAGCGGGGTAAACAGGCCGTGGCTTGGGTGGCTGAGGTCCTGTGACACTGGTTGCTGTAGATGTCCTGGAGGGCAGGCAGTGTGCCCACGGTGATGCGTGGGCTCACAGCACCACCCTCAGGAAAGCCTTGTGGGTGCGGACGGTGCAGTTGCCGTACCAGGCGGTGATACAGCCCGACAGGATGCTCTCAATGGTAACATCTGTTGAAGTTAGTAGTTGTCTTAGGGGCCAAGCCAAATTTCTTCAGCCTCCTGAGGTTGAAGAGGCGCTGTTGATCTACGGACTATTTCTAATATATCACAATAGCGTGACAAAATAGTTGTGTTCATTTTAGGTTTTGACCAGCGTATTTCTATAGTTCTAGTTTTGATCATGGTTTGGTGTGAACGAGTGGGAAGTAAGTTATTATTATTATTATTATTATTATAATAATAATAGTCATACGGAGATGTTCAATGTTCTGGTGGTGTATGAAAAAAGAAGTCCCTTTTTTAAAATAAAATAAATGTTTTATTGAACTGCAGTTGTAACGCATGTTGGGACTGTGTAATAGGTTCGCTACGGACGTCAGAACCGCAACTGTTCATTCGGATCAAATGTAACTGAGTGACATGGGGTTTATTGAGACTAACAAATGGGACCTCTTCATTGTGTTTTCTAATACTTGTGTGCAACGTATGGTCTGTAAATGAGGGATGAGGATGGATAAATTAAGTTAATGAGAAAAAAAAGTGTTATATATTTTTGTCTTCACTAGAATGGCTTTTCCATTGTCCAGAACTAAGCAATGCACTTTGGAGCATCTATTTTCTACCTGGTCTCTTTTTGTCTTTGGTACACTTTACTTATGACATTCAATTAATTACTTCATTCAGAGAGGACTTTGTGATTCCTTAAGTGAGTTTCCACCATTGCATTGACAATGGGGAATTGCCAGACACCAGTCTAGTTAAATTAGGTGTATTGCTATGAAATAGACAAGTGAATACAGCTAATCTGAGAACCTTTTTGTTTTCTCAGTGGCATTTGAAATAGAACCCTGACCTAGGTTTTGCATGATTGAGGTAATGCGTTAAGTCGTGCAGTGGTTTGCATGGACAAATTGGTGTTTGATACTGGACTTGCTGAAAATGACACAAATATTTGTAGAGACAGTCCATTACCTTTTTACAGGACCCCAAAGACTTGGACTTTGTTAGGTAGGCAGAAATGGCTCATGGGATTTGTAATTGTGGTTTCGCCCCTGTATTACTAGGTGTTTTGTCTTTGCTCTGTTTATGTAGCCGATCAGGAAGAGAATAGGGTAATGCCAAGGATTTATATTGACACTAGATGACTGAGGGCACTGTGAAGTCACCGTGCCTCCATCTTGACACTCCCCAGGCAAAGCTAAATGCAATTGTTTTAAGGTCATACCAAGGATCATTTTACTATAAGACCCCTTGAAGTATGAAAAAAAATAGTAAATTATTTGATAGAAGAAAGAAATGGGGCCTTACTACTTTTAGCCCATGCAAACGCATTGTATAACATTCACTACATGAAACAGCTAGCTCCCACCCAAAAAAAAATCTAAAGTTAGTTTGTTCTGAAGTGTCTGTCCCTTATGTGAAAGATCAGGATTTTTGTTTTTAAAAATGTTTACATGTATCTAACCCCTTTCTTTTTTGGCACTATACATTTTTTCAACTGTTACCAGGGGCCCTTCAGACAAAAACAACCGCCGTGTTCGTGAGAGTCATCTTTCCATAGAGGGTTCATAATAGAATGTAGGCCAAACTGTTCGGATGCCACAGACAATTGTGTGAGAAGATGGATTTTCAGGATGTCTTATGGTCTGACAAACACGGCGCTAGCTCTCTTTCACCGCAGATGTGGAAGTGTGACACAGGTGGATTGAGATACATCCAATGCATAAATAACGGGGATGTTTTTATGTTGTGGACACCGACATTACAGGGTTTATATTAATGAATGCATTCGTAAGGATCATTCCTTATGATCTTATGGCTGTTCTGAATGCTTGTTGCAAGTCTACAAAACACTGTAAATGCATTATGCACAGGTGGTTGAGTGTTTATTTATTGGTATCACTCCTGGTACAGGGGATGTGTGTATTATATCTGGGGAAAGACAAGTTTGGAGATTGTTTAAATATTGATATGTCTGTATAAAAACAAAAGCAACATGTCATTTTTGTTTTGTGAATTATGTACATTTTGCATAACGACAGTATGAGCAATGGAAAATTGCATGACTTAGTTTTGAATTTTGACATTGATAAAACAGAATTTAAAGGTGGACTCTGCCATTTCCTGGTTGCAAATATTCTAAGAGTTTGCCTAACAAAACAAGCTAGTATAGAGAAATATATTTTCAGCTGTTTGAAACTGCAAGCATAGAAATAGATCTACCGCTTCTTAGACTTGCTTTCAGTGAGTGATGGATCTGTAACACACATTTGTGAATTTGCTCAGCTTGCCCAGAAAGGGAGACTTTTGCAATGTCATACTGAAGCTTAATACATACAGGTACTACAAATTGTTTAGGGAAATCGCCTACAGCCAAGGTTAGTGGGGAAAAGTATAGCTGTACTTTGTGGATCGTCTAATGCTGCGTTCATGCCCAAGTCGGAAGCTCTTAATTACCAGTCAAGTCGTGGATGCATGTAATTTCCTTAGGTGTCAGAGCTCAGGGATAATAAGACTAGCTTCCCACACGTTCAAGTGCCACCTGCTCACTTGGTTATGGCTAGAAGTAGTGTACTATATGGAATAGGCTGCCATTTCGGTTGCAAACCTACCCCATCAGTAACAGAGCTGAGCATACTTCTTACATTAAAGCTCTATAAATATCAACTAACGGTTGAAATCACACACGAAGAATTCACAAGAAAAAAGTGCATTTTATTTTAGAGGGTTTGACCAGATGTTTCAATGGAGGGAAAGCAGCAACAGTCCTCCCTCTGCACAGACTGTTAGACCCAAGGACAAAAAACTCCTCAATATGCCCCTCCCAGTCAAAAACTCTGTAGAAACCAGTCTTGTTCAAAAACATAAAAAAAGCCTCAACCGCTTTAATTAGAAATTTCCTTAAGTTAAAAAAAAAAAAAAGTTGCAACAAGTTCATAAACACCTAGAAAGGCATTGAACGCGTAACAGCCCCTGTAAAAGATCTCGTCCCAGTTGAATAAAAGTGCTCCAGGTCAACAGGGGGAGCATGACTTTTCCATTCGTCCCTTTATTTCATCTCGCTTTCTCCAGTCTCATTTCTCCTTGTGAGAAAGGTGTGAGCGATTTGATGACGCCCCTGACTCGCGAGGAGGTGTGTCCCGCACAGCCCCTCCTATTTGGAGGGGTGGCTAATCTGAGTCCGAGTCACTGCTGTCCTCTGAGGAAGAGCTACTGGAGCCCTCGGATGGGTCGTCGTCATTCTAGAGGATAGTAGAACATCTGGGTCAAATCCATTTTACTATTAGTGCTGTGATTGTACTAGGCAAACTAAATCAATCGAATAGTCCAATCAGATCTCTCAAAATGCAAACTCAGGTAAACTAAGCACACCTCAAATACTTTGTATTTGACCCAAGTCTACACTAAAGCATAGTGCCGTTCACCTCATCTTCGCTGTCGGAGCTGCCAGACGATTCTTCATCATCAGAGTCTGACGAGTCCGTCTTATCATCCTCGTCCGAGTCGGACGTATCCTGCTGGAGAGCAGGTAAAGGGTCTTTACTGCAAACTCACACGTTTACAGAATGGTGCACAGCATATACATTTATAACAGCACATGGAATACACAATTACAGGACAAACATGATAGCATAACAAATACCACGCACACAAACACCTTAAGATAACAAGTTAAACACACAAACTAAAAACATACTGACGTAAAAGCATGTAAGAGTAATCAGTGTCACACTCCAACTGCCGCAGACTGTTTGAGCCTTAATCACAGTAAGGACGACTAAAGCCCACAGAGGAATCCAGGTCTTGATGATCTACTTTAACTCAGGGTTTCCCAAACTCAGTACTGGGAGCCCCCTGGGTGAATGTTTTGGTTTTTGCCCTAGCACTACACAGCTGATTTAAATAATTATACTGTTTAGCGCCTGGGGGGCCCCTGGATCAAGTATGGGAACTCCTGCTTTAACTAATCCTAAACCATTAAAATTGCAGGAGCCCACACACACAGCACAGGGTACCACAGTCTGACCACCACCCATGCAGCTGCCTCAAAGTCCGAGTGTTTGTGTGTGAGTGAGTGAGTGTGACTAATGCTTCTCTGTGTGTGAGAGAGAAGCAGTCTGGCGAGAGCGGCGGAGTTACCTTGGCCCGGTACGCCATGGCCCGCTTGCCCCCTCCGACCTCTGCTGAGGCTCTGGCACCTACCACCTTCCCCTTCACTGTCGCCATCAAACACACCTTGGCCCCCTGGGTGCCCCGTGCCTTGGTGGTGCTCCGCCGTTTCTGCATGCGGGGTGGGGGAGAGAATTAGGAGGAGGATGAATAGATGGAGGAAGGTGTGGAGGGAGAGAACGAAGAGGGAGAACAGGGTGGCAAAGATGGAGGGTGGGCAGCACACAAACACGGTTCAAGCTCAAAGCAATGATGATTAGTAGCTAGATGCTAATATGATTACGTTTTTACCCCCCATTCAAATGCAGTAACGTTAGATGCCCGCTTGTGCATACAGATAGTCTCTACTGCAGTCACATCAGGCTACAACGACAGAACAAGGCAATCTAATTTACTAATCTAAATCAAATATATTTGGTGTCAGCTTTTAGTACTCCAGCTACAGAGAAGAGTAGCTATGGAATATGAAGGATATGAATGGGGAATACAAATCAAATCAAATTTTATTTGTCACATACACATGGTTAGCAGATGTTAATGCGAGTGTAGCGAAATGCTTGTGCTTCTAGTTCCGACAATGCAGTAATAACCAACAAGTAATCTAACTAACAATTCCAAAACTACTGTCTTGTACACAGTGTGAGGGGATAAAGAATATGTACATAAGGATATATGAATGAGTGATGGTACAGAGCAGCATAGGCAGATACAGTAGATTGTATCGAGTACAGTATATACATATGAGATGAGTATGTAAACAAAGTGGCATAGTTAAAGTGGCTAGTGATACATGTATTACATAAGGATACAGTCGATGATATAGAGTACAGTATATACGTATGCCTATGAGATGAATAATGTAGGGTAAGTAACATTATATAAGGTAGCATTGTTTAAAGTGGCTAGTGATATATTTACATCATTTCCCATCAATTCCCATTATTAAAGTGGCTGGAGTTGAGTCAGTGTCAGTGTGTTGGCAGCAGCCACTCAATGTTAGTATAATAGCATTAGTGATAAGGGTTATAGCAGGAGTATGAAGTTCTACAGCTGCACCATCAAGAGCACTGGATCACTGCCTGGTATGGCAACTGCTCGGCCTCCGACCGCAAGGCACCACAGAGGGTAGTACGTACAGGCCAGTACATCACTGGGGCCAAGCTTCCTGCCATCCAGGACCTCTATACCAGGTGGTGTCAGAGGAAGGCCCTAAACATTGTCAAGCACAGCAAGCAGTACCGGAGCACCAAGTCTAGGTCCAAAAGGCGTCTTAACAGATTCTACCCCCAAGCCATAAGATTCCTGGGGCGGCCTAGTGGTTAGAACGTTGGGCCAGTAACCGAAAGGTCAGCTCGGGGATTCGATCCAGCAACAAGGTAGAAATCTGTTCCCCGGACGCCGGAGACGTGGGTGTCGATGAAGACAGCCCCCCACACATCTCTGATTCAGAGTGGTTGGGTTAAATGCATAAGACGCATTTCAGTTAAAGGCATTCAGTTTCACAACTGACTAGGTATCCCCCAGTCCTGAACAGCTAATCAAAGGGCAACCCAGACTATTTGCATTGACCCCCCCCAATCCTCTTTTAGGCTGCTGCTACTCTATGCATAGTCACTTTAACTCTACCTACATGTACATATTACCTCAATTACCTCAACCGGTGCCCCCACACATTGACTCTATATTATATACCCCCTGTATATAGCCTCACTATTGTTATTTTACTGCTGCTGTTTAATTATTTGTTACTTTTATTTAAACAATTTTACTTCACCTCTTGAGTGTAGGGGGCAGTATTTTGATGTTTGGATGAAAAACGTACCCAAATGAAACTGCCTATTTCTCAGGGCCAGAATCTAGAATATGCATATAATTGTCAGATTAGGATAGAAAACACTAAAGTTTCCAAAACTATCAAAATAGTCTGAACCAACCAGGAAGTGCTGTTTTTCCTGAAACCTCTCTGTTCCATTGCATGCCTTCCCTCCATTTAAAGGGATATCAACCAGATTCCTTTCTCTGTGGCTTCCACATGGTGTGAACAGTCTTTAGACATAGTTTCAGGCTTTTATTCTGAAAAATTAGCAAGAAGGATCACATCGTGTCAGTGGATGGCTGGGTGCCAGCAGAGTTTTGCATGCGCAACAGCTTGGAGCAGACATTATCTCGCTCCTATTGAAAAAGCTACGGTCCGGTTGAAATAAAACAACCTGAGGATTGATTATAAAAAATGTTTGTCATGTTTCTACGAACTTTACGGATACTATTTGGAATTTTCGTCTGCACCGTCGTGACCGCTCGAGCCTGTGGATTTCTGAACAAAACGCGCCAACCAAATGGAGGTATTTTGGATATAAAAATAATCTTTATGGAACAAAAGGAACATTTATTGTGTAACTGGGAGTCTCGTGAGTGCAAACATCCGAAGATCATCAAAGGTAAGCGATTCATTTTATTGCTTTGACTTTCATGACCAATCTACTTTGCTGCTAGCTGTTTGTAATGTTTTGTCTGCTAAGAGAGATGTCCTAACAAACGCTTGGATAGCTTTTGCTGTAAAGCTTTTTTGAAATCTGACACGCCAGGTGGATTAACAACAAGCTAAGCTGTGTTTTGCTATATTGCACTTGTGATTTCATGAACATTAATATTTTTAGTAATTTAATTAGAATTTGGCGCTCTGCAATTCAGCGGATGTTGACAAATGATCCCGCTAACGGGATTTTAACACATTTTTCGTAACTGCATTGTTGGGCTTGTATGTAAGCATTTCACCTGTTGTGTTCGGCATATGTGACAAATACAATTTGAAGGGTTATAGCATGAATGTATGTTTGCCAGCAGCATACCACCCTGCATACTACTGCTCCTGGTCAGTCCCTGGATGGGAGAGCAGATGCTGCTGGAAGTGGTGTTGGAGGGCCAGTAGGAGGCACTCTTTCCTCTGGTCTAAAAAATATCCCAATGCCCCAGGGCAGTGATTGGGGACACCGCCCTGTGTAGGGTGCCATCTTTCGGATGGGACATAAACAGGTGTCCTGACTGAGGTCATTAAAGATCCCATGGCACTTATCGTAAGAGTAGAGGTGTTAACCCCCGGTGTCCTGGCGGTCACCTAATCATCCCCAGTTTACAATTGACTCATTCATCCCCCTCCTCTCCCCTGTAACTATTCCCCAGGTTGTTACTGTAAATGAGAACGTGTTCTCAGTCAACTTACCTGGTAAAATAACGGATGAATAAACAGTTCAAAAAATGTTTGGGGCATTGTATATGAAGTGCTATCTTGAATGAGGGTTGAGTGGGATGTCAAGAACATATTTGAGAGAGTGCAACTCACTGTGGTGGAGAACTCTTTATAAACAGCTCGCTCCTGGGGAGAGAGAGACTGAAGGGGAAAAGAGAAAGAAAGAGGGAAAAATAGTAAGGGGGAAGAAATGACAAAATAAATTCTGTTAAAACGGATTTCTTCCAAAGGCTCTGATGTTAACATTTGATCTATCATTTCAACTGTTTAATGATTTTAGAAGAATACAACACAGGTTATAAGTTTGCGTCGTGTATCAATGTCGCCTTACGCAATCTGTCTCGTTCAGTTTGATATTTTAATGCTTATTTGATTATTTTCAGGCAAGGCGACCTTCGGTGTCCACTGTTCAGAAAGTTGCCTAACAAATAGTCATTATTTGACCCAAAGATTACCCTCCCTTACCTTGACCCAGGCCTCCAGCTCGGCCTTGTACTCAATCTGCAGCTCCTCCACCAGCTTCTTGTACTTGTCCTTGTGGCTCTGGCTGAGTTTGTGCCAGCGCTTGCCGATCTCCACCATGCGCTCCTTCAGGCTGAAGTGGTTTAGCTCGCCGTTGGTCAGCAGCTCCTGGGAGAACATCTGGTAGCCGCTCCTGCAGAGAAAGAGAGCGACAGGGAGAATGGTTTAATTCAAGATTAATTACACCCACAGATCAGTCAATATAAACTAAAGGGTGTGAACGTTTAAATGAAATGTAATACTTAACATTTTTTAAATCACAGTGCAGTTATCACAAAACGACCACTAACAGGTCCCTCTCCTCATCCTAAAGGGAAATATTTAACAAAATAGGCCTACCTAACGCAACATAGCTGTAATATTAGTGGGGATATGCAGCATCTTTCAAATTATTTGCCACAGATACAAAGCACTACACACATCTTTAACAAAGCGCTGATTACAGAAATGATTGCAGTTGATATGCGGCCAAATTAAAGGACTGCCAAGCCCATTTGAGCCGCAACCTGCGCTACTGAAACAGGTGCGTCTCTCTCAGCAATATCCTTGTTCACCATTACTCCCATTTCAACAGGGTGTTTATTCTTTTTATAGTGGGAGTTGAGACATACAGCTAGCAGCATTAGAAAGCAACAATTATTCCCCTTTTAACCAGTAGATACCCACATTTGGTGCTTGTTTTATTTTGCCCTGTGTTTCATTTGTGAGTTTAAACTTAGTGGGCAGAATTTTGTTAAACATGAAACAAACTTGGCCCCTAGAATAATGAATACACAATTTGCCTCCATCAAAACAAGTTTTTTTTTGTGCATATTTCAGTCTGGATCCTGTCTAAAGTTATGGGGGGTTGTAACCTATTCTAAAAATGGCACACTATAGCAGTTTGCAAAACATCTTAAAATAAACAAGACTAATGTATTATTCTAAACGGCATCATATTTCCCTACTTTAATCAACCAGTCCATTTTGAATTTATGGTAAAGCCGTTGTGGTTTGGCAAGGAATGTTGCTCCTGTACAGTTGTTTGTGTATCCCATCAGTTAGATAGATACGTTTTTATAGGCAGTAATTTCTCATGGGAGGCGCGCAGCATTCGTGTGTGTATAAGTAATGGTCGAATCGAAATTGAGTGAGAGACGTAAATGGAGGGAAAAGAGAATGTAGGGAGAAGAACTGTGATCACTTGGCTGTTTACTCTGTTGCGAGTCGCTAATGCACATACATGAAATGAAATGGAAAGAAGTCAACGTGAATTAACGGTTGTCTTCAGGATAAAATGTCAGTTTATGTAACAAAACAAGCAAGTATAGTGTAGAGAATAATTGTTCCATCTAAACCACTGAAATATATTTTCCATAACCAAAAATATTGTATTTTTAGCTGTTTGAAGCTGGTGTACAAAACCAAAAGTAAAAGACATCAAAACTAAAAACTTTCTGAACGGGAAGCTTAGAAATGGCGCACATAGAACAGATTTACCGCTTTTTGGACTTGCTTTCAATGAGAAGTGTGAATCTGGTCAGGTCGCCCAAAAAGTTACATGTTGCAGTTTAAACGTTGTCCATTTGTCGCATCCCTGATACAAACTGCAATCCATAAGCAAAGGAATGGCATAGGTCCATCTAAATACACTGAACAAAAATATAAAAACGCAACATGTCCCATGTTTCATGAGCTAAAATTAAAGATCCCAGAAATGTTCCATATGCACAAAAAGCTTATTTCTCTAAAAAATGGTATTTTATTTAACTAGGCAAGTCAATTCTTATTTACAATGACGGGCTACCAAAAGGCAAAAGGCCTCCTGCGGGGACAGGGGATAAAAATAAATAAGCAAATATAAGACAATAAAAAGCCACTCTAAAATGATCAGTTTTCTCAAGTTTGTGTGTGTGCGCAATTGGACTGCAGGAATGTCCACCAGAACTATTGCCAGAGAATTTCATATTAATTCAAGCCACCTCCAACATAATTTTACATAATTTGGAAATGCGTTCAACCGGCCTCTCAACCGCAGATTACGTGTACAGTATGGCGTTGTGTGGGCGAGCGGTGCCCCATGGTGGCGGCGGGGTTATGGTAAGGGCAGGCATAAGCTACAGACAACAAACACAATTGCATTTTTATCAATGGCAATTTCAATGCACAGAGATACCATGACGAGATCCTGAGGCCCATTGTCGTGCCATTCATCCGCCGCCATCACCTCATGTTACAGCATGATAATAAATGGCCCCTTGTCACAAGGATCAGTACACAATTCCTGGAAGCTGAAAATATCCCAGTTCTTCCATGGCCTGCATACCCACCAGACATGTCACACATTGAGCATGTTTGGGATGCTCTGGATCGACAGTGTGTTCCAGTTCCCGCCAATATCCAGCAACTTCGCATAGCCATTGAAGAGTAGTGGGACAACATTCCACAGGCCACAATCAACAGCCTGTTCAACTCTATGCGAAGGAGATGTTTCGCACTGCATGAGGCAAATGTTGGTCACTCCAGATACTGACTGGATAAAAAAATATTTAAGGTATCTGTGACCAACAGATGTACAGTGCCTTGCGAAAGTATTCGGCCCCCTTGAACTGTGCGACCTTTTGCCACATTTCAGGCTTCAAACAAAGATATAAAACTGTATTTTTTTGTGAAGAATCAACAACAAGTGGGACACAATCATGAAGTGGAACGACATTTATTGGATATTTCAAACTTTTTTAACAAATCAAAAACTGAAAAATTGGGCGTGCAAAATTATTCAGCCCCCTTAAGTTAATACTTTGTAGCGCCACCTTTTGCTGCGATTACAGCTGTAAGTCGCTTGGGGTATGTCTCTATCAGTTTTGCACATCGAGAGACTGACATTTTTTCCCATTCCTCCTTACATTTATTGGATATTTCAAACTTTTTTAACAAATCAAAAACTGAAAAATTGGGCGTGCAAAATTATTCAGCCCCTTTACTTTCAGTGCAGCAAACTCTCTCCAGAAGTTCAGTGAGGATCTCTGAATGATCCAATGTTGACCTAAATGATTAATGATGATAAATACAATCCACCTGTGTGTAATCAAGTCTCCGTATAAATGCACCTGCACTGTGATAGTCTCGGAGGTCCGTTAAAAGCGCAGAGGAACACACCAGGCAGGTCCGAGATACTGTTGTGAAGAAGTTTAAAGCCGGATTTGGATACAAAAAGATTTCCCAAGCTTTAAACATCCCAAGGAGCACTGTGCAAGCGATAATATTGAAATGGAAGGAGTATCAGACCACTGCAAATCTACCAAGACCTGGCCGTCCCTCTAAACTTTCAGCTCATACAAGGAGAAGACTGATCAGAGATGCAGCCAATAGGCCCATGATCACTCTGGATGAACTGCAGAGATCTACAGCTGAGGTGGGAGACTCTGTCCATAGGACAACAATCAGTCGTATATTGCACAAATCTGGCCTTTATGGAAGAGTGGCAAGAAGAAAGCCATTTCTTAAAGATATCCATAAAAAGTGTTGTTTAAAGTTTGCCACAAGCCACCTGGGAGACACACCAAACATGTGGAAGAAGGTGCTCTGGTCAGATGAAACCAAAATTGAACTTTTTGGCAACAATGCAAAACGTTATGTTTGGCGTAAAAGCAACACAGCTCATCACCCTGAACACACTGTCAAACATGGTGGTGGCAGCATCATGGTTTGGGCCTGCTTTTCTTCAGCAGGGACAGGGAAGATGGTTAAAATTGATGGGAAGATGGATGGAGCCAAATACAGGACCGTTCTGGAAGAAAACCTGATGGAGTCTGCAAAAGACCTGAGACTGGGACGGAGATTTGTCTTCCAACAAGACAATGATCCAAAACATAAAGCAAAATCTACAATGGAATGGTTCAAAAATAAACATATCCAGGTGTTAGAATGGCCAAGTCAAAGTCCAGACCTGAATCCAATCGAGAATCTGTGGAAAGAACTGAAAACTGCTGTTCACAAATGCTCTCCATCCAACCTCACTGAGCTCGAGCTGTTTTGCAAGGAGGAATGGGAAAAAATGTCAGTCTCTCGATGTGCAAAACTGATAGAGACATACCCCAAGCGACTTACAGCTGTAATCGCAGCAAAAGGTGGCGCTACAAAGTATTAACTTAAGGGGGCTGAATAATTTTGCACGCCCAATTTTTCAGTTTTTGATTTGTTAAAAAAGTTTGAAATATCCAATAAATGTCGTTCCACTTCATGATTGTGTCCCACTTGTTGTTGATTCTTCACAAAAAAATACAGTTTTATATCTTTATGTTTGAAGCCTGAAATGTGGCAAAAGGTCGCAAAGTTCAAGGGGGCCGAATACTTTCGCAAGGCACTGTATATCTGTATTCCCAGTCATTTGAAATCCATAAATTAAGGCCCCATTTATTATTTCAATTGACTGATTTCCTTATATGAACTGTCACTCAATAAAGTCTTTGAAATTGTCGCATGTTGCGTTTATTTTTGTCCAGTATACATATTTACAGTGCCTTCAGAAAGTATTCACACCCCTAGACTTTTTCCACATTTGGTTGTGTTACAAAGTGGGATTAAAATGGATTTAATTGTCATTTTTGGTCAACAATTTACACAAAATACTATGTAATGTCAAAGTGGAAGAAACATTTGAACACTAATATATGTTGATTAGTTACATATTATACCCCGAGTCAATACACGTTAGAATCAACATTGGCAGCGATTACAATCCGCAAGTCTTTCTGGGTGAGCTTTCCACACCTGGATTGTGCAACCTTTCCCCAATTGTCAAGGTCTGTCAAATTGGTAGTTGATCATTGCTGGACAACCATTTAAGTCTTGCCATAGTTTAGACAAAAATCTGCTTGAAAATCTAACTCGTAACCCCAGTGTAGATTTGGCCTTTTAAGTTATTGTCCTGCTAAAAAGTGAATTCATCTCAGTGTCTTGTGGAAAGCAGACTGAACCAAGTTTTCCTCTAGGATTTGGCCTGTGCTTAACTCCATTCCATTTATTTGCTGAAAAACTCCCATCCCAGTAACAAGCATACCCATAACATAATTCAGCCACCGCTATGCTTGAAAATATGGAGAATGGTAGTCAGTAATATTTTGTACTAGATTTGCTGAATACATAACATGTTGTATTCAGGACAAAAAGTGAATTACTTTGCCACATTTGCATGATTACTTTAGTGCCTTGTCATAAACAGGATGCATTTTTTGGAATGTTTGTTCTGTACAGGCTTCCTTTTCACTGTCAGTTAAGTTAGTGTTGTGGAGTAACTACAATGTTGTTGACCCATCCTTCAACTCTGTAACTGTTTTAAAGTCGCCTTTGACCTCATGGTGAAATCCCTGAGCGGTTTCCGACAACTGAGTTAGGAAGGACGCCTGTATCTTTGCATTGACTAAGTTAATTGATACACCATCTAAAGTGAAATAAATACCATGCTCAAAGGGATATTCAATGTCTGCTTTAAAAAAAAATTGTACCCATTTACTAATAGGTGCCCATATTTGCAAGGCATTGGAAAACCCTGTTCTTTGTGGTTGAATTGGTGCTTGAACTTCACTGCTCGACTGAGGGATCTTACAGATAATTGTATGTGTAGGGTACAGAGATTAAGTAGTCATTCAAAAATCATGTTAAACACTATTATTGCACACAGAGTGAGTTCATGCAACTTATTTAGCATATTGTTACTCCTGAACTTATTAACTCAAGATATCAGCTTTTAATTTTTTATAAAAAATCTGTAAACATTTTGAAAAACATAATTCCATCTTGACATTATGGAGTATTGCGTGTAAGCCAGTGACCAAAAACTGAAAACGTTTTAAATTCAGGCTGTAACACCAAAATGTGGAAAAAGTCTAGGGGTGTGAATACTTTCTGAAGGCACTATATAAATTGATAAAGGGACATACAAGGGACCTACACAAACAACAATTAGCAACACACAAAAGCAAGTGAATCTAAGAGGTTCTAGACAAAGTGCCTGAATAAGGTTTTGAACGACATGAAAAAGGACTGAGCAAATAGACAGAGAAAATGAAAAAGAACATGGGCCAGGATAAGCCAAGAAAAGAAACCATATGATAAAAAGACACCAGTAATAGCAATAACACTCAAAAGAGTCAGCGTGTGGATACTCACACTGGTGGCTTCTTGGGCTCCCCTTCAAACTTGGGTTTCCTCTGGCCTGCTCCTGACTGGGGCATTCTAGACTCCAACAATTCCCTCTGTGGGAGAAGAACTGTCATTACACCACGAGCACAGTCCACACACACACACACACACACACACCTGGGTGTACTGTACATGTCAAATACTTGGAATACGGGGGCTCCATTGTATCGGGCAAATTAAATCAAGTATTTGAAAGTATTTGACCCGGTCAGCAATAGGGTTAATGGTATGCCCATGAAAATTACACACCGGGACAGTTGAATGGATAATCAATAGAAATACACATTACATACATTTAATTTTTTACCCCTTTTTCTCCCCAATTTCATGGTATCCAATTGGTAGTTACAGTCTTGTCTCATCGCTGAAACTCCCGTATGGACTCGGGAGAGGCGAAGGTCGAGAGCCACGCGTTCACAGAAGCACGACCCAACCAAGCCACACCGCTTCTTGACACAATGCCTGCTTAACCCGGAAGCCAGCCACACCAAAGTGTCGTAGGAAACACCGTCCACTTGGCGACCGTGTCAGAGTGCACGCGCCCGGCCCGCCACAGGAGTCGCTAGAGTGCGATGGGACAAGGACATCCCTGCCGGCCAAACCCTCCCCTAACCCGGACGAAGCTGGGCTAATTGTGCGCCACCCCATGAGTCTCCAGGTCACAGCCAGCTGCGACAGACTCGAACCAGGATCTCTAGAGACACAGCTAGCAACTGCGATGCAGTGCCTTAAACCACTGTGCCACTTGGGAGGCCCTCACATTACATACTTCAACAGTGTGCAAACAGTGACATCCAGCAAACAAACACGCAAATGTCAAGACTCTGGTACAATGGCAGAAAGCAGAAGAAACAAAGAAGAACGAGAAAAACTGAGATCACGCAAACGCATTCAGACGGGATGGATCCACCAACTCCACATTCCGTCTGGGCTGGAGGGATGGTGGAGAGAGAGGAAAGAGAAAGGGCAGGGGGTGGGGAGGGGGAGGGCAACCAACATTTTGACATTTCTTCAGCACAACCGAAGAAGACAGCGGTCAAACATCTGGTCACTGACCACGGGCCGGTACTGAACCTCGTAACGCTTCTGGTCATCGGCCGCCTTCTTGATCCACGGGATCTTCTCCTTCTTCTCCATGGCCTTCCAAGCCGACTCCATGGCACTCTGGGCCTTCTTGCGGTCACTCTAACCACAAGACACAGGACACAGAATTTTTAAACCTTAGGACTCTATGGATTAAAACGCATCCCTAGATGCAGTACGGCAGGGGCCACAACTGGCCCACGAGCCAATTTGATTTGACCCACCAAGGTATACCGTGTTTAAAAAATGTTGTAAAGTTATGTTGTTGGAAAAGAAAACTACTTTAATATAAATGTAAAACACTAAAACCAAATAGAAAACTATGTATATGGACCTACAGTTTATAAAAAAATGTTTTTATCTAGGGCTCACCCTGTACTTGGCCAGGTAGTCTCCTATGACGCTCTGTTGCCACATCTCCTCGGCAGTCTTGGGCGTCTCAGGGATTTTGGTCCTCTTCTTGCCGTCACGCTTCTCTTTCGCCGTTAGGCCAGCGTGCACCCAGTGCTCCAGCTCAGCTTCGCGACAGCGCTCCTGAAGGAATGCGATAGAGACAAACCTGGCGTCAATGCAGGTGACATATACATTGTGTACCTAGTACACTTTTAAGAAATAGGAGGACGTGCTCATTGTAATGGATATCAAACTGTGTTTGAAACTGTTCCATTTTTCTATTACAATAAACCCGTCCTCCTATAGCTCCTTCCACCAGCATCCACTGCTTTAAAATGTAAACGATCCACCCTCACTGTAGCTTAACAGCTCAAACATCCCCATGACCCAACATATGAAACGCTTAGTAAACCTTACTTGTGCCTGACCAGGTGAAAAAAGCATTCACTGTAACTTAGAAAGCTATATCCCAACTTGCCAAGTGGCTGATAGGTGGTGACATACCTGTTGTAGTTTTGTGAGACCCACCTTGGCGGAGGGGGACTTGGCTCCATGCGGGCTGCCAGCAGCCCCCATGCCCAGCCGCGAGCCCCCCAGCTTCTCCTCCGTCATCACGCGGTCCCTCTCCTCCTCTGGGAGACTCTGGGGAAACAGAACCGACAGAGGCTTTCATAGACTTCCACTTCTAAAACTCAGGTTAGCTAAGCATGAGTAGTGTGATATGTACAGTACTACAGATATGGTTATATTCAGTTCTACCTACCTCTAGAAACCTCTGTAGGTCAATTTCATACTGCTTCTTTTTCTGTAGCCAGAAACACCAACAGCAGGGTGAAAGAAAGAGCATTGCTCAGATTTGTGAATGACAAAAAAACAACTTTGTTATCATGACAGAAATCCTTTTAAACCTTCACAACACTTCTACAGCTATAAACAGGTATTTATCTATATTTTCTGCAAGGTTTCCCAGAAGCAGAATGACATGGCAGCAAAAAACAAACAATTGAAACCAATAGAGGCCAAAATACTTGAAGCAGCTATTAAAAAGAAGCAGAGGACCAAGTCCAGGACTTGTTTACGAAATGAAAAAGAAAATACTGGTGTTTCATTGCATTTCCTCATGAACGGAGCTGAACAAGACTGACCTGCTCACAGCGTTTCTGAAACATGTCCTTCTCCTTCTGCGTCATCACCTTCCACTGCTTACTGCACAGCACCATACGCTCCGTACTGGGAACATCCTTCATGTTCACCATCAGCTCGGCACAGTATAGGGAGTAACCGTTCCTGAAGACCGAAAACCATTAGCTCAGCGCCATAGAATTTAACTACACCACAGGTCTTTAAACCCCACAGAAACCAAGAGCTAACTTACTGTTTGCAAATAAATAAAGGATCTCCTATCCATAATCTCTGGATTAAAAAAAATAATGAGGGCAAAAATCCCTTTTGGTCTTTACAGAACTGCCTAAAGACCACAGGGGTCTGGCAGTAGTAGCGCTGCCGACACTGGACCACATATTTCCTGGCGACAGGGGGTTTGAGCGCCACCTCAGTCGCTTTTCTGTGCCCCTATACATTCCTCTACCCTCTCTCCACTTGCCCACTATTCTTTCATTCAAATAATGTGACTCCGATCAAGCAACTTACGGCGGTGGTTTGGTTGGCCTGCCGTCAAACTTGTCCTTGAGCTGCCGCTCGGCTTTGGTGAGGACGGACTTGACGTGCTCTTCAGCATCTGGATGGGCCTCTTGGTAGACCTTCATACTGCCCTGTAGTGAGAACCATAGATTCAATCAAACTTTTTGGTTGACAATGAGAAATTATGGACAATTTCTCCTCATCAAGACTTAATCTGTGAAATTGTAATTGATTGTGACTTTCCTAAAAGGGATTAAATACTATTTATTTAGAATGTGCATGTTACTCTCTAGGCAGTGTATATCACACATGATGAATTAGAAAATGTGCTGGTTTACTCTACCAGGAAAAGGTAGTAAAGGATTACCAAGTTGTGTCCTGACAAGGTGCTATACTATTAAATATTTACTCTTGACCCTTCACCTCTAACCTCTTACCGCATAGTCTTTCTGCAGCTCCAGGGCCTTGCTGATCCATTTTAGTCTCTTCTTGTCTGAGAGCTGGGACCACTGTCTCCTCAGAGCCTCCTTCAGCTCCTTTTGGCTCACCTGGTAACCCCAGAGAAAGGAAAGGCATTCACCATTCACCACAAAGGACTCCAACAGGGACATTTTCTTTTGAGGGTGAATTAATGGAAGCACAACACTCAACATTTCCATTCAGCAAAATCCCAGACTTAGCTGGATGGGTCCTCTGCAAACACTCACATCAGGGTGGAGCTTCATGTAGGTCTTCTTCTCATGGTTGTACCACAGCTGCTGGGGCGTCTTGGGCTTCTCAGGAAGGTCCGACTTCTTTCTCTCCTCTATCAACTCCGGGTGGTCCTCTCTGGACGTGAACAAGAGCAAAGATATTAAGGCAGCTGTATATGGGTGGTATACCCTTTCAACAAACAGGGTGATCACCTGCGGGTTTTTTTCAAGGGAAATTAGTCAGCTTTGGAAAGTGTTGGTTATTATCCAGTAGAGGAAGTTAATTTGGCCACCGAACACTAAGTAACTTGTTAACCGGCTTAAAAGAGACAGAAAATGCCACTCACTTGAATCGGGCCATATTCTTCTCAAATGACTCCTTCTCTCGCTGAAACTCTGTGATGTACTTTTGCTGTAGGGAACAGAGAGTAACCCTCAGTGAATTAGCTATTAACTGAAAAACTAACAGAGCTGCTACAATTGAAGATGTGTAGCTGTACAGAAAGATATCAAATTTGAAGCAAGAAAAGAAAGTAATTAGTTCAGTGATGTCATGTTTAGATGCGAGAGCTGCTTTGAATTAAATAAAGATGATCCCAAAGGCATAATGAAAAAGCAGGGTAGAGTTGACCATCACCTTTTTCTTGTCTGGGAGCTCCTTGTATTTCTTGGACAGAATCTTGGTGAGGTCAAGGTTGCTCATCTCCGGGTGGATCTTGGCATACTTAGCTCGCTTCTCCATAAAGAACCGGAAATACGGTGTAAGTGGTTTCTTTGGGAAGTCCGGGTGTGTCTAATAGGGTGGAAAACAGAATAATTGCCATTCATATGGTAGAAGGCGTGAGATTGGCAACAGTATTGTGAATGATCAAGTCTCCTCCTCCAAATAACCCTAGTATTTAATGGAATGTCATGAGTACAAGGTAAAATCTGATTCTTTACCTTCAATTTCTTCCCTTTGTAAGGGTTCTTCACAAACTCAATGACGTCAACTATGAGCTCTGTCATAGTCCTAAACTTCCGCACCTGAAGACAGTATCAAATAGATAAAAAACTGAAATTCTGTTGTAAACATTTTTATAGTGCCATTTTGCCAGTAGATAGAGACGACAGACATTTTTTTCTGCAATTTCTGTGACACTCTTCCCTCCACACAGAAAATAGATTTTCTGCTTTTGTGATTGGCTGAAATTATGATTGGCTAACCTCAGTAGACACCTTCGCCCACTTCTGTTTGCACATGTCACCAGTAAAGTCTCCGAAGCAGACCTTCTCCCAGTCAAAGTGGGACTCGGTGGTTTTGTATTTCATGGCATCACCATCAGGCAACAAGCTCTGAATCCTCTCCAAAAGAGTGAGGCAGTCCTCCTTACTCCATGCATCCACAACTAAAACAGACAAACTGACAACCATCAAGCAACATCAAAGGGCATGTGTTTAATTTGCTTTGACTGGCCCCTTTAGTAGACACAATAAACCTCAAGCTGACACTGGAATAGATAAACAACTGACAGACATACCTAAGCAAATGTCAAAAACATTGATCTTTCAAAGTCAACCAGAATTCAACACAATATTACAACATAAAAACATGCACCTACATGTAATTACATAAGCATGAAGGAAGGATACACAAAATTACAAAACTATTACTAGAAGAAATTATATAGCTTGTGGTTGATGAATGGTGGTTTGATTATTTGGCCTACCTGGCTCAGTTTTTATCTGAATGGTCTGGGAGGCAGAGGGCACACTGCTGCTGCCGTTCATGGTGCAGCGTCTGTGGGCAGCTCAACTGACCCGATTCCTAGAGATTCTGGAACCACAAAATCAAAGCAAACTTTATTTGTCACAGGTGCCGAATACGTGTAGACCTTGCCGTGAAATGCTTACTTACAAGCCTTTAAGCAAAAGTGTAGTTCAAGAAGAGTTAAGAAAATATTGACCAAATAAACTAAAGTAAAAAATCATTTAAAAGTAACACAAAATAACGAGTCTATATTACAGGGGGTACCGGTACAGAGTCAGTGTGCGGGGTACAGGTTAGTTGAGGTAATTTGTACATGTAGGCAGATATTCCAATACGTAAAGATATTGATCTACACAAGAAGATTTCTCAAATTCAAGAACTGACTTTTGACGTTCCAACCACGGGTTCTAATACGTTATCCTATGGTTATGTCCACGACTAAATATGTTCAAAAACATTGACACGGAGAGGGTGCACGTCGTGCATATTATTCAGCTGACGAAGGTCAAACGTCTTTACTACAAGTAGGCTAACCAATAGGCCATGCACAGTTGCCATGGGGTGTTCCTAATGTTTGGTATAACAGGCGTCACTGTGCACACAAGTTTCCCCCTGGCAACTTCAGACTATAGGCATACACTCTTAAAACGACCATGATGCGTTATAAGCACAACCAAATGAAGAAACTCTTTGCACTGTAACTGACAGCGAAGAGACCTGGGACTGAGTCCCTGTCAGTCTGCCATCCGAATTTGCTGCAAAGTTCTACTGCGTAGCCTAGGTGAACACCTTGCATAGTCATAGTGTAGAACCCCTGTATATAGCCTTGTTAAATGCTACTTTGTTAAAAAAAAAAATTACTTTAGTTTATTTAGTAAATAAATGTCCTATATTGACCTGCCCTCCAAATTTGCATCACCACTATTTTGCAGCCCATTATACACCAAAGCCAGACTATACCTTCAGCAGCCCACTCAATTGAGTAACCATTACCTGTAAGCTACAGTGGGCAAGGGACTATAAATTAGACTATAGCATTTCAGCATTACAGACCTATCCAACGGCTGTGTGAGGAGTGAAGCAGGGATAATTCGCAAACGTGTCTGTGGCACTGCAGTACTTAGTATCTGGTGTGGCCACCAGCTGCATTGACTGTTACTTTTGACCCCCCTTTGTTCAGGGACACATTATTCCCTTTCTGTTAGTCACATGTCTGTGGAACTTGTTCAGTTTATGTCTCAGTTGTTGAATCTTATGTTCACACAAATATTTTCACAAGTTTGCTGAAAATAAACGCAGTTGACAGTGAGAGAACGTTTCTTTTTTTTGCTTATATACACTGCTCAAAAAAATAAAGGGAACACTAAAATAACACATCTTAGATCTGAATGAATTAAATATTCTTATGAAATACTTTTTTCTTTACATAGTTGAATGTGCTGACAACAAAATCACAGAAATTATCAATGGAAATCAAATTGATCAACCCATGGAGGTCTGGATTTGGAGTTACACTCAAAATTAAAGTGGAAAACCACACTACAGGCTGATCCAACTTTGATGTAATGTCCTTCAAACAAGTCAAAATGAGGCTCAGTAGTGTGTGTGGCCTCCACGTGCCTGTATGACCTCCCTACAATGCCTGGGCATGCTCCTGATGAGATGACGGATGGTCTCCTGAGGGATCTCCTCCCAGACCTGGACTAAAGCATCCGTCAACTCCTGGACAGTCTGTGGTGCAACGTGGTGTTGGTGGATGGAGCGAGACATGATGTCCCAGATGTGCTCAATTGGATTCAGGTCTGGGGAACGGGTGGGCCAGTTCATAGCATCAATGCCTTCCTCTTGCAGGAACTGCTGACGCACTCCAGCCACATGAGGTCTAGCATTGTCTTGCATTAGGAGGAACCCAGGGCCAACCGCACCAGCATATGGTCTCACAAGGGGTCTGAGGATCTCATCTCGGTACCTAATGGCAGTCAGGCTACCTCTGGCGAGCACATGGAGGGCTGTGCGGCCCCCCAAAGAAATGCCACCCCACACCATGACTGACCCACCGCCAAACCGGTCATGCTGGAGGATGTTGCAGGCAGCAGAACGTCACGTCTGTCACATGTGCTCAGTGTGAACCTGCTTTCATCTGTGAAGAGCACAGGGTGCCAGTGGCAAATTTGCCAATCTTGGTGTTCTCTGGCAAATGCCAAACGTCCTGCACGGTGTTGGGCTGTAAGCACAACCCCCACCTGTGGACGTCAGGCTCTCATACCACCGCCATGGAGTCTGTTTCTGACCGTTTGAGCAGACACATGCACATTTGTGGCCTGCTGGAGGTCATTTTGCAGGGCTCTGGCAGTGCTCCTCCTGCTCCTCCTTGCACAAAGGCAGAGGTAGCGGTCCTGCTGCTGGGTTGTTGCCCTCCTACGGCCTCCTCCACGTCTCCTGATGTACTGGCCTGTCTCCTGGTAGCGCCTCCATGCTCTGGACACTACACTGACAGACACAGCAAAACTTCTTGCCACAGCTCGCATTGATATGCCATCATGGATGAGCTGCACTACCTGAGCCCCTTATGTGGGTTGTGGACTCCGTCTCATACTACCACTAGAGTGAAAGCACCGCCAGCATTCAAAAGTGACCAAAACATCAGCCAGCCAGCATAGGAACTGAGAAGTGGTCTGTGGTCACCACCTGCAGAACCACTCCTTTATTGGGGGTGTCTTGCTAATTGCCTATAATTTCCACATGTTGCCTATTCCATTTGCACAACAGCATGTGAAATTTATTGTCAATCAGTGTTGCTTCCTAAGTGGACAGTTTGATTTCACAGAAGTGTGATTGACTTGGAGTTACATTGTGTTGTTTAAGTGTTCCCTTTATTTTTTTGAGCAGTGTATATATATGATCACTGGTGACCAATGATTATAGGTTACAGAAATAATCCCTGATCTGACATGACTTGGTTGGTAGCCTAGCATAAAATCTATTTTCACACATCTATCGGTGATGTCTTCGAGGATGGGAGGAATGAAGGCTGCATAGGTTATCCCAAAACAGGGGCATCGTCTCCGTTACAGGCTATGCATTCCTCTCAGCTATACCGCTAACTTAAGCTACTTGTTCATCGTATAGAGGCTAGTGTCTACTCTAGACCTGCAATAGGTTATAATAATGGACCGTAAAATTGCTCAGACAGGGCTTTACTATGCAAGCTGCACATCACAGGGGTTCCGGGGCAGCCAATGTGCCCGGGATGCACAATCCTTCGACGCAATCCGTGCATTAGGCTACATTCACAAGATAATATGTTTAGGCCTATTGGGCTACTTCATTGGAATTGTACTAAAACACCATGTCATTACGCATATTTGTAAATTAACCATCCATTTAGACATATTGGCTAGGCCTAGCTGTTAGACTCTATGCAAGGTGTTGGCATATGCAGGGGATTGAGGATAACATTGTAGTGAATTTGAAGGGAAGCCTGTAGGAACTGATGCACACAACTCCATGTCTTCACAGTCAGTGACAGTACCATTCATTTTCAAAGGAATAAAGATGATTTAGAAAATTATCACAACAATATCAAAATCTCAATTCTACAGTGTAGAAAATGTGTCAATTAAAAACAGTTTTATATTATTCAATTTAAACAAGTGGATCAGAAAATAGAGAACTTAAGAGATTGAAACTAACATTATATTATTATATTTTAATCAGTGTATTAGATCATTAGACTAATAAGCGTTACATGGACCCTCGGTCCCAGTCCATCCTATCTATCTATCCAACCTTTATCATATGAGAGAACAACATTGCGTAGCCTACTTCAGGGCAGTGGCACACAATATAATTGTAGGACCGATCAATGTTTTGTTTCATCGTGTGATTTTTCAATGGCAGCGGAATTATTTTATGTTGCAGATATGAAAATAAGGTCCTTATGCTTCCAAAACTGTACCGCGAGCGTGTGTTAAATGTTCAGACCAAGCTACAGGGCTCTTAACTCCCGTACAGAAGACACCGAGGTCCAATGACCTCGGAGTCATGATCAAGGGCTTGGGACCGATTAGTTCCGCGGCCAGGCTGGCATTTTTCTGCTTATTTTCCATCGGGCCCCTAACCGAAAGCCTAACTAACCGCGACTGGTTTGGTATATAGGCTAGCCTTGGTAGATAGCCTAGGCGGAGGGAGCGTTTTAGAGAATAGAATGTTGGAACAGCTTGAACATTCCATGGCGGCGGGCTGAATCGAACTGCCAGAAAGTGCGCGACTACCCCCGCCCGTATCCCCCAATCGGTGGCGCAGCTGTGCACTCAACCGAGGCGCCGCTTTCTCGGTGTATAGGCTACAGTGTTATGGCCCGCTCATAAGGTCAAACTTCGGAACACACAACAGATCCTCCAAACTTATTCGAGAACATAGGCCTCCTACATTGCACACAAAAAAACTTGCCACATGCATGCATTTCCCATCTACCGATACATTTTGGGAATATCTAAAACTATGAAAATATATTAAATGCTCATCATATACTGCATTCAAATATTTCGAGGGGCCGTGGCATTGCTAATGTAATGTACTTCTATTTTTGAGTCAAGGCTACTCATAGCCTTATAAATGTCTTGGGAACACCGACCGTTTTCTGCTTCCTACCCCAGTAATGGCGCCCTTATTCCGGCAGGAGTCAAAACGCAGCTTCCGCTGGCAAGAAAAGTATTCTTACCGAACACATTTTTGAAAATAACATTATATTATACCACGAAATGTTACATAAAAAAAACGCTCAGTCGACTTAATTTCTTATTAACAGCCTGGATGTGTAGGACACGTGCAGTTTGGTAGTATAATTCGTTATTTTGTGAAAAGTCGTGTTAATGGTATAATTTGGAGGAGATTGCACAATTAACTATCCATGTGGTTTTATAAGCTACCAAAATGAGTAAGTGCACATTTCAGAAACGCTTATAAAGTGAGGATTTCCTGAAAAACAGATACGCGAGCGGGCGCATCTGTTTGCTCTTGCCCCAAAGCTCTCACTGCAGAGCCGCCATGAGTGTTACAAAGACTGGGGGAGACACGACTTGAAAATCGCTTATAACGTCGTCAAAACACAACTTTTCACTCACCTTTCGTGACAGTTAGAAACCAGCGTTGATACTAAAAATCAAGGTATTCGTGTTAATTATTTTAGGGCTGTTTAAGTGTCTATTTTTCAGCCGTAAACCCCAGGGAGTCAGGTTGAAACGGATCCGACAAAAGAAGCGTCTGTTTCGGTATGAAACTCCGCCCAACGCCGCAGGGGGAGGAACTCCAAGGGAAAACATGCGAGAAAAAAGGAGACAAAGGCGGCAGTATTTCATAAGAAATTGTTTTATTGTGGTTCTGTAATATCTTTAATGAATAACGCATTTATTTTACACATTTTATCAATTTAAAATCATTTCGGTATTTGTTGACAATTCATGATTGTATTTTATTCTTATAGTGATTATCAATAGTGTCTTATTTAAAATCCTTAATTCTAACTAGACATTTATCGGCCACCCCCTTCATTTTAGCCAGAGTCCATGACTGCTAAACCGATTAGCCTATCCTCGGAATAACACGGGGCCTCAGAACAAGCCAAAATGGGACTTGAGAGATCCAAGGATGGATGTAAAGTTTCATTCAAGGCTCGAATTCGAAAGGCAAGGGAAAATAAATGAAACGTTCAAGGAGCCTATAGCCTTATAGCACTAGCAAGCCATATATTTGCATGCAGGTGTCCTGATAATATCCAAGGTCTTGTTTGCTAATGCCTATTCTGAAATGACAACTCTAGACCATGGACATACTTCACTTTTTCCTCAGTCCAGCCTTTCATGTAGGCTACCAACACCAATAGTGTGCAACTGCAGCCAGTAATTCAGGGCATTCCTGCATGTGATCTAGAGTCCCATTGTGTCTCCTTTATGAACACCCCTCCCCCTTGGTTCCTGCATGAACACCCCCCTTCGAGCACCCAGTGAAACTGCAGCCCGAAATTCAGAGCATTCCTCTTGAGCATCCAATTGGTTCCTTCATGAGTCCCCCCCATGTCGAGTATCCTATTGGTTCCTGCATGAACACCCACCCTGAGCACCCCATTGTTCCCCCCTCCCCACAAGCACAACATCTTCACGCTTGTGTGACATTTTTGAATGTGGGTCAAAAGGGCAATAAAAGTATCTGAGTTTTTTCACCGGTAGACAGTGTCCTTCGCTCCCACCTGCCCTCACCCTCGACATATGAGGGCGAGGACACTACCGGTCGCCCCTGCTTCATGTTAGCACAGCAGGCGGGAGGCTGCGACACCGTGTGCTAGCTTGCTAGTTAGCTAGCTAGCACACAATGTTGCCCCCGCCTCCCGGAGAAAACTGTGTACCGGAGTCCTCCTTAGGACTAGCTGGCTAAACTAGAACACAGTGTCCTTCACTCCTGCCTGCCAAACACCTGCCATTGTTAACAGAACTGCGGAAAAACAGTGCCCAACCAGCGGGGGGGAAGGACACAGTCTACCGGTTGCTCACACCTCCCACTAGCACTACAGGAGGGAGGTTGGGGCGACACCATGTGCTAACATGCTAGTTAGCTAGCTAGCACACTGTGTCAGGCACAGATTTCTCCGGTACACAGCAGGCGGGAGCGAAGGACACTGCCTACTGGTTGTCCCCACCTGCCACTAGCATAGCATAGCAGGCGAGAGGCTTGGGCGACACCGTGTACTAACTAGCTTGATAGTAAGCGACACTGTGTGCTAGCTAGGTTGCTAGTTGACTAGCTAGCACACAGTGTCGTCCCTGCCTCCCACCTGCTGTGTACCGGAGTCCTCCTTAGGACTAGCCGGCTAAGCGTTAACAGGCCTGCGGGAAAACAGTTCCCGACAAGTGGGAACAAAGGACGCTGTCTACCATTCTACAGCTAGCTAGCTACCGTTGTTGCCCCCACCCCTTCTTTTGTGGGGTTTATAGGCGACATCCAATGTTATTGTGAATTAATGTCACCTACTGTAGGACAGCTTACTGTAGGACAGCTGTGCTAACTAAAAAAATGACAAATAGAAGTATAAATATGCAGAAGCAGGAATGCCCACATGCTGGAACGCCCAGAATTGCGGGCCCAATTGCACCCTCCTCACCAACACAGCCAACACTGCCACAGAATTAAATGAAACTGGTCGAATAGATGGGGAAAGGAGAAAGCCTTCACTGGAATCCCACATCATCTAGTTGGGACTGGAATGTAATAATCACCGTAGGCCGGTGGCATGTCATGTGAAATAGCTGAGATAGTGAACATTGAACAATTTAATTGTAAAGGCCTATGTAGCAGGCTATGGTATTTCAGGCAATGCAATTAAAGGTTATGAACCTATTCCTAGAAACATCAAACATTTAGCCTGTTGCACAGGCCATATGGACACTAGTCTAGAGCGCCTGGTTAAATCATGCTTTGAAGCATTTTTTACATCTCTAAATGGTTAAACTATTGAGAAGTATGTATTTTTTTTACTTTCCATGGTGTGAAAAGTATGTGCTACTACATTACACAAGCTGATGTTTTGACCACATGGAATTGGGGGGAATTACACATCATTTTTCCCTCGGGTTATGATTGGTTTGTCAGAATCTCCCTAGGAGAGGTGGGTGTGGAGTCAGGCGCAGGAGAGCAAGAATTCCAAGAAGGGCATTTTATTACTGGTCCACCAACACAACAGGTACAGGACCACAAAAGCAGCCACAAGAAAACAGGAACGCAGTATAGTAAAAAACAAATGGAGGAAACACACTCCTCTACTAAACTAACTTGCGGGAAAAACAGTCCCGAAAAATAAACCTGCTTAAGCAGTAAAAAAAACGCAACCCAAACCAACGACAGTAAGACAAACAATCCCACACAAAACCTAGCGGGTAGGGCGAGATTAAATACCCCACTGATTAGGTAAACTAGACACAGGTGAACACAAGACAGACAAAACCGAACGAAAAAGGAAAGGGATCGGTGGCAGCTAGTAGGCGCCGCCCGAACAGGGAGAGGAGCCACCTTCGGTGGAAGTCGTGACAGTATCCCCCCGACGAGCGGCTCCTGCAGCGCACCGACGCCGGCCTCGCGGACGACCCGGAGGGCGAGGCGCGGGGCGATCCAGATGGAGACTGTGGAACTCACTCAGCAGAGATGAGTCCAAGATGTCCCCCACCGGCACCCAGCACCTCTCCTCCGGACCGTACCCCTCCCAATCCACGAGGTACTGCAGACCCCCCACCCGACACCTAGAGTCCAGGATGGAACGTACCATGTACGTCGGGGCCCCCTCGATGTCCAGCGGGGGCGGAGGGACCTCCCGCACCTCAACGTCCTGCAGTGGACCAGCTACCACTGGCCTGAGGAGAGACACATGAAATGAGGGGTTAATACGATAGTAAGGGGGAGCTGTAACCTATAACACACCTCGTTTATTCTCCTCAGGACTTTAAATGGCCCCACAAACTGCGGGTCCAGCTTTTGGCAGGGCAGGCGGAGGGGCAGGTTTCAGCTAGACCCGGTCCCCCGGTGCAAAAACAGAGGCCTCACTGCGGAGGCGGTCAGCGCTCTCCTTTTTAAATATTTAAAAAAAACTTTATTTAACTAGGCAAGTCAGTTAAGAACAAATTATTATTATTATTTTCAATGATGGCCTGGGAACAGTGAGTTAACTGCCTGTTCAGGGGCAGAGTGACAGATTTGTACCTTGTCAGCTCGGGGATTTGAACTTGCAACCTTCCGGTTACTAGTCCAACGCTCTAACCACTAGGCTACCCTGCCGCCGCCTCCTGCCGCCCACTGGCCCGTTTCAGGGATTCCTGGATGGCTCTCCAGGTCTCCTTTGAGCGCTGCACCCATTCCTCCACCGCAGGAGCCTCGGTCTGACTCTGATGCCACGGTACCAGGACCAGCTGATAGCCCAACACGCACTGAAACTACGACAGGTTCGTGGAGGAGTGGCGGAACGAACCTCACCCACTCTCCTGGCCGGTCCTGACAATACGACCGCAGAAACCTACTCACATCCAGGTTAACTCTCTCCACCTGCCCATTACTCTCGGGGTGATCAAGACCCCCAGATTCTCCATGAACGCCCTCCAAACCCGAGAAGTGAACTGGGGACCCCGATCATAAACTATGTCCTCAGGCACCCCGTAGTGCCGGAAGACGTGTGTAAACAGGGCCTCTGCAGTCTGTAGGGCCGTAGGGAGACCGGGCAAAGGGAGGAGACGGCAGGGCTTAGAAAACCGATCCACAACAACCAGGATCGTGGTGTTCCCCTGTGACGGAGGAAGATCGATGAGGAAGTCCCCCGACAGGTGTGACCAAGGCCGCTGTGGAACGGGGAGGGGCTGTAATTTCCCTCTAGGCAGGTGTCTAGGTTCCTTACACTGGGCGCACACCGAACAGGTTGAGCCATAAACCCTCACGTCCTTGGCCAAGGTGGGCCACCAGTACTTCCCCCTAAGACCCCGCACCGTCCTATCAATCCCCGGATGACCAGATGAGGGTAGCGTGTGGGCCCACCTGATCAATCTGTCGCGAACACCAAGCGGGACGTACCTCCGACCAACTGGACACTGTGGTGGAGTAGGTTCTAACCGTGACGCCCGCTCGATGTCCGCATCCACCTCCCATACCACCGGTACCACCAGACAAGAGGCCGGAAGTATGGGGGAGTCAGGCGCAGGAGAGCAAGAATTCCAAGAAGGGCGTTTTATGACTGGTCCACCAACACAACAGGTACAGGACCACAAAAGCAGCCACAAGAAAACAGGAACGCAGTCTAGTAAAAAACAGAGGAAACACACTTCTCTACTAAACTAAGGTGCGGGAAACACAGTCCCAAAAAAGAAACCTGCTTAACAGTAAAAAAAACGCAACCCAAACCAATGACAGTAACACAAACTATACCAGTAGGGCGAGATTAAATACCCCACTGATAAGCTAAACTAGACACAGGTGAACACAAGACAGACAAAACCAAACGAAAAGGGATTGGTGGCAGCTAGTAGGCCGGCAATGACGACCACCGAGCGCCACCCGAACAGGGAGAGGAGCCACCTTCGGTGGAAGTCGTGACATAGTTATGTTAGTGTAAAAGTTCATAGTCAAAACAATGACACAGGATCAATTGCTTAAAACATAAAAGTCACTGGCCAGTGTCCCCACACCAATACACGTAAATATCAGCCAACTGTTGTCATTGTTGATATCCTATGGCGGGTCGTAATTCGTTGGAAGTTAATTAACAGAAAAAGTGGTTTATTCTCATTTCCTTGATGGCAGCCTCCCGAACTCACCATCCGCCATTCCAAACTATAGATGGAAGCCTTCTACAAATGTTAATCTAACCAAACGTGAATAGGTTATTCCAAGCTAAATAGTGTAGATTTAAACAGCGCTACACCCCAAACGTTCGCCCCCGTTCTATTGATTTCAGCAGAGGCTCCTTGCCCATACAGACACGTGCCCCCTCAGATTTGTCTTGTTCAAATGTTTTTTTTAAATGATACGATTTTTGTTGTTGTTGTTTCTCTGTAATACTGCTAGCCACCTATCAACTTTACGAAGCTGGCTTTAGCTACTCCAGATAGGGTCCCAATTTCCCAACCTCATAATTAGCTACCAAGAAGCCAGCTCAGGCTATCAATCAAGTTAGAGTAGCTAGCATGTCTAACTATTTTAGCTGGCATACATGCTGGCAAGGTTGTTAGACTTCAGAAAAGCAAGTAATTACTAGATATACTCAATAAGACTCACAGTCCTTTCAATGCAGAGAAGCATATTTAGTTTCTTAAAAAAATAACAATCAGTCAGGAGGATACAAGCAGCTCAAGATGTATGGTAAGATATTCAACAACAAAAAAAGTGTTTAAAAAATTCAAAATTCTCCAATTCCTATACGGAGGAAATAGCCCCCCTCCAGAACACCACAAAGCCATCCTCACGTACTTTGTGCCTCCTCACATTTTTGGGCTGCATGATGCCCTTGGATGTCAGCATGATATTGATGGAAGTAATTAACAAAAAAAAAAAACACTTACCTCGTTGGCGACCCACTTGAATCAAAATGTAACAATTGTAAAGATTTTCCTGAGTTACAGTTCATATAAAGAAACGAGTAAATGTAAATAAATTCATTAGGCCCTAATCTATGGATTTTACATGACTGGGAATACATTAACATATGTTGGTGACGGATACCAAAAAAAGTTTGTGGTGTGGATCAGAAAACGACTCTATAATGGTGTGACCACCATTTGTCTCACACATCCCCTTCGCATAGAGTTGATCAGGCTGTTGATTGTGGTCCCACTTCTCTTCAATGGCTGTGCGAAGTTGCTGGATATTGACGGGAACTGGAACACGCTTACAGGAATTGTGTACAGATCCTTGTGACATGGGGCCATGCATTTTCATGCTGAAACATGAGGTGATGGCGGCAGATGAATGGCACAACAAAGGGCCTTAGGATCTCGTCACGGTATTTCTGTGCATTCAAATTGCCATTGATAAAATGCAATTGTGTTTGTTGTCCGTAGCTTATGCCTGCCCATACCATAACCTCACCGCCACCATGGGACACTGTTCACAACGTTGACATCAGCAAACCGCTCGCCCACACAACGCCATCTGCCTGGTACAGTTGAAACCAGGATTCATCCTTTGAGAGCACACTTCTCCAGCGTGCCAGTGGCCATCGAAGGTGAGCATATGCCAAATGAAGTTGGTTAGGATGCTGAACTGCAGTCAGGTCAACGAGCACATAGATGAGCTTCCCTGAGACGGTTTCTGACAGTTTGTGCAGAACTTCTTCGGTTGTGCAAACCCACCGTTTCTTTCCAGATGTGGAGTTCCTGCGCTGGCGTGGTTACATGTGGTCTGTGAGGTCGGTTGGACGTACTACCAAATTCTCTAAAACAACATTGGAAGCAGATATGGTAAAGAAACTCTCTGGGAACAGTTCTGGTGGACATTCCTGCAGTCAGCATGCCAATTGCACACTCTCTCAATACTTGAGACATCTTTGGCATTATGTTCTGTGTCAAACACATATTTTAAAGTGGCCTTTTAGTGTCGCCAGCACAAGGTGCACCTGTGTAATGATCATGCTGTTTAATCAGCTTCTTGATATGCCACACCTGTCAGGTGGATGGATTATCTTGGCAAAGGAGAAATGCTCACTAACAGGGATGTAAACACATTTGTGCACACAATTTCAGAGAAATAAGCTTTTTGTGCATTTTGACAATTTCTGGGATCTTTTATTTCAGCTCATGAAACATGGGACCAACACTTTACATGTTGCATTTAGATTTTTGTTCAGTATAGCTATCTGTCTACTACAAATTTTAATCAGAGACGTACACATTATGCCCAGATTCCGTGTTTTTTGAGCTGTGGTAGTTTCAAATCGATTAGTGATTTTATTGCCATTTGACAATGTGTGTGCAGTTTGTTTATAAGGTGCTTGTTTAAAAAAATATCTAAGTAATACTATGACTATTGTTGCACATGTTTATTTTTAATTTTTTAATTTCACCTTTATTTAACCAGGTAGGCAAGTTGAGAACAAGTTCTCATTTACAATTGCGACCTGGCCAAGATAAAGCAAAGCAGTTCGACACATACAACGACACAGAGTTACACATGGAGTAAAACAAACATACAGTCAATAATACAGCATAAACAAGTCTATATACGATGTGAGCAAATGAGGTGAGATAAGGGAGGTAAAGGCAAAAAAGGCCATGGTGGCAAAGTAAATACAATATAGCAAGTAAAACACTGGAATGGTAGATTTGCAATGGAAGAATGTGCAAAGTAGAAATAAAAATAATGGGGTGCAAAGGAGGAAAATAAATAAATAAATTAAATACAGTAGGGAAAGAGGTAGTTGTTTGGGCTAAATTATAGGTGGGCTATGTACAGGTGCAGTAATCTGTGAGCTGCTCTGACAGTTGGTGCTTAAAGCTAGTGAGGGAGATAAGTGTTTCCAGTTTCAGAGATTTTTGTAGTTCGTTCCAGTCATTGGCAGCAGAGAACTGGAAGGAGAGGCGGCCAAAGAAAGAATTGGTTTTGGGGGTGACTAGAGAGATATACCTGCTGGAGCGTGTGCTACAGGTGGGAGATGCTATGGTGACCAGCGAGCTGAGATAAGGGGGGACTTTACCTAGCAGGGTCTTGTAGATGACATGGAGCCAGTGGGTTTGGCGACGAGTATGAAGCGAGGGCCAGCCAACGAGAGCGTACAGGTCGCAATGGTGGGTAGTATATGGGGCTTTGGTGACAAAACGGATTGCACTGTGATAGACTGCATCCAATTTGTTGAGTAGGGTATTGGAGGCTATTTTGTAAATGACATCGCCAAAGTCGAGGATTGGTAGGATGGTCAGTTTTACAAGGGTATGTTTGGCAGCATGAGTGAAGGATGCTTTGTTGCGAAATAGGAAGCCAATTCTAGATTTAACTTTGGACTGGAGATGTTTGATATGGGTCTGGAAGGAGAGTTTACAGTCTAACCAGACACCTAAGTATTTGTAGTTGTCCACGTATTCTAAGTCAGAGCCGTCCAGAGTAGTGATGTTGGACAGGCGGGCAGGTAGCGATCGGTTGAAGAGCATGCATTTAGTTTTACTTGTATTTAAGAGCAATTGGAGGCCACGGAAGGAGAGTTGTATGGCATTGAAGCTTGCCTGGAGGGTTGTACGTGTATGTGTAGATAGTCATAAAATGTACTATGTTTTCAATTATCACAAACTGTTTATGCATATTGGTTATTGATTTGGACACTTTAAAACTGTGTTTTGTTATTGGGCTATTTATCAATATTTCTTGTCAACAGGAAGCAGCGACAGCATAATTTTCAACTTAAATTTTAAGAATATACCAGAAATCACCATGCCTACGTACTCCGTTTATCGTCATCCAGTTTCATTTGCCATGACTCATATGACTCATATTTTTATTTCAAACTTTGACGGTTAGTGACTGATACACATGCTCTTTTTGGGTGTTTAGGTAATAGATCATACAGTATGGTGATGACAAGAAGAAAGTGTACCATACATAATTTATATGGCCTATCCTTAATATGAATGTCTACTTTAAATGTATCATTTTTAGGTATCTCTCAACCACTTTACACATACTTTTGTACAGGGACAGACACATCCTTGCAAATAGAAAAGAAAACACAACTTTCAGTTTCATTTCATCATTAATAGACATTTACAGATATTTAATACATATAAAAAATAACATTTAAAACCAGTCCATTTTTGTCATTCTACAAACTTGACATGGATAAGAGCAAGGCGGATTGTCTATTTTAACATCTTGCAATGTAGCTAAAGCCAAAGCACTTGAACCATGATTGTTTCCTAAGAAAATATATGGATATATTTGTATGTAATATATTTTCTTTCTTCTTTATTTGTCACTCATGCTATACTATTTGCAGTTAATTATCCCAAAGCAATGTTTTTTGGCTTAAAAAAACAACAACCTTTTCCTCCCCAATTTCGTTGCAAAGCTAGCATCCAGAAATATGCTAAAATATTTGTGGCATCTTATGCTCTCTCACATTGTATTTTGAGTGGAAAGATGAGATGACCTGGGGAACTTGACAAAGCACACAAACTGAAAACTGTAACAACAGCAAGCAAATCTGCAAAGGAGGCAATTTGGACCACATGATGACAACAAACACATACATGGCAGCCACTGCTCTTCCTTTGCAGTGATTCAATGAGACACAGTCTTCCTACTACACACTTTTGAAATACTTGCAAACAACTGTAATTTTTCAGTGCACCGGTATGATGTTTAACTTTCTGGTAGAAAGTAAACAGAATCTCAATAACATGTATTATGACTGTGTATGTTACAACACATTCAGTGACATTTTAAGATGGAAACAGCTGTTATTAATGGACTATCCTCATTGGCTTTATAGACATGATTAGCTACTGGGGCCCAAAAATATGTGCATACTTAAAAATACCTTAATTTGTATTGAATAGAATGTCTCCTACTTTTGTTTACCTGTACATTAAAGCCGACATACTGTACATACTGTTGTTCAGACAGTTAAACCAAGACTATACAACTAGGAGTGCACAACAGTGAAAATCAAGTAAATCGTGGTATGTAGTGTATTCAGGTATGAAAGACTATGTAGGTAATGGGACCAAACATATTTAACATGTTTGGAGAAGCACAATGGTGAGATCTAAGCAGCAAGTGATCGGTAGAAAGCGACTTACAGTATGTGCTCTTCAAATAAAATGTGGTTTGTCATTTCCACAGGATAGGATTTTTTATTTATTGTTGACACCTTTTGCCAAATTAATTAATGAAGGCTTCACCTGTGTATCATCCCAAATACACACAATTGGGTACTGTAGTGCTACTTTATTGCTAGGGTTGTATTCATTCAATTGCAAATAATGAATCAATTTGAATAAGGGCTGCTTTTAAACAACAGTGTCAAATCTGGTTACCACCTACACGTACAAAACGTTCTGTTACCCAGAGGTGGATCCATATCCTGTATAAAACATTCCAATTCCAATTGACTTTAGTCCAGTACAATATGTCTAACTTGTATCGTACCTCAAATTGCTTAAATTCAAGTGTGGCAAATAGCTTGTGACTGTGATAGTTGAGATGACTAAACTGCTTGGAGTAACCCTAGATTGTAAACTGCCATGGTCAAAACATATAGATGCAGTAGTAGCTAAAATGGGGAGAAGTCTGTCTATAATAAAGCGATGCTCTGCCTTCTTAACAACACTATCAACAAGGCAGGTCCTACAGGCCCTAATTTTGTCGCACCTTGACTACTGTTCAGTCGTGTGGTCAGGTGCCACAAAAAAGGACTGAGGAAAATTGCAACTGGCTCAGAACAGGGCAGCACGACTGACCCCTCGATGTACACAGAGAGCTAATATTAATAATATGCAGGTCAATCTCTCCTGGCTGAAAGTGGAGAAGAGATTGACTTCATTACTACTTGTATTTGTGAGAGGTATTGACATGTTGAACGCACCGAGCTGTCTGTCTAAACTTCTGGCACACAGCTCGGACACCCATACATACCCCACAAGACATGCCACAAGAGGTCTCTTCACAGTCCCCACGTCCAGAACAGACTATGGGAGGACCACAGTACTACATAGAGCCATGACTACCTGGAACTCTATTCCACATCAAGTAATTGACGCAAGCAGTAAAATTAGGTTTAAAAAAGACAAAAAAACTCCTTATGGAACAGCGGGGACTGTGAAGCAACACAAACATTGGCACAGACACACGCATGTATGCACACACACGATAACATACGCACTATACATACACATGGATTTAGTAATGTAGATATGTGGTAGTGGTAGAGAAGGGGCCTGAGGGCACACAGTGTGTTGTGAAATCTGTGAATGTATTGTAATGTTTTTTTTTTACAATTGTATAAGCTGCCTTTATTTTGCTGGACCCCAGGAAGAGCAGCTGCTGCATTGGCAGCAGCTAATGGGGATCCATAATAAATGCAAATACCATTCAAACCATATTATACATAAAGTTATAATGGTGTCACAGTCACATGCTATTTGCCGAAAGAGAGTTGGATAGGCCCCACAAACAAACACTGCAAATAATTGGTTCTATAATGCAAAGCTCTATAATGCAAATCTTTTCTACTCATGTGTTTAAGCAATTTGAGGTACAGTACAAGTTAAACATATTGTATTGGACTAAAGGCAATTGGAATTGGGCACAGAAACCCTCCTCATTGAAAACAACAATTAACTGAGCGTGGCCTAGTTGCCCGTTTGATGGGGAACCATTAGATTTATCAGGTTTTTGTTGCTTTTACTTCTGTCAGTGTGCATTATAGTAAGTGCTTCTCAGTGAAGCTACAACATTAATTAAATGAATTTGCCATACTGGAGGGCCATGTAAAATCATGTGAATTGAGAACCATGTAGTGTACATTTTACCCACCGTTGAATGAAACATGTACCATAGTAGTAATAAATATGTAACATTCAAAAGACTACTGCAATGATACGCCTAACCGTGGGAACTAGACTGAATGGTAAATGTTTGTCTATGACTATGTTGTACATGTATATATTCATCAGTACAATGTGATAAGATGTATACTACATCTGTACTGATCCTATCGTAATAAAGTGCTTCTTCTTAGGTCATGACCTCAGAGGATGTGGTTTCTGCTAAAAGCCCAATTCCGATGCACACTTTGCGCAGAAGGTGGAGACTTGGAATTGGGCTCTAGTCTTTGACACATAGCAATTCAAACTCCCACCTGACACTAAAACACACCCCAAAGATACCTAAAAACATGAATCAACATTGTAACTCAAATTATTTTTGAAGGACAAATCCACCTTCCAAAAAGCAACATAGTGAAAATAGACACAAACAAATATGATTTGGGAGTTGGGACCCTAAAAATCTTTCAAGACAATTACATTTAAAAAAAATGAGTGAAACATTTCGAACCATCAGTGGTGCGTTATAAAATATCAGGTGAACAAACAAAGGATTTGGTGGGTTTGGAGCAACTTCCTGGAGTATACTGTAGGGCTAGGGTGTATATTGGTTGGCAGAATGTCCATCACGTTGGCACCATCTCTGTGTACTCATCCTGTCCCTCCCTCTCATCAAACTTAGGTTCTGTGTCATCTGCATCCAACTAAGACACAAAGAGAGAGCAGGGGTAGAAGTCAAGGGTCAAGGTTATTGCCAGGGTTCAGCTGCATAGGGTATCAGACTTTCCCACAGATTATTTCTCAGACAAAGGCCCCCGAAGCAACATCCCACTGTAAACTAAAACCAATAAAAACACAACTCCTTTAGGCGGTGGCAACAGTGCTAGACGGTGTGTGTGGTGAGACTTACACACTGCATCTCGCGCGTGGTGAAAATGCGGGGCAATAGGAACCATTTGATGGGCACGGTGAGGATGAGGACGAAGGGGAAGGCCAGCGAAGCCACGGTGGACATGACTGTCCACAGTGCCGCCAGACACACCAGCTGGATCCCCGTGAACAGATGCATGCGCAGGGTCCTCACCTGGAACACACACACACACACACATATTAGAATAGCAGTTCTAGTCAGAGTCAGTAGTTGGCTTTCAAAGGCCTTGCCCTTCAGATGCTAAGGACACTTTTACAAGATAGAACCAGTGTGGTTATTAAGTTTTGTTTAGCTACTCTGCAGCACAGGATTTTCAGGCCTGGTTGGGGTTTGGGTAGTACTTACATTGTGGACGTAGGTGTGGTCGAGGTTTGGGCAATACACTGACCCTGCAGACATAGGTGTGGTAGGGATTCAAGCAGTGCTGCTGACCTTGCAGCTGTAGGTATGGTTGGGATTTGGGCAGTACTGACCTTGCAAACATAGATGTTGTTGTGGTTTAGTGGTACTGACCTTGCGGACATAAGTGTGGTCAGGATGATACTTGGGAGGCATCAAAAGCAGCAACATGCGCTCGGTGAGCTGGATACCGTTGAGGGACATGACGCCCATGTAGAGGAAGATCCCAAAGAGCACAGCGATGGGGATCTGACGCAGGAGATCTCCGATCACAATGGACAAACCTAGCCAGAGGAACAGACGTGAGAAGAACATTTGTCCTAGGAAATGAATGTGTTTGGATCTAAAAAAAAAGTTTTAAAAAATCACGTGAAAAAAACATGTGGTTTTCCAAGACGTATAAACATGTGAATAAATCACTTGTGAAAAATAAAAACAATTGTTGTTGACATTTTCATGTTTTCAGACAAGTAAAGTTTCACAAGAACATGTGCCAAATCTTGCAACTAGAAAAAAATTGCAGAAAAGGGGGAGACATTTTGTTTAATCATGTTTTCATAAAAAAAAAATTCACTACAAACATTTTTTTTGCATACATTTACATTTGCAATATTTTGTTTTGCTATCAATACTTTTGGGTATATGTTTTGCTTTCAATATCGTTTGCAATACTAAGAATTTGGTTCTCGACATAAGAAGTTTTGCTTAATATCAATGGCACAAAAGCAACTCACTCACTAGAGGATGGCACCATATAATAACAATATGACTCTATTTAAAGTGGCAATCCTTAATCGAAACTTTAACAAAGTGTTCTCCTTGCCCAGTGGTGACCCGTCATTCATGGCAGGTGGGGTAGAGCCCTGTTTTTTGTTGTTGTCTGTTTTGTTATATTGTCTGTTGTCTGTTTGTTATATTGGCATTAATACGTATCACATATCAGTTGGCAAACAATGTAAAAAATAGAATTGAGTTAATAAAGTCGCATACAAACATGGTCTCTTTTTTGTTTTCCTGAGTAAGGCAGCTCCAAAATGCAGGTGTTTCAAGCTAGCTCAGTGCTTTCTGTGGTGGTGGGGCAGCCAGTGGAAATGGTAATGTTCTCTAGTTGCACCATGATTGGCTCAGTTTTCTGTCACTTATGAGGACACTAAGTCACCGCAAAATCTACAGGGAAAGTTTGAAAATTCAAACCCCTTGTGTGCTACCATAAAGTTACATTAGAAGTGAGCATCTAAGAAGGCTCATGGGCATTGGACACGGATAAAATTATGTCAAATCACGTTATATCTACCGTAGCTTTGATTGGACTGATCATGTCAACATCATACTTTCAAAATCTTAGCTAGCAAGCTACACAAGCAGTCATCATCATGAATCAAGTCGACAACCTACTGGCAAATCCTTTTCAAGAAATTATGGATAAAACGTCTCGGCACTCATCGGCCATAAACATTACACAACAAGTTGGAAATCGCAAATTCAACAATGAGTGGTTTGGAAGGAATTAGTGGCTAACTGCAAGTGTTGGAAAGCAATCACTAGCATGCTATTCAGTGGAGAGGGTGTGTAGTCCAAGTCTGGTATCATGACTTGCTCTTTTGGGTGAGGATCATAGGCACCAGACCCCCTCCTCTCTCCCACCACAGTTTTATAACGGTCGTAAATAACTGCAGGAACTCTCTCTCTCCCACACAATGAAAGGGAAGTTTAAAATCCATTCTTTACAACAGAGAGAGATATTGTAGTACTGTGACATCCAAGATTGGATAATGAAACAATATTTCTGTAATCCAAGCAGTTGGAAGGGTCCGTGGGTACTTAAAGAACATGTCAAATTCATTACTAATTTGTGATGTAACTAAAGACAGTAGAACAACATAAATGCATCTCTGAATGCATCTCTGAATGCATTTCAGGAGGCTGAAGAAATTCGGCTTGTCACCAAAAGCACTCACAAACTTCTACAGATGCACAATCGAGAGAATCCTGTCAGGCTGTATCACCGCCTGGTACGGCAACTGCTCCGCCCACAACCATAAGGCTCTCCAGAGGGTAGTGAGGTCTGCACAACGCAAACTACCTGCCATCCAGGACACCTACACCACCCGATATCACAAGAAGGCCATAAAGATCATCAAGGACAACAACCACCCGAGCCACTGCCTGTTCACCCCGCTATCATCCAGAAGGCGAGGTCAGTACAGGTGCATCAAAGCAGGGACCGAGAGACTGAAAAACAGATTCTATCTCAAGGCCATCAGACTGTTAAACAACCACCACTAACATTGAGTGGCTGCTGCCAACACACTGACTCAACTCCAGCCACTTTAATAATGGGAATTGATGGAAATTGATGTAAAATATATCACTAGCCACTTTAAACAATGCTACTTAATATAATGTTTACATACCCTACATTACTCATCTCAAACAGTGCCTTGCGAAAGTATTTGGCCCCCTTGAACTTTGCGACCTTTGCCACATTTCAGGCTTCAAACATAAAGATATAAAACTGTATTTTTTTGTGAACAATCAACAACAAGTGGGACACAATCATGAAGTGGAACGACATTTATTGGATATTTCAAACTTTTTTAACAAATCAAAAACTGAAAAATTGGGCGTGCAAAATTATTCAGCCCCCTTAAGTTAATACTTTGTAGCGCCACCTTTTGCTGCGATTACAGCTGTAAGTCGCTTGGGGTATGTCTCTATCAGTTTTGCACATCGAGAGACTGATATTTTTTCCCATTCCTCCTTGCAAAACAGCTCGAGCTCAGTGAGGTTGGATGGAGAGCATTTGTGAACAGCAGTTTTCAGTTCTTTCCACAGATTCTCGATTGGATTCAGGTCTGGACTTTGACTTGGCCATTCTAACATCTGGATATGTTTCTTTTTTAACCATTCCATTGTAGATTTTGCTTTATGTTTTGGATCATTGTCTTGTTGGAAGACAAATCTCCATCCCAGTGTCAGGTCTTTTGCAGACTCCATCAGGTTTTCTTCCAGAATGGTCCTGTATTTGGCTCCATCCATCTTCCCATCAATTTTAACCATCTTCCCTGTCCCTGCTGAAGAAAAGCAGGGACAGTGGGGATGGTGTGTTCAACTGTGTTGCTTTTACGCCAAACATAACGTTTTGCATTGTTGCCAAAAAGTTCAATTTTGGTTTCATCTGACCAGAGCACCTTCTTCCACATGTTTGGTGTGTCTCCCAGGTGGCTTGTGGCAAACTTTAAACAACACTTTTTATGGATATCTTTAAGAAATGGCTTTCTTCTTGCCACTCTTCCATAAAGGCCAGATTTATGCAATATACGACGGATTGTTGTCCTATGGACAGAGTCTCCCACCTCAGCTGTAGATCTCTGCAGTTCATCCAGAGTGATCATGGGCCTCTTGGCTGCATCTCTGATCAGTCTTCTCCTTGTATGAGCTGAAAGTTTAGAGGGACGGCCAGGTCTTGGTAGATTTGCAGTGGTCTGATACTCCTTCCATTTCAATATTATCGCTTGCACAGTGCTCCTTGGGATGTTTAAAGCTTGGGAAATCTTTTTGTATCCAAATCCGGCTTTAAACTTCTTCACAACAGTATCTCGGACCTGTCTGGTGTGTTCCTTGTTCTTCATGATGCTCTCTGCGCTTTTAACGGACCTCTGAGACTATCACAGTGCAGGTGCATTTATACGGAGACTTGATTACACACAGGTGGATTGTATTTATCATCATTAGTCATTTAGGTCAACATTGGATCATTCAGAGATCCTCACTGAACTTCTGGAGAGAGTTTGCTGCACTGAAAGTAAAGGGGCTGAATAATTTTGCACGCCCAATTTTTCAGTTTTTGATTTGTTAAAAAAGTTTGAAATATCCAATAAATGTCGTTCCACTTCATGATTGTGTCCCACTTGTTGTTGATTCTTCACAAAAAATACAGTTTTATATCTTTATGTTTGAAGCCTGAAATGTGGCAAAAGGTCGCAAAGTTCAAGGGGGCCGAATACTTTCGCAAGGCACTGTATATATATACTGTACTCGATACCATCTACTGCATCTTGCCTATGCCGTTCTGTACCATCACTCATTCATATCTTTATGTACATATTCTTTATCCCTTTACACTTGTGTGTATAAGGTAGTAGTTTTGGAATTGTTAGGTTAGATTACTCGTTGGTTATTACTGCATTGTCGGAACTAGAAGCACAAGTATTTCGCAACACTCGCATTAACATCTGCTAACCATGTGTATGTGACAAATACATTTGATTTGATTTTGATTTGAGTTAGTAATTAAATAATTAAGCCAATTTGTATATTGCTGATTCATCATTTATTTTAGGGTTTGTGCAGATATCCAAGGATTTTGCAACATTCAGAATGAGACTGAAGGTAAATTCAATAATGACTGATCGATGACTGAAATATTTATATCTTTAAGAGTTCATTCGGAAAACGGTAATTCGTTAAATCAACTTTTTCTGTGGTGCCCAAGATTGCTAATGAGGTCTATTTTCCAAGCTTAAAAATGATAAACATTCACATGCAACACCATGGGCCTGAAAGGTTGAATACATTGACCATGCTGTCAATCCAGCATGACTTCTGCCACGTTCAAAACAACTGGAAACTCGGAACTAGGGAATCTCAGACTTCAGTGAGTTCAAGACAAGTGGGCACTCTGAGAAAAACGAGCTTCGACTGGGAAAACACATTTTGAACGGTCATCCAACTCGGAATTCCAAGTTGGGAACTCTGGCCTCTTTCTAGAGCTCTGACCTGAAGATCACTGACGTCATGATTCAACCTTGTTTTTTCAGAATTCCCAGTTGTCTTGAAAGCACCATCAATCCAGAGAATGGCAGACTTTGATGACAAAATTTGCCAACAAGAAGGACCGCCATGTCATTTTCCTGTTCAAGTGAGCACAGAACAGCAAGGTGAGTCCAAAAATGTACGCTGCTGCATACATTATGTAATATGCCAGGGAGATAGGTATACTGTAGATAAGAAAGTAATGCTAAGTGTATGTTGTGTAGCAAGTTGTTAGTAGCCCATGTGACTCACCCCAATAATTTGGTCCCTTTCCCCCTCATAACTTAGCCTACTATTCTGACTTGTTGGTGCACATGTAGCCTATAGCCTGTGTGATGGAAAATGTTATGTTGGTGCTTTTCTAATAACCAATTTCTGTGTTCATGCAAGTGACTGATTGAACAAGTCCTCAATATCAGTATCTACAATTTGACACTATGCGCATAACCTTGTTTTGAGAAAGGGATATTTCAGTTTCAAGGTCTCAGCTTATAGAGAAGAAGCCTCATGAGGTAGTGGTCTGTCATATGCATGACACAGTATTGGTCGGTCACATGAATAAAGCAAACGTTAATGATGAATTAATGATGAATGATGAATAAGCTAAATCATTCAAATATAACTTGTCTATATATAAGAGAACTAACGGGACTGCCCCGGGTGAAGGTCCTGATCGACATGTATACTTGGTGCATTGAGTTGGTTGGAACCTCTCCAGCTCACTGATAATAACGGATGATTCATTTAAGATTGACTTTGAGTGTCCCTGTGTAGAATTTCCATGACACCTGTTTTAGAAAATGTCATCATCAAATATTGTAAGAGCTTTCATTGTCTGCTTATATGCCCCCTTTATTTATCCTACAGTTCTGACTTGGTGTACAGGGAGAATAATGTAAGAACGCCCCATGTTCTGAATTCTGTCGCTGTACATTTCAAAAGTGTTGAACAAATAGTTATATTGACTGCGTCTGTCTTAGCTCGCTAATTAACATCTTAATCTAAATTATGGATAGCCTCTTATCCGCTCATCGTTCCTTTATGCTGTCGTGTCTCTAGTATGATTAAATGAGATGACATGCAATTTTCTAATCGGTTACCTAACGTTTAATTATTTGATTAAATAAATCAGGCAATAACTAGCTCATTAGGAATCCGGAGCACCACAGAAGCATTAGTTTATATAGAGTGGTTATCTCCCGAATCCATTCTTTAAAATCTGAAGATCTTTTATATCAATAGCAGTCTATCATTAATTATTCTATACCTTCTATCAGTCTCACCTGAACGTCGTAAAATTCTTGGTTATCTGCATGAACCCTAGCATAATTTATGAATCAGGAATATACAAACTGGCATAATTCATTATTTACTAACTAACTAAATAATCACAGAAAAACATCACAAACAAACAGAAGATATTGGTTACCAACAATGGTAGAAAAGTGCCTAGTGGGCTAAGCCGATATGACGGCTTGGTAGACAAAGGGAAGGGCGTGGGACTGAGAAAGACTGGGAAAGACAAATGGATTCATTACACACAGTCTATAATTATATTAATTGAAATGCTAATCGTTTGTACATGAACGGCCGCTCATTCGAGAATAATTGCAATGTATTCACAGTTGAAGTCGGAAGTTTACATACACCATAGCCAAATACATTTAAACTCAGTTTTTCCCACTTCCTGACATTTAATCCTAATAAAAATGCCCCATTTTAGGTCAGTTAGGATCACCACTTCATTTTAAGAGTGTGAAATGTCAGAATAATAGTAGAGAGAATTATTTATTTCAGCTTTTATTTCTTTCATCACATTTCCAGTGGGTCAGAAGTTTACATACACTCAATTAGTATTTGGTAGCATTGCCATTAAATTGTTTAACTTGGGTCAAACTTTTCTGGAGCCTTCCACAAGCTTCCCAAAATATGTTAGGTGAATTTTGGCCCATTCCTCCTGACAGAGCTGGTGTAACTGAGTCAGGTGTGTAGGCCTCCTTGCTCGCACATGCTTTTTCAGTTCTGACCACAAATCTTCTATAGGATTGAGGTCAGGGCTTGGTGATGGCCACTCCAATACCTTGACTTTGTTGTCCTTAAGCCACTTTGCCACAAGTTTGGAAGTATGCTATGCATTGTCCATTTGGGAGACCCATTTGCGACCAAGCTTCAACTTCCTGACTGATGTCTTGAGATGTTGCTTCAATATTTCCACATCATTTTCATCCCTCATGATGCCAGCTATTTTGTGAAGTGCACCAGTCCCTCCTGCAGCATGATGCTACCACCCCCATGCTTCACGGTTGGGATGGTGTTCTTCGGCTTGCAATCCTCCCCCTTTTTCCTCCAAACATTACGATGGTCATTATGGCCAGACAGTTCTATTTCAGTTTCATCAGACCAGAGGAGCATTTCTCCAAAAAGTACGATCTTTGTCCCCATGTGCAGTTGCAAACTGTAGTCTGGTTTTTATACAGCGGTTTTGGAGCAGTGGCTTCTTCCTTGCTGAGCGGCCGTTCAGGTTAAGTAGATATAGGACTCGTTTTCCTGTGGATATAGATACTTTTGTACTTCGTTTCCTCCTGCATCTTCACAGGGTCCTTTGCTGTTGTTCTGGGATGGATTTGAACTGGATTCGCACCAAAGTACATTCATTTCTAGGAGACAGAACACGTCTCCTTCCTGAGCGGTATGATGGCTGCGTGGTCCTATGGTGTTTATACTTGCGTACTATTGTTTGTACAGATGAACGTGGTACCTTCAGGCGTTTCAAAATTGCTCCCAAGGATGAACCAGACTTGTGGAGGTCTACAATTTTTTTCTGATTTCTTTAGATTTTCCCATGATGTCAAGCAAAGAGGCACTGAGTTTGAAGGTAGGCCTTGAAATACATCCACAGGTATACCTCCAATTGACTCAAATTATGTCAATCGCCTATCAGAAGCTTCTAAAGCCATGACATCATTTTCTGGAATCTTCTGACCCACTGGAATTGTGATACAGTGAGTTAAGTGAAATAATCTGTCTGTAAACAATTGTTGGAAAAATTACTTGTGTCATGCACATTGTAGATGTCCTAACCGACTTGCCAAAACTATAGTTTGTTAACAAGAAATTTGTGAAGTGGTTGAAAAACGAGTGTTAATGACTCCAACTTAAGTGTATGTAAACTTCCGACTTCAACTGTATATTTACGCCCGTATGTCGTTGTTCTCTGTTGGAATCCTCGAACGTCCTGTAGGTGGTTAGAATGGATACTTCAGAGTATAATAGAATAGATGCTTCGGTGGTTGTCTGTATTCTCGTCCTAGGTTTACGTAATTTATAGCTGCAGACTAGTAATTGTGTCTAAGATTCGCCCTTATTCTGTAGGTATCGAGTTGAACCATTTCCAGCCGTGTAGCCAATGCTCCACGTGGTATAGTCTTGTCTTTTGGTAGAGTTGTAGTTTAAACCACTTCACATACCAGCATCACCCGCATGTTTCGGTCTTAGAAATTCAATCATTTGCAACTTTAGCTTACACCGGTCTGGTGTGAATTTCATCAGGGGTGGGTTTTATACGTTTCAGTAGAAAAGGGACGGTTCCATGACGCCTAATGACTGGGCTCACGAGGGTGTGGCCACGGACTAGTTCTTAATTACATCTTTTAATAAATAGTTTCATGTTTAAACACATACGTTTCACAATATTTAGATGCAAACCTGACAGCTGGGAAATGTACACTTTAAGAGAAGGCGTTGTGTGTTTCCTGTCCTTCATGAGATCACCAAATGAAACACACTCAACATAACTATCCCGTAAGTGTACAAGGATCATTCCCACATTCTCAAAACTAGAACGAATGTTTCATTCTCCCATTTTGGGGATTTAGGAGTTTGGCGAAGTGAAGTCCTTCGTTCTCGCTCTCTCTCTGAATACTGCATGGTAGGTTCTACCCTGCATTTATGACCTGAGGTGCTAAACCTGGTTTAGGAGAGAGAGTGAGGGGGGGGGGGGGGAGAGAAGTCACGATCTACACCCAGAAAGGGCCACGTCATGATAGTGTCGTAGTTTGTACATCTTAATTGTCAGCTATGTTTGTTGAAAAGCCAATAAATGAGGCTGAATTAAGACTGCTGATAGCCAGGTGTAGCTGTGGTAAGGATTCACTCCATAGTGCTAAAAAGAAAGCTCTGCTGTTGGGACAGCTTTATGTAGGCTCCAACAGTTTGTGGACACTGTTTTTCACCGTTATAGTGCAATTCATGTATTGTTTAGTGTTGTGTAGTGGGTCTGCTGGCGTGCATCTACATGTTTTTGTTTTGTTTTCCCCACCAAGATTTACATTATAAAATCGCCACTGTCCCCGCCAGATTCGATAAAAAGATGAGGGATGGGGCTGGAGAAATGCAAACACACTAATCCATTGACGATGCTATGGATACAAGGACTGACCATCCATTATATAAAAAAATTACATTTTTAACCATGTTTTAAGGCTATATACACGTGTTTGTTTACATTTACTTTGGCTTAAATCAAGCTTATATTTTGGGTTCTAATGGGTTACAGAACAGTTGAACTAAGCTCATGAGGCATTTATACGTTATATTCTTCAAGAATAAATGGGTACATATAATGAATTTATAAATCCAAAAATGGATGTAGCAAATAAATATTACCTGTTTAAAAATCAAATCAGCCTTCATACAGGAGAACTATCAAATCAAACTTTATTTGTCACATGCGCCGAATACAACAAGTGTAGACTTTACTGTGAAATGCTTACTTACAAGCCCTTAACAAACAGTGCATAACTTTGTCGCCATTTGAATGTGCTCCATTAACCTGTCCCCCAAAATAAGGTTCTGTCCACTGTTCCTCGAATGTCCCGCAAAATCATTCCCTTGTCCCACATTAGTTTTTCCCCCAGATGTGGTCACCCTAATTCCAACGGTGGAAACATTGCTACTGCAACACACTAACACCATCTTTTCACATGTGAGAAGAATATCATTATTTCAACCCCACATGAGATTTTCACATGTGGAGGATTCTTACATGCGAAACCGCAAATTAGATATTCACACAAAGTTTTTTTTTTATATTTGTGAAAGTGCATATCCGATTATCACATGTGAATGTTTTTAACATGTGAAATTTCACATGTGAGGTGAAAACATATTATTCTCTACTCTCGATTTAGTCCTGGGCACTAAGTTAGAGGGGTCATGCCTACCGACAAACAGAGCTACGAGGAAGCCCGTCACCCTCTGCTCTTTCACTTCATGGATACGGGGCTTGTCGCCGGGGGCCACCGCCTTGCTCATGACGGTAAGGGCGTTTGCGTGAGTAACAGAACGCACGGTGGCGGCGGCCAACCAGGGCAGACCGAACAGGGCCGAAACCCCACCTATGGCCACGATGATGAGCAGGTCCAGGTGGAAGCCGGAGCCCTTCAACAGCATCCGTTCCTTCTTACTGACTATCAGCCTGATGGAAGGAGATAGACCAAAGAGAGAAAGAGTGTATAAAAAGAGAGGAATGTGGAGGGAGAGGGATTGAGTGAAGGAGAGAAAGAGTGAGGGGGTAGGGAGAGAGAGAGATGACTTGTATTACTCTATGATATGTAAGATGGGGGTGCAGAGGTAACGGGGTGTATTACTCTATGATATGTAAGATGGGGGTGCAGAGGTAACGGGTTGTATTACTCTATGATATGTAAGATGGGGGTGCAGAGGTAACGGGTTGTATTACTCTATGATATGTAAGATGGGGGTGCAGAGGTAACGGGTTGTATTACTCTATGATATGTAAGATGGGGGTGCAGAGGTAACGGGTTTTATTACTCTATGATATGCACATCTCACACTACGAGAGCATTGCAGATTTTTTGCTGATAAAATCAAACATGTTTGAAAATATTGGGACGTTTGGGACTGTTCAAAGACGAGATCAGTAGCCCTCAGATTTCTTATCTGACCCGTTCATATTAAACGAGCACCGGTGAGAGCCGCGCGCCCTGTGTTAGCGCCCTGTCTTATCTCGGAAAGCTAAATCATAGCCTTGTGTAAACCCGGCTTACGTGGTGATCTGTGTCTCCATGAAGATGAGGATGAAGACGAGCAGGGCAGGTAAGATGCTGGTGGCCATCATCCAGACAGGGAACTGTCCGTCTGAGCCCAGCGGGGGGATCAGCCACTGCCGCTTTTCAGGACTGGTCACCGAGAAGCCTGTGGGCACGCTTAGCTTCTGAATAGGGTGGAGTGGTCAAAGGGAAAAGGTTAGCCTGGGCTATTCTCACTTCTGATTGCTCTCTTGACATTTGATCTTGACCTATATCTCACCTGGGTGTAGGTGTCTTTTATGCTGTAGTCCACCAACACCATGATGAGAATCGCGATGGGAACCCCGAAGTCTCCAATCATCCTACGGAGCTGAGACAAAGAACATGCACAAGTCAGATTTAATATAAAACGGATGCTTACTGCCACATGCATTAAAGCTGCAATATGTCACTTTTTGGACGACCGAAAAAAAAAAAAAACATAGAAATGAGAGTCATAGAACGGCCACTGTTATCAAAAGCAAGTATAAGAAGCGGTACATCTGTTCTGTGTTCACTATTTCTATGCTTCCCAGTCTTAAATTTTGTTTCTGCGTCTTTTACTTTCAGTTTTGTACACCAACTTCAAACACTTGAAAATACAATTTATTTTGGTTATGGAATATATATTTCACAGCAGTTTAGATAGTACAATGGTTCTCTACACTCTACACATTTTATCAATCAGGAAATGGCATAGCAATGTCTGCATAGTGCACCTTTAATGCATTTTGAATAAGTATTTTTTAAGAGCCAATACTGTATGGCTCTGGTCAGGCAGCCCAGGCTTAATGTACTTACCTTGCCTGGGAAAAAGGAACTGTTCTTGAACTTGCGCAGGTAAAACGCAATGAAGAACGTTCCGGACATTAGCACCAACGTCAGGAGGGCTGTGTTGGGCTCCCCCACCACCTTGCCAGGCACGCCAACCACAGTGTTGTTGCATGATGAGGATGTCCATGTGTCGTTGACCAGGTAACAGCGTTGGAGAGGATGCTCTTGAAAGATCTTGGTGGGTTTTTAGACAGACAGGCACAGACAGACACACGGACTCAGAGACAGACACACAGTTTTCTCATGAGTCTCATACATTCCTGCACCATTTCATCTGTGTCAGGTGTGCGATAGATGACTTCCGTTTCAAACGCTCTTGACAGAGTCATAATGCATGCAGCGGTATGCTAGCAATGAAAGCTATGAACTTGTAGGCCAGTGGACAAGCAAGCCCAATCAGCTCCAGCCCAGTGTTAAAGGGCGTTCCTCCTCTAAACCTCACCTTGCCCAGTTTAGAGAAGGTCTCGTAGATGAAGATGAGGGAGATGAGGAAGGAGAAGATCTCCTGGGTGAAGCGCGTGACGAAGCGGACCAGGAAGCTACCTTCAAAGGCCACTATGATGACCACGATGAGCACCAGCCAGAAGCCAATCCACACCCGGCCCGTCAAGTACTCTATATGGTTGGCGTTGCAGAACTGCAATACAGAACCACGAGGCAACTTTGGGTTATGTTCAAGAAAGTGACATTATCATGCACACATTGCAACCATATTCCTTGCATACCTTAACCTGTTGCGACGACCAAACCCGGATCCGGGATTCTATTTATAGACCTAAGCTCATTAACATAACGCAACGTTAACTATTCATGAAAATCGCAAATGAAATGAAATAAATATGCTATCTCTCAAGCTTAGCATTTTGTTAACAACACTGTCATCTCAGATTTTCAAAATATGCGAAAATTCAGCCCTCAAAACGCGAACTTTTTTCCAAATTAACTCCATAATATCGACTGAAACATGGCAAACGTGGTTTAGAATCAATCCTCAAGGTGTTTTTCCACATATCTCTTCGATGATATATCCTTCATGGAAGCCTGGTTTCTCCTTGCTCTCAAATGGAAAAATAATTGCACCTGGCTTTACGCTCCAATTTCGACGCAGGGACACCAGGCGGACACTTGGAAAATGTAGTCTCTTATGGTCAATCTTCCAATGATATGCCTACAAATACGTCACAATGCTGCAAACGCCTTGGGGAAACGACAGAAAGTGTAGGCTCATTCCTTGCGCAATCACAGCCATATAAGGAGACAATGGAAAACAGAGCTTCAGAGATTCTGCTCATTTCCTGGTTGACGTATCATCTTGGTTTCGCCTGTAGAATGAGTTCTGGGGCACTTACAGACAATATCTTTGCAGATTCTGAAACTTCAGAGTGTTTTCTTTCCAAAACGGTTAATAATATGCATAGTCGAGCATCTTTTCGTGACAAAATATTGCGCTTAAAACGGGAACGTTTTTTATCCAAAAATGAAATAGCGCCCCTAGAGATCCAAGAGGTTAAGGGAACATTTTGACATTCGCCATATGGTTAGTGAGAAAGTCCATATTGCAAATGTACGGTCCCTTACCAGACATCCGAAAACGTTTGTAAAATTCGCTGACGGCGTCGGGCCGTGCGGCAGGGCCGGATCTACCGGGAAGTCATCAAACGAACTCTCTCGGACATTCGGTTTCCGTTTTATAAAATAATCACATTTTGGTCATTTTTCCGCTGTCCCGATAAATCCCACAAGAGGGCGAATGGAATCATATTGCAAATGTACAAAACATCACGAATCACAACGTGGCCTTATCTCCAAAACGGAAAAGACTTTGAAGACGAAACTTGGGGAGCGTAGGTTTGGCATAATGGGCAGTTGGCCCCGAACAAGATGACATCTAGGCCTCAACGGTTTTTGAGTTATGGCCATTTTTCTGGGATTAAAGGTCCAAAATGAAAATAGAGCAATCATTTTTCCGCTTCACGTCAAAGTCAAGGAGCCTCCGGTGTCAATAAAAAAAGAACCAGCCATTTATCTATCGTCGTTTAAGAGAAATCGTACAATGTCAAATTGGTGATGTTCAAAAATTTTTTTTTTTTTTAAACAGCTACAGATCCAGTTGCAGGGTGTTCCTACGAATCCTTTTAAAGTGTGCTGCAGAGCTCTGCGAGATTCTGTGATTTTCTGTGATTTTCTGAAATAACACACACTCACTAAACCCTCCGTAAATAACTCAGGTCTAAACGTAAAGACTTAAAACTCAGGATTCTGTAATTGCCTACCCCAAGGAGGATATGTGTTCACTTTCAGCTTCCTGTGTAAACCGGAAGTGCCTTAAAATGGTGTCATAGGTGCTGTTTCCAATGGTTAAAAAGGTCCGATCTTTTCAAAACTTCATATGTGTGATTAGGCAACCCCCATGAACTGTAAGTCAGTCATTTCTCCCAACAGATGTCAAAGAAAAGCTCTCTCACACACACACACACACACAGCAAGGATGGAGTGACAAAGTGCGGTGCTTAAAGACACACAGAGCCTGCAATGCGATTTCCATATTCTCTAGGCCGTGCCGAGTTCAACGAGATGCCCCGCTTGACCGTAGCTCGCTCTGAGTGCAGCGACCGTGAAAAAAAGTAGGCCCTAAATGTAATTTGCTTTTGGGTGACAGTGAGAGAACCGTTAGGGTGAGAAGCACAATTCGACCTCAGGTACGATCCTGAGGTCCTCCCGATCTGTGCAAGCCTAACCTTGACCGTGTGGCATTAACCCTTAACAGTAAAACAGTTTTTTTTGATCTCACAGATTAAAATGACATCTCTCCCCATAGGAATACATTGCCTGCTCCTCTAAAGTCAACCTGAAGCCTATGTGGGTTATGAATGCCTTATGAACGTGTCTTCGATGACAGTCCATCAGGCCACTATGAGGTCTACCTGTGTCGATTCTAAGCTTCCTGGACTAACCGGAAGTGGCTAAAATCACCCTAAAAGTGTATATCCATACCCTACCTGCAGTTTGATAGAAATAGTGCATTCAACTCTGTGTAAATCAGTCAGTTTTTATGGTAAAGACTTAAAACTCAGGATTCTGTAAAAGCATACCCCAATGAGGATATGTGTTTACTTATAGCTTCCTGTGCCAACCAGGAAGTGCCATAATTGGTGTCTCGGGCTGTTTCGAAGGGTTAAAAAAGTCAGAACTTTCCAAAACTTCATATGTGTGATTAGGCAACCCCCATGAACTGTAAATTGGTATTTCTCCCATAAAATTTCAAAGAAAACTAAATCACACACACACACACACAACTTGGAAGGAGGGGCACATTGGGGTGTGTAGAGACATACACTGCCTGCACGTGCATTTGCAATATGATTCTATAGTGAAAAAAACATCACCAAATGGACATGATGAAATCAACACAACGAGTGATGGAAAGGAACAACTATCACTGCCCGGCCATCCCGAGCTCATCAGGCCAGTCAATTTTGCATTTCTGCAGGATTTTTGAGCATGTCAAATTTGTGATGGTAAATGGCAAATGGACATAACATCCTGATTTGGCATTTTCAAATCTTTCATATTGCATTTGGACATTTCTTATGGCATTTGGCCAAAAATAAAGTGTATTTTGACTTTGACTTTTGACTTCCTATGAAATCATATTGCAAATGGACAAAACATATTCCTTATGTACAAGTAAAAAAGAAAATACAATTATGATAATAAAGTTTTACAAAAGTATATTCATACAGTTCTTACACATGATTAATTGACAAAAAAATCGAAAGAATTTCGAAAAACAGTCCAGAAAGCAATTTTTTACGGGGGTGATACGTTTTTGAAAAGCAGTTCACATTTTCGACTTTTGACTTCCTATGAAATCATATTGCAAATGGACAAAACATATGCCTTATGCACAAGTAAAAAAAATAAAATTGTAAATGATGAAAATAAAATATGACTAAAGTATGTTGCTACAGTTCTTATACGTGTGTAATTGACACAACATTCGAAAGAATTTCGAAAAACGGTCCAGAAAGCACTTCTTTAAGGATGTGTGAAGTTTTTTCAAAATTTCTGCTATATTTGACTTTTGACTTCATATGAAATCATATTGCAAATGGACAAAACATATGCCTTATGCGCAAGCAAAAAAAAAAAAAAAAGATTATGATTCATACAGTTCTTACACATGTGTAATTGACAAAAAAATCGAAAGAATTTCGAAAAACGGTCCAGAAAGCACTTTTTTTATGGGGGTGATAAGCTTTTGAAATTTTTTTCACTTTTTCAAAATGTTGCTTTTGGATGGAAGAATGGGTTAGTTGCTCACTGAGTAGAAGGCCTCCTCAAAAACCAGGAGGGGTCCAGAGAAGCCAACCACCAGCAGAGGCTGTGCCCCCAGGAGGGAAAAGATGACCCCCTGCATCGCCGTGGCGATGATCAGCTCCGACACGCCAATCAACCCCCCCGTTTTCTCACCTAGAAGAAGAAGAAGAGAGGAAGGGATGGAGAAAGTGAATACCAACTCAAAATGATAAAGCCAACTATAGACTATCCCTCTTTTAAGCTTCATTTCTATTTAGTAATTGTCCCTCTTCTTTCCCTCGCCCCTCCTTTCTTCCCTCCCCCAATGGGGCTCTGAGTGACTGACCCAGCAGTCCTCCAAAGGTGACAGCGGGCGACAGAGCAGCGAAGTAGATGAAGATGATGGCAGCCATGCACTGGGGGTTGAGTGCATCACGGAAGTCACTGGCATATTTGGGGTAGCGCCGTGCGGCGTCACTGATCAGCCCCCCAAACAGGTGGCCCGACCGGCGCAGAGGGTCATCCCCAGGTTTGAAGGGTGCCTGCAGAGCTGAGGGAGGGAGGGAGGGGGTTATTTGCTGGTCAGGTAGCCCTTAAGCTCCTTCCTCCAGTACATGTCTTTGTCACCCTTGTCCATAGGACCTTTGGGTTTTTTGGCCAGTAGTTTGCCCTTCGGTTCCTCTCTATAGTATATGTCTGTGCATATCTGAGTGTATCAGTGTATACCTGTCTCTATTACCTTTATCCTTTGGGCTCTTGGGCTCTTTGACCTTGAGCTTCTTGCCCTGCTGCTCCTCTCTCTTGTGGAGCATCTCTCTCTGGAAGCGGGCCACCGAGCGAAGCAGCTCCTCGCCGCCCACCTCAGACGGCGGCAGCACAATGCTACAGTCCAGAAAGCTGTTGATGGCGTTCAGCAGATCCTGCCGCTCGTCCGCCATGTACGCCGCCTCGTGGAAGTGCTGCGGTAAAATAATAACAACAATATATGCCACTTATCAGAGTTATTCAAAGTGATTTACAGGACAGTGAGTGCATACATTTTCTGTATGTGATCCCTGTGAGAGTTGAAGCCACAATCTTTGTGTTGCTAGTGCCACGCTCTTACCAACTGAGCCACACAGGGCAGTATGGGTTACCCAACGGTTAACTCGCCTTGTCAGACATAAGTGTGGAGATGGAGCGGCCGATCTGGTGGTAGTCGATGTTGGCGATGGGCGGGCCCATTAGAAGGAAGAGGAAACGTACAGGGACGGGCACCTCCAGCACAGACTCCAGCAGCACGGCTTCCTGCAGACGCACAAATGCCATGGATGGCTGCTCCAGGAAGGCCACGGTGCCTGCGAGAGACAGTAATTAAATGTAATTGAACTTTAATGATTTGAGACAAGCAACACTGAAACATGCAAGAGAGCACCAGCTGTTCCGGACGAATGTATGATCACGCTCTCCGTAGCCGATGTGAGTACGGCCTTTAAACAGGTTAACATTTACAAGGCTGCAGAATGATTACCAGGACACGTACTCAGAGCATGCGCTGACCAGCTGGCAAGCATCTTCACTGACATTTTCAACCTCTCCCTGACCCAGTCTGTAATACCTACATGTTTCAAGGAAACCTCTGCAACTGGATCCTGGACTTCCTGACAGGCCGCCCCCAGGTGGGGAGGGTAGGCAACAATGCGCCAAGCTGACCCTCAACACGGGGGCCCCTCAGGGGTGCATGCTTAGTCCCCTCCTGTACACCCTGTTCACCCACGACAGTTTGTTAGGCCTGATCACCGATGACGATTAGACAGCATCCCATGAGGGATGAGGTCAGAGACCTAGCAGTGTAGTACCAGAACAACAACCTCTCCCTCGTGGACTATAGGAAACGGAGGGTCGAGCACGCCCCCATTCACATCAACAGGGCTGTAGTGGAGCGGGTCGAGAGTTCAAGTTCAAGTTCCTTGGTGTCCACATCACTAAGGATGTATCATGGTCCACACTCACCAACACAGTCGTGAAGAGGGCACGACAATGCCTCTTCCCTCTCAGGAGCCGCAAAATATTTGGCATGGGCCCTCAGATCCTCAAAAAGATCTACAGCTGCACTATTGAGAGCATCTTGACTGACTGCATCACCGCTTGGTATGGCAACAGCTTGGCATCCGACCGCAAGGCGGATGTGCGTACAGCCCAGCACATTACTGGGGCCAAACTCCCTGCCATCCAGGACCTTTATACCATGCAGTGTCAGATACTTTTTCAAAGACTCCAGCAACCCAAGACATAGACTGATCTCTCTGCTACCGCACGGGAAGCATCAAGTCTGAACAGCTTCTACCCACGAGCCAAAAGATTGCTAAATAGTAAGTTAACTAGTTAACCAAATAGCTACCCAGACTATCTGCATTGACCCCCTTTCTTTTTTTACACTTTTTTCTGTAGCCAGGTTATCATTACTCATTGTGCATTTATTATTAATTGTATTATTAAGTGTTTTACTTTTCTATTGTTTCTCTATTTTCTTTCTCTCTGCATTGTTGGGAAGGGCCTGTAAGTAAGCATTTCACTGTCTATCCCTGTTATCTACAAAGCATGTGACAAATAACATTTTATTTGATTTGATTAGTAAGGCATACCTACGAGGACGACGGTGGCCTCTGCATTTTCCGGAATCTTCTCCAGCAACTTGAGCTCATGTTTGGACTTGGACCTGTGCATGCCCAATTTGTGAGGATTGTCTTTCTGTAGACGAAAACGTAGTTTAGACACCAAAAACCCACACACACTCAGACAAAAAAAACCCATAAACAATCACCTAGACAAGTGGATAAAGATGAATGCGTACACCCACCCAGAAACACAACTCACACAACACACTACTACACAAACAGAGCTCACAAAAACGCTCAGACTCACAAACATCCTGCACACACAGACAAACTCAACCCACACACTCCCAAAAACACAGCCACACTTTCAAGTGAAGACCTCGCTCTTCTCCATGTCAATGCGGGTGTCTGGAAGGATGCAGGCGGCCTCTCCTCCACCTACGACGTGGTCAATGACAGAGGGCTCGGCTTGGCCTATGTGGTTGCTGCTGCTGTGGTGGTTCACCATCAGCGAGGCCAGGCTGGCGGCAGAGATGTTCTGCGTGAAAGAGCTGTGTTCTTTCTCGTCGCTCGGGTGACTGCAGAGAGAGAGAACGCCTGAACTGAGTTTGTGTAGAAGTACCAATGACGTATATAAATACTGTGAATACCGTAGGTAGCAGGGTAGATAAAGGATTACATACAGCAAGACAAAAAGAGATACCTGTGTTTGAGTAGTAGGGCTCTGAGGACATTGGCCCGGTCCTCCACTTTGATCTGGTCAGAGATTATCATCTGCTCCACCACCTGATGGGCAATGCCAGGCAAGGTGTGCTGGTTCAGGTCCAGCAGCACCGCACCTAAAAACACCCCCCAAAGTGCCCCTTTAATGCCACAAACGCTACTTCATTCTCTTGCCTTTCTCATCCCTCGATTTGTATTTATTCCTCCTTTTTCTTCCCTTCCTCCCCAATCTCTTCCTACCCTCTCTCTTCATCACTCCTTTTTCTCTTTTCCTAACTCACCCACTCCCTTCCTTCCCTCTTTCACCCTCTCCTTTCCCAACTCCTTCTCCCCCTCGCCCTCTTTATTCCCACCTAGTCCCTCCCTTCCCCTCCTTTCTTTCCTCACTTTCCCCTCTTTCTCTCACCGTGGGAGATGGTCTTGCGGAGCTCCAGAAGACTACGGAAGGAGAGCGAGGCAACGTGGGGTTTGCCCCAGCGGTCCGTCTCCTCCTCCACGTCCTCCTCAAATTTGATCCAGCGGGCCGTCTCCCGCCACTGCAACTCCTGGTTCTTATCCATCACCAACTCGTTCAGCTCCACAAACACCTGGGAGATTATATATATATATATATATATATATATATATATATATATATATATATATATATATATATATATATATATATATTTTGCAACTCTGTGAAATCCAGACAACTGCTTCCTGATTGTCCATTGGGCCAGGTGTGAATGTTTTGGAAGTCTTTTAACATATCCCAACCAGTTTGAAAACAATGTGAAGCCCTTGATGGTCCATCAGCAGGCAATCGCGCATACCAAGTTGAGAGCCTGTGCGAAGGTCTGTGAGATGGTTTCTCAGTACTCCTTTTTACATAATACAGTAGCTTAACAGGAATGATAAACCGATATCACAAATGCCTTGCACAAATCGATATCAAATGAATTATCAATGTTTGTGCCCAACACTATTCTTTATAGTACACAGTAGTACGGATCTGAAACATCTAATCTAGAAACCATCTAATCTCGAATCCAACTTCAGATAGGAAAACAAAAAGAATAATTTTTAACACCCCAGACACAACACACAAAAACACACAGCAAACATTTGGGTGGAACACGGGGTCTTTCTGTAGACGAACAGGGGGGTTTAGAAAGTCACACACAGATTTTCCCATTTTAGGTGAGTTCCAACATTTTAGGTGAGTTCCAACATTGGACCATACTTATTAGTGTTTCTAGTGTTATTACTCTGAGACCAAGAAGAAACCCAAAAGTTTCCACATCAAAAACAAGTGTTGTATCAACCAGACTAAGCTCCCTCGAACAACAATAACACGTTAAAACAGGTGTTGTATCAACCAGACTAAGCTCCCACGAACAACAATAACACGTTAAAACAGGTGCATGAAGATATTATGGCAGCATCCAGCATGCATCAAGTGTCTACAAACACACCATGCTGTATAGGTGTGGTGTTAGAAGGCAATTAACTGCACTCCAAACCAATCTGAAGGCTAACACAGCAAATCCAAAGTTACCCGGGCTAAAACCAGGTTGTACTGGTTCAAAACGACCCTACCTTCTGGTGCCGTGCCATACGCCCCACGAACTCCAAGCGAAGCATTCTGTCCGAATGCGAGGAGGACCGATACTCAAGCACTGGCTGGGTGAGTGAGAAGCAGAGATACTGACAAATCTAATAGGGCAGACTTACCTTACACACACTAACACACAGTTACTGGCTCAACAAGAGAGCTCATGTGAAATGGTCTGTCCATTGATTTACGTTCACTCTCACACACACCCACACGAGAGTTATGTTTACCTGGCTACCCTAATACAATAAACTTAACTCCCTCGCTTACTTCCTAGAGCCCCTTGTGTCGTGTCACCTCTCCTCTTTTTCTTGTGGCATGTGAAAGGCGTTCCTAAGTTCATTTTTAACGTCTCACCTTTCCCTGACTGACTTAAGTACCAAAGCAGGGAGTTAATGTACAGGTGAGACATTGACTTCTTAACCCAAACTCTCCATGATAAAAACAACTTGACATGTGTTACTCACGTCACTGCCTGCTACTTATAACCAGCAGTAACACTACTGGCCTACACCAGTGGGGGGCAAATGAAATGTAATAGCATACAACAATGTTATGTAAGTCTATGATAGACCATTCCGGTGAAGTGGTAGCAAAACATGGAATTGGGCCAAAATCACTGCCCATTAAACTCATTACCCTCTTGTTCCATACCCACCTCATGTGGGGTACGGTCCAACTTGCAGCAGTGGGCACTAGGCTCCTTGTGGTCTTTGCTGATGTGCACCACCTGACCCTTGTTGCTCTTCCTGACCAGGTGACGGCGCACCGCAGGCACATCCTCGAACCTGTGACCTAAGGAACATGGGGACAGAGAGAAAGAGAGATGGAAAGAGAAAAATAAAGAGAAAGTTACTTTCTTGTCCCAAACTGATTTTCTCCTTGTTGAGTCATCAGATCAGGTACAGCCATATTTTTTCATGACGACATCTAAACATTTGGGAAAGACACCATACTTTGGTTGTTATCTGACCGGGTTACAAGCAGTTAAATATGTATTTTTGTGGTCGCTGAAATGATGTCTAAAATACCTCCTATTACATTCAAATGACGTCACAAAAGACTTCAGAATAACGTCATTGCAACTAGTTTTGCCACCTGCAGTGTGTTTTAACAAGTACGGTGAGAACACACTCATATTCCCACAGGAGTACTTTTCTAGAAAATAACATTTCAGGATTGGCATAGCAATAGGAAAGCTTCCCAGGGAATCTTTGTGAGACTAAGGTTTTAAAGCCCAAAGAAAACAAATGAACATTTGTCAAGACTAACCCCACCATCATCAACGAGCCAACATTTCTTCACTCACTTCACATAGCTCAAGTAGAGGCTAATTCATGGCTATCTCATTAAGATAATGGTTAGCAAACCATTGATATACATTTTTAACATGTTGATCTGAATGACAAACTTGCATATTCTATTATAAGTTATAACAGTATAATAATTATGTAATTATATATGATGTCATGGATACTCACAAAGAAATTGCCTCTGACTCAAAGAAAAGCGCAGTTGCAACGTTTTGACTTTCAAAACACAGAACCAAACCATGCTTCCAAAATGAATGATTGTTTTCCAAAGAATGACATATGGGCACACGTCACACACACGCTCACAGACTTTTATCTGAACATGAAACAAACAATGGAAAACTGGGAAAGAACTCTGGTGGTGGGCAGCTATGGGCTCTTTGAAAATGTTCACATTCCAACGGTGCACACTGAGCATGTGGGATGGACGGCCTTGTTTTCTTGTACACAGAACAATAAATTCCGTATTAGGATCAGATTTAAGATAACAAATGCAAATTGACTGTGGAGAATGGGCTTTTTGTGTCGAAATATCAAGGTTTTGAAAGCTTTCCATAAGGGTAAGGACAATGCAGATATAAAAATATGTCTTGGTCAAGTCATTATTGAACAACATTCTTTCATTGATCCTTCCTAGTGATGATTTCACTTGGATAGGTTATCCGTGAAAGTTACTGACAAATACCCTATAGATTAACATGGCATTTTTGTGACATCATACTACTGTAGAACTTCTATGACCACACAGTGGTGTGATATTACTTCAGATTTTACTATGACATCATTATTGCATTCTTACATATGGGAAGTCATTGAAATTATGCTGCTATGATGTCAAAGTAATATCAAAGGTATAGTCCCAGTCAGTACTAAATAGAAAGTTGCCGCCCTGCCCACCTGTGGGGAAAACAACCCATGGTTACCTTGGTTACCCCATTGGCTCTCAGCAAAAATCATTCCCTGATTACAACAACAACATTCTCTGATTACAACCATTCTCACTACTTAGAAAAACATAATATTGTAGGGCTTCTGTAAGGCGTGCGTACTGGCGGTAGAGAGGTCAGGCGCAGGAGAGAAAAGACTGTGTTACAACGGCGCAGTTTAATGAATAAAATCACCGTGAACAAAAACAATATATCCAATGGGACAAAAAAAAACAGACATAACGTGCACAAGCACTTACAATAAACAATACTGGACAAGGACATGTGGGGAACGGAGGGTTAAATACACAACATGTAATTGATGGAATTGAAACCAGGTGTGTGGGAAGACCAGACAAAACAAATGGAAAATGAAAGGTGGATCGGCGATGGCTAGAAGACCGGTGACGTCGACCGCCGAATGTCGCCCGAACAAGGAGAGGGACTTAGAAATAATGCTACAATGATTTCACGGTAATATCAAAATGAATCTCCTGTGTAGGCCTGGAAATTCTGCAATGATGTCATAGTATTATCAAAATGAATCCCCTGTGAAGTCATTGAAATTATGCTGCTGTGACGTAAATCAGAGTAATATGAAAATTAATCTCCTGTGTAGTCATGAAAATAATGCTACAATGTCACAGTAATATCAAAGTTCATCCTCTGTGAAGTCATGGAAATAATGCTGCAATGATGTCACAGTAATATATACATTTAGTCTCCTGTAAAGTCATTAAAATGTTGCTGCAATGATGTCATAGTAATACTAAAATGAATCCCCTGTGAAGTTAATGAAATCATGCTGAAAACAGTTTAGTCATGACATGCTGCTATTATGTCACATTAAAGTGTGAATCAGCCCCGTGTCATGGAAATGCAATTATTTCATTCTATAAATTACATGATGTAATTCTATGCTCCAAAAATCATACACCTCTGAGTATAGTTCCTGTAAAGTTTTCCTCTTCCAGATAGTTGTTCCTTGCCACTGTGGTACCGCTTGATCTTTGGGGTTCTAGCTCGGGAAAATGATATTTATTGATTGATTGGTAGACTGACTGACTGACTCATTGATTAGAACTCACTCTTGATGCCATCCAGGTCGGCGGACCCCAGCATCTGGGCCTCGCTGTCGTCGGTGGCCTGGCGCTGGTGGCGCTCCTGCTGCCCGCCCGTCATGTTGCCCGAGCGCCGGCGCTCCTGCAGGTCGTATCCGCGGCTGCCAGGGGGCGGTGTCCTGGAGGAGGAAGAGGAGGCGGAGGAGGAGGGAGGCGTGGAGCCCCGTGTGGAGGGGTTGTGGGACTCCCGGGAGGGGCCAGAGGATAGGCCATTCCTCCCTTTGTTGGGGGCCAACACTGAGTCCACTGGCTCACTGGGACAACGATGATGACGTACAAGTAATTAGACAGACGGATGGACAGGCAGGCAGACAGATAAAGTACTGTGCCTGTGTGTTTCTCTGTGCACACACTTAACTATATGCATGTGTTTGCAAGTGTGTGTACATTGCTTTATCAGTTTGTGTGTGTCACAGGAGGTTAGTGTCACCTTAATTGGGGAGGACGGGCTGTTGGTAGTGGCTGGAGCGGAATAGGTGAAATGGGATCAAATACATCAAGCACATGGTCTCCATGGCGTGTGTTGGTTTATGTCAGTCTGTGCATGTGTTTATGTGTATGTGTGTTTGTGTACATCTTTCTCACTTACTCCGTGGCATCCTCTGGCATGTTGGTACCCAGGGCAGTCTCAGGTACGATGGTGAGGCGTCTGGTAAGGGTGGCACTGCCACCCTTGCTGTGCGTGGGGGCAGGAGTGGCACTGGCAGGGTCATCCTCAGACACGAAGAACTACAGAGAGGAAAGATTGGGGTCAATGAGGAAGAGGCCTACCTAATAAAAAAGAAAGTAGCTGAGTGTGTGTGTACAGTATGTACTATATGTATGTGTGTATACTATAAAACTAATATACTATAACAAATACAGTGTATACTATAAACCACTATAATATAATGTAAACCAGTATAAGCTTGCAACTCTACCTGCACATCCTCGTTGTGTGTGTCCGTGTCAGTATCAGGTGTGGGTGTGGTGGTCTTCCCCTCCTCTCCATCGTTCTGGCTGTAGGACTCATCTGCCTCCTCTTCTTCCTCGTCCTCCTCTATGTTGGGTGCTCCGCCAGGCCCGGATCCTCTCCTCCATCCCGCTTCCTTCTTCTTGCTCTTCTTCTTCCTCCTTTCTGGGGGTAGTTTGGACAGCGGGTGGTGGATGTGGTGGGAGGAGTGGCGGTGGTCTGCAGACAGGAGAAATAAACCGTGTTTGGTCAAGTAGTCATTTGGTGACACACTTCCTTGTCTGCATTGAGATGATATTTGTTGAGCAGCGTTGTCTGTCTTTTAATGGGCATCAAAAGCTGATGAAAGATACATTTTTGATGGACAGGCATGGCCCATACTCAATACTACTTCCAACCAGAATGTGATGTCAAGCTGTACACGGTAACTGATACCCTTTCTATTGTACATAAAACAGTGATTTAATAGACATGAAGGTTAACAAGTAAACATTGGTGGCTCACACTCAAAGTCTTCCTCGTTGTAGGCACGGTGTTTCTCTGGGGGTCCACGGGCCGGTGGGTGGAGGATCTGCTGGAAGAGCTGCACCCCCAGGGTCTTGTTCAGGTCCTGCTCTTCATCATCATCATCATCTTCACTCCGCCTAGAAGGGGCCGATGGCTTGACCGGGGAGGGTGGGTGGTCGATGGGTGGTTCGAGGTTAGTGATTATTTCATCATAGTCATGGATTCCTATTTACATAAGATTTGATGTTTTCTGTGCATTGCCCTATGACAAACAATGTTAGTATACAACATGTTATTGCTCACGTATACCCTTTAATCATATAGATTTGGAAAGCTTAGCTTAGATTCACAGCTATCAATCAGACACATTTTTGGAATGTTCAGGTCAACAGAACCTTGACATTTGACCTCTAGGGTACATATCAGAATTACCTGTATAAATTGCTTTAAAAAGTAAACCCTGATATGTTTTAATCTTTGTTTGACAATTGGTTCTGAAAGGTCATGAAATTAACTTACTTTCAAATGATATATAATAAAAACCAACTTAGAAAGCACCAGCTATAACTATTGTTTAAAAATAGCCCATATTGTGCCATTGGTATCAAAATGTTGGAAGCTTAGCTATAGAATTTCATGTAGTGGGGCATCTATGTTTTTGGATTGTAACTTTATATTCTGCACTGCATTTCACACACACAGCTAGAACAGGGTTTTAAAAATGTTTGAGAGATACAGCTCAATGACATCTTATTGGATTTCTCTCAGCATCATCATACCAGTATGACATTATAAATGTAGTATGCCCAATAATATCTTAAAATGTTCATAGTGATGTAGAATATACAACCAAAGGAGCCAGGTGTGCCAGATATGTAAAGATGACAAATTATTCACACAATTGTGGTAAGAATGTGCCAAAATGCTGTCTGATTCACTCATTTCTGAATATGTTTCAAGCCTTAATTACAATACTTCATCTTCAAACATGTAAAAATTGATTTACAGAGCCTTCAGAAAGTATTCATACCACTTGACTTATTCCACATTTTGTTGTGATTCAGCCTGATTTCAAAATTGATTAAATATTTATATATTTTTTACCCATCTACACACAATTTTTGTTAGGACATTCAAAAAAGGCATAACAAAAATGTAATTGCTAACTAGAAGTTAGCATCATCATAAACTGCTCATGCAACTACAGCATACTACGGGATATGATTTGGAGATGTATGGCATCATGGGCTCCCAAGTGGCGTCAGTACGACTCGATTCCAGGCTGTATCACAACCGGCCACGATTGGGAGTCCCATAGGGCGGCACACAATTGGCCCAGCGGTGTCCGTTTTAGGGTTTGGCTGGGGTAGACCGTCATTGTAAATAAGAATTTGTTCTTAACTGACTTGCCTAGTTAAAAAAAGATTAAATAAAAAAATAAAAAAATAGATTACCATAGGCAACACTAGAGGGAGACATGGCCACAGGTAAACACCAGGTGACTGACATTTACCAGTCACCAGATACATTTAGACAAAAGCTTAAAAAACACTGTATACTACATTAATTAAAAAAATGTCCTAAACAATTACAGTTTAAAAAGTCTATTTGGTTGTTTAAAAGTCTGATGGCAGTGGTAAAATGTTTGTCTATTTGTCCTTGCATTAGTGATGGACAGTTGGCTCTGGTTGTGGAGGACTCTGCCAGTGCTGTCTCCCCTTCTCTATGGTAGGAGATCATGTAGAGCAGGGGTGTCAAAGTCAAATGGACGGAGGGCCAAATAAAAAAATCAGCTACAAGACGAGGGCCGGACTGTTCGAATGTTCATTGAAAATTTTTTAAATGACGCATATAGTCTAGTGAACCTAATTGAACCTACTGAAAACCTAACAAATATATTACAATATGATCAGATAAATAAAGCAATATTTTCTTATGGCTCTGTCAGTAATCTTTAATTTTCAACAGACACAAAAGACAAATTTCCTTTATATAAATATCCCCATAACATGAACATTAAATGAAAGAAACCGGTATTCAAGGCACCATCAGTAGACTATATTTTCTATTTTAGCAAAAGTGGGCTAAATTTACTTCAAAGAAAAAACAATAATAGCAATTTTCTATCATCCACTCAACTGAAATATTTTTAAAATATAATTGGATTGAAATACAAAAAAATAAAGTGCAAAAATCTATTAATCAAAAACAACACTTTGTTTAAGGAGAAGTAACATGCAGTGAAAACAAATATTAAATTTTAACTTTTAAACTTGAACTGAGTAAAAACTCTAAATATGTGATTGCACAGTAATGTTCACTTGTTTGAGGTTGAGGGTGATACTTGGTGGTGTCCCATCTTTTCCACAAGTTCATCAATGTTCGGGGTAAGGCTCTGAGCTGAAGAAATCCTCAGAATTGAGTGGAGGTGTTCAGCAGTAAGTCGACTTCTGTGTGATGTTTTGTTCAGGTTCATCAAAGAAAACAGTTGTTCACACAGGTATGTGCTGCCAAACATAGACAACGTTTGAGCAGCCTGGATGCGCAGCTGGGGCATTGTGCCGGGGAGGAAACGGGCGAACTCCGCAGCACCCACTGCCGCATATTTTGCCCTCAGTGCATCATTGCATTGGAGGTCAATCAACTCCATTTGGAGGTTTGGTGGTGAGCTTTCCACGTCAACAGCAAATGGGTTACCGAGCAGTTCCAACCTGCTTTTTTGTGCTTCAAAGTCAGCAAATCGGCGTCGAAAGTCAGCGGCAAGCATACCTATTTTATCAGCCAACTGTGTGCTCGGGAACGCACTGGTAGAGAGCTTCTCTTTCATGGTCTGGCAGCTGGGAAAGTGGCTCAAATTTTCTTTCCGCATCTGCGTCTCCCACAGAGTCAGTTTGGTTTTAAATGCCTTCACTGTACTGTACATATCAGAGATGACACGATCCCGACCCTGCAGCTGCAAGTTTATTGCATTCAGATGACTCGTAATGTCACACAGAAAAGCCATTTCACACAGAAACATTTCGTCTCGGAGTTGTGTTGTGTCTTTCCCTTTGCTGTCCAAGAACAGACAAATCTCCTCACGAAGCTCGAAACATCTTTGAAGCACCTTTCCCTGGCTTAGCCATCGCACCTCTGTGTGATAAGGCAAATCACCATGCTCCGTTTCTAACTCCGTCAGAAATGCCTTGAACTGGCGGTGATTCAAACCTTTGGCTCTGATAAAGTTAACTGTGCGCGTGATGATGCTCATTACATGCTCCATTTTCAAGGCTTTACCGCACAACGCTTCCTGGTGTATGATACAATGATAAGCTGTCAGCTCACCTGTCGCGTTTTCCTCTTGCATCTTTTCCCGTATCTTCGCCACCAGTCCGCTCCTGTGTCCACACATCGCAGGTGCTCCGTCGGTTGTCAAACCCACAAGTTTTTCCCAAGGCAGCTCCATCTCATTTACACATCTTGACACCTCTTTATACAAATCATGCCCCGTAGTTGTGCCATGCATAGGACGTAAAGCCAAAAACTCCTCTGTCACGCTTAGGTTGGAGTCCACTCCGCGGATGAAAATTGACAACTGGGCAATGTCAGAAATGTCGGTGCTCTCATCCACAGCCAAGGAATATGCAATAAAATCTTTTCCCTTTTTCACAAGCTGCTCTTTTAGATTGATGGACAACTGGTCTACTCTCTCGGCAATGGTGTTTCTGCTCAGACTCACATTTAAAAAGAGTTGCCTTTTTTCTGGGCAAACTTCGTCACAAACTTTAATCATGCAGTTTTTGATGAAATCCCCCTCCGTAAATGGCCGGGCTGATTTAGCGATCTCTTCTGCCAAAATAAAACTGGCCTTGACAGCAGCCTGGCCTTGTGATTTGGCTTTTTTGAACAGAGCCTGTCGAGATTTGAGGCCTCGTTTTAATTCCTCTGCCTTTTGTAGCCTTTGTTCCATGTCCATATTCTTGTTTTTGTCCGCGTGTTTCGTTTCATAATGTCGTCTCAGATTATACTCTTTCAGTACCGCCACACTTTCTCCACACAGAAGACACACAGGTTTTCCAGCTACCTTCGTGAACATATACTCCGACTCCCACCTTGTTTGAAACCCCCGGTTCTCAGTATCCACCTTCCGTTTTGCCATTTTTGATGGGTATCTGAAAGTTAATTTTACTGTGATGCTGACGACTGCTGTGCCAATAAATATTGAAATGAAGCAGCCTACTGCTCGGTGCGTCACCTTTGCATTGTGGGAAATGTAGTATTGGTGCGTGTAAAAGATCTGCGGGCTGCCGGCTTGCTGCGGGCCGGTTCTAATAATAAATCAAGATCATCCCAGGGGCCGTAAAAAACCTTCTTGCGGGCCGGATGTGGCCCGCGGGCCTTGACTCTGACATATGTGATGTAGAGGGTGGTCAGGTTGGTGCATGTCAGTGACAAATCTTCTGCTTGCTCTATCAGTGAATGTTAGTGGTGGAAGGGTCAGTGGGATGTCTCTGTTTTTGTTATTATCTTGCTTGCCCTTTCCTGTACCCTATCCAGTGCAGCTTGCTGCTTCTTTGTGCAGTCCACCTTCAACACACTGGCATACTCCAGGCATGGTCGGATCAGAGTGCTGTAGATGTAATCAGCGGGAAAGCCGTTTCTTGCCATTACAGTCAGGAAGTGGAAACGCCTTGAAGCCTTTTTCACTGCCTGGTCAATGTTGGTTCCCACTAAGTTGGTTGTCCAAGTGGAAGCCAAGGTATTTTGTGCATGTTAGAACTGGAACAGCCTGTCCACCCAGTATTAGTGGAGCCGGTTGGGGAGGATTTTTTGAGAAGCAGATTCTTAATTCGACAGACTTCTTCCCATTAAGCATGTTGTTCTCTGTTGTCCATAAATCCAGTTTCTTAGCCTCCTCTTCCATTTTCAATGTTTTCTAGCCTTAAAGCACAAAACAGGCCAATGTCGTTGGCATAGCCGGTGTCAGATATTACCTCTGGCCATGAGCTGTACATTCCATTTGCTATCACCCTCTGTGTTCTCCCTGTTGTGCAGCTGTGAAACCAGGTGAGTAACCCTGGACACAGACACAGACTGGCCAGATGCTGGAGGAGATCAGCATGGTCGACACGACCAGAAGCCTTTGACATGTCCGCCAGCAGAACCAGGACCATTATGGGTTGCTTTGAGTCTGTCTCTGTAAGCCAGGTGTGTGAGGCTCTGACCAGTGCATTTGTTGTGCTGTGTTTAGCAAGTATGCATGCTGTTTTTTTTTGCATTCTTCAAGCTCAACTGGTATGAGCTTCTTGGCAATGAGCCTTTCCTGGACTTTGCCTAGACAGGATGTCAGAGAGATTGAGCTCCAATAATTTTTCTGTCCAGGACTGGAGACCTTAGGAATGGGGCAGATGTTAGTGGTCTTCCACTCTGTAGGTACAGAGCACAGTTGATAGGAGGTGTTAACTAAGTGAGTGACCACTGGCGCTAGAACTTCTGAAAATTCCTTGAGTGACCATCTGGACCACATGCTTTCTTAGGACTGAGTCTTGAAAGAGCTTGTTTCATTTGTCCAATGTTGCATAGTTCTCATTCCCCAACAGGCCTAGGAAGAGGAAAAACAGTGAAGGATGTATTTCCTGTCCATGCTTCAGCAATTAAGTTTTTCAAGACCTCAGCAACATTGTCATTTTCCACATCGTCAATCTGTATCATCCCTCTAAATTATTTTTAACAACCAAGCTCCTTATTGATGAAGTCCCACCACTAGTTTGGGTTATTCTTTTTAAATTGAATGAATTTAATTTAATTAGTGTAGTAGTTTTTCATTGCCCCTCGGATAAGCTTTTGAACAGAGTTTCTCGCTTTTTTCTATTTCTCAGTTTCCCCCCCCCCCCAACTATTAAATATTTTTTTGCCATTTCTTGATGGACACTTTTAGTTGTTCCGTCATCCATGGCTTGTCCCGGGATGTTTTTTAAATTATTTTGAATGGGCATACAAACAGTGGGGCAAAAAAGTATTTAGTCAGCCACCAATTGTGCAAGTTCTCCCACTTAAAAAGATGAGAGAGGCCTGTAATTTTCATCATAGGTACACTTCAACTATGAAATCCAGAAAATCACGTTGTAGGATTTTTAATGAATTTATTTGCAAATTATGGTGGAAAATAAGTATTTGGTCAATAACAAAAGTTTATCTCAATACTTTGTTATTTACCCTTTGTTGGCAATGGCAGAGGTCAAACGTTTTCTGTAAGTCTTCACAAGGTTTTCACACACTGTTGCTGGTATTTTGGCCCATTCCTCCATGCAGATCTCCTCTAGAGCAGTGGTGTTTTGGGGCTGTTGCTGGGCAACACAGACCTTCAACTCCATCCAAAGATTTTCTATGGGGTTGAGATCTGGAGACTGGCTAGGCCACTCCAGGACCTTGACACCCGGGCGGTGTGTTTGGGATCATTGTCATGCTGAAAGACTCAGCCACGTTTCATCTTCAATGCCCTTGCTGATGGAAGGAGGTTTTCACTCAAAATCTCACGATACATGGCCCCATTCATTCTTTCCTTTACACGGATCAGTCGTCTTGGTCCCTTTGCAGAAAAACAGCCCCAAAGCATGATGTTTCCACCCCCATGCTTCACAGTAGGTATGGTGTTCTTTGGATGCAACTCAGCATTCTTTGTCCTCCAAACACGACGAGTTGAGTTTTTACCAAAAAGTTATATTTTGGTTTCATCTGACCATATGACATTCTCCCAATCTTCTTCTGGATCATCCAAATGCTCTCTAGCAAACTTCAGACGGGCCTGGACATGTACTAGCTTAAGCAGGGGGACACGTCTGGCACTGCAGGATTTGAGTCCCTGGCGGCGTAGTGTGTTACTGATGGTAGGCTTTGTTACTTTGGTCCCAGCTCTCTGCAGGTCATTCACTAGGTCCCCCCGTGTGGTTCTGGGATTTTTGCTCACCGTTCTTGTGATCATTTTGACCCCACGGGGTGAGATCTTGCGTGGAGCCCCACATCGAGGGAGATTATCAGTGGTCTTGTATGCCTCTCCTTGTTCGGGCGGTGCTCGGCGTTCGACGTCACCGGTCTTCTAGCCATCATTGATCCTTTTTTCATTTTCCATTGGTTTTGTCTTGTCTTCCCACACACCTGTTTTCAATCCCATTCATTACCTGTTGTGTATTTAACCCTCTGTTTCCCCTCATGTCTTTGTCAGAGATTGTTTTATTGTCAGTGTAGTGTGATTGTTGTATAGGTGCGCGTCGGGTCCTCGTACCCATGTTTGTATGTTTATGTACATTTAGTGTTATGGAGCATACTCCGTGGACTTTATTAAAAGACTAAATTTTTCACTCCATTTGACTCTCCTGCGCCTGACTTCCCTGCCACCTATTACACCTACGCATGACAGAATCTCTGACCCAAATATATGAAGTCAGCAGGAGAGGACACTATGCCCATGGAGCTGGAGGAACGCGTTCAAGAACAAGCGAGGGAGCTTGACGTTATCAGCTCCGTCATGGATCACATTGTCATGAAAATGGATCGCTGGGAGAGACCGGGAGTTTCTCCAGCGCCACCACCACCACAACCGGAATCTCCCGTGAACGTTTTTTCCTCTCCGGAATCGAGGATCCATTTATCCCTACCTACGGGATACAACGGAGATACTGCCGGCTGCCAGGGTTTCCTCCTTAAACTGAACTTGTATCTAGCCACGGCCTCCCCAGTACCATCTGACCGTGAGAAGAGTTACGCCCTCGTCTCATGCCTCACCGGGAAAGCCCTGGAATGGGCCAGCGCTGTGTGTAGTAGGGAGGATGCGGCGCTGGACCATTTTGAGGAGTTCACCCGCCAATTCCGGATAGTATTCGATCACCCACCTGAAGGCAAAGCAGTGGGTGAGCATCTCTATCATCTGAGGCAGGAAACGAGGAGTGCACAGGATTTTGCTTTGGAGTTTAGGACCTTGGCTGCCGGCGCTGGATGGAGCGACAGGGCCCTGATCGACCATTACCGTTGTAGTCTACGCGAGGACGTCCGTCGGGAGCTGGCCTGTAGAGACACCACCCTCACCTTCGACCAGCTGGTGGACATGTCCATCAAGCTGGACAACATGCTGGCTACTCGTGGACGTCTAGATCGGGGTCTGGTTGTTCCATCCTCCCGCACCCTCTCTCCCGAACCTATGGAATTGGGAGGGATGGTGCGCAGGGAGACAGGAGGGGGTTCCCGCTCGAGCACCATTCAAGGTCGCAGAGAGCACACTGCTGGTAGGTGCCGGGTTGGTTCCTCTGGGAATAGAGAGGGCAGGCAGGGCATTCTGGCGTCACCCCAGGTGAGTAGGCACCATTCTCATCCAGAGCCCTCTGCTGCACTAATGTTTGTCTCTGTCTCTTTTCCTGATTTTTCACTGCATTCCCAGTATAAGGCGCTAGTAGATTCGGGTGCGGCTGGGAATTTCATTAATAAAAGTCTAGCTCATAGTTTAGGGATCCCTATTGTTCCTGTGGATATGCCTTTCCCTATTCATGCCTTAGATAGTTGACCATTAGGGTCAGGGTTTATCAGGGAGGTAACCACACCTTTGTGTATGATAACGCAGGAGGGTCACAAGGAGAAGATTAGTCTTTTCCTTATTGATTCTCCTGCGTATTCTGTGGTGCTAGGCCTACCCTGGTTAGTTTGTCATAACCCCACTGTTTCTTGGCCACAGAGGGCTCTCACGGGGTGGTCGCGAGAATGCTCAGGTAGGTGTTTAGGGGTTTCCGTTGGTGCTACTACGGTGGAAAGTCCAGACCAGGTCTCCGCCGTGCGCATTCCCCCCGAATATGCCGATTTGGCTCTCGCCTTCTGTAAAAAGAAGGCGACTCAATTACCACCCCATCGACAGGGGGATTGTGCGATTGATCTCCTGGTAGACGCTGCATATCCCAAGAGTCACGTGTATCCCCTGTCGCAAGCGGAGACGGAGGCTATGGAGACATATGTCTCTGAATCCCTGCATCAGGGGTTCATTCAGCCATCCATTTCACCCGTCTCTTCGAGTTTCTTTTTTGTGAAAAAGAAGGATGGCGGTTTACGCCCGTGCATTGATTATCGAGGTCTTAATAAAATCACAGTGAAATATAGTTACCCGCTACCTCTGATCAATACGATTATTGAGTTAATGCACGGGGCACGTTTTTTTTACAAAATTGGATCTCAGGAGTGCGTACAATCTGGTGCGTATTAAGAAGGGTGATGAGTGGAAGATGGCATTTAGCACCACCTCAGGTCATTATGAGTACCTGGTCATGCCATATGGGTTGATGAATGCTCCATCAGTTTTCCAATCATTTGTAGATGAGATCTTCAGGGACCTGCACGGGCAGGGTGTAGTGGTGTATATCGATGACATTCTGATATACTCTGCTACACGCGCCGAGCATGTGTCCCTGGTGCGCAGGGTGCTTGATCGCCTGTTGGAGCATGATCTATATGTCAAGTCTGAGAAATGCTTGTTTTTCCAACAATCCATCTCCTTCTTAGGGCATCGGATTTCCACTTCAGGAGTGGAGATGGAGAGCGACCGCATTACAGCCGTGCGTAATTGGCCGACTCCAACCACGGTAAAGGAGTTGCAGCGTTTTTTGGGGTTTTCCAATTACTACCGGAGGTTTATCCGGGGTTTTGGTCAGGTGGCAGCTCCCATTACCTCACTGCTAAAGGGGGGCCCGGTGCGCTTGCAGTGGTCGGCTGAGGCGAACAGGGCTTTTGAGCACCTGAAGACTCTGTTTACCTCGGTGCCTGTGCTGGCTCATCCGGATCCCTCTTTGCCATTCATTGTGGAGGTGGACGCATCCGAAGCTGGGTACGTTCGGGTACGCCACTGAAGCTTCGCCCCTGTGCTTTCTTTTCAAAGAAGCTCAGCCCGGCGGAGCGAAACTATGATGTGGGGAACCGAGAGCTGTTAGCTGTCGTAGAAGCTTTGAAGGTGTGGAGGCATTGGCTTGAGGGAGGGGGCTAAACACCCTTTTCTCATCTGGACTGACCACCGCAATCTGGAGTATATCCGGCAGGCGAAGAGATTGAATCCTCGCCAGGCAAGGTGGGCCATGTTTTTCACTCGTTTTGTGTTTACTCTTTCTTACAGACCAGGCTCCCAGAACGTTAAGGCAGACGCATTGTCTCGGCTGTATGACACAGAGGAGCGGTCCATGGATCCCACTCCCATACTCCCAGCTTCGTGTTTGGTGGTGCCAGTAGTGTGGGAGCTGGACGCGGACATTGAGCGGGCGTCACGTGCAGAGCCTTCTCCCCCTGAGTGTCCAGCTGGTCGTCTGTACGTTCCGTCTGCTGTCCGCGACCGATTGATATATTGGGCTCACACGTCACCCTCCTCTGGTCATCCTGGGATAGGTCGGACGATGCGCTGTCTTGACGGGAGATACTGGTGGCCCACTTTAGCTAAGGACGTGAGGATTTATGTTTCTTCCTGCTCGGTGTGCGCCCAGTGCAAGGCTCCTAGACACCTGCCCAGAGGTAAGCTACAACCTCTACCCGTTCCTCAACGGCCGTGGTCGCACCTGTCGGTGGATTTTTTGACTGATCTTCCACCTTCACAGGGTTACACCACGATCCTGGTCGTTGTGGATCGGTTTTCTAAGTCCTGTCGTCTCCTCCCTTTGCCCGGTCTCCCTACGGCCTTACAAACTGCAGAGGCCCTGTTTACACACGTTTTCCGGCACTATGGGGTGCCTGGGGATATAGTGTCTGATCAGGGTCCCCAGTTCACATCAAAGGTCTGGAAGGCGTTCATGGAGCGTCTGGGGATCTCGGTTAGTCTTACCTCAGGTTTTCACCCCGAGAGTAATGGGCAGGTGGAGAGAGTTAACCAGGATGTGGGTAGGTTTCTGCGGTCTTATTGCCAGGATCGGCCGGGGGAGTGGGCGAAGTTCGTGCCCTGGGCAGAGATGGCTCAGAACTCGCTACGTCACTCCTCCACTAACCTTACTCCCTTTCAATGTGTATTAGGGTATCAGCCGGTTCTGGCTCCTTGGCATCAGAACCAGACCGAGGCCCCTGCGGTGGACAATTGGTTTCGGCACGCTGAGGAGACCTGGGAGGCAGCCCACGTCCACCTTCAACGTGCCATAAGGCGCCAGAAAATTGGCGCAGACCGTCGCCGCAGTGAGGCCCCAGTGTTCGCACCAGGGGACAGGGTCTGGCTCTCGACCCGAAACCTGCCCCTTCGCCTGCTCTGCCGGAAGCTGGGTCCGCGGTTTGTGGGGCCGTTTAAAGTCCTGAGGAGAGTGAACAAGGTATGTTATAGGTTACAACTACCCACTCATTACCGTATTAACCCCTCGTTCCATGTGTCTCTCCTCAGGCCGATGGTGGCTGGCCCGCTCCAGGAGGCTGAAGTGCATAATGTTCCTCCGCCTCCTCTAGACATCGAGGGGGTTCCGGCGTACTCTGTTCGATCCATTTTGGATTTGAGACGTCGGGTGAGGGGCCTTCAGTACCTCGTGGACTGGGAGGGGTACGGGCCGGAGGAGAGATGCTGGGTTCTGGTGGAGGACGTGTTAGATCCTTCCATGTTATCAGAATTCCACCGTCTCCATCCGGATCGCCCTGCACCTCGCCTTCCGGGTCGTCCCCGAGGCCGGTGTCGACGCGCAGCTGGAGCCGCGCGTCAGGGGGGGGGGGTACTGTCACGACTTCTGCCGAAGTCGTTGCCTCTCCTTGTTCGGGCGGTGCTCGGCGTTCGACGTCACCGGTCTTCTAGCCATCATTGATCCTTTTTTCATTTTCCATTGGTTTTGTCTTGTCTTCCCACACACCTGTTTTCAATCCCATTCATTACCTGTTGTGTCTTTGTCAGAGATTGTTTTATTGTCAGTGTGGTGTGATTGTTGTATAGGTGCGCGTCGGGTCCTCGTACCCATGTTTGTATGTTTATGTACATTTAGTGTTATGGAGCATACTCCGTGGACTTTTCACTCCATTTGACTCTCCTGCGCCTGACTTCCCTGCCACCTATTACACCTACGCATGACAGCTTGTTTGTAGGTGACCAAATACTTATTTTCCACTATAATTTGCAAATAAATTCATTAAAAATCCTACAATGTGATTTTCTGAATAGTTTTTTCTCATTTTGTCTGTCATAGTTGAAGTGTACCTATGATGAAAATTACAGGCCTCTCTCGTCTTTTTAAGTGGGAGAACTTGCACAATTGGTGGCTGACTAAATATTGTTTTGCCCCACTGTACATCAAGGGCCATTTGTATGTTGGTGTTAAAGATCTACAACTTTTCATCCATGTTCTCCTCATTGTAGACAGCTGAACAGTCAGTTATGGCCAGACACCAGGCTAGGGCCTCCTTTCTCTCAAACAACCTGTAGCCCTACTCTGTATTGCATTTCCTTCCCATGTTTAGGTACACTGGTGGGAGTGAGTTGCAGACACTGGTGGCCACTTGAGCCCAGCGGGGCCCAACACAGTAGGGGTGCTAATCAGATCAATCATGGAGTCTCCACGGGTCTTATTTTTGACAACCTGTTTTAGATCGGGCTGGGAGTTAAGGGACAGGGTTAGGGCCTTGGTAGGTAGATGATTGAATACCTGCTGACAATGACAATACCTACTTCAGGTGATTTCAGCTTCACAGAGTTAATGGTGTTAATGAGATAGTTAATCGCTTGCTGTTGCAGTTTATTGAGCCCATGGAGGATAGTAAAGTGTTCCAACAACAATGGTTGGAATTGATCTGGGAACCCGCTCTGAGCACAGCTGGATCCAGAAACTCTCAAACTCATCTCGTTCAAGGTCAGTGCGTATCTTAACCTGGAGACTATCGTCCACATTTGGCCACTCCTCCTCCATTCATATTTAGGCTAGGATTTTTGACCTACATGAACACCTGAAAACCCTCTATGTTTAGGGACTTATCTGGAATGTTGTCATGTGCCCATGTTTCCGTTACACAACCAATTTCAGCCCTGGATGATAGGAGTAAAAGTTCTAACTCATCCACTTTGTCTAGCAGAGATCTGGAATGGCAAGTTAGGGCATTTGGCGGACATTGGGAAGCTTTTGCATCTTCTGCTTTCTTTATTACAGGGAAGACTCTGGTCGCTTGGTACTTCTACATGACTGACAGTTTTGGCATGCCTGATATCAACAATAGTGCAGATTTTTGTTTACCTCGGCCAACCTTGACCTCAGCCAAGGAGTTCCTATTGAACGGCTTTAAAAAAATGGGCGAGAATGGAGCCAGAGGTGTGGTAAGTTTCCTAAGATTCCAAAGGGAATTCGGTGAGTTTTCACAAATGTTTCTGGAATCCATTTTACTTGCTTAAAGTCCTTCAAATGTTTTTATTTTTTTTACAAGTTACCAATTCTGCAACAGAACTAACCACCAAAAACAAATCAATGGCTAATATATTGTACCAGGGTCATTGATGTATCAAAACAACAGGACCAGCAAAGACATATCCTCCATATAATCACTCCTACATTTTATATATAGGGAACTCATGTTGCCTTCTACTAAATTAACAAACGTTCAAACAATTATTGTCATGCCTATTACACAGGTCGATGTTAAAACTAACAGATCAAAAAACGATCAGAATCATAAGCAGTATTTAACCAAGCACTGTACTTTCAACCGGTAAACAATATCACATTCTTAACAGGTCAACCCCACATGTCAACGGCAGCATCATAAAACTGTGTAAACTCAACAAAAAAAGAAACGTCCTCTCACTGTCAACTGTGTTTATTTTCAGCAAACGTGTAAGTATTTGTATGAACATATCAAGATTCAACAACTGAGACAAACTGAACAAGTTCCACAGACATGTGACTAACAGAAATTGAATAATGTGTCCCTGAACAAAGGGGGGTCAAAATCAAAAGTAACAGTCAGTATCTGGTGTGGCCACTAGCTGCATTAAGTACTGCAGTACATCTCCTCCTCATGGGTTGCACCAGATTTGCCAGTTCTTGCTGTGAGATGTTACCCCACTCTTCCACCAAGGCACCTGCAAGTTCCCGGACATTTCTGGGGGGAATGGCCCTAGCCCTCACCCTCAAATCCAACAGGTCTCAGTCATGCTCAATGGGGTTGATATCCGGGCTCTTTGCTGGCCATGGCAGAACACTGACATTCCTGTCTTGCAGGGAATCACATACAGAACGAGCAGTATGGCTGGTGGCGTTGTCATGTTGGAGGGTCATGTCAGGATGAGCCTGAAGGAAGGGTACCACATGAGGGAGGAAGATGTCTTCCCTGTATCGCACAGCTTTGAGATTGCCTGCAATGACAACAAGCTCAATCCGATGATGATGTGACACACCGCCCCAGACCATGACGGACCCTCCACCTCGATCCCGCTCCAGAGTACAGAGTACAGGCGTAACTCATTCCTTCGACGATAAATGCGAATCCGACCATCACCCCTGGTGAGACAAAACCGCGACTTGTCAGGGGAGAGCACTTTTTGCCAGTCCTGTCTGGTCCAGCGACGGTGGGTTTGTGCCCATTGTTGCCGGTGATGTCTGGTGAGGACCTGCCTTACAACAAGCCTACAAGCCGTCAGTCCAGCTTTCCAGTTAAATCTTTATTTAACTAGGCAAGTCAGGTAAGAACACATTCTTACTTTCAATGATGGCCTAGGAACGGTTGGTTAACTGCCTCGTTCAGGTGCAGAACGACAGTTTTTTTTACCTTGTCAGCTCGGGGGATTCAATCTTGCAACCTAACAGTTAACTAGTCCAACGTTCTAACCACCTGATTACATTGCACTCCACGAGAAGCCTGCCTTGCAGTAAGCCAAGGTAAGTTGCTAGCTAGCATTAAACTTATCTAATAAAAAACAATCAATCAATCAATCATAATCACTAGTTAACTACACATGGTTGATGATATTACTAGTTTATCTAGCGTGTCCTGCGTTGCATATAATCGATGCGGTGCGCATCGTTGCTCCAATGTGTACCTATTATAAACATCAATGCCTTTCTTAAAATCAATACACAGAAGTATATATTTTTAAACCTTAGCTAAAAGAAATCCAGGTTAGCAGGCAATATTAACCTGGTGAAATTGTGTCACTTCTCTTGCGTTCATTGCACGCAGAGTCAGTGTACAGTGCAAACCTTGAACTTTGCGACCTTTTGCCACATTTCAGGCTTCAAACATAAAGATATAAAACTGTATTTTTTTGTGAAGAATCAACAACAAGTGGGACACAATCATGAAGTGGAAAAACATTTATTGGATATTTAAAACTTTTTTAACAAATCAAAAACTGAAAAATTGGGCGTGCAAAATTATTCAGCCCCCTTAAGTTAATACTTTGTAGCGCCACCTTTTGCTGCGATTACAGCTGTAAGTCGCTTGGGGTATGTCTCTATCAGTTTTGCACATCGAGAGACTGACATTTTTTCCCATTCCTCCTTGCAAAACAGCTCGAGCTCAGTGAGGTTGGATGGAGAGCATTTGTGAACAGCAGTTTTCAGTTCTTTCCACAGATTCTCAATTGGATTCAGGTCTGGACTTTGACTTGGCCATTCTAACACCTGGATATGTTTATTTTTGAACCATTCCATTGTAGATTTTGCTTTATGTTTTGGATCATTGTCTTGTTGGAAGACAAATCTCCGTCCCAGTCTCAGGTCTTTTGCAGACTCCATCAGGTTTTCTTCCAGAATGGTCCTGTATTTGGCTCCATCCATCTTCCCATCAATTTGAACCATCTTCCCTGTCCCTGCTGAAGAAAAGCAGGCCCAAACCATGATGCTGCCACCGCCATGTTTGACAGTGGGGATGGTGTGTTCAGGGTGATGAGCTGTGTTGCTTTTACGCCAAACATAACGTTTTGCATTGTTGCCAAAAAGTTCAATTTTGGTTTCATCTGACCAGAGCACCTTCTTCCACATGTTTGGTGTGTCTCCCAGGTGGCTTGTGGCAAACTTTAAACGACACTTTTTATGGATATCTTTAAGAAATGGCTTTCTTCTTGCCACTCTTCCATAAAGGCCAGATTTGTGCAATATACGACTGATTGTTGTCCTATGGACAGAGTCTCCCACCTCAGCTGTAGATCTCTGCAGTTCATCCAGAGTGATCATGGGCCTCTTGGCTGCATCTCTGATCAGTCTTCTCCTTGTATGAGCTGAAAGTTTAGAGGGACGGCCAGGTCTTGGTAGATTTGCAGTGGTCTGATACTCCTTCCATTTCAATATTATCGCTTGCACAGTGCTCCTTGGGATGTTTAAAGCTTGGGAAATATTTTTGTATCCAAATCCGGCTTTAAACTTCTTCACAACAGTATCTCGGACCTGCCTGGTGTGTTCCTTGTTCTTCATGATGCTCTCTGCGCTGTTAACGGACCTCTGAGACTATCACAGTGCAGGTGCATTTATACGGAGACTTGATTACACACAGGTGGATTGTATTTATCATCATTAGTCATTTAGGTCAACATTGGATCATTCAGAGATCCTCACTGAACTTCTGGAGAGAGTTTGCTGCACTGAAAGTAAAGGAGCTGAATAATTTTGCATGCCCAATTTTTCAGTTTTTGATTTGTTAAAAAAGTTTGCAATATCCAATAAATGTCGTTCCACTTCATGATTGTGTCCCACTTGTTGTTGATTCTTCACAAAAAAATACAGTTTTATATCTTTATGTTTGAAGCCTGAAATGTGGCAAAAGGTCGCAAAGTTCAAGGGGGCCGAATACTTTCGCAAGGCACTGTATATGCAACAGTTTGGGCCGCCTAATTTGCCAGAATGTTACGTAATTATGACATAACATTGAAGGTTGTGCAATGTAACAGGAATATTTAGACTGATGGATGCCACCCGTTAGATAAAATACAGAACGGTTCCGTATTTCACTGAAAGAATAAACGCCTTATTTTCGAGATTATAGTTTCCGGATTCGACCATATTAATGACCTAAGGCTCGTATTTGTGTGTGTTATTATGTTATAACTAAGTCTATGATTTGATAGAACGGTGTGGTGGTAGGCAGCAGCAGGCTCGTAAGCATTCATTCAAAACAGCACTTTTGTGCGTTTTGCCAGCAGCTCTTCGCTATCAACTCCCGAGATTAGGCTGGTGTAACCGTTGTGAAATGGCTAGCTAGTTAGCGGGCTGAGCGCTAATAGCGTTTCAAACGTCACTCGCTCTGAAACTTGGAGTAGTTGTTCCCCTTGCTCTGCATGGGCCGCGGCTTTTGTGGAGCGATGGGTAACGCTGCTTCGAGGCTGGCTGTTGTTGATGTGTTCCTGGTTCGAGCCCAGGTAGGGGCGAGGAGAGGGACGGAAGCTATACTGTTACACTGGCAATACTAAAGTGCCTATAAGAACATCCAATAGTCAAAGGTTAATGAAATACAAATGGTATAGAGAGAAATAGTCCTATAATTCCTATAATAACTACAACCTAAAACTTCTTACCTGAGAATATTGAAGACTCATGTTAAAAGGAACCACCAGCTTTCATATGTTCTCATGTTCTGAGCAAGGAACTTAAACATTAGCTTTCTTACATGGCATATATTGCACTTTTACTTTCTTCTCCAACACTTTGTTTTTGCATTATTTAAACCAAATTGAACATGTTTCATTATTTATTTGAGGCTAAATTAATTTTATTTATGTATTATATAATGGTTAAAAATAAGTGTTAATTCAGTATTGTTGTAATTGTCATTATTACAAATGAATAAATACATTTTAAAAATCGGCCGTTGAAAAATCATAGTCGGTCGACCTCTAGTTTCTAGTGTAACTCGGCAGTTGTTGTTGTCATCCTGTACCTGTCCCGCAGGTGTGATGTTTGGATGTACCGATCCTGTGCAGGTGTTGTTACATGTGGTCTGCCACTGTGAGGACAATCAGCTGTCCGCCCTGTCTTAGGCGTCTCACATTACAGACCTTGCAATTCATTGCCCTGGCCACATCTGCAGTCCTCATGCCTCTTTGTAGCATGCCTAAGGCACGTTCACACAGATGAGCAGGGACCTTGGGAATCTTTCTTTTGGTGTTTTTCAGAGTCAGAATGAAGGCCTCTTTAGTGTCCTAAGTTTTCATAACCGTGACGTTAATTGCCTACCATCTGTAAGCTGTTAGTGTCTTAATGACCATTCCACAGGTGTATGTTCATTAATTGTTTATAGTTCATTGAACACGCATGGGAAACAGTTTTTAAACCCTTTACAATAAAGATCTGAAGTTATTTGGATTTTTACCAATTATCTTTGAATGACAGGGTCCTGAAAAAGGGATGTTTATTTTTTTGCTGAGCTTATATATACACAAACACTACCATTCAAAAGTTTGAGGTCACTTAGAAATGTCCTTCTTTTTGAAAGAAAAGCAACATTTTTGTCCATTAAAATAGCATAAAATTGATCAGAAATACAGTGTAGACATTGTTAATGTTGTAAATGATCATTGTAGCTGGAAACGGCAGATTTTTAATGGAATATCAACTGTGCTTTTGCCCATCTTAATATTTCTTATATTGGCCAGGCTGAGATATGGCTTTGTCTTTGCAAATCCCGGAGTCACCTCTTCACTGTTGACATCGAGACTGGTGTTTTGCGAGTACTATTTCATGAAGCTCCCAGTTAAGGACTTGTGAGGTGTCTGTTTCTCAAACTAGATACTCTAATGTACTTGTCCTCTTGCTCAATTGTGCACCGGGGCCTTCCACTCCACTCTATTCCACTCCACCCTATTCTAGTCAGAGTCAGTTTGCGCTGTTCTGTGAAGGGAGTAGTACACAGCGCTATATGAGATCTTCAGTTTCTTGGCAATTTCTCATATGGAAGAGCCTTCATTTCTCATAAAAAGAATAGACTGACGAGTTTCAGAAGAAAGGTCTATGTTTCTGGCCATTTTGAGCCTGTAATCAAACCCACAAATGCCGATGCTCCAGATACTCAACTAGTCTAAAGAAGGCCAGTTTAATTGCTTCTTTAAATCAGAACAACAGTTTTCAGCTGTGCTGACATAATTGAAAAAGGGTTTTCTAATGATCAGTTAGCTAATCCAAGTTTATCATTTTAAAAGGCTAACACAACGTGCCATTGCAACACAGGAGTGGTGGTTGCTGACTATGGGCCTCTGTGTGCAGATATTCCATAAAACATCTGCAGTTTCCAGCTACAATAGTCATTTACAACATTAAAAATATCTACACCGTATTTCTGATCAATTGGATGTTTTTTAATGGACAATTTCTTTATTTTCTTTCTAAGTGACCCCAAACGTTTGAACGGTCTTGTGTGTGTGTATAAATACAGTTGAAGTCGGAAGTTTACATACACCTTAGCCAAATACATTTAAACATTTAAACTTTTTCACAATTCCTGACATTTAATCCAAGCAAAATTTCCCTGTCTTAGGTCAGTTAGAATCTCCACTTTATTTTAGGAATGTGAAATGTCAGAATAATCGTAGAGAATGATTTATTTCAGCTTTTATTTCTTTAATCACATTCCCAGTGGGTCAGAAGTTTACATACACTCAATTAGTATTTGGTAGCATTGCCTTTAAATTGATTAACTTGGGTCAAACGTTTCGGGTAGCCTGCCACAAGCTTCCCACAATACGTTGGGTGAATTTTGGCCCATTCCTCCTGACAGAGCTGGTGTAATTGAGTCAGGTTTGTAGGCCTCCTTGCTAGCACACACTTTTTCAGTTCTGCCCACAAATTTTCTATAGGATTGAGGTCAGGGCTTGGTGATGGCCACTCCAATACCCTGATTTCGATGTCCATAAGTCATTTTTCCACAAGTTTGGAAGTATGCCTTGGGGACATTGTCCATTTGAAAGACCCATTTGCGACCAAGCTTTAACTTCCTGACTGGAGTCTTGAGATGTTGCTTCAATATATTCACCTAATTTCCCTTCCTCATGATGCCATCTATTTTGTGAAGTGCACCAGTCCCTCCTGCAGCAAAGCAGTCCCACAACAGGATGCTGCCACCCCCGTGCTTCACATTTGGCTTGCAAGCCTCCCCCTTTTTCCTCCAAACATAACGATGGTCATTATGGCCAAACAGTTCTATTTCAGTTTCATCAGACCAGAGGACATTTCTCCAAAAAATATGATCTTTGTCCCCAATGTGCAGTTGTAAACCGGCTTTTTTATGGCGGTTTTGGAGCAGTGGCTTCTTCCTTGCTGAGCGGCCTTTCAGGTTGTCGATATAGGACTCGTTTTACTGTGGATATAGATACTTTTGTACCCGTTTCCTCCAGCATCTTCACAAGGTCCTTTGCTGTTGTTCTGGGATTGATTTGCACTTTTCACATCAAAGTATGTTCATCTCTAGGAGACAGAACGCGTCTCCTTCCTGAGCGGTATGACGGCTACGTGGTCCCATGGTGTTTATACTTGCATACTATTTTTTGTACAGATGAACGTGGTACCTTCAGCCATTTGGAAATTGCTCCCAAGGTTGAACCAGACTTGTGGAGGTCTACAATTATTTTTCTGAGGTCTTTGCTGATTTCTTTTGATTTTCCCATGATGTCAAGCAAAGAGGCACTGAGTTTGAAGGTAGGCCTTGAAATACATACACAGGTACACCTCCAATTTACTCAAATTATGTCAATTAGCCTATCAGAAGCTTCTAAAGCCATGACATAATTTCCTGGAATTTTCCAAGCTGTTTAAAGCCACAGTCAACTTAGTGTATGTAAACTTCTGACCGACTGAAATTGTGATACAGTGAATTATAAGTGAAATAATCTGTCTGTAAACAATTGTTGGAAAAATGACCTGTGTCATGCACAAAGTAGATGTCCTAACCGACTTGCCAAAACTATAGGTTGTTGAAAAACAAGTTTTAATGACTACAACCTAAGTGTATGTAAACTTCCGACTTCAACTGTATGTTTGTATGCATGTATGATATATATATATATATATATATATATATATACACACAACCTCTGGATATGACGCTGAGCACATGCACTCAACTTCTTTGGTCGACCATGGCGAAGCCTGTTCTGAGTGGAACCTGTCCAGTTAAATCGCTGTATGGTCTTGGCCACGGTGCTGCAGCTCAGTTTCAAGGTCTTGGCAATCTTCTTATAGCCCAGGCCATCTTTATGTAGAGCAACAATTCTTTTTTTCAGATCCTCAGAGAGTTCTTTGTCATGAGGTGCCATATTGAACTTCCAGTGACCAGTCAGTATGAGGGAGTGTGAGAGCGATGACACCAAATTTAACACACCCGCTCCCCATTCACACCTGAGAACTTGTAACACTAACGAGTCACATGACACCGGGGAGGGAAAATGGCTAATTGGACCCAATTTGGACATTTTCACTTAGGGGTGTACTCACTTTTGTGGCCAGCGGTTTAGACATTAATGACTGTGTGTTTAGTTATTTTGAGGGGACAGCAAATTTACACTGTTATACAAGCTGTACACTCACTACTTTACATTGTAGCAAAGTGTCATTTCTTCAGTGTTGTCACATGAAAAGATATACTCAAATATTTACAAAAATGTGAGGGGTGTACTCACTTTTGTGATATATATATATATATATATATATATATAGATATATATATATATATATACACATACACACACACACACATACACACGTATTTAACCCGTTCTTGTGGCACTCCATATACAGTATACAGTATACTGTACTTCCATAACATTTTTCAACTGGTACCGGGAGACCTTCAGATGAGTCTTGTGAGGCCTGTGGGCATCCTTAAGCAAAACAACCGACATGTACATGTTTGTCATATTAGTGTGTAGTCCAAACTGTTCGGACGCTACAGACAGAAGTTGGCAGATTGGCTGTACCAACTACCAACGAGTCCCAAGATGCTTGTGGGGGCCGTAGAGCAAAATGGAGAACAACACCATGTTCGTGAGAGTCACATATTTCCATAATAGTTTGTAGGCCAAACCATTAAAAAGCATGATCAGTACACAGGTGCAACTTTTCCTGGGGACAATAAAAGGCCACTAAAATGTGCAGTTTAGTTACACAACACAATGCAACAGATGTCTCAAGTTGAGGGAGCATGGAATTGGCATGCTGACTGCAGGAATGTCCACCAGAGTTGCCAGATAATTGAATGTTAATTTCTCTACCATAAGCCACCTCCAACATTGTTTTAGAGAATTTGGCAGTACGTTCAACTGGCCTCACAACTGCAGACCACGTGTAACCACGCCAGCCCAGGGCCTCCACATCTGGCTTCTTCACCTGCGGGATCATCTGAGACCAGCCACCCGGACAGCTGATGAAACTGTGGGTTTGCACAACTGAAGAACTTCTGCACAAACTGTCAGAAACCGTCTCAGGGAAGCCCATCTGCGTGCTCATCGTCTTCACCAAGGTCTTGACCTGACTGTTGTGAGTGACTTCAGTGGGCAAATGCTCACCTTTGATGGCCACTGGCACGCTAGAGAAGTGTGCTCTTCACGGATGAATCCCGGTTTCAACTGTAGCGGGCAGATGGCAGATGGTGTCGTCTGGGCAAGCTATTTGCTGATGTCAACATTGTAAACAGATGCCCCATTGTGGCAGCGGAGTTATGGTATGGGCAGGCATAAGCTACGAACATCAAACACAATTGCATTTTATCGATAGCAATTTTAATGCACAGAGATACCGTGATGAGATACTGTTGTGCCATTCATCCGCCACCATCACCTCAATTTAGGGTATCTGATGCATATCTGTCTTCCCAGTCATGTGAAATCCACCAATTAGGGCCTAATTAATGTATTTCAATTGACTGATTTCCTTATATAAAACTGTAACTAAGTCTAAAATCTTAAGAATTGTTACATGTTCCATTTATATTTTAGTTCTGTCTATTTGGCCAAAACATAGACATGTATGATGTGTGCCATACTGAACTCTACTATACTATACTCTACTGTGCTCTACTCTACTGTGCCCTGCTGTACTGTACCCTACTGTACTGTGCTCTACTCTACTCAAGTTCTCTACATGAGTTTCTTACAATTGAAGAAAGGATCTATGGACTCTTAATCTAGTGGTCTTGGTCTTGAGACCACTCAAGACCACATATATTCGGGCATTAACTTGTCATGGTCTCAACTCACTGGGTCTGAGTCTGGATCTTGGGTCCAATGTCCTGGTATAAATATTGGTCTTGGCTCCTAGATATTACCTTAGTCTTTGGTTTACAAACCAATACAAACCAATTTGAATAAGACAATGCTTTCTGATCATTGGCTATTCACTCCCCACACATAGGAATCCCAACCCAATTGGGGAAGCCCTCAATGGCAATGTCTATATTAAAATTAGTTATATCCATCTGGAGTCCTCCAATTATATCTATGATTGACACTTCACACCGAAACGCCAAAATAAAGATAAGTGATAATTTAAACATCTAATGACATAATTAATGACTGAACAATATAGATTCTATTCCTCGAAATTCAATTTAAAGATTTGGAAAATCTTGTTAAAAATGATTTTTACTATTTTATTAATTTGGTGTGCAAATACCATTTAAACATGTATCTGTAATAGAAGGTTCATCAAAACAACCACTACTGTCCATGGTTCTCCCTATATTGCAACTTCTTCACAAATTTAGTGAGGTAAGGAAGTCAAATAAATATTTCAAATATGAAATATTAACAACGTGTGTGAGTAGTATACAGTATATGTTTACCTGAAATATGTTGGAAGAGTTTTAAATTGGCTTTACAGCTTCCTCTGGTGCAATATAATAATAATAATAAGATGTATTTTATATAGGGCTTTTCATACAGAATCTCAAAATAAAAACAAATTCAGGGGGCTGGCAGTTCATGGGATCAGTTCAGTAAAGGAGTAGCTTGAGTGGAGTTGGCATTGATGGTACAGCCAGGGAAGGAGAAACGTCAGACAGGCAGGCCCGGAGCTCTCCATCAGGCATCTCTCTCGGAAGTTCACAGCTACTCCTTCTATGTAGGTAGGCTGGAACATCCACCACCGAATGTGTAGCACCAACCTGGATGACGCTTCGGCACCATCGCCCAAGAGACCACCCCAGTTTGGCCTCGTAATCAGGAACAGGCGAGCCTCTGTCGTCGCCTCACACCACAGTACAAATCCTTCCAGAAGCCAGGGCAGGTGGAACAAAAAGCTGGTTCTGTATTGATGCATCATTCAAATTACATATGCCAGCTAGATAGCTAGCTATACCTAACCAAGCCATAGCTAACCAAGCCATAGCTAACCAAGCCAAGTAAACTTGCCATCGTCAGTTCTGCAACTACATAGGTCACCACAAGATATTATAGATCAACTCACAAGTTTTTGTACATTGTTTTTAAATGCAACAAAAAAACACTTAAATTATATGTACAGTATTTACAGATACAATTACATATCGGGATATTATTTAATGATATATCCCACAAAGAAATACTACAGTTTACTATAGAATATCACAGTACTTACTATAGACTTCTGTAGTATACAATACTACATACTGTAGTATCCCTCAATCATGTTCAGTACTTAGTATAGAATTTTGTAGTATACTATAGTAAATTCTACATTATTATTCACAAAAGAAACACTAGTAAATGTCAGCAAAGACATTTTTTTTTTACTATAGTAAATATAAATTTAATTAGTATATACCCTGCCCATTCCCATCCTCCACATCCCAATTTGTGCCGACCGTAAAGTGAGAAACCTACATGTCAAGTATAGGCCATATTGTGTTCCCTGTGATTATAAAAAAGAGAAGAAGCCCTGAACTCTCTGTTCAGAACCCAGTCCTACCTACCTACAGGTTATGGAATACAGTGCCTTGCGAAAGTATTCGGCCCCCTTGAACTTTGCGACCTTTTGCCACATTTCAGGCTTCAAACATAAAGATATAAAACTGTATTTTTTTGTGAAGAATCAACAACACGTGGGACACAATCATGAAGTGGAACAACATTTATTGGATATTTCAAACTTTTTTAACAAATCAAAAACGGAAAAATTGGGCGTGCAAAATTATTCAGCCCCTTTACTTTCAGTGCAGCAAACTCTCTCCAGAAGTTCAGTGAGGATCTCTGAATGATCCAATGTTGACCTAAATGACTAATGATGATAAATACAATCCACCTGTGTGTAATTAAGTCTCCGTATAAATGCACCTGCACTGTGATAGTCTCAGAGGTCCGTTAAAAGCGCAGAGAGCATCATGAAGAACAAGAAACACACCAGGCAGGTCCGAGATACTGTTGTGAAGAAGTTTAAAGCCGGATTTGGATACAAAAATATTTCCCAAGCTTTAAACATCCCAAGGAGCACTGTGCAAGCGATAATATTGAAATGGAAGGAGTATCAGACCACTGCAAATCTACCAAGACCTGGCCGTCCCTCTAAACTTTCAGCTCATACAAGGAGAAGACTGATCAGCGATGCAGCCAAGAGGCCCATGATCACTCTGGATGAACTGCAGAGATCTACAGCTGAGGTGGGAGACTCTGTCCATAGGACAACAATCAGTCGTATATTGCACAAATCTGGCCTTTATGGAAGAGTGGCAAGAAGAAAGCCATTTCTTAAAGATATCCATAAAAAGTGTCGTTTAAAGTTTGCCACAAGACACACCAAACATGTGGAAGAAGGTGCTCTGGTCAGATGAAACCAAAATTGAACTTTTGGCAACAATGCAAAACGTTATGTTTGGCGTAAAAGCAACACAGCTCATCACCCTGAACACACCATCCCCACTGTCAAACATGGTGGTGGCAGCATCATGGTTTGGGCCTGCTTTTCTTCAGCAGGGACAGGGAAGATGGATGGAAAGTTGATGGGAAGATGGATGGAGCCAAATACAGGACCATTCTGGAAGAAAACCTGATGGAGTCTGCAAAAGACCTGAGACTGGGACGGAGATTTGTCTTCCAACAAGACAATGATCCAAAACATAAAGCAAAATCTACAATGGAATGGTTCAAAAATAAACATATCCAGGTGTTAGAATTGCCAAGTCAAAGTCCAGACCTGAATCCAATCGAGAATCTGTGAAAAGAACTGAAAACTGCTGTTCACAAATGCTCTCCATCCAACCTCACTGAGCTCAAGCTGTTTTGCAAGGAGGAATGGGAAAAATGTCAGTCTCTCGATGTGCAAAACTGATAGAGACATACCCCAAGCGACTTACAGCTGTAATCGCAGCAAAAGGTGGCGCTACAAAGTATTAACTTAAGGGGGCTGAATAATTTTGCACGCCCAATTTTTCAGTTTTTGATTTGTTAAAAAAGTTTGAAATATCCAATAAATGTCGTTCCACTTCATGATTGTGTCCCACTTGTTGTTGATTCTTCACAAAAACATACAGTTTTATATCTTTATGTTTGAAGCCTGAAATGTGGCAAAAGGTCGCAAAGTTCAAGGGGGCCGAATACTTTCGCAAGGCACTGTATTTGCTTGATCTGCTAGTATTTCTCTACTAGGTTTCCTCAAGGAGAAAGCTTCACACTTCTATGTTAAAGATAATAAAACAAAAATGATTATTTAGTAAAAATACTACAGTAATGTACACAAAATACCTACAGTAAATACTACAGTATACTACTAAAAACAAATTTACTATAATAAATACAACAGTATTCACTGTTTTTTGTCGGACTTCAGTCTGCAAAAACACTACAGCACTAAAGTCTGTTTACTGCAGTAAAGTCTGTAAAACCATTACAGTGAATACTATAGTATTCCTACCATAGTACACACAATGGTATTTTTTTATGTGGGTATGCTTCTTCACAGCGCCATGGCAACCACAGAACCACGGATATAAGCATTACCTGACTAATACGTTTTAAAAATGTTTTCAAAAATAAATACATCATTAAAATATATAATTTTGTGTGTATAGAACCTGTGTTTAGAATAACTCATGTACAGTAAATAGATGTAAGGTTTAAACTCACAGCTGAGGTGGCTGTGGCCATAGTGTTGGCGGCGACATGGGTGTCGCTGGCATCTTTAGGGTTGCTCATGGCTCCGTTGCGGATCACAAGGTCAGGGCAGTATGTTGCGAAGCAGTCCTTAGCCCTTTTCACTCTCTTTCTTACTCAACGGAGGACTTTTGGGTAGCATAACCTGCGAAAAGGACAGGAATGGTATTGTTGGTCTTAGTCAAGTGACTATTGGTAAATTGGGTCAAACGTTACGTCAATCACCCAAATTATCTTTTGGTTAGTGATTTCATTGTACGTCCTACATGATGATTATACGTCCATAATAACGACATAGGCAACGCCATTGTCATGACGCCGTTTACACATTTAGGGCCACATCACCAGACCAGGAAAAAGTAGGGTAAGATTCAGGGTCTGGAAAAAGTCCTGGCCCTAACCATATGGACAAACCCTTGTGAGTGAACAAGCTTACAGTATTGTGATTCTGAATGGGGCCAACACAGCGGCAAATAACAAAAGCAATCAATTTCTCTACTGTAGCTCTGAGTTTAGCTAAAAGTGAAGTCTTTTTTTTAATGAAAACATGGGTGATAGCTTCATCATGAAAACACTGCTAAGAATTGCTGTGTCCTGAAGGGTTCAGAGGAGATTATGATGTACCCACCTTGGCAAGACCACAACATCCAATTTAGGGTGGAAAACCCCCTTTTTTTTATACGCTTTTTTCCAAGCAAGCAAATCAACTCAGCTGATGAGGCAGTGTCTTGTAACAGAAGCTGTTGTTACCAAGGTCTATTAGTGGTCACCTGATTTGCGTGATAAGTAACCTTGCCTGAGACCTGAAGACTTAAATTACATCTCCGAGCTAATGCATAAGACTTAGCTCAGTGGGCTAACAGTGTTCAGGCGGAAAGCCGACCCGGGTGTTTATGATAACATTCATACACAAACACCCATAAACAGCTGAGAGCTTCTCTGATAGTGGATAGTGTTTGTCTACAGAGAATAACATTTACAGTTATTATGAGTCTGTATTCTTTTTAAGAAGCAGTGAGGGTCAGGGTTGAGGGTAAGGGTCAGGGTTGCCAGATTGTTACCTGGTATTTAGATAACATATTTAGAGAATATCTTGAAGTATTCCCTTCAATGACATCAGAACATCTGAATGCAGGGTTTGAGGGTCAGGGTTGCCAGATTGTGTTCTGGCTGTGGTCAGATAGTGGGGTTGCCATTAGAACCCGACCGATATATCAGTTCACCTATATTATCAATTCAACCGATAACTGATATTCTATAAATAGAATTTTAAAAAAAAGGGTTAATCTGAACACTTGTGGCCATTCTCATGTAATTTTCACAATGTATGAAATCAACATTTGAAGCATAGTTATTGGACAATTGCTCTTTTGGATGGCAATTTCGGAGAATTCAGTGTGGGAAATTACACTTTCCTTTCCCCACTGTAAAACCGTATATCGGCAGATATGTCAGTATCGGTAAGTGTTCCTCCCAAAATTGGAAGCGGTATCAGATCCAAAGAAACATATCGGATGGGCTCTAGTTGCCATATTGTGTAGGCCGAGTCCACTTGGAAATCCCCCTAATCACTAGCCCAAACCATTTCAGTGAGTGAATTGACATGCTCAGCATTTTCCCTATCATTTTTGTGATTATATGTAAAACATGACTAAGTATTGACAGTATGTTGGTCTTGTTTAACATTTGAAAATAAGGATATGCATTTCTAATGTATACATTTACATAAAGAGGCATATTAAAATAAAGAAGTTGTTTCATTTTCTCTCACTTTCGTATAATCAAAATGGGACCCATATCTCCCTCTGATTTCCATTGATGCATCTCAATAGTCTACAGGGTGCTTCCTCTCCTCATCCCCCATCTGTTGCATGCACTGAACTGAGAGGACACTACTCTCCCTATGAGTGATAAGGAATACATCCCCAGTCTCGCCACTGCAGGAAGAGACTGTCAGTGTGGTTTACATCAACAAGGTCACTGCTGCAATGTCACCGCCTTCGGAAAACACCCAACACCCTCCCTCTGATTTCCAGCCATAAACTGAGGAGGAGGAATGGGATGGAGGATGTTTATTAGAGGTATCCTATGACACGTCATGAACTCTTAGGGGGAAAAAAAGAACCAAAAAGATTTTGACTGTCCTCATATGAGAACCCTTTGAATCACTCCTTTAGGTTCCAGGTAGAACCCTTTTAGGTTACATGTAGAAGAACCCTTTCCACAGAGGGTTCTAAATGGATCCCAAAAGAGTTCTACCTGGAACCAAAAAGGGTTCTACCTGGAACCAAAAAGGGTTCTACCTGGAACCAAAAAGGGTACTCCTATGGGGACAGCAGCAGAACCCTTTTTTGTGCTTGGTGTGGTTGGGAATGATACGATACTCATATTACGCATACGTATAATATGTGACAATCATATTATTATATTTGAGTGGGGGTGGGAATTGTGGATCTACAGTACAGATAGTGCTGAATCATGTGAGGTCACAAGGGAGTTCATTAGAGATTTATGTTGAGATTTTGTCATCACTCACTACAAAATGTTGCTTGAGGTTGTCACAGTCGTCCTCCTCTTCATCTGAAGAGGAGGACGGCTACCTAAGTATGATTCTCAATCAGAGACAACTAATGACACCTGCCTCTGATTGAGAACCATAGAAACGCCCCAAAACATAGAAAAACAAACAGACTGCCCACCCAACTCACGCCCTGACCATACTAAATAAATACAAAACAAAGGAAATAAAGGTCAGAACGTGACAGAGGTATGGTTTCGTCTTTGGTGGTCCATCTTATGGTGAAACTTGTGAAGCTGAAAGCCCTCAAAGGACACAGAAGCAGGCAGACACACACAGACAAACAGATATACATAGGGCACATGTAAGAGAGCAATTAGGGGACCTCATAAATCTCAATATTACTTCCATATATAGAAGCAGTAGCTGTGTGTGTGTGTCTCTGATTACGCTGTTGGTTCTTTCAGTTCAACCTTCATTTCATTAAAGTGGAAGAGATCCATCTGATGACTCAATCATGACCCATCTCTCCCTGATATCAAATCAATACTTCTCCTAGGACAAAAACAGTTAGAAGAACACCAAAGAAGAAACACAAGTAGTTCCAGCAGGAAATGCCTTATTAGCATTCCATATCAATACACAAAGCTTCTAATTTATCATCCGCACAGCAGGGATTATTTACACCTTTTCAAAATCCACTGAAAATAGCTGTTATTTTAGACAGGATCGTGAGGTCACAAAAAATGCACTAAGCCTAAAACTACACAAATTATCATACTGCACGTCAGCATTTACTGAAGTGAAATCTCTGACTTCCATTTTTGACTGTATAAACCCTAGAGAGCAGACGTCGACACAAAGGGACAATGGTTCTCTTTGGTGACGACCCTCTGCCCCAGCACCACACCCCTCATCGATTCAAAGGGCTTAATCATGTCAAAGCGCTTAGTGGAAAAACAGCACCAATGACTCGCCAGCCAACAATGAGAAAGGCAAAAGGCATATGGGAGATTACGGTGCCGTACCTACTCTTGCCTTTGTTGTCGTAGTTTTAGTGGTCGGTGATATGTTAAAGTAAATCTGTGGTGGACCTGCAGGTGGTGGGACGATTATTAAAAGGCTACAAGGTCAGCGTTCGGAAACCCACTAGGGATTACAGGGTTAAAAATGTTTGCGTGAAAAGATTAGTGTGATTGTTAACGTGGGACTCGTGAGCGTATGGATCGAAGACCTTAACTAATATTTTTTGTTCAGACCCGATAAAAGTTTTAGAACGGTCCAAAACGGACCATACGGTTTTGGGAAAGTTACGGGTAGATATGTGGTAGGCCAGGAGCTACTCTACTGTAGACCTTAGGGCATGAAACGCAAGAGGACGGACCTTCTTCTTTCAGGTCATAGCTATGAGTGCACTGTGTTTTTTTCCTTACAGTTAATTTACTTCCTTACTTCACTCTCTTCAAAGTACATACTGTAGTGATCCTCGCTATATTCTTCCACTGCAAATCTACCATTTCAGTGTTTTACTTGCTATATTGTATTTACTTTGCCACCATGGCATTTTTTTTGCCTTTACCTCCCTTCTTACCTCATTTGCTCACATTGTATATAGACTTATTTTTCTACTGTATTATTGACTGTATGTTTGTTTTACTCCATGTGTAACACTGTGTTGTTGTATGTGTCGACCTGCTTTGCTTTATCTTGGCCAGGTCGCAATTGTAAATGAGAACTTGTTCTCAACTTGCCTAAATAAAAATAAAAATAAATAAATAAATAAATATGAGCCACGTTGCAAATCCTACAAAGTGGGTTAACCCTATTTGTGCTATGCGTAGGGTGTTTGCCTTTCAAGCCAGCAACCTGGGTTCGCATCCCTGTCCTGCCATTTGCTACGTTGGTGTCAGAAGTGTGATGGTGCCCGTGAGGCCATCGGAGAGGCGTGCACACGTGAGGGACTTGGTATAGAGAAGCGTGGGGGGTGATGTAGCAACCTTAACTCAACACCTAGCGACCTCAAGAGGTTTCAGACCTCTTGTTGTAAAGGTGTTGGCTGGACAGTCGCTGCACCCGGGTTTGCGTCCTGGTTGGGACTACCCCCTAAATGAGCTACATTGGTGTCAGAAGTGGGATGGCAACCCTGAGGCCATTGTGTTCGAATGGAGCAGTGTAGAAACACTCATTATATGAGCCAGGTTACAATTCCCACCAAGCGGATCTTTTTTTTTTTACTATTTTCTACATTTTACAATAAACAGTGAAGACTTCAAAACTATGAAATGACTATATGATTCCATATGTGTTATCAAAAAAAGTGTGAAACATATATTTTATATTTGAGATTCTTCAAAGTAGCCACCCTTTGCCTTGATGACAGCTTTGCACACGCTTGGCATTCTCTCAACCAGCTCCATGAGGTAGTCACCTGGAAATCATTTCAATTAACAGGTGTGCCTTGTTAAAAGTTAATTTGTGGAAGTTATTTAGTTCTTAATGCGTTTGAGCCAATCAGTTGTGTTGTGACAAGGTAGGGGTGGTATACAGAATATAGCCCTATTTGGTTAAAGACCAAGTCCATATTATGGCAAGAACAGCTCAAATAAGCAAAGAGAAATGACAATCCATCATTACTTTAAGGCATGAAGGTCAGTCAATGAGGAACATTTCAAGAACTTTGAACATTTCTTCAACTGCAGTGGCAAAAATCATCAAGCTCTATGATGAAACTGGCTCTCATGAGGACTGCCACAGGAAAGGAGGACCCAGAGTTACCTCTACAGCAGGGGATAAGTTCATTAGAGTTACCAGCCTCAGAAATCGCAGCCCAAATAAATGCTTCACAGAGTCCAAGTAACATCTCAACATCAACTGTTAAGAGGAGACTGCATGAATCGGGCCTTCATGGTCCAATTTCTGCAAAGAAACCACTACTAAAGGATGCCAATAAGAAGAAGAGACTTGCTTGGCCCAAGAAACTCAAGCAATGGACATTAGACTGGTGGAAATCTATCCTTTGGTCTGATGAGACCAAAGTTGAGATTTTTGGTTCCAACCGCCGTGTCTTTGGGAGACGTAGAGTAGTTGAACGGATGATCTCTGCATGTGTTGTTCCCACCGTGAAGCATGGAGGAGGAGGTGTGATGGCGTGGGGCTGCTTTGCTGGTGACGTTGTCCGTGATTTATTTAGAATTCAAGACACACTTAACCAGCATGACTACCACAGCATTCTGCAGCAATACGCCATCCCATCTGGTTTGTGCTTAGTGGGATTCTCATTTGTTTTTCAATAGGACAATGACCCAAAACACACCAGTGACCCAAAACACACACTGTGTATGGGCTATTTGACCAAGAAGGAGGGTGATGATGGAGTGCTGCATCAGATGACCTGGCCTCCACAATCACCCGACCTCAACCCAATTGAGATGGTTTGGGATGAGTTGGATGGCAGAGTGAAGGAAAAGCAGCCAACAAGTGCTCAGCATATGTGGGAACTCCTTCAAGACATTCCAGGTGAAGCTGGTTGAGAGAATGCCAATTGTGCAAAGCTGTCATCAAGGCAAAGGGTGGCTACTTTGTAGAATCTCAAATATAAAATATGTTTTGATTTGTTTAACACTTTTTTGGTTACTACATGATTCCATATGTGTTATTTCATGGTTTTGATGTCTTCACTATTATTTTACAGTGTAGAAAATAGTAAAAATTAAGAAAAACCCTTGAATGAGTAGATGTGACCAAACTTCTGACTGGTACTGTATATCAGCTTGAAGAAAGCAGGTAACGTTGCACTTAAGGGCATTTCCATCTAAAAGGATCCATGAGCACCATCGTAGAGTTCATAGTAGCATGTCAAATTGGGTGTCAAATGAAAGCTAAGAGTCTTTTTCAGGCTTTGAAATAGTCTTAAAAGGTATTAGAAATATATCAAAAAATAATAATGTTGAAGTTAAGACTCCAGCCAACTAATATCAACAACAATTAGATGTTGTTTTGGATAAATGATTTGCCTTCTGCACGTTTAAGAAACATTGCCTTGTAATTCCGTTACCAAAACCCCACATATCTGTAAGATATTTTCTAATTTCTCTCCCTCATGAGGGAGGATAATTAAAGTTCACATAAGTAACAAGTAGACCTAAGTTAGTGGTTTGACTGATATCAAGTTTCTTTATGAATTATTACATGATTATAACTCGTAATCCTGTTACCTAATTGGTAACAGAATTATAGAAGAATCTAACAGGATTACTGCAATTGAAATGGCTACAATGGGAAATCATAGCAGTCACAAACCACAGTTGGGCCACCTGTTAGTGTCCTCCCTTCCACTGGCATACTGTTATGTTCAGCTCATCTGGTGGTCAAAGCAAGGCTGTTAAAACAGTCTGGAAAACCCCTCCCTCTCACTCTCCCTTTCTCGCTCTCTCAGCTGCTCCCTCTCTCTTTCCTCTCCAGTTAATGCCACCTCTCCTGGCTCTTACTGACACCTACCATGACACATACCACCTACCCTCTTTCCATTTAGTGTAACAAGCATCCTCACACACTGAACACCGATCGTCCACGGACGTTGAAAAGTAGTTGAAATTTGGTCACTCCGCCCTGGCCGGACCAAATCTGAACCAATCATAGATGTTTATGTTTCACAAGTTTGGAGAGCACAGTACAGTAGAGCACAGTAGAGTTCAGTACAGTACAGCACACTAGAGTAGAGTACTGTATAATACACTTTATTGTACGGTGCCCGGTTGCATAAAGCATCTTAAGTACATTTTCCCCTTATCTTTTCCATTAAAGTTTCCTTCACTTTAAGTCAGCTGCACAAAAAAAAACTTTTTGGCGAAGTTCCCACTTAAATTAAATGAAAAAGTTAAGGGTGCCCATGAGGTCCCTTAAGTGCTTCATTCAGTATGGATATCAATGTAAACAGCATTTGTGGAGATGAATGTTGTTTTCCTCTGCCCTGGTTTCAAAAGGAAAACATCCACCAGCTAGCTACCTACTTAGCTAAACATTGGAAGGTGCACAATCCATGGCTATAAAGCTAGCTGGCTAGCTACCTACTCTGTAAGTTAGCATGCTAGTGCTAGAAAGTAATAAAAACAAGTTCAGAAAAAAGTAACTAAAAGAAACGTGATTTGTGATCTTCTGAATCAATTTGTTTCTCCTGTTTTGAATGTAGAAGTTCTATTTTTGTGATCTCCCAAAATAAATGTGATTCAGTCAGTGAATCAGGTCATCTCCATGTTAACCAGACTCTTTCTGCAGTACATGCCTTCAAACTACCTTAAAACCTTTCAATTCTGCTCTTATCTAAGGAAATGTTAGATGGGCTCTATATGTCACACCCTTAAACAATTCCCTTAGGTAAGGGAAAATTAGTCCTCATGGTAAACCCTTAAGTGAAACACTGAAAGGTGTTTTATGCATCTGTACTGAACATAACTACTTTTCTGTGCTGTACTGTACTGTTCTAAACTCTACTGTGCTGTAATGTGATGTCAAAACTTATGAAACAAGGGACGTCTGATTGTTTCAGATTTGGTCTGGTCTGGACCAACCAAATGTGGTTTTGTTTGGGGGCGGAGCTCATTACAATAATAGAATAGAATAATACCCAAATATGCAAAAGAGGGATATTGCATATTTTTACCTTTGTATACCTATTCATGATATGAGGATCACCATGAAGAGAATGATATTAATATCCATAATTATGCATTTCTCTAAAGTGCAGCTCAGGGACCCATGATGTAATCCATTACCAGACATAAATCCACTTCACCTACTGTTGTTCAATAACCAAAATATTTTTTTTCAAACTCAAGGTGTTATGTCATAGCTGACACCCCATTCTTTCTGCTGACATCATTGAATCTTAATAAGATATTTAAACGTGGTCGCATCTGCACAGTTCTTCCAGTAAATCTGTTTTTGTGAAATGTTGTGTATATTGTTCATAGAGTTGTACAGTTTGATAAACTTTGAAATCAATGGTTTTTGTTTGGCATACAAATCTGAGTCAAAGCGTAATTCCATTATTGTGGAATTGTCCTTAAACTTAGAAAAAGCAAGTAGTCTAGTTGGTGAATACAACCAATTAAAAGTGGAGTAAAAAATGTAAGGGTGATTCGAACACAAAAATTGTCAAAACTGTTGTGTGCAAACCCCCTTCTTATTTTTGAACATCAGCTAGTACATCAGCTTATATATTCAACTACCATATATATTTCAGTATGTATGACACCTGAGTAGGCTACATCAGAGAAGTGGAAATAGAAAACTGCTAAATAATTGTTTTTTGCTCTCGTCTCCCCAGCTCCTCTCGTTTACCGGTATGACTCAAGGTAACAGAGGACAGTGACTCAGCAGCAAACCACATCTGATATTCACGCACTCTGGGACAGACTATCGGATTGTGAGCACGCAACATTTCCTTCAATGGATTGAAAAGCATAACTGCTTTGATGGTTGCAGATAAGAACCAGTCTCATAAAGTATCTTGGGGCTTTAATTTCGTTCATTCAAAGTGTTTCCCTGGTCTACACCATTTCCCATCCCTGTCCTGTCAAAATAGAGTTTTCAATAGCGTCTGCAACCACTAGTGCATGTGGAATAGAGGTCATGACCTAATAAGGTCTGCAGTACACGTCATTCCCACCATCTTGGGTAATTGACGATGCCTAGTTTGGTCAAAGTTGATCAGAGCTAGCTGGCATGCCCTCTAGATTTACTTGGACAGCGCACCAAATGGCATCCTATTCCCTATATAGTGCACTACTTTTGACGAGGGCTCACAGGGCTCTGGTCAAAAGTAGTGCATTATATAGGGAATAGGACGCCATTTGGGACACATAATCAGTGTGAACATGCCATGCCTTGGCCAAAAACAAAAGCAGGTGCGAACACACACGTACAGTGCTGTAGTTGCTATCCCCCTCCGTTGACTTTCAGCTTGGCTGAGCACTCAGTGATGGAAAGAATGCAGAATCATCCTGAGCCACTTATGCCACTTGAACAGCCAGTGACTGCACCAGCTGCATACGTCCAGTACTGAACAGTGGCTGGAGAAGTAAATTATTGCCTGCTGGCAAAGTGGCTAACTAGCAGCACCAAGGTTGTATTATTATGGTTATGCAATGCAGTGTTCTTTTTGAGTATTAGGGACCCACAAGAGCAGCAAGACACTAGACATGCCAAGGTAAACAAATTGTAATGATAAAGTAGAGGCACATAAAGACCCATGGGCTATTCCTCTACCACCAATTTTGCAACAACGTTTCTATCCAAGATGGATCTTCATCAGGGCCCGTATTAAGTTAATCTTGCCTTTATAGAATATGCTTAAAATTCGATTTTTGGTTTGTGTGACTTAGGCCTGTATTCTTAAAGTGCCTCAGAGTAGAAGTTGGCTTTTTAGATCATAATTAAATGAACGGGGGACCTGATCCTAGATCAGCACTCCTACTCTAATACGCTTTGGGAATACGGGCCTAGGTCACACACAAATATCTAAGTTTAAGCATATTCTATAACGGCAAGATTAACTTTGTAAAATAAGAGAAAATGAAAATAAGCTAATAATTATGATCCGTTAATAAATCATTTTGTGACTAGGGGGCAGTATTTTCATTTTTGGAAAAATAACGTTCCCATAGGAAACAGGATATTTTGTCAGGACAAGATGCTAGAATATGCATATAATTGACAGCTTAGGATAGAAAACACTCTAAAGTTTCCAAAACTGTAAAAATATTGTCTGTGAGTAACAGAACTGATATTGCAGGCGAAAGCCTGAGAAAAATCCAATCCGGAAGTGACTCATCTTTTGAAAGCTCTGCGTTCCAATGCGTCCCTATTGAGCAGTGAATGGGCTATCAACCACAATGCTGTAGACAATGTCTACAGCATTGTGACGTAGTTTTACGCATTTATGTTGAAGAATACACTTAAGCTGCTACATTGCGCAAGTGGTCACCTGATGGCTCTCAGAGTGATTCTCGCGTAAAATACAGAGGTAGCCATTATTCCAATTGGTCCTACTGAAAACCAATTGTCCCGGTGGATATATTATCGAATAGATATTTGAAAAACACCTTGAGGATTGATTATAAACAACGTTTGCCATGTTTCTGTCAATATTTTTTGGCGTTTTCGTGACTGCAATTTCCGGGCGATTTCTCAGCCAAACGTGAAGAACAAACTAAGTTATTTCGCCTACAAAAAAAAATTATTGGAAAAAAGGAACATTGGCTATCTAACTGGGAGTCTCGTGAGTGAAAACATCCGAAGCTCATCAAAGGTAAACAATTTAATTTGATTGCTTTTCTGATTTCCGTGACCAAGTTACCTGCTGCTAGCTGGACAAAATGCTATGCTAGGCTATCGATAAACTTACACAAATGCTTGTCTAGCTTTGGCTGTAAAGCATATTTTGAAAATCTGAGATGACAGGGTGATTAACAAAAGGCTAAGCTGTGTCTCAATATATTTCACTTGTGATTTTCATGAATAGGAATATTGTCTAGGAATATTTATGTCCGTTGCGTTATGCTAATTAGTGTCAGTCGATGATTACGCTCCCGGACCCGGGATGGGGAGTTACTAGAGGTTAACTGGTCATCATATTTCATAAAGATTTCCCTTTGCTTCACAAAGCGGTAACGTTGATCTCTCCAAAATAGTGGCTGTCATGAGATAGATACCATCTCTAACTCAAGACCTTATCATTCCTCTCTTCTCAAAGAATGAGAGAAAAATAAAGGGAGAGGGGGAAAATGTATTGAAAAGACAGAGACAGGAAGTGCCTCACGGCAATCCTACATGGAAACATCGGGACATATTGAAAGCTGCTAAAGAACATGATTTTTCATCTTATGTTGTGTGTTCACAGCTGTATGGTAGTGACCTGCTGAGTGAGTAGTGACGCAGACTCAAGTTACTCAGCTAGTGCTCATAGGCACAAAATTGAGATAAATCTGTTTTACCATCCAACAGGAAACAGTCATAAAAAAAGTCAGTAACACTTGCAGTTTTTTCTTCTGCCTCACCAAAACCTCCTCTGTGTCGCGCTACAGTGTGTGACATGATAACATTACAACCGCTTCTTAGAGGCTTCCATTTACAAAGGAGAGATGATATTTCTTCTTCACAAGGGACACCGAAACCCAAACTTGAGAAAGACAGCAGAGTTTAAGGGAGCGGAGCTAAAAGAGGCAACACCTACTTTGAAATAATTTAAGTGGATGCTCTTATACAATGGATGCTCTTATCTCAGCAACTCTCCCAGTAAGTGTAGGTAGGACTACAGCATGGAGTCTCAACCGCAGCATAATAATGAGCATAACTGGCGCGAATCCCCACTAGACAGTGCTACTGTATAACGTACAACACTTCAAAAGACAGAGTATAAAGTGAGTGAAGTCTGAACGGTGTGTCTATGAGCTTGCAGCAGACGACGTGACCAAGGTGTGGAGAGAGAGTGACAGAGCTTACCTCAGCGTGCTCACTGCAGAGAGCTTCCAGCAACAGCAAACATCGTAGGGACCGAGTCAAATCCCACGGAATTCAGAAAGGCAGTGAGAGGGAGAGAACACCGAGAAGAGGGAGTGTGTGCATCTGTTTGTGAGAGAGAGGGAGAGAGCGTGTGTAAGGGATGAAGAGAGAGGCAGCGCAAAAGAGAGTGAGGGAGATTGTGGTTAGTTCTGTATTCCTGTCTTGGCTCTCCCCTTAACACACGACACGCACACACTCACCCTGGCAAATGCACACTCTACACTCGCAACCATTGAGCACCAACTAATGTTTCAAACCCTCCCCCAAATTCAAGCCCCCATCGGTTAGTCTTTCTCCTCTAGCCCTCTGACAAGCATGTGACCGTAGGAGATGACTCGACAATAAGGGACACACACACACACACACACACACACAGACTCGCTCTGTGTTAAACACAGTGTGAAACATGACACATGCCGAAAGACATTTGCGTTCAGACACTGTCTACAGCAGCTATTTAAAATCTGACAATGACCTACGTTTCGAAAATGCGGACAAGGTTATACAGTACCAGTCAAAGGTTTGGACACACCTACTCATTCAAGGGTTGTTCTTTATTTTTACTATTTTCTACATTGAAGAATAATAGTGAAGACTTCAAAACTATGAAATAACACATGTAATCATGTAGTAACCTAAAAAGTGTTAAACAAATCAAAATATATTTTAGATTTGAGATTCTTCAAAGTTGCCACCCTTTGCTATGATGACAGCTTTGCACACTCTTGGCATTCTCTCAACCAGATTCACCTGGAATGCTTTTCCAACAGTCTTGAAGGTGTTCCCACATATGCTGAGCACTTGTTGGCTGCTTTTCCTTCACTCTGCGGTCCAACTCATCCCAAACCATCTCAATTGGGTTGAGGTAGGGTGATTGTGGAGGCCAGGTCATCTGATGCAGCACTCCACCACTCTCCTTCTTTGTCAAATAGCCCTTACACAGCCTGTAGGTGTGTTTTGGGTCATTGTCCTGTTGAAAAACAGATGATAGTCCCACTAAGCGCAAACCAGATGGGATGGTGTATCGCTGCAGAATGCTGTGGTAGCCATGCTGGTTAAGTGTTCCTTGAATTCTAAATAAATCACTGACAGTGTCACCAGCAAAGCAGCCCCACACCATCACACCTCCTCCTCCATGCTTCATGGTGGGAAATACACATGCAGAGATCATCCATTCACCAGCTCTGCGTATCACAAAGACAAAGTGGTTGGAACCAAAAATCTCAACTTTGGACTCATCAGACCAAAGGACAGATTTCCACCGGTCTAATGTCCATTGCTCATGTTTCTTGGGCCAAGCAAGTCTCTTCTTATTATTGGTGTCCTACAGTGTGGTTTCTTTGCAGCAATTCGACCATGAACGCCTGATTCACCCAGTCTCCTCTGAACAGTTGATGTTGAGATATGTCTATTACCAGGACTTTGTGAAGCATTTATTTGGTCTGCATTTTCTGAGGCTGGTAACTCTAATGAACTTATCTTATGCAGCAGGGGTAACTCTGGGTCTTTCTTACCTGTGGCGGTCTTCATGCGAGCCTGTTTCATCATAGCTCTTGATGGTTTTTGCAACTACACTTGAAGAAACTTTAAAAGTTCTTAAAATATTCTGCATTGACTGACCTTTATGTCTTAAAGTAATGATGGACTGTCGTTTCCCTTTGCTTTCTTTTTTTAGCTATTCTTACCGTAATATGGACTTGGTCTTTAACCAAATAGGGCTATCTTCTGTATACCATCCCTACCTTGTCACAACACAATTGATTGGCTATAAAGGCATTAAGAATTAAATCAATTCCACAAATCAACTTCAAACAAGGCACACCTGTTAATTTAAATGCATTCCAGGTGAATTCCTCATGAAGCTGGTTGAGAGAATGCCAAGTGTGCAAAGCTGTCATCAAGGCAAAGGGTGGCTACTTTGAAGAATCTCAAATATAAAATACATTTTGATTTGTTTAACACTTTTTTTTATTACTACACAATTTAATGTGTGTTATTTCATAGTATTGATATCTTCACTATTATTCTACCCTGTAGAAAATTACTTCAACTAACCTAGAGAGAGAGGTGTGTAGATGTGTCAAAACCTTTGACTGGTACTGTATATGGATTGTAGATACTGATTCTATCCCACTAGAAACCAGATTGAGATGCATAAAGGCTATGTGTACAGTGAAAAATAAGTTATTTGAAATAGTAAAAACTATTGATTAAAGGTTAAACAACATTCAAACATTCATGTATTCAGATTGTATACCAGGTGAGTCAGCTGAGAACAAGCAATTTTTTTCCCCCCTGTTTTTTATACAAGAAACAGTAGGTCACTAAAAATGATGACATCCAGGAAAATCAAACATCTAGCTAAAAAACATCAAATCAAATCAAACTTTATTTGTCACATGCGCCGAATACAAGTGGAGACCTTAACGTGAAATGCTTACTTTACAAGCCCTTAACCAACAGTGCAGTTCAAGGAAGAGTTAAGAAATACTTACCAAATAAACTAAAGTAAAAAATAATAATAAAAAGCAACACAATAAAATAACAATAATGAGGCTATACACAAGGGGTACCACTACCGAGTCTATGTGCGGGAGAACAGGTTAGTCAAAGTAATTTGTACATGTAAGTAGTGGTGAAGTGGCTATTTATAGATAATAAACAGTGAGTAGAGGGGGTGGTCAATGTAAATAGTCCGGTGGCCATTTGATTAATTGTTCAGCAGTCTTATGGTTTGGGGGTAGAAGCTGTTAAGGAGCCTTTTGGTCCTCCAGTACTGCTTGCCGTGCGGTAGTCCAGGATCCAGTTGCAGAGGGAGGTGTTTAGTCCCAGGGTCCTTAGCTTAGTGATGAGCTTTGTGGGCACTATGGTGTTGAACGATGAGCTGTAGTCAATGAAAAACATTCTCACATACAGTAGGTGTTCTTTTTGTCCAGGTGGGAAAGGGCAGTGTGGACTGCAATTGAGAATGCGTCACCTGTGGATCTGTTGGGGTGGTATGCGAATTGGAGTGGGTCTAGGGTATCCGGGAGGACGCTGTTGATGTGAGCCATGACCAGCCTTTAAAAGCACTTGATGACTACCGATGTGAGCGTTAAGGGGCAGTATTCATTTAGGAAGGTTACCTTCGCTTCCTCATCAAAGCTATTCAATGCATGAACAGTATTATAACATCATCTTGTCATTTCCTACCATAGACCCCTTGGATTTTTCAAATTTTATTGTGTTACAAAGTCGGATTAAAATTGATTTAATTGTCATTTTTTGTCAATAATCTACACAAAATACTCTAATGTCAAAGTGGAAGTACAATTTTAGCATTTTTTATGATTAATAAAAATGTAATAACTAAAATAGTCGTTGCATACGTATTCAGCTCCCTGAGTAAATCCATGTTAGAAACACCTTTGGCATCAAATACAGCTGTGAGTTTTCTTGGGTAAGGCTATAAGAGATTTGCACCCCTGGATTGTGCAATATTTGCCCATTATTCTTTTAAAAATTCTTCAAGCTCTGTCAAGATGTTGGGGATCATGGTTAGACAGCAATTTTCAAGTCTTACCATAGATTTTCAAGCAGATTTAAGTCAAAACTGTAACTTGGCCTTTCAGGAACATTCACTGTCTTCTTGGTAAGCAACTCCAGTATAGATTTGGCCTTGTGTTGTATGTTATTCAAAGGTGAATTCCTCTCCCAGTCCCTAGTGTAAAGCAGACTGAAGCAGGTTTTCCTCTAGGATTTTGCCTGTGCTTAGCTCCACCCCATTTATTTTTATCCTGAAAAACTCACCAGTATTTGCTGATGTCAAGCATACCCATACCATAATGCAACCACCACCATGCTTGAAAATAAGGAGGCAGTTACTCAGTGATGTGTTGGATTTGCAGTATCACTTTAGTCCCTTGTTGTGTACAGGATGCATGTTTTGGAATATTTTTAATTTGAATATATTTGTATTCTTGCTTTCACTCTGTCATTTCGGTCATTATTGTGGAGTCACTACACTGTTGTTGATCCATCCTCAGTTTCCTCCGTTACATCTAGCTAGACGTGTCATGTCGTAACGTACAGCAAGCATAAAGCAACTATTTCTGTCTCACAATCTCTCTCCACCAGGTGTAGCACTTCTCTCATCCTTTAAAAACAAGAAATGGACAGTGACGGTGGTAAGGGGGGGATACTTAGTCATTTTTTGCGTCATCATTGCATGCGATTCATTCTCAAAGCCGCTGTTTACTTCTAAGATCACTTTAGATACCGCCCTAAAAACCCGATTCAAATTCGTGATAAACCTTCAAAATAGGTATGTAATCACACATTATATAAACTCTTTATAGTGTTTTATTTACATTTTAGAGGCAATAAGGTGATACGTTGGACAGATCGAGTGAAAAAAAGCTATTTGCAATTTTCCAACACGTCTACTCTCCATCTCACCCGCATTAGTTTCACTTCCCCACCCGCCATTTTTAAAAACACCCGAAGGGGCTCATTGCCTGCTTGAATTATGCAGAAACGGGCAGTGTTTAGGTCATGTCATTTATTTTGTTGGAAAGGGGAGAAATTGTGCTTTACAATGTGGTTAGGTCATGGTCAGTTTGATCCTGGTTGGCAATACGTGAACATGCCAGTTATAGCTAGTTAATAAAGAGCTACATTAAGAAATATCCTGTAGTACTGCATTTTATTATTGTCACGGCTGGCTGAAGGACTGGACCAAGGTGCAGCATGGTAAGCGTACATTTTCTTTATTTAAAAATGACGTTGACAAAACAAAGAACAAAACCAAACTGTGAAGCTTTGGGCTATGTGCCCTAAACAAAGTCAAAATTAACTTCCCACAAAACAGGTGGGGGAAAAGGGTACCTAAGTATGGTTCTCAATCAGAGACAACGATAGACAGCTGTCCCTGATTGAGAACCATACCAGGCCAAGACATAGAAATACAAAACATAGAAAAAAGGACATAGAATGCCCACACCCTGGCCTAACCAACATAGAGAATAAAAAGCCTCTCTATGGCCAGGGCGTGACAATTATTTTGTACAAAGTGTGCAAAACAAGACATGGTGTCAGAGGTCTTACAAGATGGATTTTTCTGGAGTTCCTTCACCTCGAATGGACTGGGAGTCTACAAACTTACCCAATGCATGGCGTAAGTTCAAACAGCATGTGGAGCTAATGTTCACGGGGTCCTCTGAAGGACAGAGGAGAAGAGGGAAAATGCAGCTACTTGCTCCTCTGGATCGGTGAAAAGGGAGAGATATTTACAACACATGGACATTTTCCGAGGCTGAATCGAAGGTACTGAAAACGTACTACGATCGTTTTGAAGCATATGTTGCGCCGAAGAACAATACGATTTTCGCTAGGTACAAATTCCATGAGAAAGTACAGGGACCTAGCGAGCCTTTTGAACAGTTTGTGATAGAGCTGCGTCTGCTTGTGAAAGACTGTGATTATGCAAACAAGGATGAGATGGTCAGGGACCGTATTGTATTTGGAATACACTCACCGCGAGTGAGTGAGAAACTTTTGAATGTTGGGTCTGAGGTAACGTTGGACAAAGCTATCGACATAGCCAGATCTCACGAGCTAGCACAGGCTAAGATGAAAACCATTTTGCATGGTAGCACTAGCGCATCAGCAGTCAGGCAGACAATGGAGAGAGACATAACTCGAAAGCAGAGCGACAGACTCAAAACGCCCCAAAACATGTGGATATTGTGGATACAAAGGGCATGGTGAACAAGGAAATTGCCCAGCTAAAGGCAAACAGTGTACTAAATGTGGAAAATTGAATCACTTTGCAAAAGTGTGCAGAGCTTACAGAGGAAAAACAGTACACACAGTGAGTGAAGATGAAATGTCAATCAAAGAGTCAAACGCTCATGAACTGTTTATTGATTCAGTGACACAGAAAAGTAAAATATCAGAGACAGAGCAAGCCTTTGCTGACATTGACATAGGAACACAAGGCACAGAGCTAAAGTTCAAACTAGACACTGGTGCACAAGTAAACATTATTCCTCTGAATAAGTACCACAGCTTGACATCTGAGTGCGAGCTACAGCCCACCACGCACAGACTGACTAGTTATGGTGGTGAACAGCTCCCAGTAAAAGGCACTTTCAAATGCAAATACAAGGAAAGTGACATGATGTTGGACTTTTATGTTGTTGACACTAGAGCACCTGCAGTGCTAGGTCTTAAAGCATGTTTAGACATGGACCTCATCAAGCTAGTTTTATCAGTGACAGCACCAGTAGAGACAGACAATTTACTGGAGGAGTTTGCTGATGTTTTTACAGGAATAGGATTATAACCAAGAGAATGTACCATTCACATTGACCCAGACGCAACCCCTGTGGTCTACCAACCGAGAAAGATTCCCCTTGCTCTCCGTGCCCGTCTGAAGAAAGAGTTGGAGAGCATGGAGCAATCTGACATAGTCACCAAGGTTACAGAACCGACTGACTGGATAAACGTGTTAGTGGTGGTGGAGAAATCATGCACAGGCAATTGTTAGAGTTGCGTCAATTCAAATCTGGTATCAGGATAAATATGACAATGAGTCACATTCTTATAATTTGGGATCAAATATGCTCTGAAAGCAAACATGTTGACATGAGTACCCTGATATCGGGGAATTTGTGCCATTCTGAAAATTTTTATTAGCTAAGCAATAAGTGGTAAATGCAAGTTTCGTATATACGGGCTCTCTGTCCCACCTCGCAGGGCAAGCAGAGAACTGACAAGACGTATGTAAAACAGTATCCTTTATACTGTGATAGACAGTTCCAACCTGTCTGTTGGCCTATCACAGTAGAGACTGGGCGTGGTTTAAACTTGCTCAGCCTATTGCAGGCGCTCAGGCGGGTCCCCGCCTCTTGGCGCTTCTGTTGATAGATGTAACTGAGGCTTGTGAAGAACATCCAGGCTCTCATGCTCCATGCCGTTATCTCGCACCTGGCTCCTGTTATCTAACAAAAGACCGCTTGTTCTCGCAACACCGCTCTGAATGTGCCCCCCTCCCAACTAATTTGAACAGTTCCTGTCTTCATGCTTCTCTGTATTTTTCCATCATGAGAAAGTCCCATGGCCCTGATACTTTTAACAATGTTTCAAGTCAGCTATGTTGCATAACACATACATACATCCACACAAGCCAACAGCAGATAATATTCAATCATATATATGGTAATGGCTATAATGTAAAACTCAGAAACCTCATACAAGCTCCGAGTATGTCTCGACCCAAGAGACTTGAACAAGGCTATCAAACGTCCCCATTATCCTTTACAGACGCTAGATGGCATCACACACAAGCTAGCGGGAGCTCACTACTTCAGTGTCATGGACGCTAGATCAGGCTACTGGGCTGTCAAGCTCACAGAAGAGTCATCTAAGCTCACAACATTCAACACAACGTTTGGACGCTACAGGTTCCGTCGCCTGCCTTTTGGGATTATCTCAGCCCAAGATGAGTTTCAGCGAAAGATCGACGAAGTGTACGAAGACCTCGATGGAGTTGTGGCCATTGTGGACGACATCCTTGTCTATGGTCGAACCAAAGAGGAGCACGACCGAAACCTCAGCGCGATGCTGCAAAGGTCCCGCGAGAGAGGAGTCCGGCTCAACCCCGAGAAGAGCACAGTCGGCGCTACAGAGGTCAGCTACTTCGGACATCTTCTCACAGCGACTGGAATCAAGCCAGATCCACAGAAGATCTCAGCCATAAAAGAAATGGAGCCACCAAAGAACCGTGCAGAGCTGGAAACAGTGCTTGGCATGGTCACCTACTTAGCCAAGTTCGCACACAGCCTCTCCAATGCTAATGCACCCCTGTGTCAACTGCTAAAGCAGTCCAGTGAGTTTCTCTGGGACAAGCAACACGACATTGCTTTCCAGAATGTGAAAGAATTGATCACGAGAGAACCAGGACCAATCCTTGCCTACTACTACTCCGACAAAGAGCTCAGACTCCAAGTGGACGCGTCGAAGTATGGACTAGATGCAGTGCTACTGCAAGAAGGAAAGCCCATCGGCTACGCATCCAAATCCATCACAGACTGTGAAATCAACTACCCTCAAATCGAAAAGGAGCTCTACGCCATTCTGTTCGGATGTAAAAGTTTCCATCAGTATATACAGTGGGGCAAAAAAGTATTTAGTCAGCCACCAATTGTGCAAGTTCTCCCACTTAAAAAGATGAGAGAGGCCTGTAATTTTCATCATAGGTACACTTCAACTATGACAGACAAAATGAGAAAAAAAAATCAGAAAATCACATTGTAGGATTTTTAATGAATTTATTTGCAAATTATGGTGGAAAATAAGTATTTGGTCAATAACAAAAGTTTCTCAATACTTTGTTATATACCCTTTGTTGGCAATGACAGAGGTCAAACGTTTTCTGTAAGTCTTCACAAGGTTTTCACACACTGTTGCTGTTTTTTTGGCCCATTCCTCCATGCAGATCTCCTCTAGAGCAGTGATGTTTTGGGGCTGTTGCTGGGCAACACGGACTTTCAACTCCCTCCAAAGATTTTCTATGGGGTTGAGATCTGGAGACTGGCTAGGCTACTCCAGGACCTTGAAATGCTTAGTTACGAAGCCACTCCTTCGTTGCCAGGGTGGTGTGTTTGGGATCATTGTCATGCTGAAAGACCCAGCCACGTTTCATCAGCTGATGGAAGGAGGTTTTCACTCAAAATCTCACGATACATGGCCCCATTCATTCTTCCCCTTTACACGGATCAGTCGTCCTGGTCCCTTTGCAGAAAAACAGCCCAAAGCATGATGTTTCCACCCCCATGCTTCACAGTAGGTATGGTGTTCTTTGGATACAACTCAGCATTCTTTGTCCTCCAAACACGACGAGTTGAGTTTTTACCAAAAAGTTATATTTCGGTTTCATCTGACCATATGACATTCTCCCAATCTTCTTCTGGATCATCCAAATGCTCTCTAGCAAACTTCAGACGGGCTTGGACATGTACTGTCTTAAGCAGGGGGACACGTCTGGCACTGCAGGATTTGAGTCCCTGGCGGCTTAGTGTGTTACTGATGGTAGGCTTTGTTACTTTGGTCCCAGCTCTCTGTAGGTCATTCACTAGGTCCCCCCGTGTGGTTCTGGGATTTTTGCTCACCGTTCTTGTGATCATTTTGACCCCACGGGGTGAGATCTTGCGTGGAGCCCCAGATCGAGGGAGATTATCAGTGGTCTTGTATGTCTTCCATTTCCTAATAATTGCTCCCACAGTTGATTTCTTCAAACCAAGCTGCTTACCTATTGCAGATTCAGTCTTCCCAGCCTGGTGCAGGTCTACAATTTTGTTTCTGGTGTCCTTTGACAGCTCTTTGGTCTTGGTCATAGTGGAGTTTGGAGTGTGACTGTTTGAGGTTGTGGACAGGTGTCTTTTATACTGATAACAAGTTCAAACAGCTGCCATTAATACAGGTAACGAGTGGAGGACAGAGGAGCCTCTTAAAGAAGAAGTTACAGGTCTGTGAGAGCCAGAAATCTTGCTTTTTTGTAGGTGACCAAATACTTATTTTCCACCATAATTTGCAAATAAATTTTTTAAAAATCCTACAATGTGATTTTCTGGATTTTTTTTCTCATTTTGTCTGTCATAGTTGAAGTGTACCTATGATGAAAATTACAGGCCTATCTCATCTTTTTAAGTGGGAGAACTTGCACAATTGGTGGCTGACTAAATACTTTTTTGCCCCACTGTATATGGACGATAAGTCATTGTGGAATCCGACCACAAGCCTCTTGAGTCAATTATGAGGAAACCACTAGCCGCTGCCCCGTCAATGCTACAGAGAATGATCCTTCAACTACAAAAATATGACTTCACAATCACTCACCGTCCAGGCAAAGACATCCCTGTCGCGGACACACTCTCAAGGAAGTTTCTTACCTATAAGGACAGCAGCCTCAGTGAAGGCATAGATATGCAAGTGCACACTGTGTACAGCTACTTACCAGTTAGTGACACCAAACTGAAGGAGATCCAAGCAGAAACAGAAAAGGACTCACAACTCGCACAGCTGAGGAAAGTCGTACAGGATGGATGGCCTGAGGAGAGGAGAAAATGCCCTCACAGCGTCTCAGAATTATGGAACCATCGTGATGAACTATCACAGATCAACGGAATAATTTTCAAAGGAGAGAAAATCATTATTCCTACCAGTCTCAGAGAAGAGATTTTGACAAAGTTCCATGCTGGACACATGGGCATGGAAAAGTGCAAACAGAGAGCACGGGACATTTTGTTTTGGCCCGGAATGTACAAACAAATAGAGGACATTGTTGGTAAATGTGCCATATGTCTTGAAAGACGCCCCTCAAACACCAAAGAGCCAATGTTACCTCACTGTATCCCAGACCGACCCTGGCAGGTCTGTTCACCCGGAACAACGAGGACTACATGAGGACTACATCGTAACAGTGGACTACTGCAGCAGATACTTCGAACTCGACAAGCTTCACAGCACCACATCTGGAGCTGTGATACACAAGCTGAAAGCAGCCTTTGCCAGTCATGGCATTGTAGAGACTTTAATATCTGACAATGGGCCCTGTTACAAATCAAATGAGTTTGAATCCTTCACAAATGCATGGGAGTTCACACAAGCCCACATTGCCCTCAAAGTAATGGCCTTACTGAAAAATCTGTGCAGATTGCTAAATCACTCATGGACAAAGCAAAAGAGTTGCACCCGTGCCCCCCATGTTGACTCCAACTATTCTTGATACACACAGGAAACTGTTGGGCGTGAAAGACACAGCAGCGTTGCAGTTCTTGGCATAAACAGGTTTGCATGACGCCTACTACCATACCCCGTTCAAAGGCATTTCATTCTTTTGTCTTGCCCATTCACCCTCTGAATGGCACGCATTCACAATCCATGTCTCAAATATCTCAAGGCTTAAACATCTTTCATTAACCTGTCTCCTCTCCTTCATCGACCAGGAATGCAAACGAGTCACCTTTCGGCGAAATTCGACGTTTTGAATCCAAAATAGGTAACCTACGTGATTTGTGTAGAGCCGATGAGAAACGTTTGGATATAACCAACTTGCTAGTTACAGCAAGTTTGCCACTTGAAGCAGCGCGTCCCTGAAGGCAGTTTGCCACTTATAGCAGCGCGGCCCTGAAGGCAGTTTGCCACTTCTAGCAGCGTGTCCCTGAAGGCATTTTGCCACTTAAAGCAGCCCGTCCCTGTCTAGCAGCGCGTCCCCGAAAGATAACGAAGAGGTAGGTGAGAAGCCTGACCACGGACACGGGGTGAGACGGTGATGAAGCATACTTCACGAGCCGTAACCGAAAAGCCACTGCTATTTGGAAAGTTTGAGGTGAGGGAGAAAGTGTGGTGGAACAGTATTGTTAGCATTGTTAAGTATCTTGCTCGCTGGATCGAATTCTTCGTTAGCTAGCCAGAGAAATGTTGAGCAACATTAGCCAACTTAGCTGATAAAATAATTGAGTTTATGGTGTGAAAATTAGCTTGCTAATAAAGTCAGACAGCTAACGTTACCTAGCTAACATTACAACATCAGATGATCTAACGTTAGTAACCTAACCAATTATCTATAGTATTAACTGGTATACGACTTCTTGCTGTTCCTCAAGTTATAACTTTAACTTAGTTGCTTATTGGACTCTGGCAATCTGTGTGAAATGTTAACCAGCTAACTACTATCTATGAACTAATGTTTTCCCTCTACAGTATGTGATAGATAGATGTGTGTGGTCACAAGCGTTCTATTATAAAGGCTGTCATGGCTAACTGCAATACCAGTGTATTGTTTTTTCTCAAGGATTAAGTGTCATTTGCAGTAAAGTCTAGGCAACAAATAACATTGGATTGCTTTCTTTACATTTTTTAGCCGCGAGTTAGGTTCACATTAACCGCTTGTTATTTTACTTACAGAGACCGATCATGTAGATCATATTCTTTGTTGTTTAATTAGTTAAAACCTGCAATTCCCCCTAGCAGGGATTTATTTTGCATTTTTCAGTGCAAAATAAAGTGTAACCTTTTTGGGCCCTCACCAGTTTGCATCCCTGATCTACACTGATTGCAGTGGATTTAACAACTGACATCAATAAGGGATCATGGCTTTCATCTGTTCAACCTATGTCATGGAAAGAGCAAGTGTTCTTAATGTTTGTACACTCAGTTTATAGGGGCTCTTTGACGTCAGCCTATTCTACGAGTTGCTATTCACGTCATGAAGAAGTAGTCCCCAAGAAGTAGTCCCCTAAACCACGCCCACAAATTGGGGATGTCAACTGCCATCTGCGCCTATTTAACATTGTCTAGATTTACGTAGTTAGTGCTTTTAACAAAATAACTTTTGGGGTTCTCATAGGCTTACAGTTGTCTTGATAATTACTTGAACAGTCACTAAGATTATATTTGTTTATGATCGTTGCAAAATACCTATTATTGATGCAGCAGTTGTTAGCTAGAATGCTAACGCTCATTGACAGGCTCGTAACATAGCTAGTCAAAGAGCATTTTACTGGTTGAAGTTTAAGTGATTTAAAAAAAAAGTATAATGCCGTTGACTGGCAATGATGACAAACATTATATTAAGCAAGACGTTCATACGAGCCTTATAATCCAATTAAAATGCAAAAGTAGTGTGAAATGCACTCATGCTGTAAGCAACATGTAAATTTCGTTTTTTTTTTTGCTTGCTGTCTTTGAGAAATCCCCCGTGTTTTCCCCCACGGTAAGGAAATTCTGAGAATCTAGGATTGTATATCTATGGATGTCATGACTGACTAGTTAAAGACCAGAGACGCTAAATTATCCTAATGTCTATGTTCTCACCCTGTGAAGAATGGCCTTGACTGCAGTCAATGTCATAGTCCAAATGCACAAACACACGTGAGCGTCAGTCCAACACAAACAGTGATAATGAGGGGCAATCTCAAGCCATGAGAGTGGTTTCCATTCAGGGCAATGTATTCAGGGCATGGTGCTCCATTAGATAATACCAGTGACCAAGGGGACAGACTTTACATCATGCAATGTAATTTCTCCAGAACAGCAGTTACATGTCAGTAGCAAAACATAAAGCACAATTAGTAACATTAGCATTTCCAGACCAATTCCCTATGTGAACTGCCCAACAATACTGAAATCAGGCTTTGTAGTATCTGTTTTATCTTGTGACAAAGTGTCCTGGTTCAATTATGTTCTGTTTCAGAGAAAATTGCTTGTGAAATAGTAACTACAAAATCCAAGTAAAAACCAAGGAAAATTGGTGGTCATGGTTGATATGCATAACAATTACTTCATAACAAGATTATACATCAGTGCATTATCACTTATCTACCTACAACGTATGTGGCTGGCTAGCAAAGATAATGTAAAGCCATTTTCCTCAGTTTCACTGTTGGCATAGTTACTGCATTTTGCCTTTGTAGGGTAGTACATGAAACAGCCTAAATAATGGAAACACTTGAGTAAATGAGGGATGCGAAACATATTAAAAGCAGGTGCTTCCACACAGGTGTGGTTCCTGAATTAATGAAGCGATTAAAATCCCATCATGCTTAGGGTCATGGCTACTATGGCTTTGCTCCCATAGGATGACATTGCCTCTATCCACAGGGCACGAGTGGTCACTGAATGGTTTGAGGAGCAAGAAAATTATGCAAACCATATGCCATAGCCATCTCAGTCACCAGATCGCAACCCAATTGAACACTTATGGGAGCGCCCTATTAAGACATTGTTGGTGTCATGGTTCCTCCTGACACCAGAGGGATGCGAAGAGACTTTTATTGGACTCAGGTGTGTCTTATTTCATGATTGTGTCCCTGTTAAAAGAGGTGTGTTTTCTGTGGTTCTTTGCAGGTCGCTTCCTGAGTGAGTTTGAAACGTAGTGTGGTTTTTCTAGTGTACTGTGATCCTGTGGCTACTGTTTCTCAGTAAAGTATTTCATGTTTATCCTTAACTACTGATTCCTCGTCTGGTCTCTTCTCTGCACCTGGGTCCAACTTCACCACGTCACAGTTGGTGTTTCCTTTATTTTAGCAGACACCTGTAGAGTATTTCCCCGTTAAGAATGTAGTACGTTTCATGCCCAAATCATCTCAAAATTATTTAAAACCAATTCATGAAGTAACAATCCAGATTTGAACATGACATTTAATAGATTAATGGAAATTACATTATCCGGTCATGGTGGAATAAACAAAATTGCCACTACTGCCACCATTTTTTTTGTTGTTGTAGATGGCTCTATTTCTGAAAATATTCATGGCCCCAAACTGTTTGTGTACAAAGTTTCATGCTTTTTAATTAATTTTTATTTTTTTTACCCACTTTTCTCCCCAATTTCGTGGTATCCAATTGTTAGTAGTTACTATCTTGTCTCATCGCTACAACACCCGTAAGGGCTCGGGAGAGACGACGCTTCTTAACACAGTGCGCATCCAACCCGGAAGCCAGCCGCACCAATGTGTCAGAGGAAGCACCTGGCGACCTGGTTAGCGCGCACTGCGCCCGGCCCACCACAGGAGTCGCTGGTGCGCGATGAGACAAGGATATCCCTACCGGCCAAACCCTCCCTAACCCGGACAACGCTAGGCCAATTGTGCGTCGCCCCATGGACCTCCCAGTCGCGGCCGGCTGCGACAGAGCTTGGGCGCAAACCCAGAGTCTCTGGTGGCACACAAAGTTTCATGCTTTTAATGAAAATGTGAACGATATCTTCAGCCTTAAAAATCTGATCTCCTAACCAAAACAGGCAGTATCCAAACCCATTTACATGGACATCCAAAAGTCTGTGTCTATAATTAGGCTGTTCATGACTTCCAATCCGCAACCTCCCTATAAAACTACTGTTGGCTAACCCCATTCCGTACAAATTTGCGCAACCGCGGCATTCAAACGAGGCTGCAATGAAAACTAATGGGACCTTAGCGACTGTGTTGGCATCAAAATCTGGGGTATGAACGATGTTTCTATTCAAGCTTTGATTGACATGTTAATAGCCCGATAGTATAGTAAAAAAGTTGAAAAAACAGACCCCTCTGACGCTGTACATTAAATAATGACGTATCATGACTTAACGTAAAGCACTTATAATGCAACTCATTCTGTGTCATACAGCCTCTCTCCAACGCTTCTCTCACAGATTAAAAACAAGAAAGGGATAGTCAATTGTACCATCTTGACTCTCAAAAGCTGTGACAGCCGCAGTTTACTTGTGAATATTACTTTAGCACCACTGTTGATAATGGGATATGTAGGAGAGCGAGCCGGTCAAGGATCGATTCAGACAAGGTGGTAAATTGTATGACAAGTGACAGTTTAATTATGAGTAAAGATATCTGGTACAACGTATACGGGCCCATTTCATTCAGTTCATAAGGAACCAGCAGAAAAGAAGCCCCGCTAACAGTTTGCACATGTCTCATATACAGAACAGAAAGTAGGTTGATTCTAGAAGATCGGGTCTTCGGGTTGGTTCAGGCTGAGGTGTAGTCTTCTTGGATTGGCCCTGTTGGGCCGTCCGTCATCCCTCTGAGTCTTGTCGTGCCGTTCCTTGTCACACAATGTTCAGCTAAAAAAGGAGATTTGGTGTGTGCGCTGGTTTCTGCAAGTCAAGGCTGTCTCTTCCTCCCAATGTGTGGGTGTATGTCTTATCTGTGTGTCCTCGGCAGTTAGTGTGTGTAATGTGTGTGTGCTGTGTGTGTGGGTGTGGGAGCTATCCTGTATGGGACCTAACATGTTTTACTGTGAAAATACGTTGTCTCAGTTATAGCAATGTAATAGCAGTAGGCTGGTCACCTGCATAAGAAATAGCACTTCCTTACAAATCCCTCTCTTCACGTCTCCCCAGAGACGTGACACAACCTAACTAGATCCAGACACAAAAAGAAAACTTTTCCCAGAAGGAAAAGTTTTGTGATTCCCTCTCTTCACATCTCCTAAGAGATGTGACATAAACTAGGCTAACAATTACAAAGTTTAAAATACCTTCATGTTCTCCATTCGATCCCACTATGTACTAGATTGGCTACCAGCCACCTAGGAACTTGCAACCCTCATGTCAAAAGAGAACAACAGCTCATTGAAAAACAGAACAAAAGAAAATGGTGTGAAATTTAAGCCCCCCTTTTTGACACCCACTAGGGTGTCACTCATTATCCCTTATTTCAGCAGTCATAGCATTTCATGAAAAGAAAAACAAAACCTAGTAGGCACTCTCAACCTCATCCTCAAATTCGGGCAGGTCATTAGCAAGCAGAGGAAACATCTGGGAAAGGGGGGAAGGGTCAATAGCTCTAGAGATAACCCTAGTGGTAAGGGAACGGATACATGGAATGCAACAGCATCCACAGAGAACCAAAATGGCCGCGAACACCGAAATGGAGACCAAAATGGAGGAGACCAGGGTTTTATATTTACCAAAGGCACTCATCCAGGAGTCCCACATTGAGGTATCAATCCCAGAATGAGATTTCATTTTACCATTAAGAGTCCTCAAACCTTCTAGGGCTACGGTCAAGCTACCATCGGAGGCTGTGTTATTAGGGATGAAAGTACAACACTGTTCACCAAACATAGTGCAAGCTCCACCTTTCTCTGCCGGTAGCATATCCACTGCAATGCGATTCTGGAATGTATTCTATCCACATTTTTATTAACAGTGCACCACCAACAAATGGAGGACTCAAACCCAGCTGCCACCTGATCCACCAACTTGTACTCGTCAGGAACTCCCCTTGGGACTCCAATGGTGTCTATGTACGTCGGATCACCACTAGATGGGGTGGTGGCACGCCTGGAACGTCCCCTCCAATATTCAGGGTTCACCCTCTGGACCCTAAGGATGAGGTCTCCAGCCTCTGTAGGGTAGATAGAAACAGGCAAAAGGAGAGTAACAAGTGCACAGCTTCCAGTAGTATTGGAGGGTAATTTATCAAACAGGACAGTGTTGCCACACCACCACCCCACATCTGCTCTGGATATTGGCCTGAAACTCCCAACAATGTTGATTGTATCCAGACACCAATTCCCAGGAACCTGTCCCACATTAGTACCGCCTCCCGTCATTTTGACACAGGTGAAATGTGCCCTGGCAACCTTGTTGGAAAACAATGGTTTCCTAGCAGTAGATTTAGTCATGGGATAGACAGCATCCCAGGCAGAGTAATTACAACTGGGGTTATCCGTAGTCATTAATGGGATTAAACATGTTAGAGTCACATCTGTAACAGACTTCTTAAAACACGGTATGATGCAAGCAGCACAACACATCAATAATAAAAATACAAGAATTAGGGTCAGAAATCCAGTAACCACCATACCAGTGTACTTACCAAACCAGGCTCCCAACCAAAAGAACAGTCCAGACTCCTCCACCCCCGCCATGGTCCTCATCTCAGCAGATAGTGCACCAAGCCCATTAAAGGCCTTAGCTATACCACCATCTGGAGTGGTGTTATTAGGAATATACGTGCAACATTGTTCACCGAACATCTTGCAGACTGTCTGGCAACCCTAGATGTGGCCTCAAGCTGTTCAGACAGACCAGTGAGTGCATCACGGGGGTAATTCACAAAACGCTGTTGGTTATAGTAGATATAACTGATCCATGCAGTCTGTCTAGCATCCACTATGGCTGGACCTATAATAGGTAGTAAGTGCCAGAGTCCATCATTCCTACCCAAGGCCTGAAACTCATGAGGAACCCCCACTGGCACTCCCAACAGGTTAGTGTGTATGTCAACTACATCCTCTGTCCATGGAGCACTACATCTATGTCTCCCATGGGATGGAATGTTTTCAGGTCCCCTGGATACAGAACCCAACAGCTGTTCAGAAGTAACATCAACAATGGTCAGTGGAATTATCAAACTGGTCAGAGCACACGTACCTTGCCAGTCTCCTCTAAGAATGGGTCTCAGTACTCTTTTGGGTCCACATATCCACCACACATTAGCCAGACCACTAGTTTGGTTTAGGCCTGTAACTGGCCAAGTGGCATAAATGGTTATGTTACTGCTGCAATCAGCTTCAGGCAATCTCCCATAGTCCATGCCACTACCTGTACCCGTGATGCAACTGTAATTGCCCCCATATGCCTTAACACCCCAAGGGGCCCAGTGAGGAGGTACTGTAGGAAACACAAGGCTCAAAGAGGAACAGAGGGTTGAATTGGGCTGAACCTGGTAAAAACCTCTCAGAATACACAACCACCCCTCTCCTTCTCCTATAGCAAATGGGTGTGTAGCCAGAACAAGTCTAGCATGACTACAAATAGTGCAGTCCTTTCTTCTCAGGGTTTTAGCTGTGTACCTCATATAAGACAGCCACAAATTGTCCCTACCATCAAAACCAGTCTCAGTGCCTAATTGATCAATAGCTGTGTAGTCTCTAACATTAATTACCTGAATGGGATTTTTTAACACAGTGGTGGTAGGTGGCAGGTTCGGTCCAGGGGTGGTAGAGGAGTGTGTCTGGCCCTGGTTCGTCTGGGACCTCTGGTTTTGGCAGCTCCCTAATAGAAAACACACCCATCGTGTCTGTCCCGGTCCTTTGTAGTCCGAGGGTGTAAGTGCCTGCATCAGAGAGCTTAATAGTTTTGATGGTTAGTAGGATTTCATCACCTTTACAAAGTTCAACAGTGCTCCCAGGTTTTCCCCATATGATGGAAAACCTATCCACCTTTGTGGGATCCCCTATGCTATAAGAATACCCTCTTCTCCAATCCTAGAATTGTCCCAAGTTGGTTATCATGTAATCCCCATATGGACACCCTCCCCCATTACACAGGTACACTGACACTCCTGTAAAGCCCCACCCTCTCCCAGAGAACACATCACTAGCAAGAGCCAGACACATCTTCACTTCTATGAACAAAAACAGGGGTGACAGGACAGGGAGGGTTACTTCATTTGAGAGATGGCCCCCGGAATCCTGTTAATTCCAGTTCTCCTCTCGAACACTGTTTATTGTTCGACAGTGCCAGTGTGTCCTACCCTCCCCCGTGCGATATGAATCCGGGTAGCTCTTTCAGCTAGCTGTCACCAGGAGTCCTTGTATGGTCCCCCCAACAAGCCTCTGGGACTGGATTGAGTGACTTCACCTGTAGTTCACCTGTAATGCATAAAATCCTGGACATACAGGCTTGGTTAACAAACAGTTTCTCATATGTTTTATCTGATTATATCTTTAGTTTCTTATCCAATAGGCCCCATCCTATCCTAGACCACAATTTACCCATCCCCCTTTTGATACCTGGCTCTGCCCAGGTAACAACCTTACCTACTCTAAATAATGACTTAGGTAAGATTAGTATATTATCCTTCTGTTCTGACATTATCATGTAGGAGCGCCCCTTTCATTTTCCACATGTCCAATTCTCCCTTTTGTCTCCACTCAGTAACTGTTATCTACACATTCTGTTATCTTTGCTCGTCCTGGCTCCCTTTTAAAACTTCTCCTCTCTGCTCCCCAACCTTCAAGGTCTCTGCAGTGCAGGGGAGGGCTCTTCTGTCTGCCTTTTCCCCTTATCTGTCTGTAGCTCGTTTTCTCATGTTTCCAAATTTGAACTAAATGTCTCACTGTTTGGCTTTATCTAAACTCATGGATTTTTTTTTAGAAAAACATGTCTATGGTGGCACTTTCTAAAGTCCTTATATAGGTTAATTAAACCCCACTATAATTAATTTACCTTAAAAAATAAAATACAAAATAAAAAAATTAAAAAAAAAAAAAAACGTATTACCCATGACCACAAATTAAATATTCAAATGGCACCCCCTATATACAGGTGTTAAAACCAAACACAAATATCTCAATTTCTTCCCTGCCCTGTTGGCTCAAAATATGTTCCAAATACTTAACATGAGTCTACCATAAATAAAACTTATCCTAGCTAAAATTTCACACCACGTTCATCAGAGAAAATATATTGACACTATAATGTAAATTTCACTGCCTTTTTGTATTAAATTACCTTAATATCAGTATTACAAATTACCCTAGATTCTCCATCCAAATGGCTTTCCAATGAGGCTGATCAGACCACAAAGGAAAGTTACAATGGAGGTCATAAGTCATACCACCCCTTCAAAGAAGTGTTTCTTACTATATTAAACAACATTCCTCTATCAAAAGATTTCACCTATTTAATTAAGACTCAGAAAATAAAAACATATAATATTTCATATGTGAGTGTACCCCTTTAAGATATCTTGTCTCTGGGAACATGGAAATCCCCTTAAACCCAAAACGTTTGCTACAAACAAAACCTAATAATTATAATAATACCTTCAAATAATTTGTTTAAAATTTCCTCAATGTTTCATGTAACTCATTCAGTCTTTAAAGGATTGTCTCCTCAAAATGCTTTATACCCTGCCAATAAACTCACACAATTGTGATAAACGTGCACTGTCCCTTTAACATAAAATAATATCAGCCTGCAATCCACTCTGCGGGCCTTTCATTGTTCCCCATAATGAAAACAGATTCTAATGTTAGTATACCTTAACCTCCTGTTTAATTTCAGTGGTGTTATCTGAACAATCAAACCAAAATCAATAACCGGGAAGTACTTGTGTAAATTAATTAAAAGAACAAAATAAATCTACCTTATTTCTCAGCACTTGGTTAGAACATCACTCCCGTTTTACATCGACCACACCCTTCGCCCCGTCCCTAGTGTATATCTTATCTATTATTCAGTGGCTCAATTAATGTTTAACGTAAGTATGTTCAGATGTTGATTATGTAATTCTACAATATTAGTATAGTTCAAACCTCATAATATAAATCTACACACAGAATTTTACGTTAATAGAGTTTAACACTTTTTCCAACAGTCATGCACACCCCCTCAATATTCTATGATATAACTCCCATCAGCAAGCCTGCGACTTTTTCAACATTCTCACCGGTACTGTCACGTTCTGACCTCTATTTCCTTTGTTTTGCATTTATTTAGTATGGTCAGGGCGTGAGTTGGGTGGGTACCACCTCATGGTACCACCTCATTCATACCGATATTAGTTCCCGACTGAATATCAAGCGTATTTCATGCACCCCAGCAAGCAGACCAGTGGGAGACACAATGGCCCCGCCTTCTGTCCATTCTCCGTACAGCTTCTCACCCCGTCTCTTCCACTCCTTACCCTCTCTGCCTTCATTCAATTCTAGAGTGGACTTCAGCGTTTTCAACACCTTTTCTATATTCAACGATATTTTATGTACATTACAATACTGTCAACAACCTATGCCTTTACTAAAACTGCCTCACTCAAACTTGGTAGTCAGTGCGCCGACTTTACTACCCGATGTACTTCACACACACACCTATGCTTTGTTAGGACCTTAGAGAGACCCTTTCCCAAAGGCTAAATCGGTCTCAAGTCCGAGTAATCAATTCAAATATCCGTCATTCACACTTGGCCCTGCCTAGTACATCACATTCGCATCATATGGCTTTCCATTCGCACTTTGGTGGTCACTCGTTACCCACCATTCATACATGTAGTAAGTGTTCTCTGTTACCACCTACCAGCCAGGCATACTAGTACATCCCATACACAATGCACCATTAAGTATTGTCGATCAATAATAAAATTGCAGTTGCCAATAGAGATATTACTTTCTCAACTATTTTCCAATCTCACACATCATAATAGTTTAAATTTAGTAATTTACATCAAACAGCAGAGAGGGATTTGGCGACATCTCCTGAGGGAGGTCCGTCAGCTCATCTTCCCCCTCTGTGGGAGTAACCACCCCCATCATTTCTGGTTTCTTATTCAGTTGCACTCTGCGCGTCTCCTCGATAGCCCAAGTTCCTATTTTTTAGTTCCGCTTCTGCTCTTTCTCTCTGTTTAGTCCCTTGATTCTTAAATAAACGGCTCTTGTTTCTTTCTACCTCCTTGTCTCTAGCCTCCTGCAACGTCTCTCTTAACCCACATTCCATTGTTTTCAACTGGGCCCCTGTTGGCGGCCCCCCTCCTAGATAACCTGCTTGTGTCCATCTTAACTTCAATCCCTCCCAAACTTTCTTGATATGCTTCCATTGTTCCTTTCCCCCTGATCTATATTCCATTTTTTGGTCTAGGAAATCATTAAATTTCAGCTTAGGAGTGTTAGGGGTCGCCATGGTGAATTTGCTTTAATCGGAATTAAATGTATCTTAATTTGAATTTAATCGGAATTTAATCGGAATTCTCACAGACTACCTGAATATACTTAGCCCGTCGTTAGTTAATATCAACGATGTATTCTTGGAGACACTATTGCTCGTACTCTGCCTTATCTCAGAGCTTCTCCTTCGTATATCCAGAATTTTCAACAATAATGGTTTAATGATTGGATAATACTTTTAGAATTTAGGAAATAATAACAGGGTCTTGTGAAACTCTGTTTACATTTATACTATAGTCGATACACAAACATTCTTACATACATATAGAATTAACACAACATATTTTGCGACTTCTCACAATTTTACATTTATCACATCATTTCACTGTTCACATATTATTTCATCATTCTCATTTCAAGGACCTGACTGGGCGCTGCCAGACCGGACACACTAGCCGGACTATCGGTCCACTACGTATTTACTTTTTATAGACCACCTTACCGGACTCTGCCGGACCGGACACAATGCCGGACTGTCGGTGTTACAAATCTATTGCCCAATTATAGACCACCTTACCGTCTGCCGGACCGGTCACTAGCCGGACTATCGGTGTTACAAATCTATATTGACTATATTTTATTCCTTACTGGTCGCTGCCAGACCGGTCACAGCCGGACTATCGGAATATTCTATATCTACTATCACTTATCCCTGACCGGACACTACCGGACCGGACACAAGCCGGACTATCGGGATATTCTAATTCCCACATATGTTTACTTCACTGTCAATTTCAAGTCAATTATTTATGTTAAATTTACACCAAAATTCTTACCCACACTCGGTACTACTGATCGTAATTTGGTATGACTATTCGACAATATGCAAAGTTCGATTTAACCGGTTTTGCTTACCTTATTTTGTGGTCGACCAGAGATCAGTTTCCCGAGTTGAGCAGAATTGTTGTCCTCCCCCTAAAGTTTTCACCTGTCCTCCGGGAACCGTCCTTTCACCAACTCGCCCCTCACACCCACATCAACCACTCTGGACTGGGTCGTTAGTAAACCATCCTCTGCTACCAAGATTCTGTTGATAATGGGATATGTAGGAGAGCGAGCCGGTCAAGGATCGATTCAGACAAGGTGGTAAATTGTATGACAAGTGACAGTTTAATTATGAGTAAAGATATCTGGTACAACGTATACGGGCCCATTTCATTCAGTTCATAAGGAACCAGCAGAAAAGAAGCCCCGCTAACAGTTTGCACATGTCTCATATACAGAACAGAAAGTAGGTTGATTCTAGAAGATCGGGTCTTCGGGTTGGTTCAGGCTGAGGTGTAGTCTTCTTGGATTGGCCCTGTTGGGCCGTCCGTCATCCCTCTGAGTCTTGTCGTGCCGTTCCTTGTCACACAATGTTCAGCTAAAAAAGGAGATTTGGTGTGTGCGCTGGTTTCTGCAAGTCAAGGCTGTCTCTTCCTCCCAATGTGTGGGTGTATGTCTTATCTGTGTGTCCTCGGCAGTTAGTGTGTGTAATGTGTGTGTGCTGTGTGTGTGGGTGTGGGAGCTATCCTGTATGGGACCTAACATGTTTTACTGTGAAAATACGTTGTCTCAGTTATAGCAATGTAATAGCAGTAGGCTGGTCACCTGCATAAGAAATAGCACTTCCTTACACCACCCTAAATGTCCGATTCAAATTCAACACAAACCTTCAAATAGGTATGTAATGACACATTATATAAGTCCTTTATAGTTTTTTATTTACATTTTAGAGGTGATAAGTTGGACAGATCAAGTGAAAAAAGCAGTTTCCCCACACGGCTTCTCCCCCTTTCCCTATCACACAGTAGGTTGCGCTTTAAAAAGACCCTACAGAGCTCATTGCCTTCTTCAATCATGCAGAGACAGGCAGCATGAGGTTTTTGTCATTGATTTTGCTGGAAATGGGAGAAATTGTGCTTCACAATGGTATTCATATTACAGTTGACCTGGAAGTATTATGTTTTGGGGGCTGAAAAAAGGTAAGTTGTATGTTACAGCGCGATGTACAAAAGTGCGTAAGCAAACTATAATTGCATAGGTATGGTCACTATTTCATGCTTTAATTGCTCATCTACATTGCAAATACTTTTTTTGAGATACATGCATGCACAAGTTAGTGAGTGTGCACAGATTCCTTAAGGGGCATGTTTTAATAGCGTGCCATCCCATTTTCAAGTATGGTTTTTAAAACTGGCAAAAGTTCAGCATGGCAGAAGAAAAACATTTGATATACAGCCAGGTCCAAAATGATTGGAACCCTTGATAAAGATGAGCAAATTTGCTATATTGTATGCTAAACATTTTTTATATATTATTTTCTACTAATACAACGGCTCAGAGCTTTGTTTAACAAGTCATCTCAAAAAGATAGGTGTAAATTATTGGCACCCCTATTTTCAACACTCCGCCTCCCTCCCCTTGCGAGAATAACGTCACTGAGCCTTTTTCTAAAATGTTTTATGAGAATGGAGGGGAATTGAAGAGGGTTTTAGACCATTCCTCCATAATCTTTCCAGATCTTTGATATCCTTCATCTGTGCTTATTGGACTGCCCTCTTCAATTCAAATCACAGGTTTTCAATGATGTCCAAAACCAGAGACTGAGATGGCCATTGCAAAATATTGATTTTGTGGTCAATTAACCATTTCTTTGTGGATTGTGATGTGCGCTTGGGAATGTTGTCTTGCTGGAAGATCCACTTGCAGCAAAGTTTTAGCCTCCTACCAGAGGCAACCATTTGTTTTACTAAAATGTCCTCGTACTTGGTACATTTCATGATGCCATTGACCTTAACAAGGGCCCCTGGACAAGTGGAGGCAAAATAGCCCCATATCAAAGATCCACCACCATATTTTACAGTAGGTATGGGGTTATTTTATGCATATGCATCCTTCTTTTAACGCCAAACCCACCACTGTGGTGCATGGCCAAAGAGCTCTATTTTCATGTCATATGACCAAAGCACCGTTTCCAATCCAAGTGCTAATGGTGTTTAGCAAACTCCAGTTATTTACATTTGTTGGTTGCTCTCAATAAAAGTTTTTTTCCGGCAACCCTTCCAAAGAGCCTATTGACCTGGAGGTAGTGTCTGACTGTAGATTAGAAGATCAAATTTTGTAGATCTTACCGTGAAAGGCTTGCTTACAAACCCTTAACCAACAATGCAGTTTTAAGAAAATAGAGTTAAGAAAATATTTACTAAATAAACTAAAGGAAAAAATACAAGAATAAGGGTACCGGTATCGAGTCAATGTGCGGGGGTACAGGTTAGTCGAGGTAAGTTGTACATGTAGGTAGGGGTAAAGTGACTGCATAGATAATAAACAGTGAGTAGAAGCAGTGTAAAAACAAAGGGGGTGTCAATGCAAATAGTCTGGGTGGCCATTCGATTAATTGTTTAGAGGTCTTATGACTTGGGGGTAGAAGCTGTTAAGGAGCCTTTTGGACCTAGCTCCGGTACCGCTTGCTATGTTAACAGAGAGAACAGTTTATGACTTGGGTGACTGGAGTCTTTGACAATTTTTTAGGCCTTCCTTTGACACTGCCTAGAATATAGGTTCTGGATGCGTCTTTCTTTTCCCCACCACAGTTAAGCCAAAAACCACGCCCCATTATTCAGAGAGGGCGTTCTACTACGCTCCCATTGGCTAACTAGCGTCTCACTCACAGGCAATCAGCGCAGAGACAGTGACCTTCCAAGATAAGGATGGAAAGTGTAATTTAACAATTTGCTGCCTACCATAATGTAGGCCTATTATTATGATGTTTGGTAACATTTGCTCATGTATTTATTTTCAGAGTTTCAATGAGTTGTAAAAATATCTCAGAGAACTGCTGAATTCCCTAAATTGAAAGTCAGCTAAGTTAACCTAGGCTAATTAGCGTTACTAGCTCGATATTTTAAGTTGCTATATTATCATTAGTAGTCTTAGGTAAAAGCATATGCTTATTATTCATAATTTCTCAAATATTTATTAGCTAATCATTCAGTCGAATACGCTATGCTACAGCCATTGAATCTGTCTTTGAGCATTGAGGGACGTTAATGGCTAGCTCGGTCCATGCAATTATTATATTTTTCAATCTTGAAATACAAGGGCAAATGTTATTAATCAGTGACTGAAATTTTGCGCGACATGATATTCACTTCCGGACTTAGGGAGCGCTCAAAGCGTTGTAGAACTTCCCTCTGAATAACGGGGTGTGGTTTTGCTTAACTGCATTGGGGGAAAAGAAAGACACGTCCTGGATGGCAGGAAGCTTGGCCCCTCAGTAGTGCCTTACTGTCGGAGGCCGAGCAGTTGCCATACCAGGCGGTGATGCAACCGGTCAGGATGCACTCGGTGGTGCATCTGTAGACCTTTTTGAGGATCTGCGGACCAATGCCAAATCTTTTCAGTATCCTGATGGGAAAAGGTGTTGTTATGCCCTCTTCGCAACTTTCTTGGTGTGTTTGGACCATGATAATTTGTTGGTGATGTGAACACCAAGGAACTTGAAACTCTTGACCCGCTCCACTACAGCCCCATCGAGTTGAATGTGGGTGTGTTCGGCCCTCCTTTTCCTATAGTCCACGATCATCTCCTTTGTCTTGCTCACGTTGAGGGAGAGGTTGTTGTTGTCCTGGCCCCACACTGCCACACTACCTCCTCCCTATAGACTGTCTCATTGTTTTGTCGTCAGCAAAATTAATGGTGTTGGAGTCGTGCTTGGCCACGCAGTAATGGGTGAACAGGGAGTACAGGAGGGGACTAAGCACGCACACCTGAGGGGCCCCCGTGTTGAGGATCAGTGTGGCAGATGTGTTGTTGCCTACCCTTCCCACCTGGGGGCGACCCGTCAGGAAGTCCAGGATCCAGTTGCATAGGGAGGTGTTTAGTCACAGGGTCCTTAGCTTAGTGATGAGCTTTGTGGGCACTATGGTGTTGAACGCTGAGTAGTAGACAATCAAATGTATTTATAAAGCCATTTTTACATCAGCAGATGTCACAAAGTGCTATACAGAAACCCAGCCTAAAACCCCAAACTGCAAGTTACGCATATGTAGAAGCACGGTGGCTAAGAAAACTCCCTAGAAAAGCAGGAACCTAGGAAGAAACCTAGAGGAACCAGGATCTGAGGTGTGGCCAGTCCTCTTCTGGCTGTGCCGGGTGGAGATTATAATAGTACATGGCCATTTAAGGCAAGATTGTTCTTGAAGATGTTCAAACGTTCATAGATGACCAGCAGGGTCAAATAATATCACAGTGGTTGTAGAGGGTGCAACAGGTCAGTACCTCAGGAGTAAATGTCAGTTGGCTTTTCATAGCCAAGCATTCATAGGTTGAGACAACAGGTGTGGGAGAGACGAAAACAGCAGATCCGGGACAAGGTAGCACGTCTGGTGAACAGGTTCCCTAGCCGCAGGCAGAACTGTTGAAACTGGAGCAGCAGCAAGGACAGATGGACTGGGGACAGCCAGGAGTCATCAGGCCAGGATCAGGTCCTCCGGGAGAGGAGGGAGAGAGAGAGAATTAGAGGGAGCATACTTAAATTCACACAGGACACCAGATAAGATAGGAGAATTACACCAGATATAATAGACTGACCCTAGCCCCCCAGCACATAGACTATTGCAGCATAGATACTGGAGACTGAGACAGGGGGAGGTCGGGGGACACTGTGGCCCTGTCCGACGATACCCCGGACAGGGCTGACCAGGCAGGATATAAGCTCACCCACTTTGCCAAAGCACAGCCCCCACACCACTAGAGGGATATCAACAGACGCACCACCTTACTACCATGAGACAAGGCTGAGTATAGCCCACAAAGATCTCCTCCACTGCACGAGCCCGAGGGGGCATAAAACTGGACAGGAAGATCACGTCTGTGACTCAAACCACTCAAGTGACGCACCCCTCTTAGGGACGGCATGGAAGAGCACTAGTAAGCCAGTGACTCAGCCCCTGTAATAGGGTCAGAGGCAGAGAATCCCAGTGGAGAGAGGGGAGCCGCCCAGGCAGAGACAGCAGGGGCAGTTCGTCGCTCCAGTGCCTTGCCCTTCAATTTCGCACCCCTAGGCCAATATATAGCGAAAACAATGGACAAACCATCCACAGAGACTAACAGATATATGTCCAACAGATAAATCTAAACTAGGTAATAACTTGTCCGTGTAGACCAATTAGGGTTTCTAATCTCTCCAAAAGAATGCCGTGATCGATGCTGTCAAAAACAACACTAAGGTCTAGGAGCACGAGGACAGATGCAGAGCCTTGGTCTGACGCCATTAAAATGTAATTTACCACATTCACGAGTGCAGTCTCAGATTTAAAAACTTGAGTGTCTCCATTGATCCTAGGTCCTGGCAGTTCTGAGTAGACCCAGGACAACTGAGCTTTGGAGAAATACGCAGATTCAAAGTGGACTTCGTAATTTGCTTTCTAATGATCATGATCTTTTCATCGAAGAAGTTCATGAATTTATCACTGCTGTAATGAAAGCTATCCTCTCTTGTTGAATGCTGCTTTTTAGTTAGCTTTGCGACAGTATAAAAAAAAATATATTCTCCTCAATTAAGTTGGAAAAATAGGGTGATCGAACAGCAGTGAGGGCTCTTCGATATTGCACGGCACTGTCTTTCCAAAAGGGAGTCTGGAAGGGCATCTAGGAATATTTGGGTTGTTCGAGAATTTATAGCACGGCTTTTGATGATCATTGGTTGGGGTCTGAGCAGATTATTTGTTGCGTTTGCAACGTAATAAAATGGTGGCCCGATAGTCCAGGATTATGAGAAAAAATATTTAGAGCTACAATATTTATTCCACGGGACAAAACTAGATCCAGGGTATGACTGTGACAATGAATAGGTCCAGAGACATGTTGGACAAAACCCACTGAGTCGATGATGGCTCAGAAAGCCTTTTGGAGTGGGTCTGTGAACTTTTCCATGTGAATATTAAAGTCACCAAAAATGTGAATATTATCTGCCATGACTACAAGGTCCGATAGGAATTCAGGGAACCCAGTGAGGAACGCTGTATACGGCCCAGGAGGTCTGTAAAATAGTAGTTTTATGAAGTGGGTAGCCAACATGATAAGATCACAAGTAGCCTGCATAGATTTCATGACTTGAAGCTCAAAAGACAAATGCAGTCTTTGTTTTGTTTAAATTGAAATTTGCTGTCATAAATGTTAGCAACACCTCCGACTTTGCTGGATGTGCAGAGGATATGGTCACTAGTGTAACTAGAAGGAGAGGCCTCATTTAACACAATAAATTCATCAGGCTTGAGCCATGTTTCAGTCAGGCCAATCACATCAAGATTATGATCAGAGATCAGTTAATTGACTATGACTGCCTTGGAAGTAAGGGATCTAACATTAAGTAATCGTATTTTGAGATGTGCGATATCACAATCTCTTTCAATAATGGCAGGAATGGAGGAGGTCTTTATTCCAGTGAGAGGCGAACACCGTTTGCTAAGGCGAACACCACCATGTTTTGTTTTACTCAACCTAGATCGAGGCACAGACACAGTCTCATTGTGGATAGCTGGGCAGACTACACTGACTGTACTAGTGGCATACTCCACTAAGCTGGCAGGTTGGCTAACAGCCTGTTGCCTGGCCTGCACCCTATCTCATTGTGGAGCTAGAGCCCTGTGTATGTTGATAGATAAGATGAGAGCACCCCTCCAGCTAGGGTGGAGTCTGTCACTCCTCAGCAGGCCAGATTTGGTCCTGTTTGTGGGTGAGTCCCAGAAAGAGGGCAAATTATCAACAAATTATATATTTTGGGAGGGTCGGAAAACAGTTGTCAACCAGTGATTGAGTTATGAGAGTCTAACTGGGAGGGGGCCAGGGACAGTTACACGATGCCGGCATATCTTTCTAGCTGATTTACATGCTGAAGCTATGTTGTGCTTGGTGGCCTTTGACTGTAGGTGCCGACGTTGATAACAATATCACTATACCCTCTACACTCGCCAATTTTAGCCTTAGCCAGCACCATCTTCAGATTAGCCTTTACGTCGGTAGCCCTGCCCCCTGGTAAACAGTGTATGATCGCTGGATGATTATTTTTAAGTCTAATATTGCGGGTAATGGAGTGGCCAATGACTAGGGTTTTCAATTTGTTAGAGCTAATGGTGGGAGGCTTCGGTGGCTTAGACCCTGTAACAGGTGGTGTAGAACATAACAAGATTCAACAAGTGAGACATAAATTGAACAAGTTCCACAGACATGTGACTAACAGAAATGAAATAATGTGTCCCTGAACAAAGGGGTGGGGGGTCTAAATCAAAAGTAACAGTCAGTATCTGGTATGAAGTACTGCTGCATTAAGTACTGCAGTGCATCTCCTCATAGACTGCACCAATGGCATTGAGGAGTAAACCACATCAGTCATTGGCTTCATCAATAGGTGCATCGATGACGTCGTCCCCACAGTGACCGTACGTACATGCCCCAACCAAAAGCCATGGATTACAGGCAGCATACGCACTGAGCTAAAGGCTAGAGCTACCGTTTTCAACGAGTAGGACTCTAACCCGGATGCTTATAAGAAATTCCGCTATGCCCTCCAATGAACCACCAAACAGGCAAAGCATCAATACAGGACTAAGATCAAATCGTACTACACCGGCTCTGACACTCGTCGGATGTGGCAGGGCTTGCAAACCATTACAGAATACAAAGGGAAGCACAGCCAACAGCTGCCCAGTGACACAAGCCTTCCAGACGAGCTAAACTACTTCTATGCTCGCTTCTATGAACACCAGCTGTTCTGGAATACTGTGATCACGCTTTCCAGAGCCGATGTGAGCAAGACCTTTAAACAGGTCAACATTCATAAGGCTGCAAGGCCAGACGGACTACCAGGATGTGTACTGCGAACATGCGCTGACCAACTGGCAAGTGTCTTCACTGACATTTTCAACCTCTCCCTTTCCGAGTCTGTAATACCAACATGTTTTAAGCAGACCACCATAGTCCCTGTGCCCAAGAACACGACTACTGCCCCGTAGCACTCCCGTCTGTAGCTGTGAAGTGCTTTTAAAGGCTGGTCTTGGCTCACATCAACACCATCATCCCAGAAACCCTAGACCCACTCCAATTTGCATACCATCCCAACAGATCCACAGATGATGCAATGTCCATTGCACTCGACACTGCCCTATCCCACCTGGACAACAGGAACACCTATGTGAGAATGCTATTCATTGACTACAGCTCAGCGTTCAACACCATAGTGCCCTCAAAGCTCATCAATATGCTAAGGACCCTGGGACTAAACACCCCCCTCTGCAACCTTACAGTGAAACATGACAACATGATAAGATCACAAGAGACTCACCCCTAAATATTTATTTGCATTTTCTTCCACATGCAAAAAAAAAAATGCAAAAAAATAAAGGGAACACTTAAACAACACAATGTAACTCCAAGTCAATCACACTTCTGTGAAATCAAACTGTCCACTTAGGAAGCAACACTGATTGACAATAAATGTCACATGCTGTTGTGCAAATGGAATAGACAACAGGTGGAAATTATAGGCAATTAGCAAGACACCCCCAATTAAGGAGTGGTTCTGCAGGTGATAACCACAGACCACTTCTCAGTTCCTATGCTTCCTGGCTGATGTTTTGGTCACTTTTGAATGCTGGCAGTGCTTTCACTCTAGTGGTAGCATGAGACAGAGTCTACAACCCACACAAGTAGCTCAGGTAGTGCAGCTCATCCAGGATGGCACATCAATGCGAGCTGTGGCAAGAAGGTTTGCTGTGTCTGTCAGTGTAGTGTCCAGAGCATGGAGGCGCTACCAGGAGACAGGCCAGTACATCAGGAGACGTGGAGGTGTAACGATTCTCTTCTTGTGAAGTAGAGGCGGACCAAAGCGCAGCGTGGTGGTTGTTCATTGTAATTTATTGACGACACTATACATGAACAAACTAACGAAAAAACAAGAGACGTGAGAACTCAAAACAGCCCTGTCTGGTGCAAACACAAAAACAGGAACAATCACCCACAAACAAACAGTGAAACCCAGGCTACCTAAGTATGATTCTCAATCAGAGACAACTAATGACACCTGCCTCTGATTGAGAACCATACTAGGCCGAAAACATAGAACTGCCCCAAAACATAGAAAAACAAACATAGACTGCCCACCCAACTCACGCCCTGACCATACTAAATAAATGCAAAACAAAGGAAATAGAGGTCAGAACGTGACAGTACCCCCCCCCAAAGGTGCGGACTCCGGCCGCAAAACCTTGACCTATAGGGGAGGGTCTGGGTGGGCGTCTGTCCGCGGTGGCGGCTCTGGCGCGGGACGCGGACCCCACTTCGCCATTGTCTCAGTCCGCCTTATTGTCCGCCTCCGTGGCTTACTCACCATGCCCACCCCTCTCAATGACCCCACTGGACAGAGGGGCTGCTTGGGACAGAGGGGCAGCTCGGGACAGAGGTGAAGCAGCTGCTCGGGACAGAGGGACAGCTGCTCGGGACAGAGGGACAGCTGCTCGGGACAGAGGGACAGCTGCTCGGGACAGAGGGACAGCTGCTCGGGACAGAGGGGCAGCTGCTCCGGGCGGAGGGGCTCTAGCGGCCCCTGGCTGACTGGCGGCACTGGCGGCCCCTGGCTGACTGGCGGCACTGGCGGCCCCTGGTTGACTGGCGGCACTGGCGGCCCCTGGCTGACTGGCGGCACTGGCGGCCCCTGGCTGACGGGCGGCACTGGCGGCCCCTGGTTGACTGGCGGCACTGGCGGCCCCTGGCTGACTGGCGGCACTGGCGGCCCCTGGCTGACGGGCGGCACTGGCGGCCCCTGGCTGACGGGCGGCACTGGCGGCCCCTGGCTGACGGGCGGCACTGGCGGCTCCTGGCTGACGGGCGGCATTGGCGGCTCCTGGCAGACGGGCGGCACTGGCGGCGCTGGGCAGACGGGCGGCACTGGCGGCGCTGGGCAGACGGGCGGCACTGGCGGCGCTGGGCAGACGGGCGGCGCTGGCGGCGCTGGGCAGACGGGCGGCGCTGGCGGCGTTGGGCAGACGGGCGGCGCTGGCGGCGCTGGGCAGACGGGCGGCGCTGGCGGCGTTGGGCAGACGGGCGGCGCTGGCGCTGGCGCTGGGCAGACGGGAGGCTCCGGCAGAGGCGCCGGACAGGCGGGAGGCTCCGGCAGAGGCGCCGGACAGGCGGGAGGCTCCGGCAGAGGTGCCGGACAGGCGGGAGGCTCCGGCAGAGGCGCCGGACAGGCGGGAGGCTCCGGCAGAGGCGCCGGACAGGCGGGAGGCTCCGGCAGAGGCGCCGGACAGGCGGGAGGCTCCGGCAGCGGCGCCGGACAGGCGGGAGGCTCCGGCAGAGGCGCCGGACAGGCGGGAGGCTCCGGCAGAGGCGCCGGACAGACGGGAGACTCCGGCAGCGCTGGAGAGGAGGAAGGCTCTGGTAGCGCCGGAGAGGCGGGAGACTCCGGCAGCGCTGGAGAGGAGGAAGGCTCTGGACGGATGGGCCGGAGAGACAGCCTGGTACGGGGAGCTGCCACCGGAGGGCTGGGGTGTGGAGGTGGTGACGGATAGACCGGGCCGTGCAGGCGCACTGGAGCTCTTGAGCACCGAGCCTGCCCAACCTTACCCGGTTGAATGGTCCCGGTCGCCCTGCCAGTGCGGCGAGGTGGAATAGCCCGCACTGGGCTATGCAGGCGAACCGGGGACACCGTGCGCAAGGCTGGTGCCATGTAAGCCGGCCCAAGGAGACGCACTGGAGACCAGATGCGTAGAGCCGGCTTCATGGCACTTGGCTCGATGCCCACTCTAGCCCGGCCGATACGCGGAGCTGGAATGTACCGCACCGGGCTGTGCACCCGCACTGGGGACACCGTGCGCTCCACAGCATAACACGGTGCCTGCCCGGTCTCTCTAGCCCCCCGGTAACCACAGGAAGTTGGCTCAGGTCTCCTACCTGGCGTAGCCATACTCCCTGTTAGCCCCCCCCCAAGAAATTTTTGGGGCTGACTCCCGGGCTTCCATCCACGACGCCGCGCTGCCTCCTCATACCAGCGCCTCTCCGCTTTCGCCGCCTCCCGTTCTTCCTTGGGGCGGCGATATTCTCCTGGCTGAGCCCAAGGTCCTTTACCGTCTAATTCGTCCTCCCATGTCCATACCTCCTCACGCTGTTCCTGCTGCTGCTTTCTCCTTTGCCCATTACCACACCGCTTGGTCCTGTTGTGGTGGGTGATTCTGTAACGATTCTCTTCTTGTGAAGTAGAGGCGGACCAAAGCGCAGCGTGGTGGTTGTTCATTGTAATTTATTGACGACACTATACATGAACAAACTAACGAAAAAACAAGAGACGTGAGAACTCAAAACAGCCCTGTCTGGTGCAAACACAAAAACAGGAACAATCACCCACAAACAAACAGTGAAACCCAGGCTACCTAAGTATGGTTCTCAATCAGAGGCAGGTGTCATTAGTTGTCTCTGATTGAGAATCATACTTAGGTAGCCTGGGTTTCACTGTTTGTTTGTGGGTGATTGTTCCTGTCTTTGTGTAGTGTTCACCAGATAGGCTGTATTAGGTTTTGAGTTCTCACGTTTCTTGTTTTTCGTTAGTTTGTTCATGTATAGTGTCGTAAATAAAATACAATGAACAACCACCACGCTGCGCTTTGGTCCGCCTCTACTTCACAAGAAGAGAATCGTTACAGGAGGAGGCCGTAGGAGGGCAACAACCCAGCAGCAGGACCGCTACCTCCGCCTTTGTGCAAGGAGGAGCACTGCCAGAGCCCTGCAAAATGACCTCCAGCAGGCCACAAATGTGCATGTGTCTGCTCAAACGTTCAGAAAGACTCCATGGGGGTGGTATAAGGGCCCGACGTCCACAGGTGGGGGTTGTGCTTACAGCCCAACACCGTGCAGGACGTTTGGCATTTGCCAGAGAACACCAAGATTGGCAAATTCGCCACTGGCGCCCTGTGCTCTTCACAGATGAAAGCAGGTTCACACTGAGCACATGTGACAGACGTGACGTTCTGCTGCCTGCAACATCCTCCAGCATGACCGGTTTGGCGGTGGGTCAGTCATGGTGTGGGGTGGCATTTCTTTGGGGGGCCATGTGCTCGCCAGAGGTAGCCTGACTGCCATTAGGTACCGAGATGAGATCCTCAGACCCCTTGTGAGACCATATGCTGGTGCGGTTGGCCCTGGGTTCCTCCTAATGCAAGACAATGCTAGACCTCATGTGGCTGGAGTGCGTCAGCAGTTCCTGCAAGAGGAAGGCATTGATGCTATGGACTGGCCCGCCCGTTTCCCAGACCTGAATCCAATTGAGCACATCTGGGACATCATGTCTCGCTCCATCCACCAAGTCTGTTGCACCACAGACTGTCCAGGAGTTGGCGGATGCTTTAGTCCAGGTCTAGGAGGAGATCCCTCAGGAGACCATCCGCCACCTCATCAGGAACATGCCCAGGCGTTGTAGGGAGGTCATACAGGCACGTGGAGACCACACACACTACTGAGCCTCATTTTGACTTGTTTTAAGGACATTACATCAAAGTTGGATCAGCCTGTAGTGTGGTTTTCCACTTTAATTTTGAGTGTGACTCCAAATCCAGACCTCCATGGGTTGATAAATGTGATTTCCATTGATAGTTTTTGTGTGATTTTTCATTCATTCAGATCTAGGATGTGTTATTTTAGTGTTCCCTTTATTTTTTTGAGCAGTGTATATAAACGGTGGGTTCGGAATGTATGTGTACATATGCATGTGTAACTGTGTCTGTGAGTGAGAAAGCAAGCAACAGCGTAGGATTAATTGGTAAGATTTTAACTCCCAAGGGAAGACTCAATAGCACAAGGGGAGAAAGAAGAACACAACCATTATTATCCATACGTGGTCATACTGTCATACTAATTTAATAAAACACCTGGAAATAAGCTTGAGGTAAAAAGTTATTATTCCCAATTCTGTGAGATCCTGCTGTGTTGAGTTATATGACTCTGTGGGAAATTATTGTGTTCACCAATGACCACACACATCCCAAACACTAAATTGTCACACCCTGTCTTGTGATTGTCTCCAACCTGTGTTTTTTGTTTGTCTGTTGCCAGTTTGTCTTGTCAAGTCCTACCAGTGTGTTCTCTGTGCTCTAGTTTTTGCTTTTTCTAGTCTTCCAAGTTCTGACCTTTTTGCCTGTCCTGACCCTGATCCTGCCTGCCTGACTGATTTGGATTACGACTCTTTGCCTGCCTTGACCTACCGATTGCCTGCCCCTTGTACTGTAATAATCTCTGAGACCCGTACTATCCGCCTCGTGTCTGCATCTGGGTCTTAGCCTAAGCCGTGATAAACAAAAAAATGTTATGGAGGGTGTAGGAGGACAGGACAATGGAAACTAGGTTTATCAAGTATTGGCTGTTATTGGGACAGGTCTCTCACAGGTATAAAATCACCCTCCAGTTCCTGGGTTGGTGTGCTTTCTTTGTTTTAACGGTGTCCCATTACACTGTTTTAAACAACTTAATTTACATTTACATGAGGCATTACACTTTCCAAGGTACATTGTTGAGTTAACATTTATTCTACACCACTAATAACATTATAACATTGATAAAGTAATATCCCTTTACTAATAGAATAAACGTGCAGGGTAAAGTGTGAAGTAAAGTAACCTTTAGAAGGTGCAATATGCAGAAATCGCTCTGCCATTTCTTGGTTGCAAAAATTCTATTAGTTTGCCTAATTTCAGATTATGTGACAAAACAAGCAATGTACAGTATAGTGTAGAGCCCTCAAGATCATCTCTGGACCTCAAAGCCAGTTCCACTGCATATTTTCATTGTTCCCCTCTAATGAGGGACTGATTTAGACCTGGGATACCAGGTGGGTGCAATTAATTATCAGGTAGAACAGAAAAACAGCCGTTTCTGGACCTCGTAGAGTAAGTGTTCAATACCGTTGGAGTAGAGAATCACTGTACCATCTAAACCGCTGTGAAATATATTTTCAATATTCCCAAAAATATTGTATTTTTAACTCTTCTTATACTTGCTTTCAATGACCGCTCTATAACTCACATTTCTATGTGAATTTGGTCAGGTCGCCCAAATAGTTACATATTGCCGCTTTATCTTCTCATAGTTGGTTTGAATCACATGATAATGTCATCGGAAAATACTTCTCTTCCATCTACAAAACATAGAAACCCGATGCTTGCACATGGTGCGGTGGTGCTGGAGATGATGATGTTAAAAAACACTGATGTTGAAAAAAGGTGTAGTGTCCCTTTAACACAGCTTTTGCTGACTTGTAAATAATATCACCCCAGTAATGGCATGATAATACTGAAGCACCAATGTTCACTACCAATTAGCCAACATGATAACTAACAGTGCTTGGCAAAGTTGATTTAATTTCACCTTGAATTATCTTCAGCGTGGTCTTGAGTGCCCCTCTGCTATTTCACTGATGTAAACATGGCAACATTTATATGGTGAACACGTTGATATCAATCAGTCATGAAAGTCTTGTTCACAGATCTGAACTGAATATTCATGAATTCTTTTAGGCTACTTAACGTCAGCACTTGATTGCATTTTCATGGAAGTAACGACATACTCTGTGAGATGTCAAATGTCTTAAAAGCTATGGTTATATGCATGCCATCAGAGTGGAACAATGTTTTTTCCAAAGTTTAATGTCAGGAGTGCACTCCCATTTCAAAAGGGGGATGTGGTAACCACACTAGAACAAACACTTACCAAAGCCATGGCTTATGGGGAAACTCTCAAAAATCTTTGTTTGCCTTCCCATACAAGAACCAGCAATCACAACCTGGTCAAAGGATGTGGACGTTAAGTGGCATTAGTCATTTATACTTTTTTCATAGTTTGCATTGCTTCAAGAGTCTTGGGGAAATACTACACTGACAGTGGGTTATTGTGAGAGTGTTTAGCTAACATCAACAATGCCCAACATGGGTTTTACCCAGCTCGTTGTATATCTTCCTGTGCATTTTATGCTCTAAAATGCACATCCTGTTATGTGAGCTGTTATGTGGACCCTAAAATGCAATTTGTCACACCAACTAAACCATTCCACTTATTCATAAGGCTGCACAGAGATATACTAGGGAATGAAATTACAGGTAGTTAAAGTCTGTGTCTAAGTGTTAGAGTATACATGTTGGCTGAGTTCGTTGGGGGTCATGGATTCAGTACATAAAATCCTGTATTATACTAAATCAAATATAAGGCTTGGTTCGTGACAACTACTATATTATGAGCTTTGCTGTTGTCTTGAGCTGGAGCTTTCAGCTCTCATCCCACTGAAGGGCAAAGCAAGGACCAAACTTGAAGCAAATACAATACTAAACCCTCCAACTCTCATGACATGTAGTAATGGCAACATCATTCTAAATACATAAGCAGTAACTACATGTTTTTGTATGTGTCTCTTTTTCGTTTTGTTTCGTAGCCCCAGAGATGGTAAGACATGTAAATTGCATGCATTCTGCCTCAACCGGGACCCAGCTTTCTTCTTTAGGACACCTGGTTCCTCATACAGTGCCATCAGAAAGTATTCACGTCTGTTGACTTTTTCCACATTTTGTTGTGTTACAGCCTGAACTTAAAATTGATTACATTTAGTTATTTCTTTCACTGGCCTACACACAATACCCCATAATGTCAAAGTGGGATTATGTTTTAGACATTTTTACAAATGAATTAGAAATGAAAAGTTTAAATGCCTTGAGTAAGTATTCAACCCCCTTGTTATAAGTTCAGGAGTAATAATAAGTTGCATGGATTCTCTCTGTGTGAATTAATAGTGTTTAACATGATTTTTGAATGACAGACTCGTCTCTGTACCTCACACATAAAATGTTTTGTAAGATCCCTCAGTTGAGCAGTGAATTTTAAACACAAATTCAACCATAAAGACCTGGGAGTTTTTCCAATTCCTCACAAAGAAGGGAAGCAATTGGTAGATGGGTAAAAATAAATATCCCTTTGAGCATGGAGAAGTTATAAATTACACTTTGGATGGTGTATCAATACACCCAGTTACTACGAAGATACAGTTGTCCTTCCTAACTCAGTTGCCGGAAAGGAAGGAAACTTCTCAGGGATTTCACCATCAGGCCAATGGTGACTTTAAAACAGTTACAGAGTTTAATGGCTGATAGATGAAAACTGAGGACGGATCAACAACATTGTAGTTACTCCACAATACTAACCTTATTGAAGAGTGAAAAGAAGGAAGCCTGTACATAATAAAATATTCCAAAACATGCATCCTGTTTGCAACAAGGCACTAAAGTAATACTGCAAAAAAATTGGCAAAGCATTTAACTTTTTGTCCTGAATACAGTGTTATGTTTGGGACAAATCCAATACAACACATTACTGAGTACCACTCTCCCTATTTTCAAGCATAGTGGTGCCTGCATCTTACAACACAACAAAATGTGCAATAAGTCAAGGGGTATGAATAGTTTCTGAGGGCACTGTAGAACATTGGAAGAATCACACAGGTGATTTAGAAACATTTAAACTTCTTATTATTAGATGTATGTCCTTGAACTGATTATTTCAAGAAGTAAAGGATAATTCAGTTGCTACTTTCAGCCTGCAGTTCCCAGGTTGGCCTTCAACTTGAGATACTCAATTAGAGGGGACAACACTGCAACATCCCTTCCTGGAGTAGCTAAAACTAAGCATTAGATGTTTCCAAAAACTCCCCCATGAAGCAAGATGGCGACGCGCTAAAATGACACTTACTGATTTTCAAATTCGCCACCGAGACTTCACATAGGAAATAATGGGGTGACGTCATTGATGGCTTCGTACATATTCTATTTACAGTCTTATCTACTGCTGTGAATTTGATCAATTGTGGTGATATTGCCTCTGATCTTTGCTCTAATTCCTATGCAGGATGCAGTTGTGGGTACAATGCGGACATGTATCCCCGCTTATATCGAATTAACACAGGTAGCAACTCAATGCTAGACTAAACACTGAAATACCACCTGCCATTTATGTCAATAAGTTCACTTTTTCAGGCACATACAACTCTCTCCCAGGACAGAAGATTACAGGACATTCCTCCAAAGGCAAAACCCTAGTTTAGCACTGCCCTCTTGTGTAATTTTCTGGTGCTGCATATGAGCTTCTACTTATGCAAAAAAGAACCCAAATCATATGGAAGTGGTTACTGGTATGGTAAGAGACCACAGGCGGCCGGTGGCACTTTAATTGGGGAGGATGGGCTCATAGTACTGGCGCGAATGGAATAAATGGAATGTTATCGAACACGTGACAACAAATAAATATGTCTGAACTCAGAATCAAATTGGCTTCGCAAAAGTAACGTAGTTATTGTAGTAGATCGTTTATTGTGATTGCCAATTTTCTGCAAGTCCCATCAGGTAGCCTGGTTTCAGATGTGTCCATGTAAACAGGATTATGAAGGAAATTGTTCTTGCAAAGCATGTAAAAGTTTTTAAAATAATATTATATTAATCTTACTCATAACCATGCTCACTAGGAATGGTATTAGACTATAGACTTATGGGAATGGCTGCTCTACAGAAACTACCTAGAAAAGTGTTGCTGCTCTCCCTACGATTTCCTGACAAGGTGTTGCTGATGAATGCCTAAGCAGGAAGTTGGAGTAGTGTGCATTTTTGAAAAACCGCTAACTGCCATTTCCTGAAATCTAGAGTCTTAAATTATATCAAACAATATAGTGTTTGATCCTGAATTAAATTGAGGTGGTCTCAGTGAAGCCTTCACATTAGTCTAGGGGTAATGATTATTTCAATAGGTGTCTATGTGGATAGTCTAGTGATAATGTAAACTGTCTTCTTCTTAAATGTGTTTGGAGAGAAAATTCAGAATAATTAAATGAATGGATGCAATGTAGTAGTCTAGCCTATGGTATTTGGAATATGAAACTGAAACTGAATATAAATGGAGTTTAAATGTATTTAGGTGTATGTAAACTACTGACGTCAAATGTATATGTATGTATATATATATTACACACACATGCACACACACACACACAGCTGAAGTCGGAAGTTTTACATACCCCTTAGCTAAATACATTTAAACTCCATTTTTCACAATTCCTGACATTTAATCATAGTAAAAAAATCCCTGTCTCAGTTCAGTTAGGATCACCACTTCATTTTAAGAATGTGAAATGTCAGAATAATAGGAGAGAGAATGATTTATTTCAGCTTTTATTTCTTTCATCACATTCCCAGTGGGTCAGAAGTTTACATACACTCAATTAGTATTTGGTAGCATTGCCATTAAATTGTTTAACTGGGGTCAAACAGTTCGGGTAGCCTTCCACAAGCTTCCCACAATAAGTTAGGTGAATTTTGGCCCATTCTTTGTGACAGAGCTGGTGTAACTGAGTCAGGTTTGTAGGCCTCCTTGCTCGCACACACTTTTTCAGTTCTGCCCACAAATTTTCTATAGGATTGAGGTCAGGGCTTTGTGATGGCAACTCCAATACCTTGACTTCATTGTCCTTAAGCCATTTTGCCACAACTTTGGAAGTATTCTTGGGGTCATTGTCCATTTGGAAGACCCATTTGCGACCAAGCTTTAACTTCCTGACTGATGTCTTGAGATGTTGTTTCAATATATCCACATAATTTTCCTGCCTCATGATGCCAGTCCATCCTGCAGCAAAGCAGTCCCACAACATGATGCTGCCACCCCCGTACTTCACGGTTGGGATGGTGTTCTTGGGCTTGCAAACCTCCCCCTTTTTCCTCCAAACATAACGATGGTCATTATGGCCAAACAGTTCTATTTTTGTTTCATCAGACCAGAGGACATTTCTCCAAAAAGTACGATCTTTGTCCCCATGTGCAGTTGCAAACCGTAGCAGTGGCTTCTTCCTTGCTGAGCTGTCTTTCAGGTTATGTTGATATAGGCCTTGTTTTACTGTGGATATAGATACTTTTGTACCAGTTTCCTCCATCATCACATGGTCCTTTGCTGTTGTTCTGGGTTTAATTTGCCGTTTTGGCACCAAAGTGGGTTCAACTCTAGGAGACAGAACGGGTCTCCTTCCTGAGCGGTATGAAGGCTGCGTAGTCCCATGGTGTTTATACTTGCGTACTATTGTTTGTACAGATTAATGTGGTACCTTCGGGCGTTTGGAAATTGCTCCAAGGATGATCCAGACTTGTGGAGGTCTACAATTTATTTTCTTAGGTCTTGGCTGATTTCTTTTGATTTTCCCATGATGTCAAGCAAAGAGGCACTGAGTTTGAAGGTAGGCCTTGAAATACATCCACAGGTATACCTCCAATTGACTCAAATGATGTCAATTCGCGTATCAGAAGCCATGACATAATTTTCTGGAATTTTCCAAGCTGTTTATAGTCACAGTCAACTTAGTGTATGTAAACTTCTGACCCACTGTAATTGTGATACAGTGAATTATAAGTGAAATAATCTGTCTGTAAACAATTGTTGGAAAAATGACTTGTGTCATGCACATTGTAGATGTCCCAACCGGCTTGCCAAAACTATAGTTTGTTGACAAGAAATTTGTATATATTTGAGCAGGGGCGAAAATCTGATATCAACTATGGAGGGGACAATTACATTACATTTTCTCAAGAGCATTTCCTGAGGGGGACACCAAAAGTAGTGCTTTAACACATAGCCTACGTTGTAATATGTTAAACGTATATTGAGGAACCATAATTACTACAACTGGATAATTGATAGGTACAGTAGTTAACTGAAGGGTTTTCTCAACTTGTTCAAATCATTATAGTACTACTACTAATAATAGTTATAGCAGTGTTCCTTATCAGTCCAGTATGTATGCAGGTATTTGTATTTACAACCAGCAAATACCAAGCAAGGCCAGTAGGTAGTAATGGTGCTGTACACTGTATGGGTGCAGGTTTCATAAATACAATAAACATGGTGCGATCTCATCTCAAAGAATCTCCATTGAGAACCATCACAAAGTTGGTCTCCGCACTGAACTGACCTTTTTATTGAACCTTTTCTGATTCATTTATATAGTCATTAAATATGTGCCACTGGTTTGAGTCTATTACAACATCTTTACAAGAACAAAACGCTCAGAATAAGTACAGTTCTAAAAGCAAAAGAACTACTTCAATGAAAAACCCAAACAAATCAACCAAAATATCCTTCAGAAATACTTAGTTATTGTTCAGTCAGTGTCTCAGCTCTTCAAACAACAGCTATGGACAAGTATGTCACACAAAGTATGCAATTGTAAATAAAATAAATAATTAGTAAGTATACTAAAAACTACTAAACAAAATAACAAATATCATACTATACACCAGGGGTTCTCAAACAGGGTAGGTGGACCCCTAGGGGTCCCTGGTGTAATGGCAAGGGGTCCATGAAATAAAAAAGTGTAATGAACGTATTCAGCAGCACAAGGATTCCACTAACTTTGCATATAATATAGAGGGGGTGGAGGTCCCTGAGGACCACTCAAAACCTTGCCTGCCTTTCCTCAAAATATGCAGGGGTTCCAATACTCAAAAAAGGTTGAGAACCACTGCTATACACACTACTGAACAAAAGAACCAAACATATGTTTGAGGGTTTCAATGGATCCAACAAATTGCTGGCAGATATTTTCCCTCAAGACTGTCCAGCCTGTCTTTATGTGCATTACAGGCAAAATTCTGATCAGCACCTCAACTTGGTCAACCAACCCCTCCACTGGAAGCCTCCTGAGGACCTCTGCTGCCTCTCAACTGCTGCTACAGGGGTATTTTTTTGCGAAAGAGAGGCAACTGCACTGAAAGAGAATCTATGTTCAGCTCAGAGTACTGATCTAGAGACTCATCCAACTCCCCCATGAGAAGCACTCTTTCCAACTTTTGCAGAATGTTTAGACTGTCCTGGTCAAAACGGTCGCCAAACTGAACCTCCACACCATCCAACACTTTAAAAAATGTATTTATATTTATATTTATATAGCCCTTCGTACATCAGCTGATATCTCAAAGTGCTGTACAGAAACCCAGCCTAAAACCCCAAACAGCAGGCAATGCAGGTGTAGAAAAAATTCTGCCCAATAGTGATCCACTGCTTTGCCAGCAAATCATCTTGAGTGTGCCTCAATGGATTCAATCAATGTTGTTGCTTTCTCATACAGTGCAAGGTAGCTTTCGTCATTTCTGCTGGTTACCCCACGAGCTGGATAACTGGACACGGATTGGATTTAGCTGGTGTGCTGTTACAGTTACACAGTGGTGGTGGGTTTGGCAGTTTTTATGTGCTGTGAACTTTACAATGGCTTTTCTCCAGTTCCTAAATCCTGCACTAATGAAGGCAGCATCTGCTCTTTGGCCAAAATATGGCTGGCTTGAAAACCCTTGGCTACAGTGAAAACACTCCTTTTATTGATGGATTATAATGTAGCCAGGGGAAATCGCGAAACCATCTCTCTTGAAACGTCAACACTCTGTTGGCAAGAGATTGCGGTTCTATAAATTGTGGATGTGGCTGATATGGTTTTGTGCCATCACTGAACTGAGGTAACTGGACAATGCTGTGCCACTGTCCCCTATACTGGGGCAGCTGGCAACAAGGTTGACACCTGGTCCTGCCGTGGCTGTGCCACTGTCCCCTATACTGGTGCTGCTGGCAACAAGGTTGACACCTGGTCCTGCCGTGGCTGTGACACTGTCCTCTGAAGTCTCTCTCCTTGGCTCTTTCCCTTTCACCACCCTCACTGCCTCACAGTCTGTCTCTAGAAAAGAAATAAGGTGTTTGCTGTACTCCTAACTACCGGTACCCAAAACTACACAATTAATCACTACAGCAATACCATTGCCTTGAACAAATCTTAGTTCAGTCACGAGTTTAAGTTGAGAGTGGGGGTATCCATGGCATTTTCCAATTATGTCCCTATTTTACAAGTCAAAAAAATGGAGGGCCTTTCATAATGTTGCCAAACAAAGACTCAACAAACTTACCTGAGACTCCCTGTCTCTGCCAGTCTGTCCCTTCCCATCTGTCCCCAGCTCTACTGTCTGTGTTCCCTCTGTTGCCTGATCTACTGTCTGTGTGCCATCTGTTGCCTGATCTACTGTCTGTGTGCCCTCTGTTGCCTGATCTGCCTAATGACATCATTGTGAAACATTGCCATTAGCATTTCACTTCTTTCTGATGAACATTTGATCAACTAGTCTTAGGCTACTAGGGTTCTTGCTTTGTGTTTTGGTGTACTGAAAAATACTCTGATGTCTGTCTTTTTACATTTTTCTACCTGGCAGGCTGGCTAGCTGCACACGCACACACACACACACACACACACACACACACACACACACACACACACACACACACACACACACACACACACACACACACACACACACACACACACACACACACACACACACACACACACACACACACACACACACACACACACACACACAGTGTGTAGGTTATTTACAGTAGGAGATAGATGGGCTTCTATCACCTTATCTTCTATCATTCTATATGGGCTTCGATCTAAACGGTAGCTAGCAAATGTGTAACGGATTGCTGTGACAAGAGATGACAGCTGTATGAGTTCACCATTTACACAACATATGCTGCAACCTTTTGTAATTTTAATAGTTTGTGTCATATTGGCTGGCTTCCAACAATAGCTGAATTTGCAAAGCTAGCGAGCACCAATTCCGTTTCTGTGGTGTTTGCTATCATCAATTTACTCCAAGATCGTCACACATGTGCTTCAAAGTCCCATAGCAACAATTTAGCTTTTGCAACGAGACCATTAAAGATATTTAAGACAATGGTAGAAGAGAGCGTAGTTCTGTTCAGTTTATTGCTAACCTTATCACAGAGACTTTGAAGCACTACAGCTGCATGCTGATCTTGGAATAAACTGACAATAGCAAAGATTCCATCTTTGACAACACCACATAAATGGAATAGGTACTAGCTAGCTTAATAGTTCATGTTTGCCCGCTAGCTCTGCAAATTCAGCTAGTGTGTGTGTGTGAACCCTGCCAACATTAAAAAAAAAACATTGCTATGGCGCAATTGACTGGATTAACCTCACGTCAGTTACGTGCATTGAGTGCCTTTCAGACAGTAGATACGAACCCTCTGTTACCTGCCAGATAAGGAACTGGCAGTGTATCAAACCATTGTGAGGCAAAGGGCGGGGGGGTCGCAATCTTTTGAAACTTAAAAACGAGCTATTAAGTGTCTATAATCAGCACAAGTGCTTTCATTGCGTATTATTAATATTATTGCAATTACATAGTTATGTTTACAGTGATATAATGGGGGGGACAAATCATGTTTTCCCCAGGATGGGGCGGTCGTGTGTCCCCCGTCCCCCCTGGGATTTCCACCTATATATATGAGCTTGTTTCAGACCTCCATCCCTGACCTAAATCCATCAAGTTAGGTCTACCATTCATATTATCATTGGTGAACTGACTATAGGCTATTATCACATCATTAGCAGCCTACTGTTGACATATGCTGATTCAAGAGCACAGATCAAGAACTGACTAACATAGATAGGCCTACCAATCTTTAACAGTCTAACATAACCTTCTGTTAAGGACAGTATTAGCGGAACAGCTCTCTGCCATGTCGGTTTCCATCCACGCAGCAATGCACAGTGAACCATGGAGGGTGGATAAATTCTTCTTCGGTGAGGTTTAATGGCGTTCACCGCCCCCAACTGAAGTATAGCATAAATCCATTACACTTTGTGATACAAAATGGGGAAAATTACCCTACCAACTAACCCTTCACTCATTAAAACCCATCACCTCATTCCACTACTCTCTGACCCTACCCTAGGTCAACGACCTGAGAGGATGGGACACTACCAGCAAAATTATTCAGCCCCTTTACTTTCAGTGCAGCAAACTCTCTCCAGAAGTTCATTGAGGATCTCTGAATGATCCAATGTTGACCTAAATGACTAATGATGATAAATACAATCCACCTGTGTGTAATCAAGTCTCCGTATAAATGCACCTGCACTGTGATAGTCTCAGAGGTCCGTTAAAAGCGCAGAGAGCATCATGAAGAACAAGGAACACACCAGGCAGGTCCGAGATACTGTTGTGAAGAAGTTTAAAGCCGGATTTGGATACAAAAAGATTTCCCAAGCTTTAAACATCCCAAGGAGCACTGTGCAAGCGATAATATTGAAATGGAAGGCGTATCAGACCACTGCAAATCTACCAAGACCTGGCCGTCCCTCTAAACTTTCAGCTCATACAAGGAGAAGACTGATCAGAGATGCAGCCAAGAGGCCCATGACAACTCTGGATGAACTGCAGAGATCTACAGCTGAGGTGGGAGACTCTGTCCATAGGACAACAATCAGTCGTATATTGCACAAATCTGGCCTTTATGGAAGAGTGGCAAGAAGAAAGCCATTTCTTAAAGATATCCATAAAAAGTGTTGTTTAAAGTTTGCCACAAGCCACCTGGGAGACACACCAAACATGTGGAAGAAGGTGCTCTGGTCAGATGAAACCAAAATTGAACTTTTTGGCAACAATGCAAAACGTTATGTTTGGCGTAAAAGCAACACAGCTGAACACACCATCCCCACTGTCAAACATGGTGGTGGCAGCATCATGGTTTGTTTGGGCCTGCTTTTCTTCAGCAGGGACAGGGAAGATGGTTAAAATTGATGGGAAGATGGATGGAGCCAAATACAGGACCATTCTGGAAGAAAACCTGATGGAGTCTGCAAAAGACCTGAGACTGGGACGGAGATTTGTCTTCCAACAAGACAATGATCCAAAACATAAAGCAAAATCTACAATGGAATGGTTCAAAAATAAACATATCCAGGTGTTAGAATGGCCAAGTCAAAGTCCAGACCTGAATCCAATCGAGAATATGTGGAAAGAACTGAAAACTGCTGTTCACAAATGCTCTCCATCCAACCTCACTGAGCTCGAGCTGTTTTGCAAGGAGGAATGGGAAAAAATGTCAGTCTCTCGATGTGCAAAACTGATAGAGACATACCCCAAGCGACTTACAGCTGTAATCACAGCAAAAGGTGGCGCTACAAAGTATTAACTTAAGGGGGCTGAATAATTTTGCACGCCCAATTTTTCTGTTTTTGATTTGTTAAAAAAGTTTTAAATATCCAATAAATGTCGTTTCACTTCATGATTGTGTCCCATGTGTTGTTGATTCTTCACAAAAAAATACAGTTTTATAACTTTATGTTTGAAGCCTGAAATGTGGCAAAAGGACGCAAAGTTCAAGGGGGCCGAATACTTTCGCAAGGCACTGTATATCCCTTGTTTTTTGTCTCTCCCCTACTCAGATCCCATTAGTATTTATATACATAATGCAACAAATTGTTTTAAATATTGTTTTACATTCTTACACCTTATGCAAGGGGTGCTGCCATATGGCCATTTCACCACAGGAGGTAATTCTGCACCCACAGCACCCCTACTTCCCCCAGCTATACCTCTGATTGGCTAAGCTCCAACTTCAAATGTTTGAGTCAAAAACCACAATGTGACAACTAGAAGCCTCTTTTTGCATATTTCAAAGTAGTTTTTCATATCAGCGTACTTTGACCTCAAATTGCATGCATGGTACCCAAAATGCATGCAGGTTGACAGTCCTTCAAATGTGAGTTAAGCTAGAGTTGGATATTTGATGTTAGCAATTGTAGCTGCTAGCCAAAGTTTAGCTAGCTACATTTCTGGCCTTCCACAAAAAAAGGTGCAATTTGTCCGCACAGGGTTTGAGTTGTGTTGGCCCGAATCTGGCAGGTGGTATGTGGCCAGTGGTGGCTTCTCAGAGGAGGACGGGGATGACCCTCCTAATCAGTGAATTTCAGAGAAGTACAAAATAATGAAACATTAAAGTTATCCTTTTTAGATAAAACTATATTAAATATATTCACGCCACCAAATAACTGATTAAGACAAACTGTGGTCTATAGTAGTCTATGTTAGGCCCTGATCTGATTATGCCATTTACAGAGCTCTCAGAAAGTATTCAGAGCCCTTGACTTTTTCCACATTTTGTTAAGTTACAGCCTTATTCTAAAATGGATTCAATTGTTTTTACCCTCATCAATCTACACATAATACCCCATGATGACAAAGCAAAAGCAGGTTTCTAGAAATAGTGCAAATGTATTAAAAATACAAAACTGAAATATCACATTTACATAAGTACAGTGGTGTAAAGTACTTAAGTAAAAATACTTTAAAGTACTACTTAAGTAGTTTTTTTAGGTATCTGTACTTTACTTCACTATTTATATTTTTGCTTTTACTTCACTACTTTCCTAAAGAAAATAATGTACTTTTTACTCCATACATTTTCCCTGACACCCAAAAGTACTTACATTTTGACAGCAAAATGGTCCAATTCGCACACTTATCAAGAGAACATCCCTCTGATCTGGCAGACTCACTAAACACAAATGCCTCATTTATAAATTATGTCTGAGTGTTGGAGTATGCCCCTGGCTATAAAAAAAAATGTGCCGTCTGGTTTACTTAACATAAAGAATTTGAAATGATTTATACTGTTACTTTTACTTTTGATACTTAAGTACATTTTAGCAATTCCAATTACTTTTGATACTTACTGTAAGTAACTTTGAAACCAAATACTTTTAGACTTTTACTCAAGTAGTATTTTATTGGGTGATTTTCATTTTTACTTTATGTTATCTTTACTTTTATTCAAGTATGACAATTGAGTACTTTTTCCACCACTGCATAAGTATTCAGACCCTTTACTCACTACTTTGTTGAAGCACCTTTGGCAGTGATTACATCCTTGAGTCTTCTTGGGTATGACGCTACAAGCTTGGCACACCTGTATTTGGGGAGATTTTCCCATTATTTTCTGCAGATCCTCTCAAGCTTTGTCAGGTTGGATGGGGTGCATCGCAGCATAGCTATTTTCAGGTCTCTGCAGAGATGTTTGATTGAGTTCAAGTCCAGGCTCTGGCTGGGCCACTCAAGGACATTCAGAGACATATCCTGAAGCCACCCCTGTGTTGTCTTGACTGTGTGTTTAGGGTCGTTATCCTGTTGGAAGGTGAACCTTCGCCTAAGTCTGAGGTCCTGAGCGCTCTGGAGCAGGTTTCCATCAATGATCTCTTTGTGCTTTGCGCTATTCATCTTTCCCTGTATCTTGACTAGTCTCCCAGTCCCTGCCACTGAAAAACATCCACACAACATGATAATGCCACCCCAGGGATGTGCCAAGTTTCCTCCAGAAGAGGTGCTTGGGATTCAGTCCAAAATAGTTCAATCTTGGTTTCATCAGACCAGAGAATCTTGTTTCTCATGATCTGAGAGTTGTAGGTGCTTTTTGGAAAACTCCAAGCGGGCTGCCATGTGCCTTTTACTGAGGAGTAGCTTCCGTCTGGCCACTACCATAAAGTCCTGATTGGTGGAGTGCTGGAGAGATGGTTGTCCTTCTGTAAGGTTCTCCCATGTCCACAGAGGAACTCTGGAGCTCTGTCAGAGTGACCATCGGGTTCTTGGTCACCTCCCTGACCAAGAACCTTCTCCCTCGGTTGCTCAGTTTGGTCGAGTGGCCAGCTCTAGGAAGAGTCTTGGTGGTTCCAAACTTCTCCCATTTAAGAATGATGGAGGTCACTGTGTTCTTGGGGACCTTCAATGCTCGGGGGTCTACGGACAATTCCTTTGACATGGCTTGGTTTTTGAACTGTCAACTGTGGGAATTTATATAGACAGGTGTGTGCCTTTCCAAATCATGTCCAATCATTTTAATTTACCACAGGTGGACTCCAATCAAGTTGTAGAAACATCTCAGGGATGATCAACGGAAACAGGATGCACCAGACCTCAATTTCGAGTCTCATAGCATAGGGTCTGAATACTAAATAATGTGTTTTACATTTTTTACACATTTGCAAACATTTCTAAAAACCTGTTTTCGCTTTGCCATTATTGGGTATTGTGTGTAGAGGAAAACGTTTCATTGAAATAATTTTAGAATAAGGCTGTAACGTAACAAAATGTGGAAAAAGTATTTTGAATGCACTGTATGTACCTCCACGTATAATTACATGTTTTATTAATTTAACTGTTATTTAAATATGCAAGTCAGTTATTAAGAACACATTCTTATTTACAATGATAGCCTACCCCGGCCAAACCCTAATCCGGACAACGCTATGGGACTCCCAATCACAGCCGGTTGTGACACAGCCTGGAATCGAACCTGGGTCTGTATTGATGCCTCTAGCACTGAGATGCTGTGCCTTAGACTGCTGCACCACTCTGGAGACCCATATGGAAGAGACTATATGGCTAAATTCATGCAAAAAAATGTATCTTATCTTCTCTGTGTGTTTGGTAGTGGCTGGGTGCAGTAATAACCACAAACACAGGGTATGACTCATTTGTGGCCCAAAAACAAGAAACTATCTTTGAAGTGGGACCGGTTTGTCCAGTTGAAGCGGATTTGTGTAACATTAAGGAAACCATGGGCATGTCTACTGTATGTGGTGCTCATTTCACTCTGGAGGACTTCGATAGTTATAACCAGTGGAAGGCAAGATTCTGAAACCAGGTGCTGTGCCGAGCGTGAATGTGAAGCCTGCAACCTCTATTTCCTACCGACCTACCGGTACATCATGAGTTTCAGCAGTGATGGAGATGAACTGGGTAAATTCAATGTGGATTTACATCACTATATCGATATTGGATTAGCTGATATTGGATTAGCTGACTCTCCTTCGGCCGGTGAAACTGCCTCTCCCTCTGAAGGCCAATCCTTGGCTCTTCTTTAACTTTGGTAGCTAACTTAGATGTCTATCGGTAAGTCTCTGCTCTACCTACTTTATATCTGCTGGTAGGGTTGCCATGTTGGCGGTTTACCTGTAAAATTGGGCTACTTTGTCACCAGCGACATCGTTTTCAATGTATTGGTCGCTGACAGCAGGTTTTTGAGCTACTTCTAAGTTGTTCACTGTGACCTGCTAACTATCAGGTAGTGAGTGAGTGAGTGAGTGAGTGAGTGAGTGAGTGGGTGGGCGGGTGGGTGGGGAGGGTCGGCAGTTGAGGCAGTTGAGTCCACTATTATTCATGTGAGTGAAAGGAGACAGGAGACAGAGCAGCAGGCATGCATGTTGTGAAATCTTGTACCAATTGAAGGTGGGCTATTTAGATTGTCATAATGGAGACACCTTTTTTTCTTTCCAACCCTTTTTCCTTGACACATTAACAAGCCGGAACTGATGCACATAAAAAAATACTGGTGAAAACTGAAAAATGGCTTTGGGCGCACTAGAGCACATTAGATACATTTGACTGGAGGTGGTTTAAACTCCATTTTAATGTCGACTTTGCATTTTGGAAAACTGTATCAAGCTGAGTGTTTTACGCATTCTCAGTTTTTGGGTATCGAAGGATGGGCAAGTGGACATTTTTATATGGAAGTTATGGAACTCCCTCTAGTGCTTTTGTTATGGGGAAAAGTCCTCAATGAAACTGCCAGTAAATGTGGAGAATGATACATTTGCATATGTTGGCCATCAAGTAGCCTATTAATTTATCTGCCATTGTAGCCTACCATTTGATACAATAAATATGTTAAACTACTGTCACCAGTACTTGAAAAGGTGAATCAAACAGTAAATACATTTTTCTCCATACATACTGTACATACGGTGTGCTACAGTAGAACGACAACACGATATACAGACACTATAATGATAACGTAAAAAGGCACTTACTTTGATAGGAATGCACACATGTCCAAAGTTATTATTAGTAAGGAAAAAACAACAATGAAGGCAATGCAGGCACCAGCCGTAAAATGTTCCAGGAGGAAAACGTGTGCAAATGTCTGCGTACTTGATCTGGGGAAACACTGGGTAAGTGTTTGGGCTCTCATCTAAAAGAGAGAAGTTTGCCCAGCTCAGTAAAGCTTCAAACATAAATTGTCCACAACATTGAAATGGGCTACTTCTATGTGAATTAATGAAGAGGTGTCACACACCTCGATTCAAACTCATAGACAATACAACTTGCTAGAAAATAATTTGAAATTGATAAGTCTATAGCCTATAGATAATTAGCAGACAGCATGCCTTGGTTTGAGGGTAGCTCCAATTAATTGTCCTGTTCCGTAACAATCACATTTTGGAACAGTGAGTGCATTTTACTCACACTGGGGCGAAAGTTAGAGATATTTGGAACTCACTTCTAAAAAGGTTAATACAATATAAGATTCGTACATTTCCCGATTTGGCAGTCTCGTCCAGACCATCATGGTATTTATAGGTCTTTATGATAGCCACATCAGCAGCTAATTATGTCATTTTGTTGGGGGTAAATACAGGTGACTAGATTGATAAGTCACCTTGTCTGAGAGAGATTTACATGGTTGTAAAAACATTACGCCAAGGTAAGCCTACCCGAAATACAACCCTTATTTTAATTGTTTCTAATATACCCTATGAGAAAAATGAATGGTGGAAAAACGATTGGAACCATTTCCCCTGTTTGACCACTAGGTTTTATGAGTTTTTTTACTTATACTGTGGTACTCTATAGTTATGCACATGCGCAAAATTTATTATTTACTATTATAAATTGTGTTCGAGCCCTTGATGCTGATTGGCTGAAAGCCGTGGTATATCAGACTGTATAACACGAGTGTGACAAAAAAAGTTTTACTATATTGGTTACCAGTTTCATAATAGCAATAAGGCAACTCGGGGGTTGTGGTATTTGGCCAATGTACCCCGGCTAACGACTATATCCAGGCATTCTTGCGACATATTCAAATGTCTTTATTACATCACGTCATACCTCGCAATTGTCACGAACCGGCTCAAAGCCCGTAACAAAAGGGAGACAACGTGGAGATAAGGAGTAACAAAATATATATATTTATTAAATAAGTAACTAAGTATAATATACAATGGTGTGTGTAATCAGTAATCAGTAGTGTAAGTGAGTGTTTTGCAGGCATGAAGGTGATAATGCAGGGTGTTGAAAGATGCTAAAGCAAACAACCAAAAAACCACCAAGAAACACAACAAAATCTATAAAGGTGTCTGCATGGAGAGAGTCTCCTCCATGAATGGGGAAGTGGTGTATTTATCCTGGGAGACACCGGGCCCAGGTGTTTCCCATGTAGCTGACGACCCTCCCAACTCCGCCCACCAGCATCCTAATAAGGAAACAACAAAGAGAGAATACGGCAGACAGAGTGGGAGGGTCGTCACACAATAATTATTATTTTGTTTAAAAACTAATTTACGTTACAAGTTACGTCGCTATTCTTTCTGAATTGACTCGATATAACATTATGAAAAAGGGTTTATTGGATAAATGTGGCAAATATCTTGCTGCAAAAAATAAATGTAGTTTTCAGGTCTTTTGGATGGGTTTGAGTGGTAATTGGGATATAATTATTAGCTAGACCTGGCAGCCCTGTTTGCTGGCGGCTTTGTTGTTGTGTTCTGTAGGTTCCTGCCTGTGCTAGACGAGTTGTTCTCTGGCTTACTACTTAACAATGTCGACAGTGGTGGGTGGCTGGCTAGGCTAGCTAGCAGGCTAAAATAACTAACTTTAGCTGGTTGGCTTGCTTGCTGGCTAAGATAACAACATATACCGGTAACATGATTTGATAACTGGTTAGAAGTCATTATGTATTTCCAAAACGTTGGTTTACTTTAATGTAGCTGTAAGCTAGGTGTTGATATCCACTGGCTGACTCACGCAGTGCTAAGGTAACGTTAACAGGTTGGTAGGGCTAATGTTAGCAGGCTAGTAGGGCTAACATTAGCAGGCTAGTTAGCTCAGCAGCGGTGCATGGATAAAATCACTGGGGATAGCCAAGCCTGGGGATTAAAAGCATATTACAACCTATGGGTTATGAGAATTGTGTTGTTTGCTGTATAACCTGTTCGTTTATATGCGTTGCCACAGTGATATATAGGCCTAAGGTCGAGACAGTAAGAAGACACAGTGGCAGAATAAATTCAACACTTTGTTTCATCACAAAACCTGAGAGCAACAAATGCCTTAAAGTTTACAAAGCATATTGCATGTAACAAACAGTTACATGACCTACAGCATGGTCAAGCAAGTTAACGTTTCTGTCATTTCTGGTCTACTAAACAACCATTGATTTAGATCCAAGAGCGGGGAGTTACTGCAATTCGAAAAGAAAACAGGAGATGCCTCCATTATTCCAGCACCATTTCAACTTCAACATTTCAAAATCAAATCACCTATGCTTAGTCTATTCCAGTGACAACTAAAGATACTAAAAACTATTTAGTCCAATCAACGTAAGCTAAATATCACATTTGTGGGTATGTGCGTGTGTGTGCACATGCAGGTACAAAAAACATGGCATCCTCTCATCTTGCCGAAACGGTCAATGACTCTGTCATAGATTACATGTTTTTCGTTTTTGTTGTCTTTGGCATCCTGGCTAAAATGCTTGCTCCCTAGCCTAACTTCCTTTCATGGAAAAAGAGTTAACATTAGCCTTTCAGACCAGGGGCACAATGTATGAATTTATGGTTGGATCAGAATCACCGTTATAATCATTGGCCAGTACAGAGACTTAAGTTAAAACCACAAGTCCAAATCTCAATCTCCATCCATGTCTAATTTAGGAAAGGGATGATTTTAGTTAGCTAGCTAGCCCCCGGTGGAAAACGACACAAGATGCAACACATTTTTAGTAACTTATGTTTTGCTTTTGTTTGAATTGGTGTGAAGCCAAATCCAAACTGGCACCCCTTGACATGTTTTTTTTGGTGTGCCAGGACCATTCATAGTTGAGCTCACTCCGTTTAGCTCAACGCTGATTGGCTATATATATTTAAATTTTTTCATCAAGGGAGCCCAAATGCTTGCTGGCTTCCCTTGCAGTCAATGCTACTGGTGTCATTGTTTTTTTTGTCATTGCTACTGGTGTCAATGTCATACTGTTTTTGACCAGACAAAATCTGACAGATGGGCCACACATACTGAGACAGAGTGGCGCTGTTTCGCTCGCTCTGAATCTTTCTCTGTTGAAGTATATTCAGCCTCTTGCGAATTGAAGGAAAAATATGAAACGTAGAGACGAAAGATTACTATTTATTTTTTATTTTTTATTGGTCATGAGTACACATCACTGAATTAGCTAGTAACCTTGCAAGCTGATTTGTAACAATAAATTGTAAGTTGGCTGAAAATGTAAATGAACCCAGTAGACTTTGGAATTCTGAATAATAGAAAAGTGAGGTGTAACTGCATTGGGACTTTTGATGTGTATACTAATGCAAATCCATATGTTACATTTCGTTACGTTTATGCTACCTACACTTTAATTTAGAGTTATTTATGCAACTTTAGTTTTGATAAACCTTAGGCAATATGTTTTGATTTCTAATTCTAAGGCTGCATGATGCGACTGAAAAAAGTTACATGAAAGGCATAAACTCTGCTCTGCTTCTTGTGCAAACTGTACTCTCATTCCCAATTTGACAACCGCTTGATAATATTCTCATCTATCAGACTATTCGTAATTGAATCTGGTCTTTACATATAGCCTACATACATACACTGAGTGTACAAAACATTAGGGGAAGAGACAGGTTAAAGAAGGATTTTTAAGCCGTCAGACAAGTGTGACATGGATTGTGTACAGCTGAAGTCAGAGGTTTACATACACTTAGGTTGGAGTCAATAAAACTCGTTTTTCAACCACTCCACAATTTTCTTGTTTTAACAAACTATAGTTTTGGCAAGTCGGTTAGGACATCAACTTTGTGTATGACACAAGTAATTTTTCCAACAATTGTTTACAGACAGATTTTTTCACTTATAATTCACTGTATCACAATTACAGTGGGTCAGAAGTTTACATACACTAAGTTGACTGTGCCTTTAAACAGATGGAATATTCCGGAAAATTATGTCATGGCTTTAGAAGCTTCTGATAGGCGAATTGACATCATTTGAGTCAATTGGAGGTGTACCTGTGGGTGTATTTCAAGGCATACCTTTAAACTCAGTGCCTCTTTGCTTAACATCATAGGAAAATCAAAAGAAATCAGCCAAGACCTCAGAAAAATAGTTGTAGACCTCCACAAATCTGGTTCTGTCACGACTCCTCACCGGTCTAGAGCTCGGGCGGAGCTCGTCACCGGTCTACTAGCTGCCGCCGATCCCTTTTCTGTTAGTTTTGTCTTATTGGTTTCACCTGTTAGTTGGGCTATTTTTTTTTATTTTTAAATGTTACCTTTATTTAACTAGGCAAGTCAGTTAAGAACAAATTCTTATTTTCAATGACGGCCTAGGAACAATGGGTTAACTACCTGTTCAGGGGCAGAACGACAGATTTGTACCTTGTCAGCTCGGGGGTTTAAACTTGCAACCTTCCGGTTACTAGTCCAACGCTCTAACCACTAGGCTACCCTGCCGCCCCAAATTTAAGCCGATAAGGTCCGCCTGCTCTTTGTGCGGGCTTATTTTTCCCCTGTGTTTATGTGTGATAGTGTGTTTCGTTTGGGGTTTTTCTCCGGACTAGTTAGGTCCTGTTTATGGGCTATCGTGGATGTGCGCCTGGTATTTGGCGTGCACGATTTTCCCTGTGTGCCTAAATAAAAGCACTATTCTGTACCTTCTGACTCCGCACCGACTACGCCTGAGTGCGCCACAGGTTCATCCTTGGGAACAATTTCCAAACGCCAGAAGGTACCACGTTCATCTGTACAAACAAAAGTACGCAAGTATAAAAACCATGGGACCACGCAGCCGTCATACCACTCAGGAGAGAAACGCGTTCTGTCTCCTAGAGATGAACGTACTTTGGTGCAAAAGATGCTAAGGAAACAGGTACAAAAGTATCTATATCCACAGTAAAACGTGTCCTATATCGACATAACCTGAAAAGCCACTCAGCAAGGAAGAAGCCACTGCTCCAAAAACCGGCATAAAAAATACAGACTACGGTTTGCAACTGCACATGGGGACAAAGATCGTACTTTTTGGAGAAATGCTCCTCTGGTCTGATGAAACAAATATATAACTGTTTGGCCATAATGACCATTGTTATGCTTGGAGGAAAAAGGTTGAGCCTTGCAAGCCCAAGAACACCATCCCAACCGTGAAGTACGGTGGTGGCAGCATCATGTTGTGAGGGTGCTTTGCTGCAGGAGGGACTTGTGCAGCTCACAAAATAGATGGCATAGTGGGGCAGGAAAATTATGTGGATATATTGAAACAACATCTCAAGACATCAGTCAGGAAGTTAAAGCTTGGTCGCAAATGGGTCTTCCAAATGGACAATGATACTTCCAAAGTTGTGGCAAAATGGCTTAAGGACAACGAAGTCAAGTTATTGGAGTTGTCACGTTCGTCGTATGAGTGAGACCAAGGCGCAGCGTGAATAGAGTTCCACATATTTTTAATGAACTGAAACTCAAAACAACAAACAACCAAACGAAACGTGAAGCTACTAGTGTGCACATAGGCACCTAACTGTAGACAATATCCCACACTGGAAAGTGGGAAGAAGGGCTGCCAAAATATGATCCCCAATCAGAGACAACGATAAACAGCTGTCTCTGATTGGGAACCATATCAGGCCAACATAGACATACAAAACCCCTAGACATACAAAACCCTAGACATACAAAACCTAGAATACCCACCCTAGTCACACCCTGACCTAACCAAAATATATAAAAAACAGAGATATCTAAGGTCAGGGCGTGAAAGGAGTTGCCATCACAAAGCCCTTACCTCAATCCAATAGAAAATTTGTGGGCAGAACTGAAACTGAACTGAAAAAGTGTGCGCGAGCAAGGAGGCCTACAAACCTGACTCAGTTACACCAGCTCTGTCAAGAGCAATGGGCCAAAATTCACCCAACTTATTGTGGGAAGCTTGTGGAAGGCTACCCAAACTGTTTGACCCAAGTTAAACAATTTAAAGGCAACGCTACCAAATAGTAATGGAGTGTATGTAAACTTCTGACCCACTGGGAATGTGATGAATGAAATAAAAGCTGAAATAAATCTTTATCTCAACTATTATTCTGACATTTCACATTCTTAAAATGATGTGGGGATCCTAACTGACCTAAGACAGGGAATTTTTACTAGGATTAAAGGTCCGGAATTGTGAAAAACTGAGTTTAAATGTATTTGGCTAAGGTGTATGTAAACTTCCAACTTCAACTGTATGTGTGCCATTCAGAGGGATAGACCAAAGGTTTAAGTGCCTTTGAACAGGCTATCATCGTAGTAGGTGCCAAGCACACCGGTTTGAGTGTGTCAACAGTTTCCCATGTGTATAAAGAATGGTCCCCCACCCAAAGGACATCCATCCAACTTAACACAACTGTGGGAAGCATTGGAGTCAACATGGGCCAGCAACCCTGTGGAACGCTGTCGACACATTGTAGTCCATGCCCAGACAAATTGAGGCTGTTCTGAGGGCAAAAGGGGGTGAAACTCAATTTTAGGAATGTTTTCCTAATGGTTGTACACTCAGCGATATTACAGCACCTCTGCTGTAAAACACAATTACAGTATTAAACTTTCAACCCTCTATTTAGGGTTCTTCATAGAACCTCCTGTAAAGGGAGAACCATTGCAGAATGTCATTATCCTCTCAAGGTTCTTCCTGGAACCCTCTAGTTTTGCTTTAGAGCAGAGATGCTGTAATCTACCGAGAACCTTTTTATTTTTGAAGGGTTCTTCCTAGAACCCCAAGTAACAGTTCTACCAAGAACCCTTTTATCTTTGAAGGGTTCTTCCTAGAACCGTCCATGAACGATTCCACCAGCCATTTTAGTCTTTCAAATTAAACTCTTTATGAAAATACATATATCATAAGGCCTTTCTTTGAGGGCCTAGTTATAACCTAACACAGTGGTGTTAGAAAACTCCTGGTTTACAGGCCACATCAAGCCTGCAAATCACATTATGCTGGCTTGCAAAGTGATGTGTAATTCCTATTGGAATCCAGCCAGAGTGAGGAAATCCAACAATTGGAATTTTTAATCACACACAACCTGCATTCAGAATGACTGCCTGGGTAGAGAAGATTGAGTAATGGGACTACCTAAATAATCTAAACTGGAACAACCATCTCGGTAACGAGTGCAATAAATCCAACTACTAACAGATTGGATTAATAAAAATAAAAAAGTATGTTATTTATCTTTGTGTAGTGTAATATTAATCAATCAATGTACATGCAAAAACACATATTGAAACAAACAATTCAGAAAATCAACTTGCAATAGAGCATGTTGGGAAATATGATAATGATGGGTGTGGTTCTAAGTGTTTTACTAAACACAGAGTAAATATTACACAATCATACCCTCAACTCTGGTTATTAACACTGGGGATATTTTACACCACTTAGTGTTATGTTAGTTAAACTCCCGAATGAACACTAGAAATGTTAAATCTATATTAGGTCAAACTGGCCAATTTGCTGTGTACCATACAATACACTTCTGGTTCACTCATTCTCCCTTCTATTTTCCTACTTTGCTCAATAAAATCACAGAAAATACTAATTTGAAAAACAGAAATCAGGGCAAAGAAATCAACGATGTCAGTATTGTATATGTAAAATGATTAAGGTTATACCCGATACATGCATAAATATTCCGATATAGGTACACACCTATCTTTATAAATGTTTATCAGATTACTCAAACTTCTAATGTTAAAGTTTAAACACTGAGGAAAAAAACTAATGCTACGGCACTATTTAAAAGAAAGAAAGAAAGAAAAAAAAAAAAAAATGTTATTTAGATTCATAAGGGTTCTATGTAAAACCCTTCTTGCCTTCCAAATAATCCTTCTTTATTTCCAAACAATCATCAAAGAACCCTTCATTCCAAAAACGGTTCATAGGATGAAAAAGGTTCTATGAAGAACTCTTTGCCATACAAAGAACCCTTGTCTTCCAAAAGGGGTTCTTCGGATGAAAACGGATCTTGGTAGATTACTATCACACTGCAAAGAACCCCCTTTTTGTTGTGTGTAGCCTGTACCAGCTGGCAAAGATGCACCTATTTGTATGCGCTAATCATAGCCTACTGGTAAATTAATAGGATACAATTTAAACAATCTAAATATGATTTATGATTGATTGGCTGTAATGATTGTTTCTGTTTTTTGTTGAGATGGCATGAAAGCAGTATTGATTCAATCAGTGTGTCCCCATTTCCACATCAAAAGGACAGAATGTTGAAACCGTTTTTTTTTTTTTTTTACCCACGAGCTCAGGGGACTTCCTCGTTACCCATTTAATATATTTTTCTGTAGGTTTTTAAGAATGCATATAATGCCGTAGGCTACAATTAATACATTGATTGAATTATGTTGTAAAACGGTTACAGCTGTTCTCATAAATAGGTCTATAGGCTATATAGGCTACCATCATTAAACGAGTGAGTACTAGAATGTATTGGCAATGCAACATTATGCTATAGCTTTTCCACTATAGGCGAAGTTCATCAAACACTAATCATGAGTGGGCCAAAATGATTCAGTAGAATCAGGAATCGGCGTATTCAATGTATTAAGCAAAAGTATTTGGGCCCCCTCCTATGCCTAAATGGTCCTCACGAATGTTTAACGGCATACACATTTAACATGGTAACAATTTTAACCGGTGCCCTTCAGTGTAATCGCCTGTATCATCATGGAAAGACTCCCAAAATCAGAGCAGTAGCCATGGGGAGAAACGTTTTTCCTTAGCCTACACTCTTATGGTGTTAAATGGCTCTATAATTAGAGATGTAGGGAAAAGGCCCAAAGAGTTGTGTTAGAATTCAAATGAAGTGGGCCTAGGCCGGTTAAAATACGATAATAATAGCAATATTAATAACTTAATTCTAAATAACTTTGTAGCATAAATCATATTTTATTTTATTTTATTACAAATCTTAAACCATCACCTAAATATGTTTGAGTGAGAGAGAAACAATCTAAACCATGTAGACCACGAGTTGTGGACTAAAGACCCAGCCAGTGCATGAAATGTGTGTGACCACATATCAATATATTAGCTTACTTTTGTCACTTGTACCATCAATACAACGCTTGAGGAATGAGACCACGTGATATAGCGGGGCGGTCGAACTAGCCTGCAAGCCATTTTGGGAACAGTGTCAGTTTCTACTGCTATCAAGTGCCGCTCTATGCATAGCCTACTGCTTCATAGGGGTCGAGCACGGAGCAAACCGATAACCTATTTGGACCGGCACTGTTCAGAATCTGTGTAAAGTTTCTGACTCTCCGCGCGTTGATCTTTTTCTATTTGTTGAGAATTTCGCCACTGCCATTGAACAGCATTTGTAGCTCGTTCCAAGATGGCCGCTTGGGTTGCATACATTTTTTTCTGATCGACTTGTAACTTTCATTGTCCATCACATACGGGATATAACCCCTTAGGTATGTATTTACAGAACTTTTAGTTTTAACTTGCAAAAATACAAGTTTATATTAAATGTTATAGCATTGCAAATGCAAGACCACAGCAGGCTATCGGATTAATAGTGAACATCGGCAGTGGACCACACGGGCATATGGACACTCAAAGCACACACGATTGTAGAATGTTATATTATTTCAATGGTTATGTTTGTGTTCTTTCTGGAGCGCGTAACTTACAAAATTGAAACATGGTCGCAGATCTGTTCATAGCAGCCAATGTTAACGGATCTGCAGAGAAGCATCCACATTCGTATGTATTCTACCAAGCTGATTTCAAACAGTTGTCCCCACAACAGGCTCATTAGGCTGTTGTTTTCATGAAAGTGGTATCAAATATGATTTGTCGTTGTAGCAAAATTGCCACGTTTGTTTCCAATATAGATACGTTTATTCTGTCTTTCATTGAAAATAAATGGGCTACGTTGTAGATACGTAATTAAGTTGACAGGATTTCGCTGTTGTGAAGTTTTAGGCTATTGCGAATATACTACTTTGTTTAGGCAGTAAATAGTTAATAGGCTGGTTATAGCCTATTAAATGTATTTAATTCCGTTATGTTGAACAGAGATGGCTTTCTCACACACTGATTTTATGTCTTATCGCAAGAATAGACCTAGACTATGTTTTGTTATGTTATTCAGTCACTTGAAAAGTGTTGAAAATGTTAAAGATTGATGGTTTATTGCTGTGGATCATTTGATGATAAATAGATTTGATGAAATGACCTCATGGGATCATTTACAATGCTGTTAACATAATTAACAATGCGATGGGTACCATTCAAGATTGTTCAGATCAATGCAATGGTTGTCTTTCTCTGATCAATAATGAGTAGGCTACTAGAGATCCATTCTCGACCTTCTGCGCAATTGATGTGTGGTCCTCGACGTTCACTAGGCGATGTCAATATAATTTTCAAATGTATCTTCGTCGCAGTATGGTTTAATGCAATTTAGCCTGGCCTACACAAGATCAATAGATTGTCTCGATCACCAATTGGCCAAATGTTGTCTCAAAATTCAGAGCACCACTCGAATCTAATTTGAAATCAAGATAAATGCCTTAGCCTACTGGGGTGTTGCTCATCATCTAGTTCTGAAATAATAGTCAGCTAATTATATTTGTTTGGATTAGGACCTGATCATATTTTTATGCTCATTCGGCTGTGGCCATTGGAATATAGGCCGGCTCGAGGCTACTATTATTAGGCCTGCCTATATAAACTATGTAAACACAATCAATAATGTAGGCCTATTCTTGTGATGACATTGTTTGACACAATAAGCTGAGTCAAAAACTCACATGTAGGCCAAACACATATAAATAACAAAATGTTTCACGTTTATTAAATCTTTAAATTATACCTATTTCTCCCCACCCACAATAAGGTCAGTCGCGTTTCTTGTTGGTCAACTTTCATAAATGCATTAAAAACAGACTATAATTTTCTGCTATGTGAAATGTTCTGCACTAGATCAGTCATGTCTATAGGCCTAACAATGGGATTGACCCATAATAATATTTGAAAATCGATACATTCGAGAAAGAAAGTTAACTTTTGCGTAATTTGGGGCATGATGGATTATTTCTTTCGTTTATGGCTACAATTTCGTTGTTGCAATGATAAGCTCTAATCAGACAATGGGATGCGTAGTTCAACAGCACAGGACAAGCATTGCTTTAAACGTTTTCACATCACAGTGAACTAACTAGCTATTGTCTTGAGGCGCGTGATAATGGGTACATTCGGAGATTACGTGCCTAATGTGAGCTCCCCGTTTATTGACAGGTATGACGGGTCAGAGATTTGTCCAACTAAATGTTCAAATATTTTAGGAATTAACTTCTTTTAGAGTTGATGATAAGAGGGCTGAGCCATTGCGCGCTGTTTAGTTAACACACATAGCTGAGTAGAATGAAACGTGCGATTTTTGTAGGTCTGGAGTTCACACTGCCATGTTTGCGTGAACATGCGCCAACATAGTGTGACACATGCGTCTTAATTCTTGCTTGGTCATATAGTTAAAATAATCACAATTTTCGAGTGTGCTGCATATTCTGTCGAGTCTACTCTGTTGCACAACCATTCGACATCGCTGTATCCATCCGAAGCATTGATCCATTGACATTTGTGATGAATAGGCTAGGTTTTTTAAATAAATCAACATTATTGATTATCAGCTGCCCATGGTAGATGCTATACAGCCAAGGAGGTCATTGCAATAGTCTACATTTCGCACATAAGCCTATGATTTAACAATTATGATTGGTTAGTCCAACATTTAATTTGACAAATAGCCTACAGTGAGTTATTGTCTTGGAACGCATGTGGAGATGCATAATGCGCGCTCCCAGTTTCTCGACAGGTGTAGGAATGTATACATTTAACTCAATTTTCCAACACAAGTTGTGCGCTCGTCAGATACGCTATGGTGTGCTTCTTTTAGAATGGCCATGCATAAGAGGGATGAAAGAGCTTATTGCGTCTTGTATCAGGTCAAGCTTGCGGTTTGTAGGCAAAGCCGGTACTTCACTGTTTGCGTCTGCATGCAGTCGCAGGACACACTTTACTTACAATCTTATACAGCCCATAATGACAACGCGCCACATTGATGTCGCATGATCGCATAATACTGAAATTAATCGAAAGTCCTTCTCTCGGGCAATTAGGTAATTATCAATGCAATGTGAAATGTATCCTACATAGGCTGCCTACGAAGATATTGATAATAAACATATTGATCCATTATAAAATGAGCACAAGATATTAACATTTAGTTGGAAACGTTCCTCTAAATCCGTCAAGAAACCGCTTAGTCTACACTTAAAAAATGTGGGTAATTGGGGTTCTATCCAGATCCAATTTTTCTATGACTAGGTTATACTCCGAATTTAGGCTGCATAATGTATGCCAATAATAGGGCAAATAATGGTTGTTTACTGTGTTTTAAGTCAATTAAATATATTGCCACTTTGCGTTATAGACCTAGCAATGTTTTTAATGAATTGAGCTTTGGAAAAGGTTGATCATCATTCATCGGCCAAATCGCCCTATAACAAATAAACTCGCACACATTCCGGACATGAAAAAGTAGCCTTATGCATGTGCTGTCAGTTTGCAATTTTTTTTAACCTCGCATCGAAATCAACATTTCTGTGACGTGCTTCTGGAATTGTTAGGCTATTCTAGATAAATCAAACGCTTGGCTTGAAGTGAAGACTTCTGGAGAAGCTGGAAACAAAATTCATGGTAGCAATTACAAAAGGGTAAATTGTTATTGGGCTACATAAAATTCTATAATAAATAGGCCTACGAGATAAATATTGGTTTAACCTATTTAAATTCACCAAAATAATCTCCAGGTTCGTTTTTCGCAGGGTAGACATTAAAACAGTAACATAAATGCTTTACATTCTCAAGGCACATCGCCGCCCGTTTGTGTTCTGAACAGATTGCGAAACTACGCTGTATCCATTAATTCATTTGTTTATCCTTTCTTATAGGATTTTACAATTTTAGGACAATGCACAGAACAACAAAAATCAAGATTACTGAGCTGAATCCACATTTGATGTGTGTCTTGTGCGGCGGATATTTTATCGACGCAACCACCATTGTGGAGTGTTTACACTCATGTAAGTTGTCGTCAGTTGGATTTAATTCAAAATACCACACAATGCAAGTTGCTGTCTATGCCCACAGTTTTGACTGATTCGTTTGGCTTAAAGTATGCAGTGTTGTCAAATTGTTTTGATTATTTTGTCTTTTCAGTCTGTAAAATGTGCATTGTTTGTTATCTGGAGACCAGCAAATTCTGTCCAATTTGTGATGTCCAGATTCACAAAACGAAACCCCTTTTGAATATTAGGTGAGTAGCCTATATATGTCATTTTGTAAGGCAATAAATTAAAGTTCTATAATATTTTTTAACTCGAATATGAGTGTGGAGACTTAGGGCTCAAATAAATTGAAACCACATTACAATATTGGCATCTCTTTTCCAAGTAAACCCTGGCTCAGAAATGAATCATACAATTTGCTGAAATAATTTAAAAAAAAAATCTATTTCAGGTCTGACAAGACCCTTCAAGACATTGTTTACAGGTTGGTACCTGGGCTTTTCAAAGGTCAGTACATTTTCCCGTTCATCCCCTCAAGTTGGTTTGTAAAAATGTCAAGTGCATCATAATACATGAACAATTATTTATTATTTTGCTTGCAGATGAAATGAAACGAAGGAGGGATTTCTATGTTGCACATCCTTCTCTTGATGGTAAACAAGTTGAATCAATGGCGAAGCATCTCAAGCATATCATTGCAACTTCAATGTTCATGTTGCTTTATCATTAGAAAGAGGAGGATTGGCACACTTGAATACTAGGTTGGTTTCTTATTTTGTAGCTGGAAATGGATCAAATGAAGAGCGAGGGGAGGTGGCAGATGAAGAAAAGAGAATAATAGCCGACAATGAGATTATAAGCCTGTCCATTGAATTTTTTCATCAGAGCAAGTAAGGCTGCTTTCAAACCGCCAAAAAGTATGCTTAAAAAATGCAGCCAACCCCCATGCTTGTCAATTATTTCTTTGCTCTTTTTTCCAATTGTAAATTTAGCTTTTCTCTTAGGCTGGGAAATGAGGATGGTGAAGTCAAGGATACGAAGACAGAGGTGATTGTTTTAACCCTAAGAAAATTGTATTGGTGTCTTTTAAATACAGGGTCAATCCAGATGGCTGTAAAGTAACGCAGTGTTTATCAAGTCTCAACTCAACTTACCTTTTTTTTGTCTGAAGATGATTGACAAGCGATACTTGCAATGTCCAGCAGCCATGACCATAATGCATCTGAGGAAATTCCTTCGAAGTAAAATGGATATTCCATGCACCTATCAGGTGACTACGGATATTTAATCAATGATTATTCATGTAATTATTTGAAATTCAGTGAACAATGGACCTATCTGAAATGTTGTGCATTTGTATAGACATTGTGTAGATTTGTTAAACTTAGAATCGACTTTGTTTCTTAAAAAAAAATACTGTGTACAACTGATTGATTATGGCTAGATTTTTACTAAAGTTTCACACTGTTTATATAAATGATTAATCACACCTAATCTTTTCTCTCAAAATGTGTTGTTCACAGATAGAAGTTATGTATGAAGATGAACCATTGACGGATTACTACACATTAATGGACATTGCACACATCTACACCTGGAGAAGGGTAAGCATTTACCCTTGCACTTCAACACATGAAATATCATTTTTTTCTAATAAGACCTTGAAATGATATGCTTTGTTGTTTTACTTATTTATAAGGGGAAAGTATAAGGTTGTGAAGTGGTGCATCCATTCAAGAATTCGATTCTCTACCAAGCAATATGTTCACATGTATTTTGGAGAGCTTACACATTTATTTAAAAAAAATCTCTCTATTGCTTGTTTAAAGCTCATGTCATTCTTAAAATACATGCTCAGAGGAGGCCATCTGAGAATATGGTTATAAGTCACAGAAAAGTCCCCTGTACACATAAACTTAAGAAAATCTTCACTTGTTTTAGAATGGTCCCTTGCCATTGAAATACCGGGTACGAACAGGCTGCAAGAAGATGAAGATGAGCAGCCCAAGAAACGGGGCCAAAACCACACAACATGCTGGAGGAGTATGCTATGACTCTGGGACTGGGGGTGACAAGCATCTGAACAATGACCCCGAAGCTCCCTCCACCTCATCCTCCTCTCTGCCCAGTCCGAGCCACAGAATTGTCCACTCATCATCATCATCGCTTACCCACTTCCCCCACCTCTCCAGCATTGGCACCTCAACAAACGGTATCTTAACAAAAGCGGGTCCAAATCAACTTTCCCGGACATTCACGCCAACATAGACTGTAGATACTTTTATTATTGTTTCAAACATTTGCCGTTTTTATATAATCCTATGTGGACAATATATTTGTTCATTTGTCTAAGAAAGACTGTGGAAAGACTTATTGAATTTGCTCAATGGCATCTGCAGATCGGATTTGAAATGGCTAGCCCAGTAATGTAATGTGGAATGTGGAATGTGAAAAAAATATCACGTTTACTTCAAACCTGGACATTCCAATGATTCCTATAACTGAATTGCCAAATACTCTAGTTGATTGAAATGGAAATGTGATTTTGGCTTCGTCAACTTAATTTGTCAACACACAACAATAGTTGACAAAAATAGTTGACTATTGCCCTCTGCATACATGTAATGGGGAATTTAATAAACACAACCTGATTGTTTTGGCTTTAAGGGTGCAATCTGCAGTAGGTACTGCTGTTAAATGGTCACTTCAATTAACAATATACACTATACAAAACTATGTTGACACCCGTTCAAATGAGTGGATTCGGCTATTTCAGCCACACCCATTGTATAAAATCGACCACACAGTCATGCAATCTCCATAGACAAACATTGGCCGTAGAATGGCCTTACTGAAGAGCTCAGTGACATTCAACGTGGCACCGTCATAGGATGCCACCTTTCCAACAAGTCAGTTTCTTCCCTGCAATTTCTTCCCTGCTAGTGCTTTCCCTGTCAACTGTAAGTGCTGTTATTATGAAGTGGAAATGTCTAGGAGCAACAACGGCTCAGCTGTGAAGTGGTAGGCCACACAAGGTCATCGAATGGGACCACTGAAGCACGTAGCGTGTAAAAAATCGAATGTCCTCGGTTGCAATACTCACTCCCGAGTTCCTGAAAGCAACGTCAGCACAATAACTGTTTGTTGGGAGCTTCATGAAATGGGTTTTAATGGCTGAGCAGTCGCACACAAGCCTAAGATCACCATGCTCAATCCCAAGCGTCGGCTGGAGTGGTGTAAAACTCGCCGCCATTGGACTCTGAAGCAATGGAAACGCGTTCTCAGGAGTGTTTAGTGAAGCTTCACCATCTGGCAGTCCGACGGATGAATCTGGGTTTGGCAGAAGCCAGGAGAACTCTACCTGCCCCATTGCATAGTGCCATCTGTAAAGTTTGGTGGAGGAAGAATAATGGTCTGGGGCTGTTTTTCATGGTTCGGGCTAGGCTCCTTAGTTCCTCTGAAGGTAAATCTTAACGCTACAGCATACAATGACAGTCTAGACGATTCTGTGCTTCTGACTTTGTTTTAGCATGGCCCTCCTGTTTCAGCATGGCAATGCCCCCGTGCACAAAGCGAGGTCCATACAGAAATTGTTTGTCGAGATCGGTGTGGAAGAACTTGACTGGCCTGCACAGAGCCCTGACCTCAATCCCATCGAACACCTTTGGGATGAATTGGAATGCTGACTGCGAGCCAGGCCTAATCACCCAACATCAGTGCCCATCCAACTAATGCTCTTGTGGCTGAATGGAAGCAAGTCCCTGCAGTAATGTTCCAACATCTAGTGGAATGCCTTCCCAGAAGACTGGAGGCTGTTATAGCAGCAAAAAGGGACCAACTCCATATTAATGCCCATGATTTTGGAATGAGATGTCCAACGACCAGGTGTCTACATACTTTTGGTCATGTAGTGTATATAGGCTACCCAATACCCGATTCTTGAATATTTAACGGGATAGTGTGAGATTTTGGCAATTTAGCCCTTTTCTACTTATCCAGAGTCAGATGAATTCATGGATACCATTTTTATGTTTCTGCGTGCAGTTTGAAGGAAGTTGAAGCTAGTTTGCGAGCCTAACTAGCCTTAGACTTCCAGTTATTGCACTAACGCTAGTTAGCAACTTCCTTCAAACTGCACGCAGAGACATAAAAATGGTATCCATTAATTCTGGGTAAGTAGAAAAAGGGCTTAATTGCTATTCCTTTAATCTTAGTAGGCCTACAACTGCTCCATCATAACCCAAAAGGTTGTGTCTTATACAGGGACTATGTCTGAAAATGATCATGTTGAGCTCATTCACTGTCAGTACTTTTGGAGCTCCATCTATGAATTTGAGAGTGGTTACGTATTCCTCCCCAACCCAATCCCTCAGTGTAATAGCAAAAAAGGGATGGAGTTTGGCTTATTATAGCATTGCTTCAGTATAAAAAAAAACATACACGAAATGTGCACTCGTAGGCCTACATACAGTATTATTAGAATATATTCTTATTTTAGCACAAGGCATTGCTGCAAATTTAAAAGTTGAAAGGCCTACAATATCAGTGGAGAGAGATGTAGGCTATTGATAGGACATAAATTCAATTGACATGGTTTAGAAATGCCTACAAAACGTTCTCTAAAACCAAATGAAGTTAAGCTAAATTAAGACAATGGATTAAAATAGGCTTAATTTTCTACAGACATCTCCACGTGTTCGGGAAAAACATGCCTGTTTCACAATTCACTGTTGCAAAAAAACACCTTTGAACATGAATGCAACTGCAAGTCCTTATAACATTTTAGACTAATGAATTAGAATGGTCAAAGATTAGCCTACATTTATAGTGCATTAATGAATTAGGCTAATTAATGAATTATGGGAGAAAAATTACTTCATAATGATCATGATTTGGATTACGATTTTGAAAGCTTTTTTTTTAAAACACAAGGCCAGACTAGACTGCTTTGAGAGCTTTTGCACATTAATTCCTGCAATTACACATAATTTCACTTTGAAATAAAGGCTGCATGAATAGGCATCATAGCCGTAGGAAGTAGGGGTCCCCCCCCCTCCCACACACACACACACACACTACTTCCTGCGGCTATGATTGGCGTAGTTCACATTGGCTATGATGCCTATTCATGCAGTCATTGTTTCAAAGTGAATTACCCAAAATTGACTGTTAAACTAGGCTATATAATAGATCATAGTAGGCAACAATGCATCTAATAGCCTGTATACTTTGATATGTGTCCCATAGTGTGGCATCTTATTTATTTCATTCATTAACAAGCCGATGTGAATCAAGATTTCAACCCAACGCTCAACCCTGTTTTTTTTTTCAGTTAGGCCTTAGTGCATTTCAAGCTAAAAATATACCTCAAAGCCGACAAGGAGCTTTTAAAACATCTCAAATATCCCAGGGATACATTTGTAAACAGGTAGGCTACAATCCAGATTAGAGCACCATTAAAACTGTGGATAGTGTATTTGCACATTATACACACATTTTCATTTGAAAACTATTCTTCACTGATGTTGAATATATTTTTGGAATAAGAGGTTAATGAATGGTACTGCAACACAGTCTCATGAATAAGGTGTTACTGTTATGAAGAGAGGAAGGCTACACACCACTCTCTCACTCTCACATTTTACCTAGTTATTTTCAGATGATCTCATTTGGCTCTTTTGCCGCTTTGGCAAATGTGGGTTTTCTATCCTAGTTCGCTCCTCTCCCTTTAGGCTTTACAGACGCTCCTCACCCCTTGGCTGCAACCCTTCTAATTTAGTGTGCCCTGCATGTACAACCCATGTGGTATTCCTGGTCTGTCAGCCTTTGGAACTGCCAATCTGCGGTCAAGAAAGCTGGGTTCATCTCAAACTATGCTGCCCTTCAGTCTCTTGACTTTTTAGCCGTGACGGAGACATGGGTCACCCCAGAGAATACTGCTACTCCAGCTGGTCTCGCTTAATCTGAGTATGTTTTCTCTCATAGTTTGTTAGCATCTGGTCGCCTCGGTGGTGGTAAAGGGCTACTCATTTCTCCTAAATGGAGATTTTCTCTTTTCTCCCTCTCACCTGTCCATCTCATTTGAATTCCATGCTGTCACCTTCATTTGTCCACTCAAGCTTAACATTGTTGTCATCTATCGCCCACCAGGTGCCTTTTAGAGCAGGGTTTACCAAACACGTTCCTCGGGTACCCAAGGGGTTTTGGTTTATGCCCTAGTACTACACAGCCGATTCAAATAATCAACTAATCATCAAGCATTGGTCATTTTAATCAGCTGTGTAGTGTTAGGGCATAAACCACATTTTGGAAACACTGCCTTAGAGAGTTCCTCAATGAGCTTGACACACTGATAAGCTAATTTCCTGTCGATGGCTCACCGATCTTTGTACTTGGCGACTTCAACCTTCTGACATCTGCCTTCGATTAATTTCTTTCCAACTCTCTCTTTCTCCTCCTTGCCTCCTTTGACCTCATCCTTTCCCAGTCCCCTCCCACTCACAAGGAAGGCTCACGCTTGACCTCATCTTTACTGGAGGCTGTTCCTTTTCTGTTTCCCCGTCCTCCAACCCTAGCCACGCAGTTCCTACCCAGATTGTCAACTGCCATCGCAATCTTCGCACTCTCTTTCCTACTACTCTCTCATCCTATCATCTATCCCTTCTGCTAAATCCTTGTCCCTCCTGTCCCCTGATTATGCCTCTTCAACCCTACTCTCCTCCCTTTCCACATCCTATGACTTGCACAAAACAGGGCCGTGGGCAGCTGAGCGAAAATGGAGGAAAACTAAACTTCCGGAGGACCTATCATCCTTCCACTCCCTCCTCTATAACCTTCCCTTTCTCTGTATCTGCTGCCAAACTACTTTCTATCACTACATTTCAAGCTTTTCTGCCTCTAACCCCAGTAAACTCTTTCCCACCTTCTCCTCCCTTCTTAATCCTCCACCCCCACCCCCTTCCTTGTCCCTCCTCCCTTTCTGCGGATGACTTCATCAACCACTTTGAAAATAAGGTTGAAAACATCCGCTCCTCATTCACTCAGCCTGTTGAGTCCACTTGTCCCACTCACACAGAACTACCCTACGCCTTGACCTCTTTAACCCCTCTCTCTCTAGATGAAATCATGCAACTAGTAAGGTCTGGCCGCCTGACAATCTGCCCGCTCGAACCCATCCCCTCCTCCCTTCTCCAGACCAACTCTGGAGTCCTTCTCACTTCCCTCATCAACTCATCCCTGACCCCTCTAACTCCAAAATGGACCAAGTTGCTCCCCTACTCAAGAAACCAACACTCCACTCCTCTGACGTCAAACACAACAGACCGGTATCCCTTTCCAAAACACTTGAGTGTGCTGTCTGACCAACTCTCTCACTATCTCTCTCAGAATGATCTTCTTGACCCTAACCAGTCAGGCTTGAAGATTGCTCTTCTCTGTGTCATGTAGGCTCTCCGCACTGCCAAATCTGACTCTCTCCTCTGTTCTCATCCAAATCCTCCGCTGCTTTTGACACTGTGAATTGCATTCTAAATTGAAGATCATGATTAGGTGATTATTGGAGTCAGGTGTGTTAGCTGGGGCAAAACTGTGACATCAATCAGGCCCTTGAGGACTTGAATTGCCCACCCCTGCTCTACAACATCTGTAGAGTACAACTCTACCTTACACAGGAAGCGCCACAGGTCCTAATCCAGGCACTTATCATCTCCTGTCTTGACTACTGCAACTTGCTGTTGGCTTGGCTCCCTGCCTGTGTCATCAAACACCTGCAATTTGTCCAGAACATTGCAGCCCGCCTGGTGTTCAGCTTTTCCAAGTTCTCCCATGTCAACTTCTCCGCACACTCCACTGGCTTCCAGTCAAAGCTTGCATCCACTACAAGACCATGGTACTTGCCTATGGAGAAGCAAGAGGATCTGCCTCTCCCTACCTTCAGGCTATGCTCAATCCCTACACCCCAACCAGAGCAATCCGTTCTGCCATCTCTGGTCTCTTGGCAGCTAACACTCATCCCAGTCCAAGCTCTTCTCTGTCCTGGCACCCCAATGGTAGAACCAGCTTCGCCTTCAAGCTAGGACAGAAGAGTCCCAGCCAAGACCCTAACACTGGGATAGAGTTTCACATTTCAGCAAGACAAATGGCCTAAAATGCAAGACCAAAACTACACTGGAATGGCTTACCAAAAAGATGTTGAATGTCCCTGGGTTGCCTTGTCTAAATTAGGAAATTCCACCTAATTTTGAAATAGCAACCAAAGATTTGTATAACTAAACCAAGATAGTTCATCTGGGTTGTTTACCCAGATGAAAATGAAGCATAGTGGGCAGTACAAAAAAGGTGGGCAAAGCCAAGCGCGAGATCCAATTGTATCATATATTTGCATATTTTCATTAGGGAACGCCTCCTCTGTGAAGTGGGCATGTGCACAAACTGAAGTCGACCTTGCACTCTTTCTAAACAACGCAATTTTGGGAAACTTTGGCCAAGCCTACAAAACATAGTGCACTGTGTAACAGATTTTCGTTTTTGGAACAAACATTTATTGAGATCAGGTGTTTCATCAATATTTTTTTGTTGTTGCAGAATGTCGGTCTAGTTTCGCCGAGTTCCATCCTCTCCCACTACTACGTCTCGACCTCCCCTCACTACCATATTTGATGGTGAGAAAACGTTCTAAAAAGATGCTTCAACTTTATGCCACTGTCTGGGGTTCCCATTATGTCTGTGTAGCAACTTTGATGAAAAATGCCCCCAGTTTATTCGACAAAATCAATGTCACCCCCCAAAAAAATGTTGTGACATGTAATATAGAAGCAATTTTATAAAGATTGGCAACTGTTCGACAGGGGTTTATTGCGACAAACGATGATGGAAACTGTGTTTTTCGAATAAATGATGATTGCCGAATACAGGTCCACTCTACATTTGAATTCTAAATGCCCACTGCTTGCAAAATAAAACATTTCAACTATAAAAATGTTTCTTTGCAGGCTCCTTGTCCTGACATTCCATAATGCCTGAATTGCCTCGCTTTGCTTTTCCGTTAGGCTAACAAGTTTCACCATCCAATTATTTCAGATCTACAGGAGTGCAAGTTTCATCATGGCTCTGAGTAGCCTAAGCATTCGATAGTGCATGCCCATGTGCGCTAGATCCGTGGCGGTGCGTTAGCACATGATAATTATTAGAATATGGCAAATATTAGTAAATTATTGTATTCTATCCATGGTGGCTTTCACGTGCTGCCTGACACATGGTCATACAGATTATCGCCAATTTTTATTAATGCGCAACCACTACATTTTTATTAGGCTCTGCGTTCTTCTATGATGATATCATGGAGGTCCGCAAACTATCATTTAAGAGCTTGCCGCCACCTACTGTGCTGGAATGTACAATCAATCATGATCTGCCCAATTCTGTACCACCATGGTAATAAAACTCTAAACCAAATAAATCCGAACTTCTACCACACCCTCCTCCAAAAACCCCTCCCCAACCCCATTAAACTGTATCTATATCATGCTGAAACACTCCGCCCTTAGGATTGTTCAACATGCCAACAACCATTTCAACAGTAACATCTGTTACCCCCAATATTTATTTTGCCGTCTCCACAATAACCTTCAATCTGGCATTTCTGCTTTCCACAACCTGAGTCGTATTGATAACCTTACCAATAAAAGCTATTAAGTCAACTTTATTCATTATCAAAGTGTCCTTTGACACAACACATTCATGAGCACAAGATTTCTGAACAGGCCTCGAAACCATGCCAGGACTATCAGAAGCACCAGCCCCGACAGTAGGTCCACTTACTACAGGCACATTCATGTAAGCTCCATCAGTCCATGCTGTAGTTCTACCAATCTATTTTACGGCCTCTGCATACGATACATCATGACTGATCCTATATCTCTTAGCCACTCTCTGTACCTGGCATCCACCAAATGCTGCACTGTGTTCTCCCCCACAATTACAACACTTAACCTTCACATTGCTTCCACATTCACCGTAATCATGTGCCCCTCCACACTTGGCACATCTATTCTTTCCTTTACACTGAGCAGCTACATGTCCCTTTTAAAACACTGCAGAGGATATGGGACAAATTCTCTTAACATTGAAACTAAGGAATTCTATCTGTACTTTTCCCGGAAAGACGTTCTCAAACCTCAGCATCACTGATAAGCTTTCACTTCTTTGTCCTTCTTTCCTACTGATGAAACCTTTTGGCCTCAATCACTCTGCCTCCCTTCACATTTTCTTTAATATCTAGTGGACATAGATATTGGGACCCCAGTGAAAACTCCTTTCAATCTAGCATAAGCACCAGGGACCTGCCTTTTTAATCTTCTTCCCATCAAGTGTTTTCCATTTTCAGAATCTTCTCTTGCTGAGCCTGGCTACCACACAATATTAACAACCTACCATTTCCAATGAACCAAGCTAATATCACTTCACCTACCTCTTTATCTACAGCCTTAGTTAGTCGGATAGGGTGTAAAGTGAGGCCCTGTGGTCTCATCAAACACTATCACCACTTTCCACTCCGACACATCATTACTCTTGCTTCCTACCTTGGCCCTCTTTATGCTTTCTTTACTTTATCCTGATCTTTCCACTACCGACCATTCCGGTCCTTCACCCTCATCCTCCCGCTTCATACCATTACAACTGACACACATATTGTTCTCATTCCAGCACAGCAATTGGTTGCTTCACCAACTTTTTCTCCATTTCCTCCACGCTACTCGCCGGTGTTTGGGAAAGTGTTATGTCATTTCAGCCAGCTGTTTTTGACAAAAAAAATGTTACATGGAAATGCGCCCTAGCAAGCAAGCAATTGTCACATCTATTTTCTATGCAAACTTTCTAAATGTCGAAAAAAAACAAAAAAATCACTGGACAAGTTAATGGAAACATAGCTACTGACACCTGCTATTAAAAGCAGTTATTTCAATAATTAGGTCAGAGGGACCAAACCTTTGTTCAAAAAGCCATTCAATTTACCAGCCAATCAGGATTCAGAGCCAATCGGTGCAATTAACATTGTAGCTATGGTATTGCCTGGATGATGAATGGTTAAAATTAACTTGGTTTATTCAATAAATAAGAAATAAAGACTCCAGCCACCCAAGTCAATGACTCCAGCCACCCAAGTGTTATGTTATTATGGAGACTAGAGAGACTGGGTGTAGTAGGTATATTCTGCTTGGTCCAAGACGACTTGGGAGTGGGTGGGAATTAAAAAGTAGACCAGGTAGCCAAAAGGGCTTGAAAAAAAAGAGACACTACCTGACCAAAAGTATGTGGACACCTGCTTTATGCATGGACCTCGCTTTGTGCACAGGGGCATTGTCATGCTGAAACAGGAAACAGCCTTCCCCAAACTGTTGCCACAAAGTTGGAAACACAGAATCGTCTAGAATGTCATTGAACAACGTAGCATTACAATTTCCCGTCACTGGAACTAAGGGGCCTAGCCCGAACCATGAAAAACAGCTCCAGACCATTATTCCTCTTCCACCAAACTTTACAGTTGGCACTAGCATTCAGGCAGGTAGCGTTCTCCTGCCATCCACCAAACCCAGATTCGTCCATCGGACTGCCAGATGGTGAAGCGTGATTCATCACCAGAGAACGCATTTCCACTGCTCCAGAATCCAATAGCGGCTTGCTTTACACCACTCTAGCTAATGCTTGGCATTGTGCATGGTGATCTTAGACTTGTATGGCTGCTCAGCCAAGGAAACCCATTTCATGAAGCTCCCGACAAACAGTTATTGTGCTGACATTGCTTCCAGAGGCAATTTGTAACTCGGTAGTGAGTGTTGCAACCAAGGACAGGCGATTTTTACACGCTACGCACTTCAGCAATCAGTGGGTCTGAACACTTATGTAAATGTAATATTTATATTTTTTACGAAATGCCTAACAACCTGATTTTACTTTTCTTAATAGGGATATTGTGTGTAGATTGATGAAAAAAGCAACAATTGAATGAATTTTAGAATAAGACTGTAACGTAACAAAATGTAGAAAAAGTCTAGGGGTCTGAATAGTTTCCAAATGCACTGTAAAGGAACAAGATCATCCACATGTATTGATTACACTTTTACTAATACTGTAGATCTTTGTTCTAAAGCTGTATTCGTATCCATTCGATGGAGTGATCACAATGAAGTGGCTATATCAAAAGTTCCAAAAGCTGGGCCTAAAATAGTGTATAGGTGTGCTGTGACACTTATTTGGATGATGTTACAAATATTTGTTGGTCTGATGTGATTAAAAAGGAGCATCCAGACGCTGCACTGATGAATTTATAAAATTAATTCTTCACATTTTTGATAAACTTGCACCTGTTAAGAAACTGACTCTGTTGGAACTGTTAAGGCTCCATGGATTGATGTGGAATTGAAAAAACTGTATGGTTTAAAGAGATGGGGCAAAAGGAGTGGCTAATAAGTCCGGCTGCACATCTGACTGTCTGCAAATTGAGTAATGATGTGACTAAACTCAACAAAAAGAAGAAGAAACTGTATTATGAAGCCAAGATCGATGATATAAAGAATGATGGAAAAACAACTTTGGATTACTTTAAATTAAATTATGGGCAGAAAGACAAATTAAACTCACAAAGCCATTTGATGTTGCCAAATATTTGAATGATTACTTTATTGGCAAAATGGGCAAACTTACGCAGGAAATGCCAACAACTCATGCACAAACAAACTAATAATGAAAGAAAAGCATTGCAAGTTATAATTTTGTAAAGTTAGTGCGGGAGAGGTGGAAAATGTATTGTTATTGATCAATAATGACAAACCTGGCATTGACCCCTGAGATGGAAAGATACTGAGGACGATAGCTGACTCAATAGCAACTCGTATCTGTCATATCTTTAATCTGAGCCTAGAGGAAAGTCTTCGTCCTTAGGCCTGGAGGGAAGCCAAAGTCATTCCGCTGCACAAGAGTGGTAAAGCAGCCTTTACTGGTTCTAACAGCAGACCTACTGCCAGCTCTCAGCAAACTGTTGGGAAAAAATTGTGTTTGACCAAATACAATACTATTTCTTTGTAAACAAATTAACAACAGACTTTGAGCATGCTTGTTGAGAAGGGCACTCAACATGTACTGTACTGACACAAATGACTGATGATTTGTTGAAAGAAAATGATAAGAAGAAGATTAGATTTCAGTGCAGCATTTTACAAAATTGACCATAGCCTGTTGTTTAGAAAACGAAAGTGTTATGGCCTTTCAGAGCTATCTATCTAATAGAACTCTAATAGAACTTTCTTTAATGGAAGCTTCTCTAATGTCAAACATGGAAAGTGGGGAGTACCGCAGAGCTGCTCCTTACTCTTTTCTATTTTTACCAATGACCTGCCTGCCACTGGCATTAAACAAAGCACGTGTGTCCATGTATGCTGATGATTCAACCATATACGCATTAGCAACCACAGCTAATGGAGTCATTTAAACCCTTAACAAAGAGTTGCAGTCTGTTTTGGCATTCAGGTCAAATAATTCAATATTGGTTTCATCAGACCAGAGAATCTTGTAATAAACTGGTCCTGAACATCTCTAAAACTAATAGCATTGTATTTGGTAAAAATCATTCCCTAAGAATCTGGTAATGAATGGTGTGGCTGTTGAACAAGTTGAGGAGACAAAATGACTTGGTGTTACCTTAGATTGTAACCTGTCATGGTCAAAACACATAGATTCAATGGTTGTAAATATGGGGAGAGGTCTGTCCGTAATAAAGAGATGCTCTGCTTTTTTGACACCACACTCCAAAAAGCAAGTCCTGCAGGTTCTAGTTTTGTTTTATCTTGATTATTTGTCCAGTCATGCCTAGTTAAGCTGCTGCTGCCCAGAACAGAGCGACACTGATTACAATGAAAAGCAAGCAAGAGGGCTAATACAAATACTATGCATGCCAGTCTCCCTTGGCGAAGAGTTGAGGAGAGACTGAGTGCATCCCTTTTTTTAAGAAACGTGTTGAAAATTCAGAATTTTTGTATAGTCAACTTACACACAGCTCTGACGCACACATTTACCCCACCAGACATGCCACCAGGGTTTTTTTCACAGTCCCCAAATCCAGAGCAAATTCAAGAAAGCGTACAGTATTATATAGAGCCATTATTGCATGGAACTCCCTTCCCTCTAATATTTCTCAAATGAACAGCAAATCTGGTTTCAAAAAAACATATAAAGCAACACCTCGCCGCACAACACCTCTCCCCTATTTGATTGAGATTTATGTGTATTAATATGTAAGCTACGTGTGCCTTTTAAAAATGTATGTAGAGTAGTTCTGTCCTTGAGATGTTCTTGTCTATTAATGTTCTGTGCAATGTTATGTTTCATGTTATGTTTCGACCCCAGGAAGAGTAACTGCTGCTTTCGCAAACAGCTAATGGGGATGCTAATACAATACCAAATAGTTAGCGTCAATTAATGGGCTACTAGTTCATTAGCTAGCTAGTTCTATTGAATCTTACAGCTAGCTGCAGACAGTGTGCTAGCAGTAGGCATGTTCTGGTTGAACTATCTCTGCAGGGCATAGGGAACTGTATGCTATACTTTTTTTAAACATTCAAATATGTCAAATATTTCTGGAGATATATTGCAATATTTCCTGTTTGTTTTCTTTTCAGACCCCCAGCAACTCACTCTCCCTGTGTCTAAAAAGGATGTTCCCTCTGAGCAGCACGGTGAGCAGGAATGTAGTCTTAGTCTGAGGCAGGAGGACCCAGAGAGCACACAGATTAAAGAGGAATATGAGGAGTTCAGGACCAGTAAGGGGAAAGAGCAGCTTCAAGGGCTGGAGCCTGATACTTGAGACTCCACATTTACTCAAAGTGACTGCAATGATCAGGACCCACCTCATCTCTCACATCCTTACCACACACATACTGTGGAGAACAGAGAGTGGGACTGTCTACCCACAAACACAACTGAAGAGGTCAAAACAGAACATGATGGACAGGGCTATAGAGTAACAGAACAAACTAATGACTCGATTCCCCTATCTGCAGTAAATCTGTGCTGTTCTGCAGCTCAATGGGGTGGAAAGTGGAGTACTATTTCCAGGATCTACACTACTTAAATCAAAGTCATGGGGGGGAAAAATAAAAACAAATCCCATACCAGGTGTGTGGAAAGACTTGTTTTTATGGGGCATTTTGTTTCATCCATCATGTGCAAGAAGACTTTGAGTCCACAGAACACATGATCAATCATCTGCAAAGTCACACTACAGAAATATATTATTGTAATGTTTGTAGTAAACACTTCTCCTTTGAGTCTCATCTAAAACAACAGAGGCGATATCAATGCAAAAAAATGAGGCAAATCCTTCATCCATATGGGACACCTGAATACACATATGAAGATTCACACAAGGGAGAAATTGTATCAGTGCAAAGAATGCGAGAAATGTTTCCCCAGTAAGCACAACCTGTACAGACATATAGCGATTCAGACATATTCTAATTTGAAAATACATAAGACTCACACAGGGGAGAAACGATATCAATGAAAATAATTTGGGAAATGCTTCATTCATAAGGGACACCTGAATACGCATATGATGATTCACACAGGGGAGAAATCATACCAGTGCAAAGAATGTGAGAAATGATTCAGCTGGAAGGAAAACCTAACCTCACATATGAGGGTTCACACAGGGGTGGAATCATACACGTACCCAGTATGTATAAAATGCTATAACACTGCACAGGTCCTAAAATTGCACACATTTCCCAGTCACCATAAGGAATGTTTCCAATAGTAAGAAGTAGGCCTACACATAAAAATTCCTTTTGAGTAAAATGCGTTAGTCCCAGAAGATGACTATCGTAAACCATCACCCTCTACAGGCCTTTTGTTTGGTGGGGCTTAGGACATAGAATCTAAAATCCAAAGATGATATTACTATTGTGGTACTTCATTTATTAATTTGTGTTTCTTTGTAGCAATAGTGACCTGCCCAAATGTTTCAACATGGTCCGTTCTTAACATCCTACTCATGGTTTACTCCAAAGTGGATATCTTGAGGAGATACAAATAAAAATGATTCCATTAAACTTGCCAGTAAATGTTCCTCTGTTTTCCAAAAGCCATGAAGATCAGAATCACAGAAGTTCAAATTCCAAAAATGTGATTGTTGAAGTGTCATATGCTTTTCTCTAGGGTTGCAAAATTCCCTGTAATTTAGCAAAGTTGCAAGGGTTTTCAGAAACTGGTATTTAACACCCACTTTTGGAAACGTATGGAAACTTTGGGAATTTATACTTACTTAGTTATTTGTCAGATTATTTATATCTGTGTCAAATGTTGTCCATGAGTTTCTATTGGATAGACCATATGGTTCAGGAGAAAATAGCCTATTAATGTAAAAAAAATAAACACCTAATCAAGAAAATGTAGCTATGTTCAAATCGGGGACAAGCTGTATTTGGCGCTTTTATTTTGAAGGCAATAAACCTCTAAAAACTGGTGTGATGTGTATGGAAACGGGAGGAGGAAACTTGTCGATTAAGCAGGAACTCTGTCAAAACAAAGTTGTGGAATCAAAAGTGCAAACACAGGATGGGTGTGCGAACTAAGTTGACACACATTGACAGGCAACAGAATTGGAACGTGTAGAGTGGACGATGAGGTGGTTTCCAGAATGGACGTCTATGGAAGGTGGATGGACGCAAGGACGATGGCACCCGATGAAGACAAAGATGATTCTGACCCAATGGGAGTGAGATTTTTGGAGAGAATGGATCCTTGCCTTCTGGCTGATCTATATGTGGTGTCCGGCTGGGTGGAGAAGAGGTTGAGGACTGTTGAATCAGTGAAAGTAACTCGAAGTGGACTAGTGATGATTTTTTTTGTGTTTCAGCCATTCAGAAATAGAGGATGGTCCACAACACATGCCTCGGGACAAGAATTGTGATTTTCTTTGCTCTCCGGAGCAGGGCGCCATTAAAATGAGTGACAACTGGGAACATGTTGAAACAGAAAAGACACTGTGTGTCCTGCTGAGTTTTAATGCAGACTTTACCCGACAAAGTCCCGTTAGGATGTGTCAGCTATCCCATGAGAGCTTTTGTCCGGATCCATTATGGTGTTTTAGGTGCCAAGCTGATGGTCATGTTGCAGCAGTGTGTAGGAGGGAGATTCCTAGATGAGAGAAGTGTGCAAGAGGACATGAGAGTATGTGTAGTATATGTGGAAAAAGCTTGTGTGTGTTAACTGTAGGGGTACCCATGGTGTTGGAGATCAGAAGTGTCCGGTGAGAGAAAGGCAGTTCGAGGTTGCCAGGGTCAGAGTAGTACAGATGGTGTTGTCTGAGGCAGGGAAGACAGAGTACTGGAAGATGGGTCCAGGGCAAAGGATCCTAAGAGGCTCCCTTGTGAGTAGGCCAAGGCCAATAGAGAATGATAGGAATAACATGTGCTTCAGTAAGGGTTCGTTCAGAAGTGGAACATAAATCACAGAAAATAGATGTTGTGGTGGCAGCTGCAGAGAAGTACTTGGGTGTACGATATTTTACTGCAGAAGAGTTACAAGTTGTGTTGAATGATAATGTCCCGCCCTCTCTGGCTTTTTTATTTTATTGAATATATAAAACATACAATCTACTTGCAGTGAAGCCGCTCAACATCTACATCACATTAGTCATCTAACAGATTCCCATCCAGAGCAACACTCAGAAGCAACCAGGGTCATCACACCGCTCAAGGGCACGTTGACAGATCTCCCACAAGGTCAAAAACGGGTAATCAAACCAGCGACCCATCAGCCACCAGCCCCCAACCGCCAGGCCACCAGCCCTCTAAGACCCCCCCCCCCTCCCCACAGTTCCCCAAGAGCTGCCCCTCAACCATCTGAGAACCCCCCCTGCCTCCCCCAAGGAAAATGTAATAATTACATTTAATCTGTAGCCTAATAAACTGCATGCTTTCCCTAGTCATAGTGGGAGGACCACACAGCATATTCTATTTAACTAGGCAAGTCAGTTAAGAACAAATTCGGATTTACAATGATGCCTACACCGGCCTAACCCGACGCTGGGCCAATTGTGCACCACCCTATGGGACTCCCGATCACAGCCGGTTGTGATACAGCCCGGGATCAAACCAGGGTCTGTAGTGACGCCTCAAGCACTGTGATGCAGTGCCTTAGCCAGAACCCAAACCGGCTGCGCGCGTGCGCCATCGTGCGCTATAGTGCATACATTTATTTTGTCCCCCTTCACCAAACGCGATCAGGACACGCAGGTTAACATATCAAAACAAACTCTGAACCAATGCTATTAATTTGGGGACAGGTCGAAAAGCATTAAACATGTATGGCAATTTAGCTAGTTAGCTTGCACTTGCTAGCTAATTTGTCCTATTTAGCTAGCTTGCTGTTGCTAGCTAATTTGCCCTGGGATATAAACATTGAGTTGTTATTTTACCTGAAATGCACAAGCTCCTCTACTCTGACAAATTAATCCACACATAAAATGGCCAACCAAATCGTTTCTAGTCATCTCTCCTCCTTCCAGACTTTTTCATCTTTGAACTTATATGGTGATTGGCATCTAAACTTTCATAGTATTACCATGAAGACAGACAAAACAGTTCGTATTTCAATCACCCACGTGTGTATAACCAATGAGGAGATGGCAAGTGGGCACCTGCTTTTATAAACCAATGAGGAGATGGGAGAGGCAGGACTTTCAGCGCGATAGGCGCCAGAAATAGGAATGACTTCTATTTTAGCCCTTGGCATCGCAGACGCTCGTTGACACGCACCAGCAGTGTGGGTGCAATAATTGAATAACATGGATTTCTAAATTTATTTTGCTATGCTCAAGCATGCGACATGTCCGGTCTGGTCAGCATGTTAGACCGCTGCTCCACTTGCGTGACTCCCAAGTTTACTTTGATATGATGGTTATTACATCAATATTTGCTCATAACATGGTGAGTGAGTGGGCTGCATAATAATTTCTCGCACAATTAAATTTACCGACACAAAAAAATCCCACAATATTGAAGGAACAAATTGTCTGTCGGCATTTATAAAGTTGTAACGTCATTTCATGTTTCCATCAACCCGGTCGTGACTTGTTTCATGCGTCAGGTAATTCATCTGCATGATACATTTGGATGGAAACGTGGTTAGTGAAGTAAATTCACACTCCAGAAACGCAGGCGCACACAGCCCATACAGTAGACAGCGGCATGGACCTCTAACGAACGTTTGCGGATCGCCATAATACCATAGAAGAAGGAAACCGGAAAAGGTAAAGAGCAGAGGATTGTGGGAAATGTAGCAAATTGTTAGTATATGCAGCAGCCAGTTGTAAGGGTAGTAGCTAGACACGTTAGCTGTATCACAGCAGAATTTATTTATATATATTTCGCGGTGCAATATTACCGCCAACATTGTCAAAGCCTCATAATGACCCCAGCTTCATTGGGCTTCTCGTTTATTCTGGCCGTCAGTATTTTTATTGCAAACCCAAGTCCCTCTCATGCTTGGGATTCAGACCTTGAGCTGTTCGACCTGGTGGAGGAAATTCAACAAAACTTTTACGAATTCCTGTCTGTTGAACAGGTAACGTTAAGTCGTCGTTAAGTTAGTTCTTTTGTAACCTATAAACGTTGGCTAGCTAGTAAATGTTTGTCTAACCTGAAGGGCTAAGTAGGTAGCTTGCCGGCTTGCCATTGTGCCACATTCAGGGATCTGTTTCGATATCGGGGCCTGCTGTAGTTTTTTTTTTTTTTAGCTAACTAGCTAACGTTTACTAGTTACGTGTACCGGGAGAGGAGCAAACCATGACGTGTCAGGTTGCTTGTTTCTTTTCACATTTTCAGTTGTCCATTCCTCCGTCCAGTCAAGTGAGGTACTGATTTAAAAATGGGTAAATATCGTTAGTTCTTCATCTTGCAAGGAACACTTGCAACTCTGTTGCTTCACCAGCCAAAGTGTGCAGGACTGGAGCATGTTTTTGGTCCAGCCCTACTCTAACATATCCGATTCAACTACTCCGTTTCAGCTGCGCATCAGCACCTTGATTAGCTGAAAGAGGTGTGTTGTGAACAACAGTCTGCATGCCCAGCATCTCTCGAGGCAGAGGGTTGGCCACCATATGGACATCCTTCAATGCTCCAGTCAGACCCATCAGAATGCCATGTCCTTGTGGGAAGTGTTAGCCCCGGGGGTGGTTACTGTCCACTGGATAGGATTGGGAAGCTTAGACCCTGGTGCCGTGGGGGTTGTCAGTCACCACATTGGAGGCAGAATGAGAGCATACATACTGATTTATTGCCATAAACCGGTGATTGTGTGATATCTCAACACACAATACCCTCTGAAAGGTGTCATGAACGTGTAGTTTTAGTTTTACTGTTCATCTCTCCTGACTCCAGGATGCCTCGTCAGTGGACATCAGAAAGGCCTATCGCAGGCTGTCGCTCACTTTGCATCCCGACAAGAACAAAGACGAGAATGCTGAAACCCAATTCAGACAGGTCAGCCCACTCCCTCACCATCTTAACACTCCCTACTCCCCCATGTTTTTTGGGGCGGACTGTACTCCACTCCATGGTGAAGGAAGTTTCTGAAACTCCACCAATGGAGTGAAGCAGAGACGAGGCTTTGTGGAATCTAGGTCAATACTTCAAAAAAATTGAAATTATGAAACGCCTATTGTGTACCTATGTTTGTCCTCTGTAGTTGCATGCCTTTGTTTGTTGAAATCCATACTTCAATAAATTTAATCAAATACTACCACCGACTGTTTACTCATTGCTGTTGCTCTAAGATGGCAACTCTGCGCCATGTGCCAGTTAAATCTCAACAGTGACACACTTGGTGGTTGTATTTGATTAACGTTTATTGAAGTATGGATTACAGCAAACAAAGGCACGTAACTACAGAGGAATAACATGGTTACAAGGTAGGCGTTTCATAATTTGCATCTTTTGAAGTATTGACCTCGGGAGAATCAATGTAGTCGGAGCTAGTTTCCACAAAACCTGTGCTCCACTCCACTGGTGTAGTCATCAGAAACACCCTAAACCATGGAGTGCGGTTTCATCCGTTAGTTTAGGCCCAACTTTAACTTGTTTGATCTACATCTTGCAAGTAAGCTATGGACACCTTACAGAGAGATTCTGCCATTAGAAAAGGTATTTAAATGAAACACTTATATGCAGTGTTTCATGGCAGTAAAATTAGTTGGTGAGGTATAGTCCTTTTCATACACTGCAATCTTAAACTAATTGATTAGTTGATTGTAATTTGTCTATTGCCTTACTGATCATAATTTCTCCCATAGTTGGTGGCCATCTATGAAGTACTGAAAGATGAAGAGAGGAGAGAGAGGTCTGTTTTACAACTTCTTCCTGCTTTGGGTTGTCCCTGCCAGTGACCTTGCACTTATTTATTCTGAAAGTGGGAGGAGTCTGTCAAATTCATATTATCATACACCATTTTGTTGAGAACATTAGTATTCTGTTTTTATTATGTATACTATATTCTCACCATGTTATTCCCCATAGTACACTTTGTATGTATTTCCTATGTATGGTTTGGGTCGGCACGGTAGTGTCCACCACCCCTAAAATGTACTATCAGGGAAATCCTCAAACCACTCATCACCACCTATTGCTTTGGGTCCTCCCAACCACAGGTATAATGATGTCCTGGTCAACGGGCTACCGGACTGGAGGCAGCCAGTGTTTTACTACAGGCGGGTGAGGAAGATGAGCAATGGGGAGCTGGGCTTCCTGCTCTTCCTCATCCTCACTGTGTGCCACTACGCAGTCATCTGGTCCATCTACCTGGAGAAGCAGCTGGTGAGGGGGCCGTGCATGACCTTTGACCCTTCTCTTAGTTCTTTACTGAATCGCTGTTATTAAAGGTGGTTGTTATCCATTCCACAGCTTTCATTCAAGTCATTTAACTTATTTTTCCCCTATGGGGCAGTTATTGCTGGGAATAAAAGCCTTTTTCTGTGTAGGAAAGTAGAAATGTACAGGTGCAATTTAGGACAGGGTTTCTTAGCTTTGGCCACTGCATTAACTAATTTGTCCTATTCACAATGCTCATTTAAATAGTCCAAAATGCAACTTATTGAATTATTCCATATTTCTCTTTATCTGCCATAGAATAAATGTAAGTTATTTGCAGTAAAATGGTTTCCTTCAATCAAGTACACTGCAAACCAAACTGAGTGTTTGAGTGAGCAAAGTAGGCTACTAATAACCTGACCTCTTTATCCCATATGGTGCCTCTCTTACTAGGATGAACTTCTGAGCAAGAAGAAAAAGGAGAAGAAAAAAAAGATGAGTAGCAAGAGTGCTGAAGAATCACGGTTTGTTGGACAGGATAAAATTGAGAAGTGAGTTGAGCTTTTGTCACTACACATTTCTAATTTCACAAGTAAATAGAAAATTGATGAATAATTTGCTGCTCCAATGAAGGCCTGACTTTTGAAACGGCGGAACTGAATATTGTAGAAATCCAGTGCTATTTACATGTGAAAATATAATGGAAAACACATTGGAATGTTGGTCGTTTATCCTGTTCATGTGTTTGTATGTAATAATAAACATGGTCACAGTTCCTAATATGTCCATTTCCTGTCAGGTCACATGACAAACCTCATTGGCAGGATATCCTGCCACTCAAGCTGAGCATCTGGCTGTATCTCTCTGTCAAGTCCCTGCCCCATGTCATCCAGGTAATCCTCCAACTCATTCACCCAAACTACTTAACCTTTGGATTTTTCTATATTTTTTATTTCACCTATATTTAACCAGGTAAGCTAGTTGAACAAGTTCTCATTTGCAACTGCGACCTGGCCAAGATAAAGCATAGCAGTTCGACACATACAACAACACAGTTACACATGGAATGAACAAAACATAGTCAATAATACAGTAGAAAAAAAAGTATATATACAGTGAGTGCAAATAAGGTCAAATAAGGGAGTTAAGGCAATAAATAGGCCAAGGTGGCGAAGTAATTACAATATGGCAATTAAACACTGGGATGGTAGATGTGCAAAAGATGGATGTGCAAGTAGAGATGCTGTGGTGCAAAAAGAGCAAAATAAATAAATACAGTATGGGAATGAGGTAGATAGATGGGCTGTATACAGATGGGCTATGAACAGGTGCAGTGATCTGTGAGCTGCTCTGACAGCTGGTTCTTAAAGCTTGTGAGGGAGATGGGAATCTCCAGCTGGATGTTGATTTTGACCTGAAATATACAGTGCATAGTGAAAGTATTCCCTTGCACAGTTTCTATAACTTTATTAATGTAAAATAAATGATGCAATTTCATAAGATCTTATCCATATCCCCAGTGACAATTGTCATCAATTTTTGTCTGTTACAGGATGCCAAACAGTATTACGAAGATTATAAGGAGATGAAAATCAGAGAGAAAGAGGAAGCGGAAGCCATGGCACTGGAAGAACAGGAAGCTACAACAATAAGTAAGGACTTGTAGTATTTTATTGCGTCCAGTAGACCATTTCTGCTGAATTGTGACTTTAATTGTTCACTTTTGCCTGGTCTTTATTGAAAATAATGTTTGTTTTTTTACATTTATTAACCTGCCTGGTAAAATAAAGGTTAGATGCATCAAATGAAATAGGAAATAATGACATTACATTTCTATAGCGAAATAATTTTCCTGAAATCATTCAGGAACTACAATACATCAGTTGCATTTCCCCTAGCCATGTTTTGTAGATGTGCTCGTCTTATCCCATTCCTCACTTGTCATCCCACAGAAGAGAAACGACCCAAAGTGAAGAAGCCCAAGTTTGAGTTCCCCGTTTACGAGCCTTCACTCAAGGTCGCAGACAGCGCATACTCACCAGTATACGACCAGGGAACGTCCATCGAGGAGATCGAAGACCAGATGGATGACTGGCTAGAGGATAAGAAGTCTCAGAAGAAAAAGGTGTGTCCGCAATATTTTCCTGCTGCAAAAGGATTTGTTCCACGACATCACTAAAGCTCTGCACTTTTAATTCAGGCAAAATGGATTATAAAGTTCAAGTTTTATTTGCCATTTGTAGGTGTAACTGGGAAGTTACCATAGTTTGATATGTCAAATAGATTCTAGTTTTATGATCAAGTAAGGCAAATTTGCATGAGGCAACATGCCAAATGGAATAGATTTTAGATGTTCATTGTTGCAGAATGTTCAACAAAAATGGGTTTTCCTCCAACAGGGATTGCTGAAAAATCTGAAATTTGGTAAAGTTTCTGGAGTTTTTCAGCCCTAAAACACCGTAAGCCACAATGGCCTTATTTGGAATTTATATGATCTAGTCTTGTTTGTTGTTTCCTCAGGCACCTGAGTGGTCAGAAGAGGACATCACTCTTCTGACAAGGAGTATGGCCAAGTTCCCTGGGGGAACACCTGGTCGCTGGGAGAAGATCGCACACGAACTAGGAAGATCGGTGACAGATGTCAGTCTACATTGGGAATGGGTGGTGCATGGATAACTCTGAACTCTGATGGATGTGAATGTTTTGTCAGTCCTAGGCAAATATATGGCAAAATTAACATTTGTGTTTGGAAATTTAGGAGACTACTAGCTTGCGCTCATCATAGAGTATCAATGAAAAATGCTAAATATTGTGATCCTTTGCAGGTTACTGCAAAAGTCAAGCAAGTTAAAGACGGTCAAACCAACACATCAGGTAAATAAGCTTATTTTTATTTGATTTTTCACAGTATAAACAGTGCATTCAGAAAGTGTTCATACCCCTAGACTTTTTCCACATGTTGTTACATTACAGCCATATTCTAAAATGGATTAAATAGTATTTTTTTCCTCAAGCTACACACAACAAATACCCCATAATGACAAAGCAAAAACAGATTTTTAGATTTTTCTAAACTGAAATATCACATTTACATAAGTATTCAGACCTTTTACTCAGTACTTTGTTGAAGCACCTTTTGGCAGCGATTACAGCCTTGAGTATGACGCTATAAGCTTGGCATACCTGTATTTGGGGAGTTTCTCCCATTCTTCTCTGCAGATCCTCTCAAGCTCTGTCAGGTTGGATGGGGAGCGACGCTGCACAGCTATTTTCAAATCAAATCCCCCTTTTGAATTGAATAACATTTTCAGGTCTCTCCGGAGATGTTCAATCGGATTCAAGTCCGGGCCCTGCCTGGGCCACTCGGGGACATTCTTCTCAATATGCATCAAATGAATCACCTGATCGGATTGTCATGGAAAGAGCAGGTGTATATGGGACTATCCAAATACCATTTGCTCACATGAATCTGTTGGAGTGAAAGTGAAAGCCACTCCTGCGTTGTCTTGACTGTGTGTTTAGGGTCGTTGACCTGTTGGAAGTTGAACCTCTGCCCTAGTCTGAGGTCCTGAGTGCTCTGGAGCAGATTTTCATCAAGGATCTCTCTGTAATTTGCTCTCTTCATTCCCTCGATCCCTAGTCTCCAGGTCCATGTCGCTGAAATGCATCCCCACAGCAAAATGCTGTCACAACCATGCTTCACCGTAGAGATGGTGCCAGGTTTCCTCCAGACGTGACGCTTTGCATTATCCTAACCTTAATTCTAAACCTAATCATTCCAAGCAGTTGCTTATCAACTGATAGTGTGTTGTTAGTATGATCATCTATACATGTATAAAACATTAAGAACAACTTCCTAATATTAAGTTGCACCCCCCTTTTGCCCTCTGAACAGCCTTAATTCATCAGGGCGTGGACTCTACAAGGTATCGAAAGCGTTCCACAGGGATGCTGGCCGATGTTGACTCTAATGCTTTCTACAGTTTTGCCTTGTTGACTGGATGGCCTTTGGGTGGTGGACCATTCTTGATACACACAGGAAACAGTTGAGCATGAAAAACCCAGCAGCGTTGCAATTCTTGACACAATCCGGTGCGCCTGGCATCTACTACCATACCCTGTTCAAAGGCACTTAAATATTTTGTCTTGCCCATTCACTGTTTAAATGTTACACAATCCATGTCTCAATTGTCTCCAGGCTTAAAAATCCTTCTTTACCCTACCACCTCCCCTTCATCTACACTGATTGAAGTGGATTTAACAACTGACATCAATAAGGATTATAGCTTTCACCTGATCGGATTGTCATGGAAAGAGCAGGTGTATATGGGACTATCCAAATACTGTAACCAACTTTATCTCCAGAGGGGCAGCATTTTAACTTCTACCTCTCTGATGCAGGGCTGGTGAAGCTCTCGGAGCTCAAGGCTCAGGGCAGCGCAGCACTCTCAGGAAAGGGATCCAAAGCTGGGGCCGGAGCTGTACCCGACAGTGTCATGACCCAGCGAGAACACCCGCAACCCCAGCCTCTGGCAGCAGCCACAGCAGAGTGGATGGAGCCCAGTGGAGGAGGGGATGAAGGAGAGGGCATCCAAGCAGGAGGTGTCAGGAGGAGAGGCAGAAAGACTGGGGGTGGAGGGGTGGGGGGCGAGGAGAAAGCCAAGGGGCGCAGACAGAGGGACTTCGACCCCACAGTTGCCATCGAGGACAGCGAAGAGGAGCAGAGTCCGCCCACCTCCTCAGTCCCACAACCCTCCAAAGAGAAGGCTGCGGCGACTGACGACGTCTGGACCCAGAACCAGCAGAAGCTTCTGGAGCTGGCCCTGCAGCAGTACCCGCGAGGCACCACGGAACGCTGGGACAGGATTGCCAAGGTGGTGCCCGGAAAGAGCAAGGTGAGAGCTGGTCCCCCACAATGCAATATTGCAGGGTGTGTCAAAACATTTGGTCGACCCCAGTTTTTGTCGTGTGTACAGTTTATCTATCTATATAATCTATATTGTCTGTGGTGTTATGTCTAATTTCAAGACGAATTTTGATGAGATAATTTGTTAGCGGTAGGTAGAATTAACATGGAAAGAACCAAACTTAAATTGTCATGATTAGTTGAGATGGTAAACATGATATAATTTTGGATGGTGACGAACCTATAACCTGTTCCCCTACTTATTTTTCAGGAGGAGTGTATGATACGTTACAAACTTTTGGCTGAGCTGGTGCTGAAAAGGAAGCAGGCCAAGAGCTGACTCCGCCAAGGACGGCCATCTTGAAATCACTTTCTGGCTCCTAGTCCCTTTTCCTAGCTACTATCCACTTCAATGTGATCTGAAAAGCCTGGATAGATGAAGGCAATATAGTGAAAAAATCCACATTGCATATTGTTGGGACATATTGCTTTTACCTGTCCAGTTCCTTCAGATCTGTGAACAGGACAGGGAGAGGAGCAGGGGGAAGGGCCACCCTCTCATGTCTGTCATGTGCCTTAGCTCCACCCAAAGCATGCCATCCAGCCTCTGAACTGCTATGTGAGGATTCAAAGCACCAACAAAAAACATCTATACCTTTTTTTGTACTTCAATATGTTTTGACTTCTGCTTTGCGCTGTCATTTGAAATCACACATGTACTGAATATAACTTCTTTGAGATGAGGAAATAAACTGTTTTATTTATTTACATGGATGACACGTCTTTGAGACCCATTTTAGTGTAATGCATCAATGTACTATGTTTGAACGAAAAGTAAGATATGAAAATGTAGACATTTTTCGAAGGCAAATATGAATATGGGGTTGAGTGAGTAAGTACCTAATGAAAGTACAGAATAGGCCATTTTTATTGGGGTATTTACATTTTTACAGTATACTATTTATCTTTTTTTTTTAATGTATAGGCATGTAGTCCGACCTGAATCATTGTACATCATGAAATTGGGCAGGTTTCAAGTGTGATTCAGAGGTAGTCTAGGCAGGGGGGAAATGTTATTATGTCCACCTCCCTCCCTACCGAGGCAGTGCTTTGATAATCCTCCAAGAGTCAACACCCACACTGCTACACAGCCTGTGTTTACTGTGTTACTACTCATTTATTTTTTGAGTTTTGAAGTCTAATTTGGTGAATATGAATCCTCATTGTGCGCGCTGTGGGAAAATTGTTTATGCCACAGAGAAAGTCAACTGCCTGGATAAGGTGAGACCTACTGAACTGTTTGTTGTTGATTGTCATTTAGGACTACCTCTGATGAACGTACTAATGGATGTCTTATTTTTTTGAGATATCCGATGGTTTTGCCTTTGTATTGACACTCTTATGCAGTATTGGCACAAAGGATGTTTCCACTGTGAGGTCTGCAGGATGACTCTCAGCATGAAGAACTACAAAGGCTATGAAAAGAAGCCCTACTGTAATTCGTGAGTCGTGTTGTTCCCTTAGCCTCCAAATGGTATTTCCCTACTGAATTTTCACCAACTGCCGTCTGTGAGAAACCCTCTATGTACTTTTGTGCTGTATTGAAGTTTGAATAGGTGTGTTCTATTCAGGTCATTTGAAAAATGTTGTTGGTAAATATTACAGGTGTAATTGGTTTACCCTAAAGTCGGTTTCCCAGACCCAGATTAAGGAACTAGTGTTGTCTGCAAACGGTTTGTTGCTCCCACAAGTGAAACTTTAGACCTTTTTAATGATAAATGGCAAACAATGTTTCAACCAACATGGTCTTCCTCTGTCGCTTTTGTTAGGCTAAAAATCACTTGTGTGGGAGCCGAAAACAGTGCACGGATTCACTTGTTCCCACTGTCCTTATAGAATAAAATACAATCAAATCACTTTCATTTTGAAGTAAATTCAGTTGTGGCAACTCGGATAAGATTTAAAGATATGGTAAACATATAACATATTTATAACATCCTTGCAGGCACTATCCAAAGCAGTCATTCACCATTGTTGCAGATACTCCTGAGAACCTTCGACTGAGACAGCAAAGTGAGCTTCAGAGTCAGGTATGCAGTATACACACCTTTGCCTTTTGAACCATCATTATTCCCTTTTACATTTAAAATCTGTTTGCCAAAAAATATGACGATCAAAAACAATTATGACCATAAAGTTGTTTTTCAATCAATATATTAATTCAATATAGTCGTGGAGTGGATTGAATGGAGGGGAGTGAAACTACGCAGTTTAATTTGCCTGCACATGTAACGAGGTGTGACGTTATGGGGGTGTATTCATTGGTGCACACTGTATCTTAATGGGTTGCAACAAAGGGTAAATGAGCATTTCTTATTGGAAAAAGGCAGGTAGGTCCTGCTCTGTTTGCTTCTTATTTGAAAACAGCCCAGGATGAGGGGGAATGAGCTAGCGCTCAACTCTGCTGGCTGCTGAAGGATCCCCCTGGCTTCTCCACCTGCCCATGCACTTTGTGCTGCCATCTCACTCTTGAGGGTTCCTGGCACTATTCCCTACTCAAGACTCACTTCCACTATGCTTGACAAAAGCTGACCTCTAGATATTTTACATGGAAGGCTTCCCGTCCCTTCTATGGAGACAGCGCTTTATGTAACAGTGTCAAGAAGCATATTTTAGCATCGGGTGCTGGCTTCTGACTAACAGAGCATTTAATCAATAAGGTTGACTTATGTATCTATTGAATCTGTCTAGGGGACAATGCGCCTTTAACCTGAGGGTATTTAAAGGGCAATCTGCCACTCTTTCGGTAAACAGCTGAGAGATAAGCCTGGAGCAATGTAACCACTCTCAAATGTATAGACAGAGCTATGGATGCTCAGACTGACCATCAATGACATCAACATTATAGTTTTAACAATGTGTTGAGGCTATACAGTATTTGTTTACAAATACATTGTTTTCAAAGAATGGCTTAAAACAAGCTTATATTTGGGGGTTTTGATAGGGTATGATAATTCAACTAAGCTCATGAGGCATTTTTAAGTTATATTCTTCCAGAATAAATTGGTATATACAGTGCATTGGGAAAGTATTCAGACCCCTTGTATTTTTCCACATTTACACGTTACAGCCTTATTCTAAAATGGATTAAAACTACACATAATACCCCATAATGACAATGTGAAAACCAGGTTTTTAGAAAAAAACAAAAAAAACGTAATACTGTATTTACATAAGTATTCAGACCCTTGCTATAAGACTGGAAATTGAGTTCAGGTGCATCCTGTTTCCATTGATCATCCTTGAGATGTTTCTTCAACTTGATAGGAGTCCACCTGTGGTAAATTCAATTGTTTGGATATAATTTGGAAAGGAACACACCTGTCTATATAAGGTCCCACAGTTGACAGTGCATGTCAGAGCAAAAACCAGGCCATGAGGTTGTAGAGCTCAGAGCATTGAAGGTCTCGAAGAACACAGTGACCTCCATCATTAAATGGAAGAAGTTTTGAACCACCAAGACTCTTCCTAGAGCTGGCCGCCTGGCCAAATTGAGTAATCATTCGGGGGAGAAGGGCCTTGGTCCTTCTCCCCCGAGGTAACCAAGAACCCGATGGTCACTCTGCCAGAGCTCCAGAGTTCCGCTGTGGACCTGGGAGAACCTTACAGAAGGACAACCATCTCTGCAGCACTCCACCAATCAGGACGTTATGGTAGAGTGGCCAGACGGAAACCACTCCTCAGTAAAAGACACATGACAGTTTACCAAAAAGCACCTAAATACTCTCAGACCATGAGAAACTAGATTCTCTGGTCTGATGAAACCAAAATTGAACTCTTTGGCCTGAATGCCAAGCGTCACGTCTGGAGGAAACCTGGCACCATCCCTAAGGTGAAGCAAGGTGATGGAACATCATGCTGTGGGGATGTTTTTCAGCAGCAGGGAATGGGAGACTAGTCAGGATCGAGGGAAAGATGAAACGGAGCAAATTACAGAGAGATCCTTGATGAAAACCTGCTCCAGAGCGCTCAGGACCTCAGACTAGGGAAAAGGTTCCCCTTTCAACAGGACAATGACCCTAAGCACACAGCCAAGACAATGCAGGAGTGGCTTCGGGACAAGTCTCCGAATGTTCTTAAGTGGCCCAGCCAGAGCCTGGACTTGAACCCAATCAAACGTCTCTGGAGAGACCTGAAAATAGCTGTGCCATGACGCTCTTCATCCGACCTTACTTACTTACCTACTTTATTGTCCCGATGGGGAAATTTTGTTGCAGTATCATATACACGTTTAAAGTGCTGTTTAAATACCGCAGAAAACAAAATTGACAATACAACATTTCATAACAGTTACATACCAATAGAAAGAGCCTGCTGTTATTATTAGGTCGATAGGAACATTAGCCTGAGCTGTTAAGGAGGGATATCACACCTGACGCAAATTATTGTCTAGTTCGGTTTTTCCTGCCGGGGGTGCCCTATACCTGCACCCAGAGGGGAGTAGTTCAAAGTCCTGGTACAGGGGGTGGCTTGGGTCAAAAATAATTTTGTGAGCCTTGTTGAGGGCCCTGACCTTAAAGATCCCATTCAAGATTGTCTGTTTGACTCCAAGTACCTTGCTTGCTGTGGTGATAATCCTTCTCAGCATATTTTACTGGCTGACAGAGTTTGAGAGGATCTGTAGAGTAGAATGGTAGAAACTCCCCAAAAACCGGTGTGCCAAGCTTGTTGCGTCAACATAATCACTGCCAAAGGTGCTTCAACAAAGTACTGAGTAAAGGGTTTGAATACATATGTATATGTGATGTTTCAGTTTTATAAATTTGTTTAAAAACAGGTTTTTACTTTGTCATTATGGGTTATTGTGTGTAGATTGATGAGGAAAAAAACTATTTAATCAATTTTAGAGTACGGCTGTAATGTGGAAAAGGTCAAGGGGTCTGAATACTTTCCAAATGCACTGTACACTGAACAAAAATATAAATGCAAAAATGTCAACTATTTTACTGAGTTACAGTTCATATAAGGAAATCATTCAATTGAAATACATTCATTAGGCCCTAATCTATGGATTTCACATTGCTGGGCAGGGCCGCCGCCATGGGTGAGCCTGGAAGGGCATATGCCCATCCACTGGGGAGCCAGCCAATCAGAATGAGTTTGGACATTCCTGCAGTCAGCATGCCAATTGCACGCTCCTTCAAACCTTCAGACGTGGCAATATGTTGTGTGACAAAACTGCACATTTTAGAGTAGGCTTTTATTGTCTCCAGCACAAGGTGCACCTGTATAATGATCATTCTGTTTAATCAGCTTCGTGCTATGCCACACTTGTCAAGTGGATAGATTATCTTGGCAAAGGAGTAACGCTCACTTACATGGATGTAAACAAATTTGTGCATTAACATTTTTTGAGAAATAAGCTTTCTGTGGATATGGAACATTTCTGGGATGTTTTATTTCAGCTCATGGAACATGGGACCAACACTCTACATGTTGCGTTTATATTTTTGTTCAGTATATAATTAATTTAAAAGTCCAAAAATGCCCATTTCCGGTTTGACATTTGTTTCCATGTACTGGGGGGCATGGTGCGCAGGGAGAAGGCATGCTCTGATGGAGCACTTTCTCTGGAGATGTACTTTGATATAATTCCCATTCAACCCTTTACCCTTGTGGGAATTGGCCTAGGGCTGAATTAAAATGTTTGTTTACAGAAGAAATATGAAATGCTTACGCATGCTAGATATTGAAAGGGAAAACTTTAGAGATTGTTGAGGACACAACAGTTCACCTGACACAAGACTGAATCCAAAAATTGCACTGTTGATTTGATGTGCATTTGACATTTACTGTACTTTTTGACATATTTGTTAACAAAATCTGAAAATACTCTGTTTACATTTTGTAACATGATAAGAATATGGGTGCAGCATAAGACACAATGACAAGGGTTTGGGTGAGGGGACTAACTGGTATCTCAAAGTGGCCACACACCTCTCCAAAATGTGCACAGTTCCTAAGCCATTTCAATGCACAAGTGTCTTCTACTAAACTCATTAAAAAAAGAAACATCCTCTCATTGCCCTCCGATCACTGGTCCGTCCTGTCTCCCTGTAGAGCTGTCTTAGGCATCTCACATTACGGACATTGCAATTTATTGCCCTGGCCACATCTGCAGTCCTCATGCCTCCTTGCAGCATGCCTAAGGCACATTCACGCAGATGAGCAGGGAACCTGGGCATCTTTCTTTTGGTGTTTTTCAGTCCGTATAAAGACCTCTTTAGTGTCCTAAGTTTTCATAACCGTGACCTTAATTGCCTACCGTCTGTAAGCTGTTAGTGTCTTAACAACCGTTCCACAGGTGTATGTTCATTAATTGTTTATGGTTCATTGAACAAGCAGGGGAAACAGTGTTTAAACCCTTTACAATGAAGATCTGTTAATTCGTAAAAATCCAAATAACTTATCTTTGAAAGACAGGGTCCTGAAAAAGGGACCTTTCTTTTTTTGCTGAGTTTATAAGGTGCTTTTTGGAGCTCTCCTAGCTGTGCCATTGAGGATCTACAGGAACCCTGCATCCCCACCAATCACAGGATCATTATTGTTGTTTACAGCTGTCAGTCAAAACCCATACAGCGCTGTGAAGGGCAGAGCCTGAGCTCTGAAGTAATTTATAGGGTGTTACTTAGGACAGCCACTGCGTTCCAATTTAGGCGCTTATCAGTGCCCAAATCTGCCATTTTCAACCTGTATACGAGTGTAAAGGACTACGGAAATGTACATAAATTACAGTAAATGGACAGCATGTATTCGTGCTTTTCTAGATTTAGGACAACAAAGCGTGTTCGGGTTGAATTACGGCCATAGTCTCTCTTGGCATTGATTTTGGAGACTGCTTGGTTGAATAATAGTATAATTAATGGCCTTTGCCTAGGCTTGTTACAATCTACTGAAATGCGTTAAACCAAAGATTTTGGAAAATACTTGTTACCAAGTGTGCCTATGGACGGGGATACTGGCGTTAGAGACGAGGGGTGTTGCACTGTCATCGTTTGATAGAATACCTTATAATTGACTTTCCATCCAAGAGTATAGTAACTGTATACTGCTTGGTTGCATAATTTTACGGCTAACCGCTCAAGCTCTCCCCAATCTGCAGGTGAAGTACAAGAAAGACTTTGAGGAGAGCAAAGGACGAGGCTTCAAATTTGTGCTGGACACTCCTGAGCTGCAGAGACTACGACGAGCCCAGGATCAGATCAGTAAAGTAGGTTCAAGTGTCTCTTTGCCCATCCACCGGAGGGAGGAAATTAGTTGGGAGCTATACGTACAGTGCCTTCAGAAAGTATTCAAACCCCTTGACATATGCCACATTTTGTTGTGTTACAGACAGATTTCAAAAGGGTTTACATTTATACATTTTTCCCTCCCATCTACACACAATACCCCATAATGACTAAGTGAAAACATGTATTTAGGCATTTTTTCAAAAAATAAATAAATACAGAAATATCTCATTCACGTAAGAACTCACACCTCTGAGTCAATACGTTAGAATCACCTTTGGCAATGATTACAGCTTTGAGTCTTTCTGGGTAAGTCAGAGCTTTGCACACCTGGAAATTTGCACATTATTCTTAAAATTATTCAAGATGGTTGTTGGTCATTGCTAGACAGCCATTTCCAAGTCTCGCCATACTGTAGATTTAAGCCAAAATTGTAATTGTAACATTCACTGTTGTCTTGGTAAGCAACTCCAGTGTATATTTGGCCTTGTGTTTTAGGTTATTGGGCTTCTGAGTGGCACAACGGCCTAAGGCACTGCATCTCAGTGCTAGTAGCATCACTACAGACCCTGGTTCAATTCCAGGCTGTATCACAACCGGCTGTGATTGTGAGTCCCATAGGGCGGCGCACAATTGGCCTAGCGTCGTCCAGGTTAAGCCGTCGTTGTAAATAAGAATTTGTTCTTAACTGACTTGCCTAGTTAAATAAATAACATATATTGTCCTGCTGAAAGGTGAATTTGTCTCCCAGTGTCTGTTGGAAAGCTGACTGAACCAGGTTTTACTCTAGGATTTTGCCTTTGACTAGCTCTATTCTGTTTCTTTTTATTATGCCGATGACGAGCATACCCATAACATGATTCAGCCACCACCATGCTTAAAAATATGAAGAGTGGTACTCAGTGATGTTGGATTTGCCCCAAACACAACGCTTTGTATTCAGGACATGAAGTTAATTTCTTTGCCACATTTTTTTTCAGTATTACTTTAGTGCCTTATTAAAAACAGGATGCATGTTTTGGAATATGTTTTATTCTGTACAGGCTTCCTTCTTTTCACTCTGTCATTTAGGTTAGTGTTGTGGAGTAACTACAATGTTTTTCATTCATCCTCCATTTTCTCCGATCACACAGCCATTAAACTCTAACTGTTTCCTTGCTCTCCTGCAACTGAGTTAGGAAGAACACAAGTATATTTGTAGTGATTTGGTGTATTGATACACCATCCAAAGAGCAATTAATAACCTCAACATGCTCAAAGGGATATTCGGTCTCCTTTTCTTTTTACCCATCTCCCAATAGTTTCCCTTCTTTGCAAGGCATTGGAAACCTTCCCTGGCCTTTGTGGTTGAATCTGTGTTTGAAATTCACTGCTCAACTGAGGGACCTTACAGATAATTGTATGTGTGGGGTACAGAGTTTAGGTAGTCATTCAAAAATCATGGTAAAAACCATTATTGCACACAGTGAGTCCCATGCAAATTTTTCATCCTGAATTTATTTACGCTTTTCATAAAAGGGTTTGAATGCTTATTATATTGACTCGAGACATTTCAGCTTTTCATTTTTAATTAATTTGTGAAAATGTCAAACACAATTCCACTTTGACATTATGGGGTATTGTGTGTAGGCCAGTGACAACAAAAAAAATCACCAGAAACACAACAAAATGTGGAAAAGGTCAAGGGGTATGAATGCCTTCTGGAGGCGATGTATGTAGGCTGGGGTGTTTTTTTTTTTTTTTACCCACATGCACAAAAGTAGTTTGAAACAGTTTACTTAGGAAATATGTTGTCTGGATACACACATTTGTCAGTGTTTCCTAAAAACGAAATCTTACCCTGAAATAAAGTGTGCATATTTAGCTGATGCATAATCTGACTGTGTTTCACGTAGTAATTGAAATAGTTTCCTATTATACCATTTAAAAAAATTAACCCTGGTTAATTTAATGTATCCTCAGAATACACTGATAGCATGTAAACTTGTCTGTGTCTCTTGCAGGTGAAATACCACAAGGACTTTGAGGTGATGGGCCCACAAGGAGTCACACATGGTGTTCATGCACCTTACCTTGTGCGTGGCCAGCTGCGTCAAAACGTCCAGACAGAAAATACAGGGCACAAGGGTGTGCACCAGTACATAGTGGAGATGGCCCGGAGGCCTGGTGTCATCGTAGGTGGGTTTTAATCTTGTATAGACATTTTATTTTTGATGTCTGGGCCTTGAGAGGTTTGGTCCTGGTCTGGTTTTTTTTTTCTTATTATTTTTCTGTAAGCAGGAAGTTGGCCTGCTATTTATGAGGTCATAATCCTGAGTCTAACTTTATATTTAATCTTTATTCATGCAGGGTGGAATCCCATTGAGTCCAAGGTCTCTTTTACAAAGGAGCCCTTCAACCATACCACCTTTTTAAGTTGTCTTACTTGGGTTCATGATGAATCACAGTAACAAACAAACAAAATATTCAAGTTTCCTTGATATTTGTAGCCGCTGCAGCAGCCAACAGTTAGATAGCCATCAATATTGGGTTAGTCTTAGCATGCTGCTGGATAATGGAGTCAGCCCCGTGTTTAGGCAACAACTGAACCAATAGTGTCTGTACTGTAACAGACTGTCTGCGGTGTGTCTTTGCAGCTCCTGTGCTGCCAGGCGCGTACTACCCCAGTGGACACGTCCAGGGGCACAGCTACATGCACCAGACCAGTATGCACTCCTTACGGTCCCTGCAGGTGAATTAATCTATCTATTAATATAGTAGTAATTTATCTAGCAATCAATCAAGTCTGTGACAGGCATCAGGGATACAAACATTGTGTTTGCTCTTGACAATAGAAATCAGCATCATGCATCCTAATAAATATCCTTTCACACTTGATGAGCCAGACCAAACCTTACTGGGCAAGCATGGTTACGCATAAACAATAGTTGCTGGAACCATGCTGGAAAGGTTCATATGAAAATAAAATATCTAAGCCAGCCCAGTACAGGTTGTGTTGGCCCCAATAGTGTGAGTCTGGTCAAACAGCCTACTGTTTCAGTTGATGTGTTTTTGCACCCCGACTGGGTAGAGTCCCCAATTGGTACCCTTTTCCCTATTTAGTGCACTACTTTGGTCAAAAGTAGTACAATATTAGGGAATAAAGTGCCATTTGGGATGTAGCTGTTGTCTCACCTTGGTGCTATCTTGCCACAGAGTGTGTACAGAGCCCTCTACGATTACGTGAGCCAAGACACGGATGAGGTGTCGTTTCGGGACGGTGACATCATCCACAGCGTGCAGCCCATTGATGGGGGTTGGGTGTACGGCACGGTGCAAAGGACTGGCAGGTCTGGGATGCTCCCTGGTAACTACATAGAGGGTCTCCACTAAGGCTTACCAAACTAACTCAAGGCCTGGAACACATTCAAGTTGTACAACTGTTTTGATACAACAGTTTGTCTGCACAAAAATAATTAAAGGCCTCAATTCAATCAGATCGAGCGTAAACCCTCATTGGCCAACATCCGCATAGTGCATAACTGCGGTATAAAATGACAAATCGGTGAGCGGCTGCTTTTGTGTCACCAACCACTCCTTTTCTTATTATCCCTACCGCGATAGAAAATGTAGGCTATCGATTATAGAAATATTGACAGGGGCTAATGCATGTTTTCATGTTCATTTTGATGGGTCGATTTATAGCCTATCAGTCTAGTCAAGGTGTAGATAGTAGAACATCACACATTCAAGTGTTTGAACTTGTAACATGATATAAAGTTGGGTGTGGTTTCATTGCATCAAATGTCAGTGTTCAGTGTCCAGCGCCTCGTGGTCTAAGGCACTGCATCACAGTGCTAGCTGTGCCACTAGAGATTCTGGGTTCAATTCCATGGGGCGGTGCACAATTGGCCCAGCGTCGTCCGGATTAGGGGAGGATTTAGCCAGCAGGGATGCTCTTGTCCCATCGCGCACTAGCGACTCCTGTGGTTGGCTGGGCGCAGTGCACGCTGACACGGTCGCCAGGTGTATGGTGTTTCCTCTGACACGTTGGTGCGGCTGGTTTCCGGGTTAAGTGGGCATTGTGTCAAGAAACAGTGCGGCTTGGTTGGGTTGTGTTTCGCAGGACGCATGGCTCTCGACCTTCGCCTCTCCCGAATCTGTACGGGAGTTGCAACGATGAGACAAGACTGTAACTACCAATTGGATACCATGAAATTGGGGAGAAAACGGGGTAAAAATATCAGCGTCCGCGATAAGGTAACACAAGGAGCCGCTTGTGGGTTTGACAGCTCTAACGCCACACCACCGCTCCGACACCACCAAAATGACCGCTATGCGGATGTTGGTTTCGCTAATGATAGAATCTAGCCCAACAGTAGTTGTACAACCTGAGTGTATACTGGGTCTGACTGAGAGCATTATGTAGATAAGATGCACCATGACACTCGAAGCCTCTGTATGGTGAGGATTTACATCAGAATATACAAGTGGTAATAGCAATTGAAATAATGTTTTTGGAAATATATGAACAAGTAAAGATTCAAATTCTGTACATGTTTAAAAATGAATGTAACTGTCATTTTTGTGTGCTTATAGTATATAACATGTTCTATTCACAGCAGTGTGTGCACTACAAAGTATGTTAACAATTTGAGTGTTCCATCTTCAAATCTAAAGTTGTAAACATGACAAAATTCCAGTACGTAATGTCAAGCTACTGTATGCAACCTGTCACTTGCACGTCTTCGATTCCATGTCTTCAATTCAAATGCAGGCAAAAGGTTTGCAGATAAATGTTTTTTAAAAAAAAGGTAAATAAATGTATTAACATGAAGTATTTTCTTGTTTAATAGTTTCCCTACCTTAAAATAAATGAAAGATGACTGGCTGCAATACACAATTTCCATGTGGTTATTTTGGTGTACATACGGCTAATTTTAGCACAGGACATCAGGAGCACCTGCCAGCAAGCTATTGCAGTAACTGTACATAGAAGAGCTCTTTACACTCGTGGGAATGGGCCTATATGGATAGGGCTACATGAAAATGCATAACCATGGTAGCAATTGAAAGGGAACAGTTTGGAGATTATGGGGAAATTGGACCAAAAATGCGGACAACAGTTCACATTTGTTGATAACGAAATCAGAAAATACTCTAGATACATTCAGTAACATAAGAATATTCCTATAAAATGTAGGGTAGGTGAAACATAAGAAAAAAATTAAGGGTTTGAATGAGAGTACTAACTGGTGTCTCCAAGTGGCCACGCACCTCAAGTGTGCACAATTCCTAAGTAATTTCAATCCACTTTTATGACTTGAGTCTTCAACTATTTGGTGTTTTTTTGAACTCTCCTAGCTGTGCCGTTGAAATAGAGCAAGCACACATGCAGTTGTTTTGTTTGGGCAACAACCCTGCATCCCCGTCATCACACAATTACTGTTATTTTCGCAATCGAAAAACGGTGCATTATAAATCCAGTCTGGGACAGGTGGGCATCATATGAAAGCTTGTTCTATTGCCAACATTAACAACAAATGTATAAAATACAATATTACAGTGTTACATGCTGACTAGACTGGACACGTTGCGTGCGCGAGCGTTGCAAAATACTTTTAGGAATCCATGTTATTTCATTTTTGCACCCACACTGCTCGCGCACGCCAACGAGCATCTGCGATGCCAAGGGCTAAAATAGAAGTCATTCCTATTTGACGCAGATCGCGCTGCAAGTCCTGCCTCTCCCATCTCCTCATTGGTTTATAGAAGCGGGTACCCACGTGCCATCTCCTCATTGGTTATACCCACGTGGGTGATTGAAAGACAATGTTTTGTCGGTTGTCGTGGTTATACTATGAAAGTGTAGATGCCAATTACTATAGGTTCAAATATGAAAAAGCCTGGGAGGAGAGATGACTTGAAACGATTCGGTTGGCTGTTTTATGTGTAGATCAATTGTCGGAGTAGCGGACCTTGTGCATTTCAGGTAGAAAAACAACTCAATGTTTATATCCCAGGACAAATTAGCTAGCAACAGCAAGCTAGCTAAATAGGACAAATTAGCCGGCAAGTGCAAGTTAACTAGCTAAATTGCCATACATGTTAAATGCTTTTCGACCTGTCCCCAAATTAATGTAATTGGTTCAGAGTTTGTTTTGATATTTTAACCTGCGTGTCGTGATCATGTTTGGTGTTGGGGGACAAAATAAATGTATGCACGATAGTGCATGCGCGCATCCGGTTTGGGTTCCATGTGTGCATAGGAGTCATGAGTGCGTGTGCAGTGTTCAGAACAACCCAGGGCATAGGACCATGTCCATTATCTTCCAAGTCCATCATTTCAGAGTTACTGGGTTAAAGTTCATGTTTAGGGATAGTATCCCTGATTTCTGGATCCACCCATTTGCCTTTCACCTTTGAAACCCTCTCCTTTCGCTTCTTCACGTGTTTTGGTACTTTGTTTTTTCCTCTTTTGCCATTTTCTTATTTTCCTAAAATGCCTAAACAAGTTTGGATATAGCTAGAAAATTAGATTAAATATGTTGTGTGTGATTTAAGGTAACCCAAGTTCAGCCTGGAAGAAATCAAAATATTTTTGGACATTTGCATGATAAATGCTGAACATTTTTCAAATTAGTTTAATTTCGTATAGACCATGTTATAACTTAAGAAAGTAGAGGCCAGTCCTATTAAAATTTATTCAGATTAGAGTGACAGGGTTACAATATCCATTGGAGGTAAATTTTCTATTTTCATTTCATCCAAAGTGATACTCATCCCTCCAATGCAATAACATAAAAGGTCTGTTAATAGCAGTTAAATAATCGCAAGATTAATTGACAAACGCATTCTTGTCGTTAACAGTCACAACCCTAATGGAAACGTACCTTCTTGGCGATCTGCTCGTTCCTTGCATCAGATTGGCTCTGGACTTGAGGGCAGCATGCAGCCTGGGAGACGGGGGTTGCCTGTCAGGCGTTGTTCATGGCTTAAATGTCCCACGAGCGCAGCAGGCCAGGTACTTCTGTGCATGCTCAGGCGCACAAGCTCCCTCAACATTAACTTCTTATGGCTGCAGGGGCAGTTTTGAGTAGCTTGGATGAATAAGGTGCCAAGAGTAAACAGCCTGCTCCTCAGTCCCAGTTGCTAATATATGCATATTATTAGTACATTTGGATAGAAAATACTGAAGTTTCTAAAACTGTTTGAATGATGTCAGTGAGTATAACAGAACTCATATGGCAGGCAAAAACCAAACAGGAAGTGGGAAATCTGAGGTTTGTAGTTATTGAACTCCGCACCTATCGAATACACAGTGGGCTTCCGCACCTATCGAATACACTAGGGCTTCCACTAGATGTCAACCGTCTTTTAGAAAATTGAACGAGGCTTCTACTGTGATGTGGGGCCGGATGAGAGCTCTTTGAGTCAGTGGTCTGGCAGAGAGCCAGGTCCTGGTCACGCGCATTTCACATGAGACCGACCTGCGTTCCATGGCTTTTCTACAGACAATGGAATTCTCCTGTTGGAACGTTATTGAAGATTTATGATAAAAACATCCTAAAGATTGATTCTATACTTAGTTTTAAATGTTTCTACGACCTGTAATATAACTTTTTGTCCGACTGGACCTGCACGAGCCTTTGGATTTGTGTACTAAACGCCCTAACAAAAGTAGCTACTTGGACATAAATAATGGACATTATCGAACAAATCAAACATTTGTGGAATTAGGATTCCTGGGAGTGCATTCTGATGAAGATCAAAGGTAAGGGAATATTTGTTATTTCTGATTTATGTTGAATCCAACATGGCGGATAATTATTTTTTATTTTCTTAGGGCCGTTCTCAGATTGCATGGTTTGCTTTTTCCGAAATCTGACACAGCGGTTGAATTGAGAGGTATATCTATAATTCCATGTGTAACACTTGTATTTATCAATATTTATAATTTGTATTTCTGTCAAATTGATGTGGCTATGCAAAATCACTGGATGTTTTTGGAACTAGTAACGCGCCAATGTAAACTCAGATTTATTTTACATAAATATGAACTTTATCAAACAAAACATACATATATTGTGTAACATGAAGTCCTATGGGTGTCATCTGATGAAGATCATCAAAGGTTAGTGATTAATTTCTCTATTTGTGCTTTTTGTGACTCCTGTCTTTGGCTGGAAAAATGGCTGTGTTTTTCTGTGGCTTGGTGGTGACCTAACATAATCGTTTGGTGCTTTCACTGTAAAGCCTATTTGAAATCAGACACTAGTGGGATTAACAACAATATTACCTTTAACCTGTTGGATCTCTGGGGGCGCTATTTCATTTTTGGATAAAAAACGTTCCCGTTTTAAGCGCGATATTTTGTCACGAAAAGATGCTCGACTATGCATATTCTTGACCGTTTTGGAAAGAAAACACTCTGAAGTTTCAGAATCTGCAAAGATTTTGTCTGTAAGTGCCCCAGAACTCATTCTACAGGCGAAACCAAGATGATGCATCACCCAGGAATTAGCAGAATTTCTGAAGCTCTGTTTTCCATTGTCTCCTTATATGGCTGTGATTGCGCAAGGAATGAGCCTACACTTTCTGTCGTTCGCCCAAGGTCTTAGCAGCATTGTGACGTATTTGTAGGCATATCATTGGAAGATTGACCATAAGAGACTACATTTTCCAAGTGTCCGCCTGGTGTCCTGCGTCGAATTCGGTGCGTAATTGCCAGCTGCTTCCACTTTACCATTTGATTCAGGGGAGAAAGCATGTGTCCAAGAACGATGTATCAATGAAGAGATATGTGAAAAACACCTTGATGATTGATTCTAAACAGCGTTTGCCATGTTTTCAGTCGATATTATGGAGTTAATTTGGAAAAAAGTTCGCGTTTTGAGGACTGAATTTTCGGTTTTTTTTTGGTAGCCAAATGTGATGTATAAAACGGAGCTATTTCTAATACACAAAGAATCTTTTTGGAAAAACTGAGCATCTGCTATCCAACTGAGAGTATCCTCATTGAAAACATCAGAAGTTCTTCAAAGGTAAATGATTTTATTTGAAGGCTTTTATGTTTTTGTTGAAATGTTGCGTGCTGGATGCTAACGCTATGCTAACGCTAAATCCTTTGTTTGCTAGCTACTGTTACACAAATTATTGTTTTCCTATGGTTGAGAAGCATATTTTGAAAATCTGAGATGACAGTTTTGTTTACAAAAGGCTAAGCTTGCGAGATGGCATATTTATTTCATTTCATTTGCGATTTTCATGAATAGTTAACGTTGCGTTATGGTAATGAGCTTGAGTCTGTATTCCTGATACCGGATCCGGTATGGGGAGTTCCAAGAGGTTAAAACGGTAGAGATTTCTGTTTTGAATTTGGCGCCCTGCACTTTCACTGGCTGTTGTCATATCGATCCAGTTAACGAGATTGCAGCCCCAAGTTTTAACAAGACAGAGAAACCAGACATGCTCAAAGGTTTCCGTTTTGGAGGTCTCTCGGTTGGCCGGGCATGGTGGCGTGTGCCCTGTAATCCAAGTCACTGGCAGGCTGAGGTTGGTTTTAGTCTATTCAGATGTGGGTTGAAGTTCCAGAGTTTAGAATGTTGAGATGTGGGTAGAGGTTGTTAGAATTTAGACGAGTATCATATCAAATAATGTAATGCAGATAGGCTGTGAATGGCCTCACACACCAGTACGATAGGTGGTGGTGTATGCATCTAAAAATTGGATGCGCTCAGACAACCAAATCCTAAAGAAGAAGACACTCACTCATTGCTCACATGGAGCACTCCAAACATAAGACTATGAAAAAAATTTCATAACTCATAAATGATGGTTATTAAATGTAGCAAGTTGTAAATTCTGCAAAAAACATTTCCACCCCGAAACTGAGAACAGTAATAGAGTTGAGTAAAAAGAGTCTACCGTGCCGGAAGCAACTTCAGCATACATTTTCAGGACCCAGGTTCACTCAAACATCTTTATTTTTTACTCTTGACAGTTACAGCTGATTGTATATTGATTCGTTAAATAGTTCTCACCTTATGTATTCGTTTGCCTCTGAATTGTTTGATCGAACTTTTCGCCACAAGCTCCTGATATCACAGCATAAAAACTACAGTTTGTCGTGAATTAGTCCAGGGTGCATGTGCGCCCAGCTATATCCTGTCCCTGGCTAAAGGGCAAGCTCATTGCCAAACTACTTAAATACTGCACCCTCAACTTCAAAACTCCTTTGCTAGTTATACAATCATGTAACTAAGAAATTTGCTGTAAAGAAACTTAAATTAGTTATTGTTTTGTTGCCGGTGTCACTGACGTAGGGTTAGTTGGACGTTTCTAACTGGTTTTGGAACAGTGAAAACAGGCCGCCTCTCCCCACTTGGCTGGATGGGATATGTAGTGATTTTGCCAACACAGCCAGAAACAGTAACTTCTCCCTTGTTTAATGTTTCTCTCATGCAGAAAGCTGGTGATGTTTGTTGTTGTTTATTCAGCAGCCAGCTTCCTTTCGACATATGTCTATCCAGAGCCCCAAACACCAGTGAGCCAAGCCCTGCTGCTGCCCGAAGACATCTACTCACTGCTGAAGGAACTGAGGTAAGTTCACGTTCTGCAACATATCTTAATGTATCGGTCAAACAAAAGGCAGTATTTGTAATTCAATTTTGGTGAGACAAAAAAGTTGTCCGAAAAGGGAGAACAGTACCGATAGTACAATGAGAGTGCAGATTTATACAGTTGACCCCTAAAACACCATCTTAATTATCTGATTTAGTGAAGACATTTAGCAAAGTCCCAGGTCATCATTGACAGCGTCCTACAGAGTTCGAACCTGCAAAGCCACAGTCTAGGGACATGATAACATTTGTGGTCTCTGAATTAAGCTTGTCAACTGTATTGCACCAAAAATTGCTCTCCTTTGGTTTTGTTCAGTGTTTGGAAATTCAAAAATCAAGTCATAAATATATACTCATTTACTCTGGTCTTCTTAGGCGGTACTTTGACGAGCCCAAATTCACATGCTGGCTGTCTCTGATTGCGCACAGCTTCAGGGACAGTCTCGTTTCCTGGAGACACAGAACACAGGTTCCACAAGGGAGGCAAGAACTTTTATAATCTCATCCTCTTCAAAACCTGCTGCACATGGGAACAGGCTCACATTGTAGCGGTATTTATTAGAGAGGGGTAAAGAAAGCTTTTGTTCGGGCGCCAGGCAGGTATTAACCATGCCGAAAGGAAAAGAGTAGAATAGAGAGAACCACTACCAGACCCACACACATCAGCAGAAGAGACTGCCTAGAGTGTAGCCTGTTTACCAGATAGCCAGTGGAGAGAAAAGAGAATACACACCATATAAAACCCACATCACAGCACAGGGGTAACACCAACAAGAATACCTCATACAATAATACTAATACTAATAATGGCAGAGCAATTCAACAGCAACTTCATACAAGAATGAACCCAGTCATCAACATAGGATTTGCAATAATCTGTATTATTGTCTAGTGGATGAGTGCAGAGGGTATGAATGTGGGGGTGTTCATCGACACAACAAAGGCCTTAAAAATGTCCACAGTCTTCTCGGCCACATGTCATTAGTACACCTCAATACAGTTCACATAACAATACACAACTTGCAAGCAACCTCCCTTTTAACGAAAATGTCCAAATACTTCTGGCAGGGCAATAATAGTCCAGTTCTAATGAACTTCAATAGGAAGAGCATTGGAAAAATAGAGAGTCTGTTGCAGGGTAAAGCACTGGAACGATAGAGGGAAGAGAAAAAGAGAAAGAGAACGAGATCTTAGCTGTGGTCTTCAGGCGTGCAGGTGTACTGTCTGACTGTCCGATGGTTTGTTGGTTTGTATGTTAAAGCTTCGCAACAATGTTGCTACTAATCCATGCGATCCATAACGGGCGCGGTCCCAAACGAAAACAACCACGACCTAGAGCGATTACACTGATGATTGAGTTAAACACTCTATAAACTACACACGCTGAAAACAAACAAAACTTCTGCAGCACAGCACACAATCAAACTGTCGCGCCACCCAAGAGCCCCTCCCCAAAGAGCTGAATGAGCTCTCTTTATTTTCTCCTTCCTTACTGCTCATGCGCTCTTAAAGTGGCAGTGCACGGTGAAGGCTCCGTGCAGATTTCGCCACACTCCTCCCCCCATGAAAAAACAATGCCTGTAGAAACAGAGAGGATGCAGGCTTTGACAGGTTCATGTTCCTGCTACACAAAACCAGGGAAGTCCTCCTCATCAGAGTCCTCCACGAAGAGGTCCTGCAGGTGTTGCTTTTGCCTGCGATCCAGCTCTTCTGCCGTAGGGTAGCAGGGCTTTAGGTCAACAACATGCACTGTCCTGACATCTTCCCCAGTGTCCTCCAAACAGACCAAGTAGTTCACTGGTCCCAACTGCTTCACTACACGGTATGGACCTTTCCATCTCGAAGCTAGCTTGGCAGTGAACTTCTTAGATGCCTTTGACAGATGATGTGAACGTACCCAGACACGAGACTGGGGTGGAAAACACACGTCTCGTCTATGTTTGTCATAGTTTCTCAGCTGTCGTTGTTTGGCTTTGGTTTTGCTGGCCTCCACTCTGGCTAGCAAGGTGTGGCGGTGTTGTACGGCATCAAACGCTGGGCAGTCAGGTGAAACATTCGAACTTTGCAAGACCCTGTCCATCGGTCCTTTTAGTGGTCTTCCCAGGTGGAGTTCGGCGGGAGTGACCCCAGAAGTCTCCTGCACGGCAGAGTTCAGTGCAAAGCGAAATTCTGGAAGATGCTGATCCCACCTTGTGTGCTGATCCCCCACGAATGAAGCAATCATCCCCGTCAGGTTGGTCTGAGGATGGTAGGCTGTGGTCAGCTTGGCAATTACACCCCAGTAGGTACAGAGCTCTTTGTATATTCCTGATATGAACTGCGGACCTCGGTCAGAGAGGATTTGGTCCGGAATTCCGAATCTGGTAAAAACCTCCCTTCGCAGAATTAGAGCAATGGCTGATGCAGTGGCTTTGCGGAGGGGAAACAACTCCACCCAGTGTGTGTAGTAGTCCACTACCACTGGGAGGAAAAGGTCCCATGAGGTCAATTCCCAACATTTCATTTGGATGGTTCACCACGGTCTGCTGCATTTTCCCGGCAGGTCTGCCAATGTCTGGTTTGTATTTCTGGCAGACTTCACACTGCTGTACAAACTTCTGGGTATCAACCCACATGCCTGGCCAGTAAACCACCTCTTGTAGTCTTCAATAAGTTTTAAAAACTCCAAGATGGCCACTCATGGGATTGGCATGATAAACTTGGATTATCTGGTCACACAATGTAGAGGGAATGAAGACGCGATAATGGGTGCTGTGTATTCCATCTCCTCTTGGAGTTTTTCGATATACTTTATCCTGAATTATGCTATACTTATCATTGAAGCGACTCTTGGAGTCTTCTTCAGACAGACTCTTGTGGATCGCCATGATGGCAGCATCCTTCTGCTGTGCTCTCCATACACTCTCATCATCCAGAGGAAAGGAATCATCCAGACATTTAGCGGTAGTATAGGTACTGCACAAGGGAGGACAAACATTGGCAGTCTCTGTAATCCGAGAAAGGGCATCTGGTACAACGTTCAGATTTCCTTTGCGATACTCAATGATGAAGTCAAACTTCTGCAGTCTGATAGACCAGCGAATAAGACGACTGTTGGTCTTGCCTGATGCCAGAACCCACTGCAGAGCAGCGTGGTCTGTGACAACGGTGAAGATCTTTGCCTCCAAGTAGTAGCTCCATTTCTCCAAAGCCCAGACCACAGCGAGGCATTCCCTTTCAGTCGTTGAATAATTCCTCTCGGCTGAATTAAGGGTGCGACTTGCATAGGCAAGAACTTATTCTGTTCCAAGTCCTGTTTGTTGAGCCAAGACTGCTCCAAGTCCTGTTTGACTTGCATCCGTGTACACAATGAAATGAGCATTCAGGTTAGGATGTCCAAGCACTGGAGGAGTAATTAGACTGTTTTTGAGTGCTTCAAATGCACCTTGGCATGCAGGGGTCCATTGGAATTTCACACCTTCTTAAGGTGATTGAGGGGTTCGGCTACCTTTGAAAAGTCAGGCACAAACCTGTGGTACAATCCAGCCATACCCAGAAACCGCTGAACAGCCTTGAGGGATGTGGGAATTGGGAATTCCTGCACGGCTGCAACTTTGGCTGGATCTGCATGGATACCTTCAGCATTAACCACATGACCAAGGAACTTGAGTTCTGGCAGACAGAAACGACACTTCTTCAAGTTCAAGGTCAAACCTGCAGCCTTTAGTCTGTCGAAGACAGACTGAATGTCTTGCAGATGATCCGCAACAGAGGAGGAGTAGATTATGATGTCATCCAGATAAACAAGACAATTTCTACCCCTCAGATCTCCTAGGACAGTCTCCATCAACCTTTGGAAGGTTGCTGGAGCATTCTTCAAACCAAAAGGCATGACTTTGAAGGAGTACAAACCAGCAGGGGTGACAAAGGCAGTCTTGTCTTGACTAGCGTGATCCATTGACACCTGCCAATAGCCACTGTTCAGATCCAGATTACTAAAGATGGATGCTCCTGCCAGAGATTCCAGTATGTCATTTATGTTTGGTAGAGGGTAGGCATCACTTTCTGTTATGGCATTCGGCTTCCTGTAGTCCACACAGAATCGATATCCACCATCTTTCTTAGGAATCAGGACAACCGGAGAAGCCCATCCGGAAAAAGAAGGTTCCACAATTCCATTCTCCAACATGCTTTTGAGCTGTTCATTGAGAATGGCCAGTTTGGCGGGGGACAGCCTGTAGGGACGCTGCTTAATGGGGACCTCATGCCGGGTATAGATTTTGTGTTTGAAGACGGTTGTACGGCCGAGTGTAAGAGTACAGACCTCACTGTTCACGTCCAACATCTGGGATAGCTGCCATCTTTCATCATCCGACACACATGCCTGTTCCACCGCTTGTTTGATGTAGAAATCAGCATCAGGTTTGCTTTTGCTCTCGGATAGAAGGGGGGGTACGGCGGTAATCAGGGTGATAGTTGGGTTCTCAGACTTCACTGGTTTAACATGTTTTTGTCTTTGTCTCTTTATATTTTCTCTGTCTCTGACTTGACCTTGTCCGGACTCTGCATAATGTAGCAGGCTCCAACCTGAAATCAGTGCATTACCAGGTTGAAATGGATGAGGCTGAGAATAGTCAGAGTGTAGCCGATAGGAGGGTTCAGACATCGAGATGGTCAGTCCACTGAAGAACAGGAAGTCTAGGCCAAGGACTACAGCAAATGCAAGGCTTGAATCTGCAAGAATAGCCACAGGAAGGTTAATAGTCTCACCATGCAGTTTTATTATTATACTAATCCAGCCCAAGGGAGTGGTAGGTTCTCCATTGGCCAAGTACAATGGTCCCTCCTCCCATGTTCGTAGCTCCTCATGAGGTAATGCCATGTTCTGCCACAGGGCTTCTTGCATCAGGGTGTAAGATGCCCCTGTGTCGATTATGGCCTTCCCTCTCCAGTTCCTAACAGTCAGAGGAACCAATAGTTGTTGCGGAATAGGAATAAGACCGCTAGCTGTGCTGTCTAAAGGCTTCATGGTGGGCATTAAGGCTGCCCCAATTGTATGCAAGCCACCACGCCTGTCTAGACTTTCAGTCTTCGGTCCTTTCTGACCTTTTCCTGAATCCTGACGCTGGACATAGAGCGGGCAAGAATCTGGAGGATGTTGAACTTTACACCTCCAACACATAACTGGACTTTTGTCCTGGATCTTGGGTACAAATATCTGAGACGGTTTAGCCCCAGGAGAGTTATTGGTATACTGGGATGAGGGAACCGGGTTTTTAGTTTGGAGGTGGCGCTTCCAGTCCTTCTCAAACTGAGTCCCAAGATGCACCAGATCATCCACATTTTGCACACGTTCTCGAAGTTGACTAGCAAGGCGAGGAACCATGTTCTTAAGAAGGAGTTTGACCATCTCCTGCTCAGTAATGTTAGCCTTCCATCTCCTACATAGAACTCGATAGGAGAAGGCAAAGTCCCGTATGGGCTCTGCTTCACCCTGGACTCTGTTACGAACACGTTCCGCCAGTTCATCCCCATAGTCCTCTGAGAGGAAGGCTAAGAGGAATATTTTTTGAAACTCCTCCCAGGTTGACACATGTTCACGGGCTATCTCCCACCAGTCTCTTGCTGTACCATGGAGAACACTGCGGAGGGTGGCAAGAACCTCCAAGTCAGTAAGGGGCCGGATAGAAAGAAAATCATTACACTTAGATAAGAAAAACAGTGGATCAACATCATCTTCTGGGCTGCCAAAAGTGGGGAAAAGTAGTTTGATAGGGAGGGAGCGCTCTAGAGGAGGCATGACAGTGGCAGCAGGAGTTCTGTTGTTTAACAGTATCTTCAGAGGGGTTTTTGTAGTACTACCTGTTCCTATTACCTTACTGGCCAAGCCAGTGGCAGAGGTAAAACCTGAGGGAGGTGCAGAAGATTTGTCCAGAAGGGAAAAGCACTGCATTACCTCCTGGTGCAGCCCTTCCAGTTGAAGGTCTGTGGCCTTCTGTGCTTTTTCCATCTCATTAACGGTGTCCTTTTGAGTCTGTTCAATCAAAAATCGTAGTTCCCCTGTGAGAGAGTTCTTCATGTCCTCCATAACTTCCTTCAGATAAGAACACACTCCCTTCACAACAGAGGCTGACTCCTCTGCTCTCTGGTGTCATGGGTGTTTCTCTTCAAGTCCCTGTTCGGGCGCCAATTCTGTAGCGGTATTTATTAGAGAGGGGTAAAGAAAGCTTTTGTTCGGGCGCCAGGCAGGTATTAACCATGCCGAAAGGAAAAGAGTAGAATAGAGAGAACCACTACCAGACCCACACACATCAGCAGAAGAGACTGCCTAGAGTGTAGCCTGTTTACCAGATAGCCAGTGGAGAGAAAAGAGAATACACACCATATAAAACCCACATCACAGCACAGGGGTAACACCAACAAGAATACCTCATACAATAATACTAATACTAATAATGGCAGAGCAATTCAACAGCAACTTCATACAAGAATGAACCCAGTCATCAACATAGGATTTGCAATAATCTGTATTATTGTCTAGTGGATGAGTGCAGAGGGTATGAATGTGGGGGTGTTCATCGACACAACAAAGGCCTTAAAAATGTCCACAGTCTTCTCGGCCACATGTCATTAGTACACCTCAATACAGTTCACATAACAATACACAACTTGCAAGCAACCTCCCTTTTAACGAAAATGTCCAAATACTTCTGGCAGGGCAATAATAGTCCAGTTCTAATGAACTTCAATAGGAAGAGCATTGGAAAAATAAAGAGTCTGTTGCAGGGTAAAGCACTGGGACGAGAAAAAGAGAAAGAGAACGAGAGATCTTAGCTGTGGTCTTCAGGCGTGCAGGTGTACTGTCTGACTGTCCGATGGTTTGTTGGTTTGTATGTTAAAGCTTCGCAACAATGTTGCTACTAATCCATGCGATCCATAACGGGCGCGGTCCCAAACGAAAACAACCACGACCTAGAGCGATTACACTGATGATTGAGTTAAACACTCTATAAACTACACACGCTGAAAACAAACAAAACTTCTGCAGCACAGCACACACAATCAAACTGTCGCGCCACCAAAGAGCCCCTCCCCAAAGAGCTGAACGAGCTCTCTTTATTTTCTCCTTCCTTACTGCTCATGCGCTCTTAAAGTGGCAGTGCACGGTGAAGGCTCCGTGCAGATTTCGCCACAACATGACTTGTTTTCAGATTCGTTTTATACGTTTGGAGAAGGTATTGTACAAAACAGTTCACAAAATGGAGTTCTCCATTTTTTATTTTATTTAAAAAGACTTATTTGCGTAATCTTTTTCCTCTCACCTTGAATAAAACAATTGAGTCCCACTGAAGTACTCATAGTATAATATACATTTTGGAAACAAGACCACTGCAGACACCAACACTAGAGTAAATGAAATTAGGGATTAAATTGAAATTCAATTAAGGAGTAGAGAATTGCTTGTTATGTTTATGGTAGATATGTCCTGAAAAGACTGACCCCAACTCCGACTAACACACAATAAAAGGGATTAACAAGTTCTAACAGTTTATTTTCATAGCGAGTATAGATTTCAGCATCTCTATAAAAACTTTACAGATAGTAAATATTATACTTACTGTACAACAAAATAGGTCCCTTGTACTGTATGCAAAAATACTGTACCAGGATTTCAGTCTAAAGGCAGTTCACACAGTACATACTGTAGTTCTTCAGCCTGAAAAATTGGAAGGGTGAGGGCTATACAATTCAGACTTAGTAAAATATTTTGCTGCTGTACCAAAATAGGGTCAATTTCAACAGAGTTTATTCTGTGTGACTAGACAAGCCTCTTGGCATCATGCTGTGTTAAAATAAGACACATTATTTAAATAATCTCTTGCACTTTTTGTCAACAAGAAAAATGCTTTAAACATTGGGTTGAGGAGGTGCAGTATGGGTGATCTTATGTATACATTAACTAAGCTACTCTGGTCCAAGTGTTAAATGGCTGCTAATATTTCTAATCAGCCTTCAGTGATACAAATGTTTAATGAAACAAGATAAAACAAGGAGATATGACATGCTTATCAGGCACAATATTTGGGGGCAGATTGCATCTTTCCTGGAGAGGGTATAGGTCAAAGACAACAAAAAAAAACAAGTCTCTTTAAATGTTATCCAGCCCTTAATCTGTAATGTGAATGAAATGTGCAGTGGTAACAATCGGATACCTCTACAGTGCATTCGGAAAGTATTCAGACTTTTTCCACATTGTTACTTTACAGCCTTATTCTCAAATTGATGAAATACATTGTTTTTCCTCAATCTACACACAATACCCCATAATGAGACAAAGCAAAAACTGGTTTTTAGAAATGTTTGCAAATGTATTAAAAGGAGTAAAGGACAAATATTCAGACCCTTTGCTACGAGACTCAAATTGAGCACAGGTGCAACCTGTTTCCATTGATCATCCTTGAGAAGTTTCTACAACTTGATTGGTGTCCACCTGTGGTAAATTCAATTGATTAGACATGATTTGGAAAGGCACAAACATGTCTATATAAGGTCCCACAGTTGACAGTGCATGTCAGAACAAAAACCAAGCCATGAGGTCAAAGGAATGGTCCGTAGAGGCCAGAGACAGGAAGGATTGTGTCAAGTTACAGATCTGTGGAAGGGTACCAAAAAATGTCTGCAGCATTGAATGTCCACAAGAACACAGTGGCCTCAATCATTCTTAAATGAAGTTTGGAACCACCAAGACTCTTCCTAAAGCTGAAAAACATCCCCACAGCATGATGCTGCCACCACTATGCTTCACCGTAGGGATGGTGCATTCAGGCAAAAGTATTCATTCTTGGTTTCATCAGACCAGAGAATCTGATATTTATCATGATCAGAGTCCTTTAGGTGCCTTTTTGCAAACACCAAGTGGGCTGTCGTGCCTTTTACTGAGGAGTGGTTCTGTCGGGCCACTCTACCATAAAGGTCTGATTGGTGGAGTGCTGCTGAGATGGTTGTCCTTCTGGAAGATCTTCCCATCTCCACAGAGGAACTCTGGAGCTCTGTCAGTGAGCATCAGGTTCCTGACCAAGGCCCTTCTCCCCTGATTGCTCAGCAGGTTCACCTTCTAACAGGACAAACACCTTAAGCACCCAGCCAAGACAACGCAGGAGTGGCTTCATGACAAGTCTCAATGTCCTTGAGTGGCCCGGACTTGAACCCGATCGAACATCTCTAGAGACCTGAAAATAGTTGTGCATCGACACTCCCCATCCAACCTGACAGAGCTTGAGGATCTGCGGAGAAGAATGGGAGAAACTCCCCAAATACAGGTGTGCCAAGCTAGTAGCGTCAGACCCAAGAAGACTCGAGGTTGTAAACGCTGCCAAAGGTGCTTCAACAGTCTGAATACTTATGTAAATGTGAATTATGTTTATTTGTAATAAATTAAGAAATTCTAAACCTGTTTTTGCTTTTTCATTATGAGGTGTGTAGATTGGGGGGGACTATTAAACACATTTTAGAACAAGGCTGTAATGTAACAAATGTGGAGAAAGTCTAGGTCTGAATACTTTCGGAGTGCACAGTGTATGAATGCCAAAACTGAATTCTGACGTGGATAGTGAGACTGACCCAAGATATATATTTTTTAAAATGTGAAGTAACAGCAATTACAAACCATGAGCAATGACTCAAAAACAAACTACTTTGTCCAAACCAGCTGCACTTTAAATATTTAAATACTTCATATACTTTCAGACAATATAAATTACATTTTCCACCATTTTAAAATCAGTACCATGAATATTAACTATCCAAAAGGCTCACATGCCAAGACATGTTTAACAAATACATCAGGGTAAGCATGTGCCTGATGTATTTATGGTACTATATTCATGGTACTGAGAAATGACATGTTTTCCCTGATGTATTTATTAAACATGTCTTGGCATGTGCTTTTTTTTGGATAGTTTTCATAAACTACCACATCACACTGCATTGGCCCGATGTCACTGCAATAGCATTACAGGCTATTCTCACTGATAATCAAGTCATATCAGAACCCACAATTTGTGAAGTCATGGAAAAATAAGTAAAGGACAAGGCACTGCTTTGGAGCTTAGCTAGAGCCTTAATGTGTACCCTAGCCTCATCACAACTGCATACAAATATTGCATTAGAATCTTGTAATTGTCTCTCCCTTGCGGGCATGTTTCATGGAAGGAATAATTCAGAAGTTGCAGAATATTTAATTATAATATTCTAATAAAAGTCTTAACTTAAAACAAAATAATTTACCATAGAAACTGTTTGGTAGCACATACCATCCCCAAAGCCAAATAAGATAAATAAAAAGACTACCTGGGTGAAATATCTAGAGACTATATCAGTTAGACAAACCTAAATACAGTCGAGAGCTTTTTAAAAGTTCGTCTGAGACAGACTTTGGACCGGATTCAATTAAAAGGCGCGTTAAGGCACGACTTTTGACAAACTTCCCTGACGTTCGAAGATCGCGTCTCAGGCGTAAATTACCTTAAAGTGAAGTGCTCTACGCTTATCAACAACGGGCCTTTGATTGAATCCTAGGCGCTATTCAACTTAATAGCAATAAGTCCTGTTTTGTATGGAAAGTCTTACAGGAGTCTAAAGAAAAAAGTTAATGTAGAGAATCCAATAAGCCGCCAATCCACTGGGCTACACTGTTTTCCCAAGAGTTAGTTCCAACACAGCCTAATTGAGTTCAGAGCATCACAACTTAGTGCAAAGCTCCACAATGGAAGTCGCTTGGGTTTTTGTTGAATGTTTACATTTGCTCTTTCGTTACGTTATAAATAAATGCTGATCCATGTTGATACAACATCCAACCCAAATCAATCCTGAGCTGAGTAGGACAGATACCCTGCTATGTAAGACACATTGTGTATTCAATGTCTTCTCCTCCTCCAATCCCTTCAATTTAGTTGAACCTGTAATGCAGCATGGGAAATTGTATTTCGTAAGTCTGGGTTATTGGGTAAAGGGTCAACACAAGGTTATCAGGATGCTAGGAAGGCGGGATTTAAAGGTCTAGCAGGAACGTCTACAAATGTTATTTTTAGCTGGTCCCCTTCAATGTGTGCACATAATTCATTACATACAGTTCCTTCTGAAAATATTCAGACCCCTTGACTTTCCACATTTTGTTACAGCCTTATTCTAAAAATTGATTAAAATGTTTTCCTCAGCAATCAACACACAATACCCCATAATGACGAAGCAAAAACAGGTTTAGAAATGTTTGTAAATTTATTCAAAATAAAAATCCGATTATTATTTACATAAGTATTCAGACCCTTTGCTATGAGACTCAATTGAGCTCATGTGCATCCCGTTTCCATTGATAATCCTTGAGATGTTTCTTCAACTTGGAGTCCACCGGTTGGTTGTAAGTTCACTCGATTGGACATGATTTGGAAAGACACACCTGTCTATATAAAAGGTCCTACAGTTGACAGTGCATGTCAGAGCAAAAGCCAAGCCATGAGGTGGAAGGAATTGTCCGTTGAGCTCAGAGACAGGATTGTGTCTAGCCATAGATCTGGGGAAGGGTACCAAAACATTTCTGCAGCATTTATTTGATTTAACTAGGCAAGTCAGTTAAGAATACATTCTTATTTACAATGTCTGCCTACCCCGGCCAAACCTGGACAACGCTGGGCCAGTTGTGCGCTGCCCTATGGGACTCCCAGTCACAGCCGGTTGTGATACAGCCTGGAATCAAACCAGGGTCTGTAGTGACGCCTCTAGCTCGGAGAAGCAAAGAACCCATTGAAGGTCCAAGAACACAGTGGCCGCCATCATTCTTAAATGGAAGAAGTTTGGAACCACCAAGACTCTTCCTAAAGCTGGCCGCCCGGCCAACCTGGAGAGAAGGGCCTTGGTCAGGGAGGTGACCAAGAACACAATGGTCACTGACAGAGCTCCACAGTTTCTCTGTGAGGCTGGGAGAACCTTTCAGAAGGACAGCCATCACTGCACTACTCCACCAATCAGACCTTTATGGTAGAGTGGCCAGACAGAAGCCACTCCTCAGTAAAAGGCACATGACAGCCTGCTATGGAGTTTGCTAAAAAGGCACCTAGACTCTCAGACCATGAGAAACAATATTCTCTGGTCTGATGAAACCAAGGTTGAACTCTTTGGCCTGAATTCCAAGCATCACATCTGGAGGAAACCTGGCACCATCCCTATGGTGAAGCATGGTGGTGGCAGCATCATGCTGTGGGGATGTTTTTCCGCGGCAGGAACTGGGAGATCAGTCAGGATCGAGGGAAATATGGTCAGAGCAAAGTACAGAGATCCTCAATGAAAACTTGCTCCAGAGAAGACTCAAGGCTGTAATCCCTGCCAAACGTGCTTCAACAACGTACTGAGTAAAGGGTCTGAATACTTACATAAATGGGATATTTCAGTAGTTTATTTGTAATAAATGTGCAAAAATTTCTAAACTAGTTTTTGCTTTGTCATTATGGGGTATTGTTTGTAGATTGAGGATTTTTGTTTTAATCGATGTATTTTAGAATAAGGTTGTAACGTAACAAAATGTGGAAAAGGTCAAGGGGTCTGAATACCTTCCGAATGCACTGTACTCTCATACATGCAAGAGGGATGGTGGGATATTGAGAGGCTGCAGATTGAACGCCATGCACTGCTAGTGCCATGTTTTTCTGGTTATTTGGGAACGTAGGGGGAATACGTGCTTTCCTTAAAACTCATCAATCTTCTTCTGCAGGTATTTGAGGATGGAGTCCACCCCTTGCGAAGAGCCCCACACTCTCTTCAGCGCCTCGCACTCACGTTCATTGGCCTGCTCCAGGGCGGCCCGGTTTGCATTTCGCACCAGTGCTTTGGACTCCCGCAGGACCTACAGTGCAACAAACAGAGCCCCCCCCCCCCCCCCCCGGCAAAAAAAAGCAAAAGGAAAGGAATATGACTTATGGATATTGGCATAGATTTGTTTAACATTTAACGCTGGGACATGACACAAGATCCCTTTTTGTCAACAATTAAAAGATTCAGGAGAAATTCCATAACATCCAGATATTGTTGACATGATCTCAATTTAATGTATTGCTAAAAGCATTATATTAATTTAAAAACACACTCTTGGTTAGGGCCAGGATGATACCAGTATCGCAATACTCATTTGTATCATGGCAAGGAAACAAAACACAAAGCATATTTAACTTCTTTAGGAAAACAGCCCTAATGTTGGAAACAAATCTTTATGTTGTCATCCAGTCACTATTTATTTTCCAAGTTTGACACACAATATTTTACATACGGAAGGTTTTTAAAAAGGACCAAAGAGTTTGGACTGCGTTTTGTTGATTTTTTTTTGCCATGGGAAAAAAATTGTGATACTGGCATCCCGGGAGACTAAAATATAACAATTCAAGCGAACACTACGGCTAGGAGAGTGTGTGTGTGTGCAGTGCATTTGGAAACTATTCAGACCCCTTGTTACGTTAGCCTTATTCTAAAATCTATGAAATAAAAAAATCCTCAATATACACACAAAATACCCCATAATGACAAAGCGAAAATAAATTTAGAAATACCTTAATTACATAAGTATTCAAACCCTTTGCTATTAGACTCCAAATTGAGCTCAGGTGCATCCAACTTCCTTTGATCATCCTTGACATCCCGACAACTTGATTGGAGTCCACCTGTGGCCAATTCATTTGATTGGACATGATTTAGAAAGACACCTGTCTATATAAGGTCCCACAGTTGACAGTGCATGTCAGAGCAAAAACCAAGTCATGAGGTCGAAGGAATTGTCCTTCGAGACAGGATTGTTGTCGAGGCACAGATCTGGGGAAGGACACCAAAAAATGTCTGCAGCATTGAAGGTCCCCAAGAACACATTCTTAAATGGAAGTTTGGAATGGCCAAACTGAGTAATTGGGAGAGAAGGGCCTTAGTCAGGGAGGTGACCAAGAACCTGATGGTCACCGACAGAGCTCCAGAGTTTCCTCTTTTGAGATGGGAGAACCTTCCAGAAGGACAACCATCTCTGCAGCACTCCACCAATCAGGCCTTTATGGTAGAGTGGCCAGATAGAAGCCAATTCTCAGTAAAAGGCACCTAAAAGACTCAAGACCATGAGAAACGAGATTCTCTGGTCTGATGAAACCAAGATTAATGCCAAGCGTCACGTCTGGAGGAAACCTGGCACCACCCCTACGGTGAAGCATGGTGGTGGCAGCAGCATGCTGTGGGGATGTTTTTCAGCGGCAGGGACTGGGAGACGAGTCAGGATCAAGGGAAAGATGAATGGAGCAAAGTACAAAGATCCTTGATGAAAACCTGCTCAGGTCCTCAGACTGGGGCAAAGATTCACCTTACAACAGGACAAACACCCTAAGCACACAGTCAAGACAACGCAGGAGTGGCTTCGGGACAAGCCTCTGAGCCCGGACTTGAACCCGATCTAACATCTTTTGAGAGACCTAAAAATAGCTGTGCGGCGTCGATCCCCATCCAGCTTGAGAGAATCTGCAGGGAAAAATGGGAGAAACTCCCCCAATACAGGTGGCCAAGCTTATAGTGTCATACCCAAGAAGGCTTGAGGCTGTAATCGCTGACAAAGGTGCTTCAACAAAGTACTGAGTAAAGGGTCTGAATACGTATGTAAATGTGATAATTTAAAAACGAAAACAAAAATGTATTTGCAAAAAAAAACTGCTTTTCATTATGGGGTATTGTTTGTAGGTTGCAGGGAATAATAAAAAATAAAAAAACTAACGTAACAATGTGTGGTCTGAATACTTTCCGAAGGCACTGTAAATGAGTGTCGGTGGGAAAATGTTTTTGATGAGACAAAAAAAGCAAGAGAACAAAAGACCAAAGTGAGGGAGAGGGGCAGGGTCGTACTGTGTGGAAAAGAGACACCACAAAATATAAAAACAATTTTTTTTTAAATGAAAAGGATGACTTACAACTGAATTACAAGTGACTAGCTCCCTAATGCGAACCATCACCTCCTGAGTGAAAGTCCCGGGCCACAGCACCTGGGACACGAGGCCTTTAGCACAGGCCTCCTGGGCTGTCAGCTTCCGCCCACTCAGCAACATCTCATTGGCCTGGGAGAAGAGGGGGAGGGAGAGAGAAGACAAGAGTAGGGGAGAGGACGGGGTGAGGTTAAGCAGGAAAAAGTACTGGAATAGTATTAGTTGTTTTTTTTAAATAAAAAAAACATTTAAAAAAGGAGTGGGGCTGTCCCACTCCATTCTTATTTTTTGTATTGGACAGGATATTCCCCATCGCAGGAAAACCAGCCCAGTGAGTGCTACACTTAAATAGTTCCCCACACTACATCTGGACTTACTCCCCCTCGGAGGAGGATTTTCAGACAATGCCGTATGAACTCACCGAGGCCACGCCCATGATGCGAGGGAAGGTGAGGGAGGCGCAAGCGTCGGGTGTCTGTCCGTAGGTGGTATAGGGCGTCTGAAACCAGGATTTCTCGTTGGCCCAGACAACGTCACACAGCGGGAGGATAGAGGCTCCGAGGCCCACCGCCGGTCCATTCACGGCTACGATGATGGGCTTCTTGAATTGGATGAATGTGTTCACGAATGTCCTGAGGATGGAGATGACAGACTGTCTGCATAACCGTCTTCTGTGGCATCATTACAAAAACTAAACTAAATCAAAATAAAGTGGCGCACACTCCATATACAGTGTAAGTCAGAAGTTCACATACACCTTAGCCAAACACATTTAAACTCAAGTTTCACAATTCCTGACATTTAATCCTAGTAAAAAATTCCCTGTCTTAGGTCAGTTAGGCTCACCACTTTATTTTAAGAACGTGAAATGTCAGAATAATAGGAGAGAATGATTTATTTCAGCTTTTATTTCTTTCATTCACATTCTGGGTCAGAAGATTATATACACTCAATTAATATTTGGTAGCATTGCCATTCAATTGTTTAACTTGGGTCAAATGTTTCGGGTAGCCTTCCACAAGCTTCCCACAATAAGTTGGGTGAATTTTGGCCCATTCCTCCTGACAGAGCTGGTGTAAGTAACTGAGTCAGGTTTGTAGGCCTCCTTGCTTGCACACACCTTTTCAGTTCTGCCCACAAATATTCTATAGGATTGAGGTCAGGGCTTTGTGATGGCCACTCAAATACCTTGACTTTGTTGTCCTTAAGCCATTTTGCCACAACTTTGCAAGTATGATTGGGTCATTGTCCATATGGAAACACATTTGCGACCAAGCTTTTAATTCCTGACTGAGGTCTTGAGATGTTGCTTCAATATATCCACATAATTTTCCTACCTCATGATGCCATTTATTTTGTAAGTGCACCAGTCCCTCCTGCAGCAAAGCACCCCCATAACATGATGCTGCCACCCCCGTGCTTCACGGTTGGGATGGTATTCTTCGGGCTTGCAAGCCCTTTACCTCCATACATGACGATGGTCATTATGGCCAAACAGTTTTGTTTCATCAGACCAGAGGACATTTCTCCAAAAAGTACGATCATTGTCCCCATGTGCAGTTGCAAACCGTAGTCTGGCTTTTTTATGGCGGTTTTGGACCAGTGGCTTCTTCCTTGCTGATAGATGTCGATATAGGACTCGTTTTACAGTGGATATAGATACTTTTGTACCCGTTTCCTCCAGCATCTTCACAAGGTTCTTTTCGTACCAAAGTAGTTAATCTCTAGGAGACAGAACGTGTCTTCTTCCTGAGCGGTATGACAGCTGCGTGGTCCTATGGTGTTTATACGTGCGTACTATTGTTTGTACAGATGAACGTGGTACCTTCAGGCATTTGGAAATTGCTCCCAAGGGTGAACCAGACTTGTGGAGGTCTACAATTTTTTTTTCTGAGGTCTTGGATATCTTTTGATTTCCCCATGATGTCAAGCAAAGAGGCACTGAGTTTGAAGGTAGGCCTTGAAATACATCCACAGATACACCTCCAATTGACTCAAATTATGTCAATTAGCTTATCAGAAGCTTCTAAAGCCATGACATAATTTTCTGGAATTCTCCAAGCTGTTTAAAGGCACAGTCAACTTCTGACCCACTGGAATTGTGATACATTGAATTATAAGTGAAATAATCTGCCTGTAAACAATTGTTGGAAAAATGACTTGTCATGCACGAAGTAGATGTCCTAACCGGCTTGCCAAAACTATAGTTTGTTTACAAGAAATTTGTGGAGTGGTTGAAAAACGAGTTTTAATGATTCCAACCTAAGTGTATGGAAACTTCCAACTTCAACTGTATAAACTCCCAGTAATTTCATTCGGCAACACAATGCCTTACGTTTTTCATTACAAAGACTGCCCCTACAACACACAGCTAACGTTCTACTCATCATTTGTTCCACCTGTTCAAAATAACTGATGATTCGAGACAATTGTCTACAAATCTTGCACTGATCTGAAAGAACTGACCAGAGATTAAATAAACCATTCCACCATTTTGTTTTCTCCAATCAGTGCAGATGATGTAAGAGGGACAAGGACAGGACACATTTTTGGACAATCGAGAAAGGGCCAAGGTGAGCCTTCAAACGTCAGAAAGGGACGGAAAGTTTTTTTATTTTCATCATTTATTTTTTTTCTCTGAAAACAATCCACATACAAAATAGAAAACAAAAGTACACCCTTCTGACCTACCTAATGGTCTCAGCCATCTTGATGCTCTCCTTCTTGCGGTCGTCGGTGAGCAGTCTAATGAAGTAGATGAAGTCCAGGCCGAAGCAGAAGATGCTACCCACGGCGCTCAGCAGGACCAGCTTGCTGTCGTCTGCCGCCGCCGTGGCCATGGCACTCTGCATCTCCTTCATCACCTGAGGCAGCCATGAGGGAGACAATTATTATGGGACAATTACCTAGACACAGATGAAGCCTAGTCTGAGATTAAGAAACACTTTAGATGGAGAGTTAATATTGGAAATACATTTTAGTACAGTACTAGGCTTAATCCAGGACACCAACCCAATATTTTTTATAGGACCAGTATTTGACTTTCGTTTCAGATACTTTGCATACATTTATATTTGACTACCAATTGTTTGGAAAAGTTGGCATAACTAAACGATGAAGTACTACTATTTTTGGCCTGTCATGCAGTGTAACAATTGTTTTGTTAGGGCAAAGACAAGACAGGCATGACTCACATCGGGGTTAAGTGAGTTGTTCTCCGAGGACTTGGTGGAGAGCAGGATGTGGGTGAAGCCATCCTGCTTCTTGACGACAAGGTCCCTGTAGCGGTAGGCACTCTCAGTCTGCCGGACGCTGAACCGAAGGCGCTTGTCGAAGACTGAGCGCTGCTCCTCGAAGCGCCGTTTCCCTGCCACCCCGGAGACTGCCACTGCACTCTGCAGGCTAGCTGTCCCATTGGCCGCCAGAGCCTCCATGAGTGTTGATGTACCTGGTGGATAAAAAAAAATTGTGACAAAATATAATGGTGACACAGCCTTTAACATTGTCTGTTTAAATAACCAGATAAATAAAATCTTTGGTACTGCCTGAATGGTTTACTTAGGTTCTACTCAACAGCAGATGAACAGTCCACCAACTGACTTAATTGACATAACTGTGTACTCATTCGTTTGTGGAGAAGGGGGAGAAACAACATTGTAAAGAACTCTGTTTGCATGGCAATGTCCACAATCACTCACCTCTGCGATTGTGGTCTACTTAGACCAGAGCAAGAAGTTGTAGGCTACATATTTTTTTTAAATCCTCAAACTACTTCTAACATCTTAATTCCCCAAGACCTAGGTTCAGTATACATCACAACAACAGTTATTGAAGTCTATTGAAAAAGCCTAGAGGACGATTACATGCCAGCGGGAGCAGAAAATATTTTTGGCATCTCAGATTGTTCTGGTAATTCTCAGATAGAAACTTCATTGGGAGGAAGGATGTTACACATGCTTTTTACATTCGTATCAATTTTTTCTCTCTATGAAATCATGATGAAAGTGGCCATTTTAGGCCCTTTCCAGAACTACAGTGTCTTCAGAAAACTATTCACACCCCCGGGACTTCTTCCACATTTTCTTGCGTTAGAGCCGGAATTTTAAATGGAATCAATTGACATGTTTTCACTGGCCTACACACAATACTCCATAATATCAAAGTGGAATTGTTTAGTTAATTTGTAAAATTTTCTAAAAAAGGAAATGCTGAAATGTCTTCAGTCAAAAAGTATTCAAACCCTTTAAATGGCAACAATACCCCATTATGACAAAGCAAAAACAGTATATAAATGAAATGGATTAAAATGTTTTTTTCCCCCCCAATCTACAAACAATACCCCATAATGAAAAAGCAATGTTTGTTTTAATTTAAAATCTTGCTAAATTTATTTAAAAGTATCACATTTACATAGGTATTCAGACCCTTTACTCAGTACTTTGAAGCACCTTTGTCAGTGATTACAGCCTAGAGTCTTCTTGGCTAGTTTAGTTTATTAATTCAACCATAAATATATATATATCTCAAATTTCAATTATGATCTTGTCTCATCGCTGCAACTCTCCAATGGGCTCGGGAGAGGTGAAGGTCGAGTCATGACCCACCAAACCGCAGTCCTTAACACCACCTGCTTAACCCGGAAGCCAGCCTGCAGGTGCCCGGCCCGCCACAAGCAGTTGCTAGATCGCAATGAGCCAAGTAAAGACCCCCCCGGGCCAAACCATCCCCTAATGACGCTGGGCCAATTGTGCGCCGCCCTATGGGACTCCTGGTTACGGCTGGTTGTGACACAGCCTGAGATCGAAACTGGGTTTGTAGTGACGCCTCAAGCACTGCGATGCAGAGCCTTAGATCGTGGCGCCACTAGGAAGGCCCAATTCGACCATTTTAAAAAACAAGCACACAACTTAAAAGCCATACATGCACATGAGTAAAATCATTGAGGATAACAAAGTCTATTTTCAGGTCTCTCCAAAGATGTTCGATCGGGTTCTAGTTTGGGCTCTGGCTGGACCACTCAAGGACATTACGATACTTGTTCCGAAGCCACTCCTTTGTCTTGGCTGTGTACTTAGGGTTGTTGTCCTGTTGGAAAGTGAAGTGTTGTCCTGTTGGAAAGCCCCAGTCTGAGGCCCTGAGCGCTCTTGGGCAGGCTTTGCTCCGTTCATCTTTCTCTCGATCCTGACTAGTCTCCCAGTCCCTGCCGTTGAAAAACATCCCCACAGCATGATGCTGCCACCAACATGCGTCACTGTAGGGATGGTATTGGCCTGGTTTCCTATAGACGTGACAATTGGCATTCAGGCCAAAGAGTTACATTTTGGTTTCATCAGACCAGAGAATGTTTCTCATGGCCTGAGAGTCCTTTAGGTGCCATTTGTCAACTCCAAGCAGGCTGTCATGTGCCTTTTACTGAGGAGCAGCTTCCATCTGGCCACTCTACCATAAAGGCCTGATTGGTGGAGTGCTGCATAGATCCGTAGTTCCCAAACTTTTTATAGTTCCATACCCCTTCAATCATTCAACCTCCAGCTGCGTACCCACTCTAGCTCCAGGGTCAGCGCACTCTCAAATATTGTTTGTTTGCGATCATTGTAAGCCTGCCACACACACTATACGATACATTAATTAAACATAAGAAGTTTGTCACAGCCCGGCTCGTGGTAAGTGACAAAGAGCTCTTATTGGACCAGGGCACAAATAATAATAATTTTGCTCTTTATTTAGTTAATCTTACATAAAACCTTATTTTCTCATCAAATTGTGAATGAGAAGGGTGTGCTTGAAAGGATGCACATACCTCTGCAATGTTGGGTTGTATTGGAGTCTCTGTCTTAAATAATTTTCCACAGTCTGTGCCTGGATTTTGTTTTCATGCTAGTCAGTGCCAAGAATCCACTATCATATAGGTACATGGTTGCAAAGGGCATCAGTGTTTTAACAGCGAGATTTGCCAAAGCAGGAAACTCAGCGCAGCCATATCTGGCAGTAAATTCTGATAAAATTTTCACAGAACCGCTTGTTGCAATGTTGATGAGGCTCTCTTGTTCAGATATCGGTAAGTGGACTGGAGGCAGGCCAAGAAAGGGATAACGAATCCAGTTCTTCATCCGTTATGGGAAAGTACCTGCGTAATTGCGCACCCAACTCACTCAGGTGCTTCGCTATATCACATTTGACATTGTTCGTAAGCTTGAGTTCATTTGCACACAAAACAAAATCATACAAATGATAGACCTGTGTGTTGTCCTTGTTAATGCAGACAGAAGAGCTCCAACTTCTTAATCATGGCCTCAATTTTGTCCAGCACATAGAATATATATAGTTGCAGAGAGTTTCTGTAATCCTATATTCAGATCATTCAAGCGAGAAAAAATATCATCCAGATAGGACAGTTGTGTGAGAAACTCGTCATCATGCAAGCGGTCAGACAAGTGAAAAGGATGGTCATTAAACTGAGCTTGTCTCTCAATTAAAAAAAAAAATAATGTACCCCTTGATAACCAGCGCACTTCTGTATGTTGTAAAAGCGTTACATGGTTGCTGCCCATATCATTGCATAGTGCAGAAAAAAGTTAACAGTTTTCACTGTAGTGTCCAAACGTCTTTCAAGCTGTCCGGCATTCCTTTGACAGCAAGCGCCTCTCGGTGGATACTGCAGTGTACCCAAGTGGCGTCGGGAGCAACTGCTTGCACGCGCATTACCACTCCACTGTCTCCCTGTCATGGCTTTTGCGCCATCAGTACAGACACCAACACATCTTAACCACCAAAGTCCATTTGATGTCACAAAGCTGTCCATTACTTTAAAAATATCCTCTCCTGTTGTCCTGGTTTCCAGTGGTTTGCAGAAGAGGAAGTCTTCTTTAATTGACCCCCCATGAACGTAACGGACATATACCAGGAACTGTGCCAGGACCGCCATGTCTGTTGACTCATCCAGCTGTAACGCATAGAATTCACTGGCTTGTATGCGAAGCAGTAATTGTTTCAAAACATCTCCTGCCATGTCACTGATGCGTCGTGAAACAGTGTTTGATGAAGTCATTGACTGTATAGTTTTTTTGGGCCTTTACCCCAGCTTTGTCCCCAGCCATATCTGCGGCATCAGGAAGAATTAAGTCCTACACAATAGTAAAGGGCTTGCCTGTCCTAGCTATTCGGTAGCTCACAATATAAGGCGCTTCTAGCCCCTTCTTATTAAGAGTATCTGTTGCTTTTATACATGTCTTACTACTCGAAAGTAATCTTAATTCTCGCTCAAAAAATTCCAGTGGCATGTTTTGTTTCTAAATGTCTGTGCAAGAGTGAAGGTTTCATCGAGTTGCGAGATAGTGTGTTATATGTGCAAAAGTACTGTGGCTGAGGAAAGGCACTACTCCCAATATAAGTGAACCCCAAATCAATGTAGTTCATCATATTTGCAACTATTCGATGTTCCAACATCCCTGTCTGTTGTTTGGTGCTTTCCTCGGTAAGGGGGCAGTAGCTCTTTGGCTGCATCCATTTCACAACTGTCAGTGTCCATGCTAGCTGGGCTAACAACAAATGTAGAATTACTGATGCTAGCATTGGATGTGCTCGTGGAAGCAGAACAACTTGTGTCATCGACAGGTGCAGCGCTGCTGGTCGTAGCAGTACTACCAGTAGAGCTGGTATGTGTTTCTATGGACATGTGCCTTACATTTTTTTTTTAACCATTAGTTCATTTTCGAGCAAAAGGAATGAGCAGCAGCAACATTGGCTACATGTGGAATTCCCGCAAGAGTAACAGTTAATGTGACTGGATGTTAATTATTTGACTAGGCTACCCGAATTTGACAATGTGTTGTTATCTCGCTGAACACTAGATTATTACATTTTTTGGCAGTGAAATTAGGCTAATCAGGCGAGTGAAAAAAAAGAAAAAAAAAACTCGCCCTATAGCCCCGTTGGAAAATATAAATGGACTGTTTGAAAATGTGAATCACATTTGTATTTAGCGTATCCCCGACGGCATCGGGTTCTTGGTCACCTCCCTGACCAAGGCCCTTCTCCCCCGATTGCTCAGTTTGGACAGGCAGCCAGCTCTAGAAAGAGTCTTGGTGGCTCCAAACTTCTTCAATTTAAGAATGATGGAGGCAAATGTGTTCTTGGGGACCTTCAATGCTGCAGAAATGTTTTGGTTATTTTCGCCATATCTGTGCCTCGACGCAATCCTCTACGGACAATTCCTTCGACCTCATTGCCTGGTGTTTTCTCTGACGTGCACGGTCAACTGTGGGACCTTATATAGACAGTTGTGTGCCTTTCCATATCATGTCCAATCAATTGAATTTACCACAGGTGGACACCAATCAAGTTGTAGAAACATCAAGGATTATTAATGGAAACAGGATGCACCTGAGCTCAATTTAGCAAAGGGGCTGAATTACTTGTGTGTAAATATGGTATTTGTTTAAAAATGTTTGCAAATGTATAAACATTTCTAAAAACCTGTTAACGCTTTGTTATTATGGGGGTATTGTGTGTAGATTGAGGCGGACATTCAATTTTTTTATTTATTTTTAGAATAGGCTTTTAATGTCACAAAATGTGGAAAAAGTGAAGGGGTCTGAATACTTTCCAAATGCACCGTAGTTACTCCACAATACTAACAAATGACAGAGTGAAAAGAAGGAAGCCTGTACAGAATAAAACATATTCCAAAGACATGCATCCTGTTTGTAATAAGGCACTAAAGTAAAACTGCCAATCATTTGGAAAATAAATTATGTCCAGAATAAAAAGCGTTATGTTTGAACCAAATCCAACAACACATCACTGAGTACCACTCTTCATATTTTCAGGTATGATGGTGGCTGCACAAGGACAAATATACACTGGAGTTGCTTACCAAGACGACATTGAATGTTCCGGAGTGGCCAGTTTAGACTTTAAATCAGTTTGAAAATATACAGCGACTGAAATGACTGCAACACTCAACAAAGAGCTGCAGTTAGTTTCGTGGTTGGCAAGGAATAAGTTAGCCCTAAATATTTCTAAAACTAAAAACATTGTATTTGGAACAAAACACTCACTAAACCTCAACGAAATCTTGTAATAAATAATGTGGAAATTGAGCAAGTTGAGATGACTAAACTGCTTGGAGTAACACTAGAATATAAACTGCCATGGTCAAAACATATTGATGCAGTAGTAGCTAAAATGGGGAGAAGTCTGTCTATAATAAAGCGATGCTCTGCCTTAACAACACTATCAACAAGGCAGGTCCTACAGGCCCTGATTTTGTCGCACCTTGACTACTGTTCAGTCGTGTGGTCAGATGCCACAAAAAAGGAATTAGGAAAATTGGAATTGGCTCAGAACAGAGCAGCACGGCGGCCCTTGGATGTACACAGAGAGCTAATATTAATAATATGCATGTCAATCTCTCCTGGCTGAAAGTGGAGAAGAGATTGACTTCATCACTGCTTTGATTTATGAGAGGTATTGACATGTTGAATGCACCGAGCTGTCTGTCTAAACTACTGGCACACAGCTCGGACACCCATGCATACCCCACAAGACTGCCACAAGAGGTCTCTTCACAGTCCCCAAGTCCAAAACAGACTATGTGAGGCACACAGTACTACATAAAGCCATGACTACACTGAAGTATATTATTCCACATCAAGTAACTCATACAAGCAGTAAATCATTTTTTTTTTTTTTTTTAAACCTTATGGAACAACGGGGACTGTGAAGCAACACAAACATTGGCACAGACATGCATACACACATGATAACATACGTACTATACATACACATGGATGTAGTACTGTAGACATGTGGTAGTGGTGGAGAAGGGGCCTGCGGGCACACAGTGTGGTGTGAAATCTGTGAATGTATTGTAATGTTTTAAAATTGTATAAACTGCCTTAATTTTGCTGGACCCCAGTAAGAGTAGCTGCTGCTTTGGCATCAGCTAATGGGGATCCATAATAAATACAAAAAAAATGTCAAGACTTAGAAATGGCTGTCTAGCAATGAACAACTTGACAGAGCTTGAATATTTTTTTAAAGAATAATGTGCAAAAATTATACAATCCAGGTGTGCAAAACTCTTAGAGACTTACCCAGAAAGACTCCTAGCTGTAATCACTGCCAAAGGTGATTCTAACATGTATTGACTGAATTCTTATGTAAATTAGATATTTCTGTATTTCGTTTTCAATAAATTATCTAATATTTGTAAAAACATGTTTTCAGTTTGTCATTATGGGGTTGTGTGTAGATGGGTGAGATGTATTTATTTAATACATTTTGAATTCAGGCTGTAACACAATTGGGAATAAGTCAGGGGGTACGAATACATGCCTCTTGTAAGACCTTATGATCTGTGAACCGTACATAGAGCACACTATAAGGAGTATGTTAGATTTTGAAATACACATTCATTTATTTAACATTAATCTCTCAACCCTTTTTGATTTTGTTCATTTTAAAGACATATTGTTTGGAACGATATACTCTATAAGTACATCACTTTTCCAGAGTGGGCTCTCCGCCTATTCTGAAGTCCTGATCAATTGTATGGGCACCACCAACACAGCGAATGGATTACAAGGAATGCCCTCTGCTGGTGACTTGCTGAATGTGCAATCCTAAAGGAGGGCTGAGATTGGTTAATGACCTATAATGTAAATGTTCATGTATAAAGAATGGGTCACATCGTTTCAAGTACCAAGAGAGCCCACTCTGGAAATGTGATGCGTTTGAAGAGTATATTGTTCCAAACAGTATATCTAAAAATAAGCTAAATCAAAATGGGTAGTTTTGATATCCATTAAATAGTTCTAATGTTGAATAAATTAATGTGAACATTTGTATTTCAGAATCTAGACATACTCCATGTTAGAGCACACTATTAGGAGTATAATGACACAAAGAAGTCTGTATCATGTACAGTTTACGGATCATAGGATGCATGTACAGTGGGGAGAACAAGTATTTGATAACCTGCAAAATAAGCAGGTAGAGGTCTGTAATTTTTATCATAGGTACACTTCAACTGTGAGAGATGGAATATAAAACAAAAATCCAGAAAATCACATTGTATGATTTTTAAGTAATTAATTTGCATTTTATTGCATGGCATAAGTATTTGATCACCTACCAATCAGTAAGAATTCCGGCTCTCACAGACCTGTTAGTTTTTTTTTAAAGAAGCCCCCTGTTCTCCACTCATTACCTGTATAAACTGCACCCGTTTGAACTCATTACCTGTATAAAAGACACGTGTACACACACTCAATCAAACAGACTCCAACCTCTCCACAATGGCCAAGACCAGAGAGCCGTGTAAGGACATCAGGGATAAAATCGTAGACCTGCACAAGGCTGGGATGGGCTACAGGACAATAGGCAAGCAGCTTGGTAAAAAGGCAACAACTTGCAATTATTCGAAAATGGAAGATGTTCAAGATGATGGTCAATCACGCTCGGTCTGGGGCTCCATGCAAGATCTCACCTCGTGGGGCTTCAATGATCACGAGGAAAGTGAGGGATCAGCCCAGAACTACACGGCAGGACCTGGTCAATTACCTGAAGAGAGCTGGGACCACAGTCTCAAATAAAACCATTAGTAACACACTGCTCCGTCATGGATTAAAATCCTGCATTGCACGCAAGGTCCGCCTGCTCAAGCCAGCGCATGTCCAGGCCCGTCTGATGTTTGCCAATGACCATCTGGATGATCCAGAGGGGGAATGGGAGAAGGTCATGTGGTCTGATGAGACAAAAATAGAGCTTTTTGGTCAAAACTCCACTCGCCGTGTTTGGAGGAAGAAGAAAGATGAATACAACCCCAAGAACACCATCCCAACCGTGAAGCATGGAGGTGGAAACATCATTCTTTGGGGATGCTTTTCTGCAAAGGGGACAGGACGACTGCACCATATTGAGGGGAGGATGGATGTGGCCATGTATCGCGAGATCTTGGCCAACAACCTCCTTCCCTCAGTAAGAGCATTGAAGATGGGTCGTGGCTGGGTCTTCCAGCATGACAACGACCCGAAACACACAGCCAGGGCAACTAAGTAGTGGCTCCGTAAGAAGCATCTCAAGGTCCTGGAGTGGCCTAGCCAGTCTCCAGACCTGAACCCAATAGAAAATCTTTGGAGGGAGCTGAAAGTTCGTATTGTCCAGCGACAGCCCCGAAACCTGAAGGATCTGGAGAAGGTCTGTATGGAGGAGTGGCCCAAAATCCCTGCTGCAGTGTGTGCAAACCTGGTCGAGAACTGCAGGAAACGTATGATCTCTGTAATTGCAAACAAAAGGTTTCTGTACCAAATATTAGGTTCTGCTTTTCTGATGTATCAAATACTTATGTCATGCAATAAAATGCTAATTAATTACTTAAAAATCATACAATGTGATTTTCTGGATTTTTGTTTTAGATTCCGTCTCTCACCGTTGAAGTGTACCTATGATAAAAATTACAGACCTCTACATGCTTTGTAAGGAGGAAAACCTGCAAAATCGGTAGTGTATCAAATACTTATTCTCCCCACTGTATAGGTCTAAAAAGGGCCTGAAATGGCCACTTTCATCATGATAAATGTAAAAAACATTTCAAACATCTTTCCTCCTAGTGAAGTTGTGAGAATTGCCAGCAAAATCTGAGATACCAAAAAATATTTTCCGCTGGCGTGGAATCGCCCTAGAGCCTTACCTTTCCCATTGAGTGTACGTATTGATGCGGGGGTGATGGGGACTTGCTGAGGAATTAATGGGCTTTGGCTTTGAATCCTGGGCCGGGTCCCCATGCGCGCTCTTTCTTCCCCAGGCCCCAGCAACAACCCTGGAGGCTTTTCCAAAAGGGCTACCTCTGGGGGCACAGAGTCCTGCTCCTGACCCCCTTGCTCCAGACAGTGGGCCGCCTCGCTAGGCGAAGACTCAGAGTCCGCCCGGCTGCTCATTGGGCTTTTGGGTACTAGGATTTTGATCCCGGACTTCGCCAGGTCCATGCTCCGACGCACCGTGCCCACCGGAGAAGCCGCAGGCCCGCTTGTGAAGCCAGGTCTACAAATGTCACCGGTGGCCGAAACACTGTACTTTTGGCTCAAGTTAAGCTGCATGTTCGTTCTAGTGTGTGCCACGCCAGGGTCAAGTGGTGGCAACGGTTTCGAGATGGCCGTAGCTGCTGCGGTGGGGGAAGAGGCATTCCCGGGTTTTACTAGAGCATGGCTTCCTGCTCCACTGTGTGGCTGAGGCCTGCAGATCTGTTTGCGGGCGTTGTTTCTCGAACTGTAGGTCGTGCTGGGAGTGCTTCGAGTGGAGCGCAGTAAAGTACTGTCTCTCTGTCTTTCGCCGTGTTGCCGATTAAAATCGTGAATGAACTCCACACAGGCAGAGAGGTGCGTCTCGGGCTCCCAGGTGTCCCCCTCGTAGCCATAGCCCCTCCAGCGCACCAGGTACTCAATCTTTCCTTTCTTGTTCTTCCGTTTGTCCACAATTCTCTCAACCTGTAACAGAATTTTAAAAATAGTTGGCAGTGGCAATGACTGGATTTAGGGCAGTCACTAAGTCACAAATCATGAGACTAAAACGTAACGGCTATAGCATACAATGGACTACGTGACGTGAGAAACAATCAGCCATATGGTGAAATCATCTGTGATATTCCAGGGTCGTATTCACCAGGCACTAAAATGGACAAAAAAGGACAAACAGGGCAGGACTCCCTAAACTGTCCAATACGAAATGCTTGTTTTTGTTACCCGTTTGCACTAATGAATACGACCCTGCTATAGCTTCTTCTAACACCCTCAGATCTCCAGTAGGATGTTTCTAACTCGGGGTAGACCTCAAAAATAAGGCAGCCCCACATATATTGACCTAGCCTAGAAGGAGGCACCTAGGAACAGAGTTGCCATCTATCAAGGACATTTTCATTAACCACTGCCGCCCTCTGTATCATCAGAACCCAGCCACATAAGTCATGAACTGTTTTCATCCCAATGGTCTAGCCATAGTATTAGACCTAGACCACCAGCTCCAAAAAGGCTGTTTATATCCACAGGCAGTGACTAATGTGACTAATGAATAGAAGATTTCATGGCTAATTGGGCCAGTTTTTTTGTATTGGCCTACTTTATGATATTCCTCCTATAAGTTTTGATTTCATAGATATATTGCTAATTAGTGTAGTTTTTGTGTGTTTAACCCGAACTGTCTGTGTGTAAGATTGTCAATGTAGGCAATTTAACTACAGCTAAATGGCAAACTTGAACAAAAGACAACATCAGCATGTTGAGTTTGAAACTAAAATGTTCAATATAACTTGAATCCATTACCTCATATAGTATAGATAGGATAGGCTGGCAACTTGTAACAGTTCAGGCCATATCGTCCAGGCCATATGTGAAAATTAATGTTCACCTTTTCATAAAAGCATGAATAACTTTCAGATATGGAGCTATCCCAAAAACAGCTCATGGCTGCCATTTCCCATTACAAAAATGTATACTGAACAAAAATATAAAATGCAACAGTTACAGTTTATATAAGGAAATCAGTCAATTGAAATGAATGAATTAGGCCCTAATCCATGGATATCACAAGACTGCGCAGGGGCGCAGTCACTTGGGAGCCAGGCCAAGCCAATCAGAATGTTTTCCCCCCTATAAAATGGCATTATTAAAGACAGAAATACTCCTCAGTTTCATCAGCTGTCCGGTTGGATGGTCTTAGACGATCCCACAGGCGAAGAAGCCGGATGTGGAGGTCCTGGGCTGACGTGGTTACACGTGGTCTGCGGTTGTGAGGCCGGTTGGACGTACTGCCAAATTCTCTAAAACAACGGTGGAGGTGGCTTATGGTAGAATGAACATTCAATTCTCTGGCAACAGCCCTGGTGGACATTCCTGCAGTCAGCATGCCAATTGCATGCTCCCTCAAAACATCTGTGGCATTGTGTGACAAAACTGCACATTTTAGTGGCCTTTTATTGCCCCCAACACAAGGTGCACTTGTGTAATAATCATGCCATTTAATATGCCACACCTGTCAGGTGGCTGGATTATCTTGGCAAAGGATAAATGCTCACCAAAGGGATATTAACAAAGATTTTAGAGAAATAAGCTTTTTGTGCTTATGGAACATTTCTGGGATCTTTTATTTCAGCTCATGAAACATGGGACCAAGACTTCATGTTGCGTTTATATTTTGTTCAGTAGGTAGCCTGGTGGTTAGAGCGTTGGACTTGTAACCGAAAGGTTGCAAGAGCAAATCCCCGAAATGCCAAGGTAAAAATCTGTTTTTCTGCCCCTGAACAAGGCAGTTAAACCCCTGTTCCTAGGCCGTCATTGAAAATAAGAATTTGTTCTTAACTGACTTGCCAAGTTAAATAAAGGTAAAAAAATATATATATATATAATAATATTTTGCGTCATATCTCCTGTACCAAACATAACATGGAAAATGTCATATCTACCCCTATGTTTCGATGGTCAAGGATTACAATCACAAACAGTTCAGATTATTATATAAAACGATGGACTGCCAGGGTAAGAAAGCAAACGCCACTCGTTCTCTTCTGAAAAATAATTTGGCATGTCCATTTTGGAGCAATTCACAATTTTACTTTATGGACTAAAGCTCATGTTGAAATGTTCATGAAGAGAAACCAGAAAATGAGCAAATCTTCCCACAAATTATGCATTGGTGCAGCATTTCAAACTCACTGAATACTAATGTTCTTTATGTAGCCCTTTTCACAACAACAATTATCAACACCCCGGCCTAGACTCCTAAAGACCAAGCAGCAGCAAAGGAAATAAAGAAAAGATGGAAGGAACCTCCTTCAGCTGTACCAAGTAGAAGGTTGGAATGCATATGACCCTCTAGGCCAGACAAATTGTCAATTTAGGCAAGAGAGTATGGTAGAGTATGTGATGAAGATTCATGGCATGGATAACCAACAGGGTCATAGAAGATGACTCTCTAGCCAGAGGAGCTGTCCACATAGGCCGACAAAGATCTAATATTCTATGCTTCAATCCACTTCATCCCCATATGGACATAATTCTATAATGAGTCTATTTATGGGCATTCTGAGAATGTGGCCATGTCATCAAAATCAGTCTCTTGATAGGCCGTGTGACATATTGTCTTCTTGTATAGCTTACTGTTGTGCATTTTATTCGGCCAGAAGATGCAGCAGATTCTGTTGCGACATCAACTGCTGAAAGACTCCATCCTCCTTATGTCATTCTTGGGGTTAGCAGTGTGCAGTTGCTCCTGCCTTAGCTTGGTATCAATGGTTGCCTCCATTCATACATTTTCAGTAAAGCAGAATCCGAAATGGTTGATTCTGCATTACCCCAAACCTGAGCTTCATCTTCAAGCATTATGTAAGATTTAAAAAGTGTAATCCAATTTTCAAATCAACATAAATAATATTATATTGCGTACCAGTGGTGAGGCAGACAGTGGTGAAGCTGAGGCAGGCTGCAATGCAGGAGGTGAAGGAGACAGAGAGAGGAAGCAAGCCGAGAGAAAGGTTAGTAGTATAGTGGTTCCAAAACTTGGGATCCCCTGAAATTGAAATAGGGTCCCATGAGAGAATCTTGAATCTTATCAAACACTAATAACTTCCTTCTCTTCAAATTGTCATAAAATACACAATTTTAGAGCCAACTAAGGGCCTTTTACAGTGTTAGAATGCACTGTCATGTTGGTGCGAGGGACTCTGAAATGGCTAGCCCCAAGTCGTTATATATATATATATTTTTTTTTATTTTATTATTTTTTTTCCTGTGCATTTTGCCCCATTAATCCTGTATACTTTGTTGACTACAAACTTTCTTTACCCAACCATGGGACAGACTGTTTGTTCCCATACTCGGGACTCTGACTATTGTTTACACAGACATTTGGCCTCTCATCCTATTCTAACTACCTCTCGCCAGCTTTGTATTCATGTTACCTGATGAAATTGTTGTTACAATATGATCTTGTTGCCATCTGATGCACATTCAGATGTCATGAATCAGCACTGCAGAGCTCTCCCTGTCCTCTGCCGTGCCTTGATTGTATTACTGTTGATGATATCTGGAAATATGCATGTACACCCTGGCCCGTCTACTGTTGCTAGCGCCAATTCTGACTCTGCTTCACTGATTTCTGCTCTCGTAAAAGCCTGGGTTCTCTGCACGTTAGAAGCTTATTACCTAAAATGGATCAATTGAAAGTGTGGGTTCACGGCTCCAATCCAGATGTGTTGGTCCGGTCCTTACTGAGACGTGGTTATTAAGGAAGAGTGTTTTGAATACTGACGTTAACCTTTCTGGTTTTAACCTTTTTCGATTTGCTGGTTTTAAGCATTAAACGTTCAAATAGCTCTTTGTTGACTGTTGCTGGGTGTTATCGTCCTCCATCTGCACCGGCCTGTACCCTACCTGCCCTAAACTCTCTCCTGGCCCCTTACACGAAGTCTAAATTTGTCCTGCTTGGTAACCTAAATGGGACATGCTTAAACAACCTGACCAAGTTCTAAAGCAATGGGACTCTCTAAATCTTTCTCAGATTATTACAAATCCCACAAGGTATGACTCCAAACACCCAGAAAAGGCTACTCTCCTCAATGTTATCCTCACAAATAATCTTGATAGGTATCAGTATGGTGTTTTCTGTAATCACCATAGTGATCACTGTTTTACAGCCGGTGTTCGTAATGGCTGCTCAGTGAAACGACCTGTCCTGATTTGTCATAGATGCTTGCAATTGTTCAGGCAAATGAGAAATAAGTGCACTCAGGATATCCGGAAGGCCAACGTTAATTACTTTAAGGAGCAGTTCTCTCTCTGTTGGTCTAATCCCAAGAAGTTCTGGAAAACAGTTAAATACCTGGAGAATAAACCCTCCTCACAGCTGCCCATGTCCCTTAATGTTGATGATGTGGTTGTTACTGACACTAAGCACATAGCTGAGCTCTTTAATCACCACTTCAACAAGTCTGGATTCCTATTTGACTCAGCCATGCCTCCTTGCCCGTCCAACACTTCCTCATCTCCCACCCCTTTAATGCGACTATCCCTGATACTTATCCCTCTGCCCCGCTACAAAGTTTCTCCCTGCACGCAGTCTCTGAGTCCAAGGTGCTAAAGGAGCTCCTTAAACTTGACCCCCAAAAAACAACTGGGTCAGATGGTTTAGACCCTTTCATTAAGGTTGCTACCCCTATTATAAACAAGCCTGTCTCTCCTTTATGGGGATGTTACCATTGCTTGGAAGGCAGCCACGCTTCATCCTTTATTTAAAAGGGGGAGATCAAGCAGATCCTAACTGTTATAGGCCTATTTCTAATCAACTGAATGGCGTTCTTGATGTCTATAGTATTCTCTCGGGTATGCAATCCATCTGGATTCCGCTCAGATTACGGACATGTCACTGCAACCTTAAAGGTCCTCAATGATGTCACCATTGCACTTGATTCTAAGCAATATTGTGCTGCTATTTTTATTGACTTGCCAAAGCTTTTGATACAGTAGACCATTCCATTCTTGTGGGCCGGCTAAGGAGTATTGGTGTCGTAGGGGTCTTTGGGCTGGTTTGCTAACTACCTCTCTCAAAGAGTGCAGTGTATAAAGTCAGAAAATCTGCTGTCTCAGCCCCTGCCTGTCACCAAGGGAGTACCCCAAGGCTTGATCCTAAGCCCCACTCTCTCAATATAGATCAACAACATAGCTCAGGCAGTAGGAAGCTCATCTATTTATATGCAGTAGGAATCTCATCCATTTATATGCAAATGATACAGTCAGCTGGCCCCTCACCAGAAGTTGTGTTAAATGCTCTACAACAAAGCTTTCTTAGTGTCCAACAAGCTTTCTCTACCATTTACCTTTATTTTGGAGGTGCTCAGAACAAGGTAATGTGGTTTGGTAAGAAGAATGCCCCTCCTCCCACATGTGTGATTACTACCTCTGAGGGTTTAGATCTTGAGGTAGTCACCTCATACAAGTACCTAGGAGTACGGCTAGACGGTACACTGTCCTTCTCTCAGCACACATTAAAGCTGCAGGCTAAAGTTATATCTAGACTTGGTATCCTGTATCGTAATCACTCCTCTTTCACCCCAGCTGCCAAAATAACCCTGAATCAGATGACCATCCAACCCATGCTAGATTACGGAGACATAATTTATAAAACGGCAGGTAAGGGTGCTCTCGAGCAGCTAGATGTTCTTTACCATTCGGCCATCAGATTTGCCACCAAAGATCCTTATAGGATACATCACTGCACTCTATACTCCTCTGTAAACTTGTCATATCTGTATACTCGTCGCAAGACCCACCGGTTGCTTATTTATAAAACCCTCTAAGGCCTCACTCCCCCCTATCTGAGAAATTTACTGCAGCCCTCATCCTCCACATACAACACCCATTCTGCCAGTCAGATTCTGTTAAAGGTCCCCAAAGCACACACATCCCTGGGTCACTCGTCTTTTCAGTTCGCTGCAGCTAGCGACTGGAAACACTCAAACTGGACAGTTTCTCTTCATTCAAAGAATCATGGACACTCTTACTAAAACATGGACACTCCTGCTGCTGTTTTGTGTGGATGTATTGTTGTCTCTACCTTCTTGCCCTTTGTGCTGTCGTCTGTGCCCAATATTGTTTGTACCATGTTTTGCTACTATGTTGTTGTTAAGTTGCTACCATGGGGTGCTGTCACGTGTTGCTGCCTTGCTATGTTGTCGTCTTAGGTCTCTCTTTATGTAGTGTTGTCTCTCTTGTTGTGATGTGTGTTTTGTCCTATATTTATTGTTTAATCCCAGGCCCCGCAGGAGGCCTTTTGGTAGGCCGTCATTGTAAATTAAATAAGATATTCATAAAATGTAGTGAAATACAGTATAAAGACCATTTAAATACGATTTAATATTATTGTCATATATATAAAAATATATTTTTAAAACAATAGTGAGGCAGACAGTGGTAAGCAGTCTGCAATGCAGGAACAGGAAGAGGCAAGCAGAGAGATGTTAGTAGTCAGGGGTCGCGTTAATACAGGATTTCACATTTTTCACGCAGAAAAGGAAAGAAAACACTGAAAACATATCTAGCTGGGTTTTGAAAGTGCAGATTTAAAAGGTTTCTTTTTGTAAATTCTGCACCGCTTCAATCAAGGTGCGCTCCAAATCATGAATGTAAAAGGACTAATTTCGTGCTTCAGTTGCACATCTCTACTCGGATGAAATATCTATGCTTTTGTCATTGGATCACCAGACAGCGTTGACTGATATGTAGTACTTTTCTCCAGGGTAGTTTTTCTCCGGTAGCAAGTTAAAAATGCAAGATTAACTTTAAGCAAAACATTAGGAAATGTAACTGGCTATAGTCTCTATGATATACAGAAATATGATGGCCATGCATCGTTTTTGCAAAAAAATACATTTTTATTGTAAACTAATTTACTTGTGTGGCTGCTAGCCAAATAGCGTTGCACTTCTGTTTAAATTGTTTTCATCAGATGACATTTCCTGCCGAATGTGTTGCACTAACATATTTTGTTTGAAGAAAAACTAGTTGCACACCCCGCATCCCTCTATTGAGGATTTAAAAAAAAAAATCAATTTCAATATGAAACGCAGGTGAAATTGTTTAAATGCATTGATTTGTTTGATGGTCCGCGTTTAAAAATTGCTGCATTCTGAAAGTAATTCGACCCCTGGTACAATAGAGAATTATTGTAGTATATTACATTATACTGTAATCTAAATTGGGATTAATTTGTTTGATGGTCCGCGTTTAAAAATTGCTGCATTCTGAAAGTAATACGACCCCTGGTACAATAGAGAATTATTGTAGTATGTTACATTATACTGTAATCTAAATTGGGATTAAGAAAAATGCACATAATTAAAAATCACAGTGCAGTTATCACAAACGTAATTTTTCATGTTATAGCCTAACTAAACAATAGGCTATAAAAGGCCTGGGGAAAGTTATAAAATGTAAATAAAACCAGAGAGGAAGAGGCACATTTTCGGCTACTTTCGTGAATTTGCAAGACACAGATTACCAAAATATGCACACAATTATTTCTGCCCCGGCCGCTCGCTACCTCTTGCTGGCTCGCCTGCTCCTTCGCTTCTCTAATGATGCGAGTGTGTGCTCAGTCTTCGGTCTGTTGGACGTAGAATATCCTAGCCTATTCATTAATGATAGGCTGTACTTTACTGACTTTGCAAGCCAAGAAATTGTGAGATAAAGCATTTGCTTGTATATAGATAGGCCTAATGCACGGTTTTGACTGTCTGCCTGGTGGCCGACCTGCCTATACTGTGCCCCTCCCCTCTCTCTCCGTCCCTCGCTAGTTCACTATGAAAGATGTGTGTTTGTTCTCGGAAGTATGGCAAGTAATAAGTCTCCTCCGTTCCAAAAAGCGGAATCAAATCTTGACAGTCAGAAATGGGAGTCGACACCAGGAGTTGACAATCGAGGAATCAATTATTTTGGAATCGACTCTCCACCACCATGTCATCGCCGTTAACTTCTTGACGCTACCCATCCCTTTAGCAGGATAATTGTCATCAACAACCACTGAATTGTAGAGCGCCACATTTAAATAATATTACTAAAAATATCACAAGTGCAATATAGCAAAACACAGCTTAGCCTTTTGTTAATCCACCTGTCGTGTCATTTTGAAAATATGCTTTACAGCGAAAGCAATCCAAGCGTTTGTGTAAGTTTATCGATCGCTCGACAAAACATTATGAACACCTAGCATCAAGTAGCTTGGTCACGAAAATCAGAAAAGCAATCAAATGAATCGTTTACCTTTGATGATCTTCGGATGTTTTCCCTCACGAGACTCCCAGTTACACAATAAATGTTCCTTTTGTTCCATAAAGGTAATTTATATATCCAAAATACCTCCGTTTGTTTGGCGTATTATGTTCAGAAATCCACAGGAAAGAGCGGTCACAACAACGCAGACGAAAATTCCAAATAGTATCCTTAATGTCCACAGAAACATGTCAAACGTTTTTATAATCAATCCTCAGGTTGTTTTTAAAATATATAAAATCGGTAATATATATACCGCAACCGTCTTTTTCAGTAGGAGAGGGAGAGACAATGGCTGCCCAAACTCTGTTGCGCTTACAAAACGCTGTTGGCACCCAGCCATAAAATGATGCAATGTTATCGTTCTCGCTCATTTTTCAAAATAAAAGCCTGAAACTATGTCTAACGACTGTTGACACCTTGAGGAAGCGATAGGAAAAGGAATCTGGTTGATATCCCTTTAAATGGAGCAAAGGCAGGCTATGGAACATGTTTTCAAAATAGAAGCCACTTCCTGGTTGGATTTTCCTCAGGGTTTCACCTGCAATATCAGTTCTGTCATACTCACAGACAATATTTTGACAGTTTTGGAAACTTTATAGTGTTTTCTATCCTAATCTGTCAATTATATACATATTCTAGCATCTGGTCCTGAGAAATAGGCCGCTTACTTTGGGAACGTTATTTTTCCAAACATAGAAATAGTGCCCCCCAGCTGGAAAAATGTCAATGAGGAAGCGACAGCAGCGAAGTCCTACAGTATATGGCAATACTTTGAGGAGTTAAATGCGAGGTGGATGTGGAATTGCGAGGTGGAAACTTGCGAGGTGGAATTGAGATACAGTAATGGTAATACAGGTGCAGTAATGGTAGTACAGGTGCAGTGCTTAACCCTCTGAAAGGGATGCACCACGAGACCCAAACCGGTGCTGGCAGCAGTGCAGCTGCATAGTGAATTTACCTGGAATTTTTATATTTTTTTGTATGTTTTTAACTTTTTATTTTCTGTTTAAACATTATGAACATTTTTCAATTTCTCACGTCCCTGGTGTGCTCTACTGTACTGAACTATACATCCCTTTCCTCTACTGTAACTGTGGTTTGTGACTGATTTCCCCTTGTGGCCAATTCAATTGCAGTCATTCATTGGTAACAGAGTGACTCGTTTTAATTGCTTAATAACTCAAAATTGTTATTCGTAAAAACACGAACTAATTGGTAAGTCTACCTCTACTTTTTACTCCTCGGAACGGACAATAGCCACCAGGAGGCGTTTTATTTCTGAAAATGTTCAGGGCCCCAAACTATACAATTGTACCAAGTTTCATGCTTTTATGAAAAAGTTCACATATCACCTAAAATGTGGCACATAACTGCCTGGACTACTACTAACGTTAATAACTGGAAAGCATTCACATAATTACATATAGAATAGTACCTCTGTGAAAGCATAAACCTATGCTCCATTGATTTGTTTAAAAACCTGGCCACAAGACCGAAGTTAGAGGTGAAGAAAAACCCTCTTGCTGCAGAGACTGTAGTACCCAATAGCTAGCTAGGTAGCTCACTCACTAGCTTAGCTTAAGCAAGTTGATCGGGTAAAATAGCAAAGAACACATGACATGCATCGTCGGTATCACTGCTAACTAACGTTGGCTAACGAACAGCTAGCTATCGTTAAGGTGGCCCAATTTCGATTTAGTAGACAACTTCCTGGGCTGAAATTTTTATGAAGCTCAAGCTAATATGAGGTGTCTTTCAAGCCAGGTGGCTGGCTAAGAAGCTAATTTAGCTAGCTACACGAACAAAAAAAAAACATTTCAGCTAGCTAGCTAGCAGTAGATAGTAGCTAACTCACCTCATAAAGCTCTTCCGAGGCCATTATAAGTTGCAATTTCTCTCGCCGCTTGGCTAGCAAATCTTATTGGGTTAAAAGGACCTCCAGATTTGATGAAGCCCAGTTTACGTTAGCTGTCTTTGGCGTGCTCCCAATCCTCGTAACGTTAGCTAGGTACTCAGGGTGGTGTTCTGTCCAGCCCAGCATGAGAACTTTTTTTCTCTGGGTCTGTGTGCGGAACTATTTATTTTGCGCTCACAGCTGCGCATGTTTTGCGCATAAGAATGCGGTTTTGTAGCCTAGCCCTAGACTGAAAGACAGACTGCTGGTAGCTCAGTGGTGCATAGTCAATGTCTTTTTTACTCTTTTGTATTGATATGGAGACTGTTTTCTGCTGTTTGATAAGTATGACGTGAGATTTGTTTATTTATTCTGTAAATATGTCTACCACGATCCGTGGTAAAACTATGATCTGTGAATATATTGACATATAAACCATCAATAAAACCATCAACGTAAATATTAAAAAAGATATTTCACAAATTAAACCATTAATGTGTACAAATATTTACCATTTATACAAGGAGTGGGTCTAACCTTTATTTAACTAGGCAAGTCAGTTAAGAACAAATTCTTATTTTCAATGACTGCCTGTTCAGGGGCAGAACAACAGATTTGTACCTTGTCAGCTTGGGGGCTCGGGGGTTTGAACTTGCAACCTTCCGGTTACTAGTCCAACACTCTAACCACTAGGCTACCCTGCCGCCCCCAATCCTGAATGCTGATTAGTTAAAACCGTATTCCAGCGGTGTGTCTATTTAAGCAATAAGGCAGGAATGGTGTGGTATATGGCCAATATACCACGGCTAAGGGTTGTTCTTAAACATGCCGCAACGCTGAGTGCCTGGATACAGCCCTTAGCCGTGGTATATAGGCCATATACCACAAACCTCCGAGGGGGCTTATTGCTATTATAAACTGGTTACCAGTACAAATAGATGTTTTATCATACCCATGGTATACAATCTGATATACCACGCCTGTCAGCCAATCAGCATTCAGGGCTCGAACCACCCAGTTTCTTAACAAGAAGTTACCACCAGCTAAATCTATGACCCTAAAATGACTATTTACTCTTTTCCATCTGACTGCAATAAAACCACCATAAATCACAAATAAATCTGTGATGTGTAATAAATTCAACATAGCTCACAAATAAAACTACAATTTGAACAGATGAAGAAAGATCTGTTTCCCAACACCATCATTACTAAAGTTGCACTTAGGGTTGCAAAGAGTCGGAAACTGGGAAGTTAATGGGAAGTTAAGCCCGGGAGTTTGAGGAATTTTGGCAATTCTAGGTCTTGTGGCATATTTTGGTTAAACTGTCCCCAATTCAATGGGATTAGAACACTCTGCATGCACAGTGCGTTCTTCTATCACATGTACAGCTGATTCTCAAGATCTTGCACACTAATGAGATGCTATTGAGCCCACACTACCTCACTGTCTGAGCCAAGGACTACATGCTTTCTGTTAAGTTTGATTACAATACTGGGTGGGGTGAATATATTTTATATGACATACATATGTGTTTTGTTAACTAGTAAATAGTAGCCTACAGTAAAGTGTGTTTAAATCATTTCTAACTTGTTAACAATTTCTGTTAGTTCGTTTTTGCTACAATGTGGGTTTTAGCTTGCTTGAGCCCATAAACTAAGGAGTGCTAATTCACCTGTTTCCATACATGTTTCATTTTAAAACATTTATCTTAAAATTCAAAAGGCACTCTTGTTGCAAGTGCATGGCAACAGTTGAACAAGATGAATGAAAAAGGAAACCGCACACTGCTCTTGATAGTATCACTGATCTTTAATAAGCTTACGTATCGGCCTCACGGCCTTCGTCAGAGGTTTTTGACATTTATCTTACAAAAGAGTTGTTAATCTAACTGCTTAACTATTTATCTATACATGGAATTGTATTTGGGTTTTTTTAAACTATTTTTTCTAATCTTTATAGGAAAATGCCACGGGAACTATCTGATGTGTGGAGACATTTCACTGCAGCTAATGTAGAAGGGAAAGCTGTGTACATTTGCAAATACTGTGCCAAATCATAAGTGAAGAATGCAACCAAGATGCAGAATCATCTGGCCAAGTGCATAAAGTTCCCTCAGCGCTCACAACAAGCAGCCAAACATCTACATTTAAATGCTATTAATATTAATTAGCATATATTTTCGTTAACTCCCATATATTCCTGTTAATTCCCATATATTTCTGCTAATTCCCACGGAAAGTTTCTACCTCTGAATATTCCCCAAAATGTGCAACTTTAAAACTCTAACAGGAAAGAGATTTATTTCCATGACAAAATTAAAAAGTAATTTGGGACTGACAATTTTAGATAGACAACTTTTCTAAATGAAATATTTTAGACAGTAGAGCAACCATGAGGGAATCTTATTTGAGTCAGAAAAAGATGTTCATATGATAGGGACGATATACAAAACCTTCCAAAGAAAATATCCAACAATGTTTTACAAAAAATATGGAACCAAGACTTAAAAATAACTGATGTTAGAACAAGATGGCGGGAAAGTTGGAGCATAACTAATGAAATTAAAGTTAACTTAAATTTACGCTTAATTGAGTATATCACTTGTAGAGAATTTATTATATGAGACAAAATTCACACATTTTACAGCACAACGGTAGAGTCATATCTTAAGTGTAAAACTAACAATGATTCGATAATCCATGCATTCTAGGAATGCTACAAAGTCCAAAAGTTATGGGCAGACCTGGAAAGTTGGCTGATAGAAGTATTACAATGTAAACATACTTTTAATCCATCTGGCTGCATATTTTAAGACATGGCATATGGGGGTGTAGTGAGATACCCAATGATTTATTATTGAAATAGCATGGGTGACCGAGAAAATGTGTAAAATGTAAGACCACGTGACAAACAATAATGCATGCACTAGGGATGGAGGTGTGACCATGCGTGTCTGGGCAGAGGAGATGTACTGTAGTCGTTGTTTGTGTGTGTCTATAAGTTGTTCATATGTGTATGTTTGTATTTGGTGTAAAAAATAAAATAAAAAATGGAAATTATACATTTACCCACACAGCCACACTATAAGAAATTATTCTGGGGCGAATTGAAATAGACACTGAAATACAAAACATTAAGAACACCTGCTGTTTCCATTACATAGACTGATCAGGTGAAAGCTATGATCCCGTATTGGTGTCACTTTTTTTTTAAATCCACTTCAATCAGTGCAGATGAAGGGGGGGAGAAAGGTTAAAGAATGATTTCTAAGCCTTGAGACAATTGAGACATGGATTGTGTATGGGCAAGACAAAACATTTAAGTGCCTTTGAACAGGGTATGGTAGTAGGTGCCAGGCGCAATGGTTTGTGTCAAGAACTGCAACGCTGCTGGGTTTTTCACACTCAACAGTTTCCGTATCAAGAATGGTCCACCACCCAAAGGACATGAAGCCAACTTGACACAACTGTGGGAAGCACTGTAGTCAACATGGGTCAGCATCCCTGTGGGGTATAGACTTCATTGACACCTTGTAGACTTCATGCCCTGATGAATTGAGGCTGTTCCGAGGTAAATTATTAGTTATTTTCATTTGACCAAAATAATGTCAATCCAATTTAATATGTTGCTCAAAATCTTTTATGGGGATAACCAATGAGAGTGACAATAGAGTGATTGGAATTATTTGATTTGAATCACCTTGCATTTGCTATCTTGCCACGTGACAGTTTTTAGAGGATTACGGATGATTCATAATTTTTGGACTTCATGATTATTTTTCACACAATATTGTATGCATGTTTAAAGAAAGAAAATTATATTTCTATACTGGTATTACTATTTTTTGGTATTTGTATAGAATATTAAAACACAATCTACTTGCAGTGAAGCCGCTCAACATTTACATTACATTCGGTCATCTACTGTAACAGACTCCCATCCAGAGCGATCCACAGGAGCAACCATGGTCAACACCCTGCTCAAGGGCACGTAGACAGAATAAAATAAAATAATTAAATGCCCCACCCCCAAGATCCCCATCCCCCAAGCCCCCATTCCCCAATGCACCAACAACCAACAAAATGAACAAAAGAGAAAAAAGACAAAGGTAAACAGAAAACAACAATGCAAAAAACAAAAGACATCAAGGACATCAAAAATCATAACAGCAAGGCCAAATTAATACATTTGTGTCACCCTGACCTGTTTCACCTGTCTTTGTGTTGTCTCCAACCCCCTCCAGGTGTCGCCCATCTTCCCCATTATCCCCTGTGTATTTATACCTGTGTTCTCTGTCTGTCTGTTGCCAGTTTTGTTTCGTGAAACCTACCAGCGTTTTTCCCCTTGCACCTGTCTGTTCTAGATCCTGTTTTCTAGTTTCTCCCGGTTTTGACCTTTCTGCCTGCCCTGAGCCTGGCTGCCACTCTGTACATTTCCGCACCACACTGGATTATGGACCACTGCCTGCTCTGACCCTGAGTCCCAGCGGTCTGAGTCCCACCCGGACCCAAACCGCCTCAACGCCATGGAGAGGAAGTACAATGTGGGGAATCGTGAGCTTCTCATGGTGAAGATGGCGTTGAAGGAGTCTCCACTGGCTGGAGTTGCGGAACATCCTTTCATTGTGTGGACCGATCACAAGAACCTGGAATATCTCCACTCCTAGGTCCTGGACTCTGGCTTTTGTGCGACAACGCTTTTGGTGGCCTACCATGATGCCCGATGTCTTTGCATTTGTCGCCGCTTGCACGGTCGGTGCGCAGAACAAGACTCCTCTGCAAGATCTGTCTGGTCTCCTCCTATTTACGTGTGGATGTGCAAGTGTGTTCGTTTGAATGAGTGTGTATATGCATGTGTACACGTGTACAAACACCTGCGCAAAATCAGCCTCAGGCAAACAAGCATTAGATGTAACACCATTGCCCCTCAGTGTCATTCAAATGTAGTTTTTGTTCTGTTTTGACTTTGCCCAGCAACTCCACTCCCACTTGTTTCAATTCCACATGTCACGATCATTATAAGGAGTGGACCAAGATGCAGCGTGGTATGTTTTATCAGGAAGAAAAACTCAAAGAAAAACAATAAAGCGAAAAAAACGTCCCAACCCTCAACTTCCCTCAGCCCATCCCATCTATCTCTGCTGGCCACCCTCTTCGGATTTTTACGCACCATATATCTTTCAACTATGCAGTGATGATTAACTAACAATTTGAATCTATATAATTGAATAGAATCAACAGAGTTGAAGCAAAATACTTTTACTAAGAGTAATTAGTAATTGACTGACAGGTCTCTCCAGATTTCCCAACAATGCTATTTCTAGGGTCAATTTAAGATTAATGTTATGCTTTTTCAGCCATTCCTGAAGCTGAGACGAGAACCAGTCTATCTGAGGGCAATACCAAAACAAATGGTCTATTGATTTTGCATCCTCACAACAAAATCTGCAGAGATGCAATGATTGTATGCCCCACATATTTAACATTTTGTCAGTGGCAAGAATTCTGTACAGTGATTTTCCTGAAAAGCACACAGAGTCTTGAATCTTGTGTCGTTTAATATATCAACTCTGTACCATGGAATCAGTACATCAAAACATTTCTTCCTAACTATTTTGCAAACTGTATAGCTGTCAACATCCTGGTCCTCAAATGAAACTGGTGTAATTTTATATTTATGCTATTTTTATTCCTCCACCAGTTTGGCAATCTGCACTAAGGCAAAAAGGCAATTTTTAAACAATGGATGAGCTTGTTTTAGTAATCTACTCGAGAACCATTTAGGGTTCAAGTAAAACTTTTGAATAAGTGAAGCTTTTAGAGAGAGGTTTAGTGCTTTTATGTTTAATAATCTCAACCCACCCAGTTCATATTCGTTATATAGATATGTATGCTTTATCTTGTCTGGTTTAGCATCCCTGATAAAGCTAAATATATTTTGCTCATATGATTTGAAAAACTAATCATCAGCAGTAGGCAGCGCCATAAGTAAGTGAGTAAATTGAAAATGACTAACGAGTTAATCAGGGCAATTTTTCCATAAATAGACAGGTATTTACCTCTCCATGGTTGCAGGATCTTGTCTATTTTTACTAGTTTTCTATTGAAATTCATTGTGGAGAGCTCATTTATATATTTTGTGATATGAATACCAAGTATGTCTACGTCACCGTCAGTGCATTTTATAGGTAAACTGCAGGGTAATGTAAAAGTTGTATTTTTTTTAACTTCCAATACGTAATATTGTACACTTATCCTAATTAGGTTTTAGTCCAGAGAGACCAGAAAAGTTATCTAGATCTTCAATGAGACATTGCAGGGATCTAACTTGCGGACTTAATATAGAATTTGAGTCGTCGGCATACATGGACACTTCTGTTTTTAAGTCTTGGATTTCTAATTTTAATTTTAATAGCTAGCATGTCGATGGCCACAACAAATATATATGGTGACAGCGGACACACTTGTTCAACTCCTCTTGACAATTCTAAACTCTAAGAAGTAGCCTCTATTTACTATTTTACACCTGGGGTTGCTATACATTACTTTTACCCATTTTATAAGAGACTCACCGAACGCAAAAAAATACAGCCATTTATAAATAAATCCAGTCTTACTTTATCAAAGGCCTTTTCAAAATCTGCTGTAAATACCAGGCCTGGCTTCTTAGATGTTTCTAGTAGTTGTCGTATATTATCTCCAATGTATCGTCCATGTAAAACCCTGACTGATCAGGACGAACAATACCTGGTAAAACCTTGTCAATTCTGAGTGCTATGCATTTTGCATCACAACATTGAAGTGTAAGAGGCTTCCATTCTTGTTTTTAGATACACTGGATCTTTATATTTGCCATCTGGGTCTTGTTTTAGTAATAACGAAATCATACTTTCCTGTTGAGTACATGACAGACTACCATTTCTATACGAGTAGTTAAAACAAGCTAATAATGGAGCTTTAAGTATATCAAAAAAGGCTTGGATATACACTACTGTTCCAAATGTCCTTGTTTTTGAAAAAAAAAAACATTCTCTGTCCGTTAAAATAACACCAAATTGATCAGAAATACAGTGTAGACATTGTTAATGTTGTAAATGGCTATTGTAGCTGGAAACAGCAGCTTTTTTATGGAATATCTACATAGGCGTACAGAGGCCCATTATTAGCAACTATCACTCCTGTGTTCCAATTAAAAATCATTATTTATAACCTTGTCTTGACTATATTTCCTATTCATTTTGCAACTCATTTCATGTATGTTTTCATGGAAAACAAGGACATTTCTAAGTGACCCCAAACTTTTGGACGGTATTGTACCTCTACCGGTATGCCATCAAGCCCTGGGGTTTTCCAGACTGAAAGGATTTAATAGCCTCAAAAAGTTCTCTGTTATTTGGATTTCGCACTTATCTTTTTGTATATTTGTTAATTTTCCTTTTTTTGTATTATTTGGAAATAATTCCTTACAGTAGTCGCCATTCAGAGGGTGAGGATGAGATGGAAAAGAAAATATCTGCTTAAAATATTTAACTTCTTCTTTTTTTTATTTTTAGAATTTTACCCCTTTTTAGCTACTATCTTGTCTCATCGCTACAACTCCCGTACGGGCTCGGGAGAGACGAAGGTTGAGAGTCGTGCGTCCTCCGATACACAACCCAACCAAGCCGCACTGCTTCTTAACATAGCACGCATCCAACCCGGAAGCACCAATGTGTCGGAGGAAACCCCGTGCACCCGGCAACACCGTGCACGCACTGCGCCCGGCAACCCCGTGCATAGGGAGGGGTGGTCATCACGAGGTTTAACTGAGATGGAAAAATACTGAACAACACAATAGCAGGAACTGAGCAACTGTTATAACTAGGGTGTGATACCAGAACAGTAAGAATCTATATATCGACAGAGGGTGGACTCCAAGAAGCGCCAAGAGGCTGGGACTAACCTGAGCGCCTGCAATAGGCTGAGCAAGTCTAAACCACGCTCAGCCTCTACTGTGATAGGCCAACAGACGGGTTGGAACTATGTCTATCACAGTATAAGAACAGCTGTTTACTTACATCCTGTCAGTTCTCGGTTAACCCATTGAACCCGTATATACGAAAATTGCATTTACCATTTATTGCTTACTTAATAAAAAGCAGACATAGAATAAAATCCGTGACTTAGTGTTCTACTGGTCTTGATACCAGATTAGATTGACGCAACCTTTCAATTGGTGACCTCGACGTGGTCTGGTGAAAAGGACGTCGCTGGACATTGGTGTGCCAGCCGATTGGTCAGTACTGTCGTCGGACGGTGTGTCTCACAAAATCTGACCGGTCATCTAAAAAGGTAAGCAGATACCTATTGTAATAACTGAAGTTCTGCACATTGGCATTATCCACATTTATTTTGTGAGAATACCTGTTTGACGTAAGTTACCAAATTATAATTCCCTATACCTAGTATAAAAATATTATAACAATATAGACAAAACTGTGGTGAATGCAATTTTAATCGATCATCCCAATTTTGCAATGTGTAAATGAAATGTACTGTATGAGTGGATAGTCAGGGACTACATGTTATGAATGTGAATACATGGAAATAGTCAGGGACTATTGGGGGTAAATTACCATATGATAACGAATGCACTGTACTAGATAGGTCAGGGACCTGTTGGTTTGCATGTGGGTGGATCGGCGTACCTACTAGCGTGAGTGTGGGGGAACGGCAATATAACAGATAAATACAGGTCAGGGACCTGGGTTATATTGGAAGTAAGATAAGTTCGCCGAGTGACTGTGGTACATTGGGTATTAAGTCAGGGTACTAATACCATGTGTGAATGACCTACGGTGTTAAAAGAAGTGTCGGGGACACAGTTCATATGGAATAATTTACCTAGTGTATGATAGTACATTGAATATTGCAGTCAGGGACGGAATATTCCTAGGGGACCCACATTGCAGATTTGAGTGTGTTGAGAAATAAGGTAGATTTATTTTGCTATTTTAATTAATTTACACGAGTATACACATAGACATATGTACTAAAATGTTATTAGAAATAGAAAAGGTACTGAAAACGTTGAAGTTGTCACACCCTGACCATAGTTTGCTTTGTATGTTTCTATGTTTTGTTTGGTCAGGGTGTGATCTGAGTGGGCATTCTATGTTACATGTCTAGTTTGTCTATTTCTATGTTTGGCCTGATATGGTTCTCAATCAGAGGCAGGTGTTAGTCATTGTCTCTGATTGGGAACCATATTTAGGTAGCTTGTTTGGTGTTGGGTTTTGTGGGTGATTGTTCCTGTCTCTGTGTTTGCACCAGATAGGGCTGTTTTGGTTTTTCCACATTTCTTGTTTTGTTAGTTTATTCATGTATAGTGTCTATATTAAAGAACCATGAATAACCACCACGCTGCGTTTTGGTCCGCCTCTCCTTCACCTCAAGAAAACCGTTACAGAATCACCCACCACAACAGGACCAAGCGGCGTGGTGAAAGGCAGCGGCAGCAGGAGCAACAAAGTCTGGATTACACGACGTGAGAGGAAATAGACAGGTGGGCGGTCGACCCAGGGAGAGTGCCGGAGCCCGCCTGGGATTCGCTGGAGCAGTGCGAAGAAGGTTATAGGAGAATGGAGTTGGAGAGAAGAGCACGGCGACGCGGACGGAAGCCCGAGAGTCAGCCCCAAAAATGTCTTGGGGGGGGCACACAGGGAGTATGGCGAAGCCAGGTAGGAGACCTGCGCCAACTTCCTGTGCTTACCGGGGGGCTAGAGAGACCGGGCAGGCACCGTGTTATGCTTTGGAGCGCACAGTGTCCCCAGTGCAGGTGCATAGCCCGGTGCGGTACATTCCAGCTCCGCGTATCGGCAGGGCTAGAGTGAGCATTGAGCCAAGTGCCATGAAGCCAGCTCTACGCAGCTGGTCTCCAGTGCGTCTCCTTGGGCCGGCTTACATGGCACCAGCCTTGCGCATGGTGTCCCCGGTTCGCCTGCATAGCCCAGTGCGGGCTATTCCACCTCGCTGCACTGGCAGGGCGACCGGGAGCATTCAACCAGGAAAGGTTGGGCAGGCTCGGTGCTCAAGAGCTCCAGTGCGCCTGCACGGTCCGGTCTACCCAGTACCACCTCCACGCACCAGGCTTCCTGTGCGTGTCCTCGGCCCAGTACCACCAGTGCCAGCACCATGCATCAGGCCTACAGTGCGCCTCGCCTCTCCAGCGCTGCCGGAGTCTCCCGCCTGTTCGGCGCTGCCAGAGCTCCCGCCCCTCAGTCCAGAGGCGCTAGAGCCCCTCATTCATTCCAACGGTGTTTACTAGACAGTGGCTAGATTGAGACACATCCTTAGGCAGCACACAATTGAACCTGATAATTTCTATTGTATTCAAATTAAAACAAGTAATTGAAATACATTAGACAATGGCTAGTCAGGAGGCAGAGAAGGTGTTGAAAACATTGAAATCAGCATTAGAGACCAATGGAGTAAAAATGGGAACGATTGGAAGAAACAAGGGGAAAAATTATACAGAGAATGAACAGAAGAGGGCAGTATCGCCGCGCCCAACGGGCTCCCAGTCGAGGGGGAACCTGGTTGGATATTGGAGACGCTAAAACGGAAAACATATACAACCAATTCGGAGTAGATAGAAGAGAATAAGGAGAATCCTCGCTGGGGAAAAGCTTGGAATTGTCATATTTTCTGGGAATTGTCTCGGTGCCAGAGTTTGCGAATACAGACAATTATAATAATATCCTTGTTGGCGGGGAAACTCAATAATTTCAATAATGTTGGTGGTTCAGTGGTAAAGTTTATTCCTTCAACGCGGGAGACTGGGGTTCGTATTCCAGCCTTGACATCGATAGACTAAAATGAATTTGGATTGTAATTCAAATATTTATAGGTTTTGCCCGGAAAGATACGGTTGTTAGTGTTTGTTCAAGGTATGAACTGAATGTTTTAATAGGTTGTTTGGGTTGAATTGAGAGACTAATTCATTCAAAATAATGGCGAGGCAATTTATATGTAGTACGTTGTGTTGCCCAAATGATCTGCTGGAATAATTATTGAGACTGGAGTCGTATTTAAATAAATGTATCATAAAAGAGAAAGTTACCGAAACCTGATGAATTCTAAGGAATAACGGAGAGATACGATAAAGTTTTGTGCCCATCAGGATGTTATATTTTTTATGAATCAACTGACATACGATATACATTTAGCAAAGTACATGGTACGTTTACATTTTGGGGTATAGAAAGTTGGGAAGTTCGGTTGGTTTTACTTTTTCGATAGAATTTAAAGCAGAACTCAATCTTTATAGGGGATATATCTTTGACTAGAGGCAGGTTGACTTACTGCGTCATTACATTGAATACACAAAATTGGTTGTGTCATTCAGAGGGAAAATGCGTGCATTATAGCTTTGAGTCACTTTTCAAAAGTGGCTAAAGGTTCCAAATACATTTTTAAAAAGTAGCTGAATATCGTCAGGATAGTCTGAAAACATGCTAAAACTAGCAACAAAATTGCTAGGCGTTTCCTTGGGCTATATTTGGCTATAAGAGAGTGAGGTCGTAAAAAGTTGTGGTAGTTCCCGGTTATTGATTTTTGGTTTGATTGTTTAGGTAACACCAGTGAATTTGAACAAGAAGTTAACGTATTCTAAACATTATCTGTAAACATGACCTGTTTACATTATGGGGAACAATGAAAGGCCCGCAAAGTGGTATTGCTGGCTGGGAGTGTTTTATTTTAAAGGGACAGTGCACGTTTATCACAGTTGTGTGAGTGTAATGGCAGGGTAAAAAGCATTTTGGGGAGACAATTTGGAGAAAGACTGAATGAGTTACATGAAACATCGAGGAAATATAAAACAAATGATTTGAAGGTATTATTATAATTATTAGGTTTTATTTGTAGTAAATGTTTTGGGTTTAAGGGGATTTCCATGTTCCCAGAGACAAGATATCTTAAAGGGGTACACTCACATATGGAATATTAGGAGTTTTATTTTCTGGGTTTTAATTAAACACGTGAATTCTTTAGATAAAGGGTTCTTTAATATGTCTAATATAGTATGGAACACGACTGTAAAAGTTTGGTACAACCTTTGACCTCTATCACGGCTTTCCCTTGTGGTCATATCAGCCTCAGGGGAGGGCCATTTGGATAATGAATTTGTGGTAATTTGTGATACTGATTTCAAGGTAAATTAATTATGATGGAGTTTAATAGCTCTTGGACGTAATTGTAGTTTGAACCACATAGGAGAAAGTGGAATTGAGACAGGACAAATTATGGGGAGCAGGGGAATAGACTCTAGTGAGGATAAGAAAGAGGTTCAGGATTCTGTTGTAAACACTGTGAAGGTTTCGAATTGGCTACTATTGATTTGGTATTACAACAGGAACAGAAATCCTACTTATCATCGATAATAAATAGGGGAAGACATGGTACATTGAGGTTCGGACAGGACATATTTTAAGCAAATAGGGCAGGAAAATACATAGATAGAAAAATAGTGATTTTATAAGCATTACAATTATTTATGAAAATAAATAAGTTGCCGTTCTTAGGGATGGTAAATTACTGTAGATAAGGTATCCCACACTATGCAACATACAGTGCCTTGCGAAAGTATTCGGCCCCCTTGAACTTTGCGACCTTTTGCCACATTTCAGGCTTCAAACATAAAGATATAAAACTGTATTTTTTTGTGAAGAATCAACAACAAGTGGGACACAATCATGAAGTGGAACGACATTTATTGGATATTTCAAACTTTTTTAACAAATCAAAAACTGAAAAATTGGGCGTGCAAAATGATTCAGCCCCCTTAAGTTAATACTTTGTAGCGCCACCTTTTGCTGCGATTACAGCTGTAAGTCGCTTGGGGTATGTCTCTATCAGTTTTGCACATCAAGAGACTGAATTTTTTTCCCATTCCTCCTTGCAAAACAGCTCGAGCTCAGTGAGGTTGGATGGAGAGCATTTGTGAACAGCAGTTTTCAGTTCTTTCCACAGATTCTCGATTGGATTCAGGTCTGGACTTTGACTTGGCCATTCTAACACCTGGATATGTTTATTTTTGAACCATTCCATTGTAGATTTTGCTTTATGTTTTGGATCATTGTCTTGTTGGAAGACAAATCTCCGCCCCAGTCTCAGGTCTTTTGCAGACTCCATCAGGTTTTCTTCCAGAATGGTCCTGTATTTGGCTCCATCCATCTTCCCATCAATTTTAACCATCTTCCCTGTCCCTGCTGAAGAAAAGCAGGCCCAAACCATGATGCTGCCACCACCATGTTTGACAGTGGGGATGGTGTGTTCAGGGTGATGAGCTGTGTTGCTTTTACGCCAAACATAATGTTTTGCATTGTTGCCAAAAAGTTCAATTTTGGTTTCATCTGACCAGAGCACCTTCTTCCACATGTTTGGTGTGTCTCCCAGGTGGCTTGTGGCAAACTTTAAACAACACTCTTTATGGATATCTTTAAGAAATGGCTTTCTTCTTGCCACTCTTCCATAAAGGCCAGATTTGTGCAATATACGACTGATTGTTGTCCTATGGACAGAGTCTCCCACCTCAGCTGTAGATCTCTGCAGTTCATCCAGAGTGATCATGGGCCTCTTGGCTGCATCTCTGATCAGTCTTCTCCTTGTATGAGCTGAAAGTTTAGAGGGACGGCCAGGTCTTGGTAGATTTGCAGTGGTCTGATACTCCTTCCATTTCAATATTATCGCTTGCACAGTGCTCCTTGGGATGTTTAAAGCTTGGGAAATCTTTTTGTATCCAAATCCGGCTTTAAACTTCTTCACAACAGTATCTCGGACCTGCCTGGTGTGTTCCTTGTTCTTCATGATGCTCTCTGCGCTTTTAACGGACCTCTGAGACTATCACAGTGCAGGTGCATTTATACGGAGACTTGATTACACACAGGTGGATTGTATTTATCATCATTAGTCATTTAGGTCAACATTAGATCATTCAGAGATCCTCACTGAACTTCTGGAGAGAGTTTTCTGCACTGAAAGTAAAGGGGCTGAATAATTTTGCACGCCCAATTTTTCAGTTTTTGATTTGTTAAAAAAGTTTGAAATATCCAATAAATGTCGTTCCACTTCATGATTGTGTCCCACTTGTTGTTGATTCTTCACAAAAAAATACAGTTTTATATCTTTATGTTTGAAGCCTGAAATGTGGCAAAAGGTTGCAAAGTTCAAGGGGGCCGAATACTTTCGCAAGGCACTGTATATTAAATTATTGATGAGACTACATGAATGATATTTTTCCAAAATATCCATGAGTTTAGATAAAGCCAAACAGTGAGACATTTAGTTAATATTTGGAAACAACACAGTTGTTACTGACTGTTATGAGAAAAAGAGCTACAGACAGATAAGGGAAAAGGCAGACGGAGGAGCCCTCCCCGCACTGCTGAGACCTTGAAGGTTTGAGAGCAGAGAGGAGAAGGGGAGCCAGGAAATGAGCAAGATAGGAGTGACAGAGAATGGGTAGATAACTGTTACTGAGTGGAATAAAAAGGGGAATGAATGCTTAGTTGGTTTCAGGAACTAAGGTGTTCAACACGGAAGCATTGCCCAGAAATTATTCTGCACAATCAGGCCGAAATAGTAGCATCAACTAGTGTCTGTGAAATAAGAAATGAAAGAAAGGTTACTGTTTAAATAGACAAACACATCTACAGGAAGAACATACAAAGCAGCACAGATAACTCTTAAAGTAGATAAGACACTTGACAAAGAATTGATACAGAATAGACATGAATGGACGCCCGAGGGAGAATTGGACATGTGGAGAATGAAAGGGGCGCTCCTACATGATAATGTCAGACAAGGATAATTTACTAATCTTACCTAAGTCATTGTTTAGATAATAGGTAAAGGTAAAGTTGTTACCTGGGCAGAGCCAGGTATCAAAGGGTTGTGATCTAGGATAGGACACTTTGTGGCCTATTGGATAATAAACTAATAAATAAATGCAATTCTAGCTAACAAGTAGGCATAGAAGTTGAAGATATAATCAGATAGAACAAATGAGAAACTGTTTGTTAACCAAACCTGTATATCCAAGATTTTATGCACTACAGGAGAATTACAGGAGAAGGTGATTCACTCAATCCAGCCCCTGAGGAGAATAGACGGGAAGCAGCCCCGTTGGGAGGGGCTATACCAAGTACTCCTGGTGACAGCCTTCACGGTGAGAATAGCTGAAATAGTTACCTGGGTTCATATCACACACTGCAAAAGGGTAAGACACAATGACACTGTCGAACAATCACAGTGTTAGAGAGGAGAACTGTAACCAACAGGGTTCGGGGTCATTTCTCTAATGAAGGTTCCCTGATCCAGTCTTTTCCCCACTGTGAGCGTTCATAGAAGTGAAAGTGTGGGCTGGCCTCTGGCTGATGATATGTTCTCTGGGAGGGTTTGGAGCTTTACAGGAGTGCTGATTGCTTTGAGCTGTCTTATTGTGGGAGCAATATTCCTTAATATACCAGGACCCATCCGAGAATTTAGAAGGTAGTAACGTGATCCATAGTTAGACGATGAGGATTTTGTATTAACCAAGCATAAAAGATCACTTGATCTGGATAAACAGGGAGTCTAGTGAAGGTAAAGGTTTCGGTTGACACCCTAGTGCCATTCCGGGTAGAAGAAGTTAGGGCAGATGATAGCTCTATAGTCAGCCTGAATACAAGCAGAGCCCCTGATAAAGCAGATACTGACTGTGGAGTCATCCAGAGCCAAGGGCCGGTGAGGATAGTGCAGACGAAAGATCTTAAGGAAGTGATTGAGGTGGAAACGGGTTATGGGGATTCTAACCTATGGTTAGAATGGATTCAGTATAAAGCCAGATCAGTAGCGAAAGAAGAATGTTAGGCCTGCGCCACAGCAAAACCTCAGTTGACAACCATTCCCTTTCCATTTGATGGAATTGATATAGCCAGGGGAATGGCCTGTATGGTAAAGCTGTTCATGAGGGCAGGGAAGCCGGACAATGACAGTTGCATTGATCTGTGTTATCTGTATCCCCATGTGCCCATTACATCCAGAATTCCCCCTTTCACAGATTACAGGAGGACATTATTATTGTATGGCTCGCTGCATCACACACAGATGGGACATAGGGGAAGTAAGAACATGCAATAGGACAGAGAATGTTACAAACGACAAGACAATGAGGGACATGGCTGGCAGATGAAAAGCCTAGAGTGGAGGTCTAGTGGTTTGTAGAGGTGTAAGACTGTACCCTAACCTGCCTACCAATTGGACCGGTAGTTGTGCACTAGTGCAGCAAGGCATGCTCTTTACCCTTACCCAGAGCCAGGTAGAAGAGAGAGAAGGAGTGCTCCGTTAGGATGTTTTGACCCTAGAGTTTACATTAATAGCATTGGAGTTCCAAGGGGGTTACCTGATGAGTTCTGGATTGGAATCAAGCATCTTCTGGTGATAACAGCTACAACTAGGTTGATGGGATGTCAGGATAGAATAGCCTTGGATATGTTACTGGCTGAAAAGGGTGGGGGGTGTGTGAGTTTTCTACCCGGAATAACACAGCTCCAGATGGATCAGTGACCAAGGCCCTGGCAGAGAACTCTGGGGTAGATAATGCTCTAAGAAATTGGCTTGATAGTGTGTTTGGGAAATGAATAAACGTCATGATCACTGTGTTTTGGGCAACCTTCACCTGTGTGACAAAGTTAGTTTTGTGCGGCTGTTGTCTTATTCCTTGCGTGAGAGGTCTCATTTCTAGGACTCTGGAGAAATCGATGACACAACAGATGGTGAGATACGGACCGATTCCAAGCTCTGACCAGTGGAATGATGAATACATGCCCCCAGACCTAGCGGATGGATCCGGCTCCTTCACATACGAGGAGCCTAAGTTGGATGGGGCCATTTTTGATGTTTAGGCATTTTAGGTTGTTTCTTGTTTTGATGTTTAAACTGTTTACTTGATGAAGATTATAACGAAAATCCTGATAAGAAGAGTTATGATTCTGATGTAGGCCTGGAACAGTCAATGTAATACATATGTTGGTCTTTGTTAGGTTGTATTTGGATAACAAGAGATAGTTCTAATAAAAATAGATGTGTGCTTTTTAACATTCTAATAAAAATAGAGGTGTGATTGGATGTATAATTTTTAATCGTAGGGTGGATATGTTATGGGATTTTTATGAATAATGACTAAATTATGTATACATTTAACTTAGAACTATAACTAAACAGAATACTACTATGTTACTGTATGAATGTGTGAATCTTATTATAATCATAATACTGAATATAATGTGTGTAGTTTTAGTCAAGAATTAGAACAAGGACTTTCTGTTCCTTGTTAGAAACGAATGGAGCTATCGTCAGACCGGCTGGAATACTGTGTTCCTTACAGGACATTCTGTCCCTACCCAGGGAGGGGAGAGACCTTGGGCTTGTAGTAGAGTGTTTAACAGGTGGCAGACAATGTGAGAAGGCTTGTGAACTATATTGCCATTGTATCTGAGAGGAGGAGAGACATTTATGATGAAATGTGAGGTATATAAACCAATGTACATGGTATTATAACCAGAGCTCCCGGGAATAAACTCTATTGATTCATTCTGAGACTGATCTTTGTCTATTTTATCCAAATAAGAACCTTACAAATTCTTAGAAATGGACAAAGTATTTTGCTTTGTTACAATTGAATTGGTTAATGAACATGAATTAAATTCATGACCAGAGCTCTCGGGAATAAACGCTATTGATTAAGTTGGAGACGGATCTTTGTCTATTTTATACAAATAAGAATAAGAATTCTTAGAAACAGACCAAGTGTTTTGCTTTGTCACAATTTAAATGGTTAATGAACATATAGGAATTAAATTAATCTAACAGATCATCAAGGACAACAATCACTGCCTGATCACCCCGCTATCATCCAGAAGGTGAGGTCAGTACAGGTGCATCAAAGCAGGGACCGAGAGACTGAAAAACAGCTTCTATCTCAAGGCCATCAGACTGTTAACTTCTTATGGCTGCAGGGGCAGTATTGAGTAGCTTGGATGAAAAGGTGCCCATTGTCAACAGCCAGCTCCTCAGTCTCAGTTGCTAATATATGCATATTATTATTAGTATTGGATAGAAAACACTCTAAACGTTCCAAAACTGTCAAAATATTGTCCGTGAGTATATCAGAACTGATATTGCAGGCGAAACCCTGAAGAAAATCAAACCAGGAAGTGGCTTCTATTTTGAAAACTCCATGTTCCATAGCCTCCCTTTGCTCCATTTAAAGGGATATCAACCAGATTCATTTTCCTATCGCTTCCTCAAGGTGTCAACAGTCTTTAGACATAGTTTCAGGCTTTTATTTTGAAAAATGAGCCAGAAAGATAACAAGTGGTCGCATGAGTTTTGCTCGCGCAACAGAGTTTGGACAGCCATTACTTTTCCCTCTCCTACTGATAAATATTTGCGGTTGATATATTATCGATTATATATTTTAAAAACAACCTGAGGATTGATTATAAAAAAACGTTTGACATGTTTCTGTGGACATTACGGAAACTATTTTTAATTTGTCTGCATTGTGGTGACCTCTCTTTCCTGTGGATTTCTGAACATAATGCACCAAACAAATGGAGGTATTTTGGATATAAAAAGAATCTTTATGGAACAAAAGGAACATTTATTGTGTAACTGGGAGTCTTGTGAGCGAAAAAACATCCAAAGATCATCGAAGGTAAAAGATTAATTTGATTGCTTTTCTGATTTTCGTGACCAAGCAACTTGATGCTAAGTGTACATAATATGTTGTCGAGCGATCGATAAACTTACACAAACGCTTGGACTGCTTTCGCTGTAAAGCATATTTTCAAAATCTGACACGACAGGTGGATTAACAAAAGGCTAAGCTGTATTTTCCTATAGTGCACTTGTGATTTCATGAATATAAATATTTTTAGTAATATTCCTTGAATGTAGCGTTATGCAATTCAACGGTTGTTGATGACAATTATCCCGTTAACGGGATTGCAGCCATAACAAGTTAAACAGCCACCACTAACATTGAGTGGCTGCTGCCAACATACTGACTCAACTCCAGCCACTTTAATAATGGAAAATTGATGTAAAAAATGTATCACTAGCCACTTTAAACAATGCCACTTAATATAATGTTTATACAACCTACATTACTCATCTCATATGTATATTCTGTACTCTATACCATCTACTGCATCTTGCCATCTTTATGTAATACATGTATCACTAGCCACTAAACAATGTCACTTTTATGTTTACATACCCTACATTACTCATCTCATATGTATATACTACACTCGATACCATCTACTGCATCTTGCCTATGCCGTTCTGTACCATCACTCATTCATATATCTTTATGTACATATTCTTTATCCCTTTACACTTGTGTGTATAAGGTCGTTGTTGTGGAATTGTTAGGTTAGATTACTCGTTGGTTATTACTGCATTGTCGGAACTAGAAGCACAAGCATTTCACTACACTTGCATTAACATCTGCTAACCATGTGTATGTGACAAATCACATTTTATTTTATTTGATTTGACTCTGAACCTGACAGGGAAACTGGCTCTGGACATACCAGAGAAACTAACTCTGGACCTGACAGGGAAACTGGCTGAGAGCTGGAGAGCAGTCGAACTCTGGGCCTACTAGAGGAACTGGTAACTCTGAGCCTAGCCGGGCAGGAGCCTGATGACCAAACTGGGCTAGGGACTGAGGACAGGCTAGTGCAGGAGACAGCAGACTCAGTATAGCTGGAGACTGAGGACCTAATGCTAGGGACCGAGGGCCGACTACTGCTGGAGACAGCAGACCCAGTACAGGTGGAGACTGACGACCAGTTGGAGACTGTCCATCGGGTCCTCCATGGAGAGGACTGAAGGGTCCCCTGAGGCGAGGTCTGGAAGTCTTTGAGTTCTCTGGGCTGGAGTTAGCAGGGTGCTAGTGTAGCAGTGTGATGTTGTTCCCCTAGATTATGCAACAAGTTGCACACAAGGACCTATTCAAATAGTCCAGGTCAAGAGGGGATGTTAATAGTTTGATAATAATAATAATAATTCTGTGTATTTTTTTATTTAACTACAGCTGCATAGCTAATGTTGTTCTTTGGTGTACAAACACTTTTCATATCAATATTGTACATACATGTGATTGTAAAAATGTTGTTTATTTTGTTTTGGTCCATTTCCATACCCCCTTATTGTTCTCTTTTGCCTGACCTTTAGCTAGCAAGGTGCCTGAGAGATAGGACCGCACCAAGGGTTAACATAATGTGTGTTGTCTCTTCGTGTGCACGGCAAATAAAAATAATTCAACTAGCAGACCTCCAGTTGTGGCAGAGTCCTAATTAAAAGTACACAACGCAGAACGAACCACGCTACAAACTGGTGCCGAGACCTGCCGACTGTCAGCTCAAGCCGACCACCGGAGCTGTGCATGTGGATGAGATGCGCGATCTGCGAATGCGCATTTGTTCATGGTTTGCTATAAGTGAATTTATACTGTAAATAGTGATGGCGAATGTAGCATATTCACTAGATAAGGGTATTTGTGTTTATTTGCTTGTTTTGAAGGAATTTGTTTATTGCAACAACAAAAAAATTGTATTTGTATGCAGTAAATTACATTGTATTTTAGTGCTCTATTGAGCCATGGAAGACTCAAGTCCATAAGATGAGTTATGCTGGGGATTTTAGTGTGGGTAGAGTGAGGGGTGTCCTTGCATTTACACCAATGGTACAGTCAGCTCCTGGGAGTAGAGTGTTTGCTAGTCCTGAGTTTAAAAGCAATGGGAGGGGTAGGCTGTTTACTCCACCTGACCAGGGTATCCCACCTCTGTCTTTTGATGTACCATCACCCCCAGTCCTCAGTAATAACGGGACACCTCCGAGTCAGTTTAGTGACCTTATTAAGCAGATTGGCTCAGAGATAGGAGAATCTATCAGAGCGAATTTACTGCAGCCTGGGTCTTCAAGTCTTTCTCCTGCCCATTCCCCTCAACAACCCCAGCAGTTTCCTCTGTCTGAGCAATGTGGGTCAACTTTTATTGATGCATCCAAGCTGAATCTGTTTGTGAAGTCAGATGTTAGTGCTCCACCTTTCTTTAGGGGTGATGGCTCAGATAAGTACTCTGTCCTGGAGTGGGAGGAGCTGATGGGAGTCTACCTAGAGAAGAGGGGTTACACTGGGTCTGAGAATGTTGGGGAGGTGATGTCTAGGCTCATGGGGAGGGCACGGGATGTGACCAAAGTCTGGATGCGTAACAACCCTGTTGTCACAGAAGTTAAGGCAGTGTTCAGTGTTCTCAAGCAACACTCATGGGGATACTGTCTGTTCAGGTATGCCATTAGCTGATTTCTACTCAATCAAACCATATGCTAATGAGGGCCCACTAGATTTCTGGATTAGGCTTAACAAAGCTGCAGAGGCAGCTGAACAGTACCTTGTAAGTGAGGGTAGAACCTTGCCCAATCAGTGTTCAGAGCTGGCAGTCATGTTTGTACGCAACTGTCCTGATAAAGAGTTGGCCCAAGTGTTCAAATGCAAACCCCTTCGTGACTGGACAGCCAGTGAGGTACAGGATCGTTTGGATGAACTGTTAAGGGAACATAAAGCATGTAGAACACAACTTTCACAGCAGGTGGCTGCTGTCTTTGACTCCCCCCAGGAGGAAGTGGATCCTGAGAGCAGACCTAATGTGTCATCTTTTTCTCGATGTGGCCGTGAACCAGAACAGGCCCCATCTGTATCTGAGGGTGGGACATTAGAGAAAGTTTTGAGTATGTTAGAGAAGGCAGAGAAGGCTCTTGTCAGCAATACTCAGTCTGTGAACAGAGGGCCCTGTGAACAGTTCCCCAAATGTGAGCGTGAGTGCACAGTCTCTGGAAGCACTAATCACTGGACCAAAGCTCACTGTCAGATGCACCAGCTGTGTTTCAAGTGCTTCTCTCCGGGCCACATGAGCTTAGACTATAGTGAGACTGGGAAGCGGAAGAGCCCTGTAGGCGGACAGACTGGCAGGTCTCAGGAAAACTAGAAAGCCTCCATTCTGAGGAGGGCAATGTGAGGCAGTCTAATTTTTCCTCCACTGCTGATGATATCCAATCTCTTTATTCTTATTTTTGTGAGTCGGTACCCAAAAACAACACAGTCATTTTTCAGAACACAATGAGAATTACTCAGAATGACAGTTCGTTTTACACCACCGTGCTGATACAGGATAAAGTTGAGCTGAAGGGGTTGTTAGATAGTGGGTCCATGGCTACCACTCTGCGTGCAGATATTGTACCTCAGTTGAGGGAGGCAGGAGTGGCAGAGGGGAACTTTCTAGCTCCTTCAGACATCATCCTGGTGGGTTGTGGTGGGATGCAAACCAGTCCATGGGCATGTGTGACTTAAAAATACAGCTTTATGGCTTTAGTTATGTAGTCCCAGTGCTTATTTTAGATGGGCAGGTTGATGAACTCATTGTGGGCACTAATGTGTTGAAGTCTCTGATTAGACAGTTCAAATCGAATGACAGCTACTGGCGGGTGGTGGGTACGCCAGGTCCTTCTGGCCAGTGTGATGGCAGCTACTGGCGGGTGGTGGGTACGCCAGGTCTTTCTGGCCAGTGTGATGACAGCCAGTTCCTGCGTCTCCTATCAAATATGGAGAGATGGAGAGGAGACTCCATCCCAGATAAAGTGGGCACCATTAAGTTGAAGAGAGCAGTAACGCTCCAACCCATGAGTGAGCATCTGGTGTGGGCAAAGACAAAACTCTCTGTGGGCAGTACTGTTGTTGTCGAGCCCAGCACGTCTCGTTGTGTGAATCGACACATACTAGTAGGGAGAGTAGTTATGCCTCTGTGGGGGGATGGATGGCTCCCTGTGAAGATTGTGAATCCAACAACTTCGCCAGTTACCCTGAGATGAAATGCTAAAGTGGCAGATGTGTATCCTTGCATTGCATTGGAGGATTTTGATGATGTCAAGCAGCAAGCAGCTTACCAGAACGTGGCATAAGTACAATGTGACAGCTCACATGGCAGTCTGACAGCTAAGAGTTCATTTGGTGGCAGTGTAGTTAATGGCAACAGTACACTGAGCAATCTTGGACTTCAAGGCCTGTCTGTTGAGGAGTGTCCAGTTTCACAGTTCTGGAAAGACAAACTTGTCGGTTTAATTGAGAAGTATGACACAGTGTTCTCTAGACATAGCCTGGATTGTGGAGAGGCAAAATAGTTCTGCCATCGCATACGGCTGACTGATGACCGCCCATTTCGATTACCCTATTGTAGGCTTTCTCCAGCTCATTACCAAAAACTCAGGGAAACACTGGACGATATGGAGGAAAAGGAAATCGTCAGAAAATCCAGCAGCGAGTATTCCTCACCATTGGTGTTGGTATGGAAAAAGAATGGGGACTTGCGTCTATGTACTGACTTTAGGTGGTTAAACGCCCGCACAGTAAAGGATGCTCATCCCCTGCCTCATCAGGCTGATGTACTGGCTGCGCTGGGATGTAATGCCTTCTTCAGCACAATGGACATGACCTCAGGGTACTACAATGTGCCACTGCATGAAGAGGATAAGAAATACACTACATTTTCCTCTCCTTTAGGTCTGCACGAGTACAATCGTTTACCTCAAGGCCTTTGCAAAAGCTCAGCTACTTTTATGAGAATGATGCTGACCATCTTTGGGGACCAAAACTTTCTAAGTCTCCTTTGCTATTTGGATGATCTGATGGTTTTTGCTAAGACGGAGGAAGAGAGTCTGCAGAGACTTGAGATGGTTTTTCAGCGGTTGCAAGAGCACAATCTTAAAGTCTTAAGTCTCCTTCTAAGTGCAAGTTTTTGAGGAGGTCTGTTAAGAAGGAAAGAAATTCACTTTTAAGAAGACACACCTGTTAATTGAAATGCATTCGAGGTGACTACCTCATGAAGCTGATTGAGAGAATGCCGAGAGTGTGCAAAGCTGTCATCAAGGCAAAGGGTGGCTTGCTTCTGAAGCTAAGCAGGGTTGGTCCTGGTCAGTTCCTGGATGGGAGACCAGATGCTGCTGGAAGTAGTGTTGGAAGGCCAGTAGGAGGCACTCTTTCCTCTGGTCTAAAAAAATATCCCAATACCCCAGGGCAGTGATTTGGGACACTGCCATGTGTAGGGTGCTGTCTTTTGGATGGGATGTTAAACGGGTGTCCTGACTCTCTGAGGTCATTAAAGACCCCATGGCACTTATCGTGTAAGTGTAGGGGTGTTAACCATGGTGTCCTGGCTAAATTCCCAATTTACCTGGTAAAATAACAGATACAAATTAAAAATATATTTTGATTCGTTTAAGTTTTTGGGCCACATAATTTCTCAGGAGGGCATAGCCACTGACCCTGCTAAGGTTCAAACCATTGTAAATGTGACAGAGTGAGATGATGGAAGCTGATGGTGTCACTCCGTCTCCTAGCAACATCCGTTCTTTCCTTGGTATGGTAGTATACTATCAACACTACATTGAGAATTGTTCCATGGTTGCTAGGCCATTGTTTCAGCTGACTACAGGTCAGAAGAAGCCTAGGAGAGGCTGCGGACTGGACTGCCGAATGTCAACTCGCTTTTGAAGCTTTGAAAGCTGCACTAGTTGACCAGGCACTGCTGGCTCATCCAAATTTCTCTCAGCCATTTTTACTTTCTGTTGATGCATCTACTAGTGGTTTGGGAGCTGTACTATCCCAAGTGCAAGATAGGAAGGCTGTAGCCAGGCCAATAGCTTTTGCTAGTAAGTCTCTTAATCATGCACAATCCAAGTATCCTGCTCACCGGCTGGAATTTCTAGCCATGAAATGGGCCATTCATGATAAATTCAGCCATTGGCTGCGAGGGCATAAGTTTACTGTGGACCGACAACAATCCACTCAAATATATTCTTACAAAGCCGAGACTTGATGCATGTGAGCAGAGATGCAAAGCTGGCACCCTTTGATTTTGATATCCAGTACATACCAGGGCCCAAGAATGTTGTTGCTGATGCTTTGAGCAGAGAGCCATTTGTCCGCTCCAAAGTTCTGCACTGACTGACAAGAATTCCATATGATGTCCTGCTGGAGGAAGCCAGAGGTCTTCGAGTGGATGATGTACAAGACATGTTCCATCTCTCCTGTGAAAAGCCTGAGGCTGGCTGTAGAATGTCTATGGCTCCTGGGAGTGAGTTGAGTAGAGCTGGAGACGATGTCAGTGGGTTGGTCTCCTGTGAAGAGGTGTCTGCTGTCCTCCATGCTCACAGCTGATGGGATGATGGTGCCACAGTGAGGGCCGTTTCACATGTGCAGCACCTTGAGAAGTTGATGTCCATGGGTCAGAGCCCTTTACCTGTACTTACACACAAGGAGCTGTATGATAACCAGTCACTGGATCCTATCATCAGCAGAGTCATGTTCTTTGTAGATAGAGGCCAGCGCCCATCTAGGAGAGAGCGAGTCCTTGAAGCTAAAGAAACAGTTTATACTCTAAGACAGTGGGGAAAACTCACCACGCGGTTAGGGATTCTGTATCGTGTCTCAAAGCACCCAGTGAGTAAGAAGAACATATTCCAGTATGTCATACCTGTGTCTTTGAGAGGCCTTGTGTTGAAGGGAGTTCATGATGATGCTGGTCATCAGGGTCAGCAGCGCACATTGTGGCTCACGAGACAGCGGTTTTACTGGGAATCTATGGATTAGGATGTCAAGGATTACGTGGCCCACTGTAAGAGATGTGTGTTGAGTAAAGCACCTGAGCCTGAAGCAAGAGCTCCAGTGGTCTCCATTGTGACAACGGCACCTTTAGAACTTGTGTGTATTGATTTCTGGACTGCAGAAGATTCAAAAAACAAGTCTATTGATGTGTTAGTAGTGACTGATCACTTTACTAAGCTGGCCTGTGCGTATCCATGTCCAAACCAGTCTGCTAAGACTGTTGCTCATGTTCTCTGGAATAATTTATTCTGCCTTTATGGGTTCGCTGATTGTATCCATTCTGACAGGGGTGCTAACCTTGAGAGTTCACTTATTGCAGAATTACTTCAGTTATCTGGTGTTGAAAAGTCCCACACGACACCTTATCATCCCATGGGTAACGGTCAAGCAGAACATCTGAATCGCACACTGGGTGGGATGATTAGAGCTCTGCCAGCTAGGTCCAAGGCTAAATGGCCTCAGATGTTGAACACATTGACATTATCCTATAACTGCACTGTTTACGAGACTACTGGGTTTCCACCCTTCTTCTTGATGTTCGGACGCACCCTTAGGTTGCCGGTATATGTTATGTTTGAAAGTGTGCTGTTGGATGGGGACACAGTAGATGTGGATAAGTATGTCCAGTCTCTGGGTGAGGATCTGAGAGAGGCCATGACATTGGCCCAGCAGCATGCCAGTAAGCAACAAAAGAGACAAGCCGAGGTCTACAACAAACGGTCTAAGGGTCACTCTGTGCAGAAGGGAGACAGAGTTCTACTTGCTAACAAGGGGGAGAGGGGCAAGAAGAAACTGGCTGATCGCTGGGAGAGTGTGGTGTACATAGTGGTTGCGAAGAACAGCTCACTCAACATATATCGTATCCAACACCTTACCACTGGAGGCATCAAAACTGTGCATAGGAACCTGATTATGCCAGTCAACCTTCTGCCTTTGCCTTCATGGGAGGAACCTGAGGGTCACAGATCTCTATCGAGTGGTGCGGTGACGTCTGAGATGTCGGCAGAGTCCAGCCAAATGGATGGGAGTGACGCCAGGACTGTCCACTGGGTAGCAGGCCTTCCTGAGTTTTCTGGGAGGATACTCCAAGAGGATGGTGAAGTCCCAGCTGATGGAAGTGAGGTGGAACAACCGTATGAAGTCCAGCTAGCAAGGTGCCTGAGAGCTAGGACCGCGCCAAGAGTTAACATAATGTGTGTTGTCTCTTCGTGTGGAGCTCGTCTGAGCAGTTGGCTGGATATTCCCTCACCCACTATATAATTAATGCTGATTGGTTTGATTCTGCCCACTATAGTGCTGTCCGGTTAGAACATGATGTTGAGGCCCATCACTGTACTTTTGATAGTCACCACCACACACACCCACCCACACACACACACACACACACACACACACACATCTGTTTCCGTTTGAAGATGTTTCATATGATTGTGGTTATGTTTGATGGATGCACATGTAACAGTACTCGTCTTGCGTTGTGTACAATCAGTCATCGACACGGAACTCCAACATGTAGCACCAGTCATGTAGCTTTATTCGCTGCTTTGGTGCTTGTTCACTGGGACAGTTACCAAAATAATACAATTACAATATACAATATAATATATTTAACAATGTACCTGATAAGAACGACACAAAATTGCACGTCATGCAATGCACGTCTCACCATCCAACTCTGCACTCACGCACTGTACAAAATATATGAACCCCCCCCACCAGACACAGTAAGTTGCTAGCTAATACTGGCGGGAATTCTCTACAACAAAATGCACAACAAATATTCTCCAAAAACCGCTGCATCTTATCGAATAACATTTACAAACAATTTGATATAAATTGTACATTTAAATTATCACTTGAGAGTATAAAAATCACTTTTGATGTACAGTGCTTTGCAACCAACAACTTACCGCTGGTTTGGTGCTTGTTCACTGGGACGATTCTAACTGGAACATCCCCCCTCGTAAGCAAGCTACGCAAACCAGCCAATAAGATGCCATGTTGAGTAGGTGAAGGCAAAACAAACTCAAACCAAAAACCCATTGGCTTAACAATAAAGTGGCAAGTGGAATCACCAATATAACCCTGTTACACCCCCCCCTACTGAATTCCACTTGCCAAGAAAAATAACAAAATACAAAACGGCACTGTGCAAACATACCAGATACAGAGACACTCAACATATGTACAAAATAATCCAGAGAAAAAAAATATATATATATATATACTACCTAATAGAGAAAACTAAAAGGTAAAGCTGTGTATATCAAGGATGCAGACCCTGCTTTAAATCAGTCACTAAATATTCCAGTCATTAGACTATTCTCCTTGAGAATTAGAGTGAAAAGCAGTTGATCAAACCCCTTAGCCCTCATAGGTAAACATGCCTGTCACATATTAAGTACACTCGGTGACTTTAAAACATCCAAGTAATAAAATAAACCACCATAAGAGACTATCATATCCGTCACATTACCATCCTGCAACCTCTAATCATGGTCACAATGATGTAAAAGCAAAACAAATAAAAGATGTCAATACCATTGACCCTCTATTCACATATTTAACCTTCAAGAGCTAACTTTCTGCTGATTCATAATCTCAATCAGTCTTGACACTGGTTTAAATAACCTTCCTGCCCTTGACCTAATATGACCCCGACTACCTTCAACTGCATAAGGGGTAACAGTGTTGTGTACTGTTGCAATAGTGTGTCCGTCAACACAGTCAGTACGTAACTGATCAGGTAAGGAATGGTCCGTGTTTGGTAGGTCAGTACGGATATCGTAAGCAGACTGGTCAATTAGCTCACTCACTACACTGTTACAGTCTCGGTCAGATTCTTGAAGACTCTCTGATCGAGGCAGACCTTCCAGCTGCAGTATATCATCCACGGAATCCAAAGGTGAAATATCCTGAGCATCCAAGGATCGCACATCACCCTCCAGGCTTGTGTCACCTGTTCCTTCAGAAGACAACTCTGACACCCACACTCTGGTTCTGTACTCAGCACCATCATCCACTGCAGTGTCCATGGCAGCTGAGACCACAACGCTGTCATTCATGTCCTTAGACTCTGTTAATCCAGACATGTCTGTTCTCTCCTCAACAGCAGCATGGGGAAGAGGAAGAAAGTTGACTGGCATTATCAGGTTGCGATGTACCGTCTTCTCCCGTCCAGTGGAGCTGTTCTGAATCTTAAAAGTGTGACTGACAGCATTCAATCCAGTGACAAGGTAGACAGTATCCTCCCAACGGTCAGCGAGCTTCCGCTTTCCCCGCTCCCCCTTGTTAGCCAGCAATACTCGATCCCCAATCTCCACTGGTGCTCCTCTGACTCTTCTGTCATAAAGGTCAGCATGCCTCTTCAACTGCTTCGCTGCAGATGCCTGTGCTGCATTCATGGCTTCTTTCAGATCTCTCCTCAAAGACTGAACAAACTGGTCATAGTCAACAACTTCTGGGTTCTCTATGACAGAGCCAAAGACTATGTCAACAGGCAGTCTTGGCGTCCTCCCAAACATTAGCAGGAAAGGGGCAAAGCCTGTGGTCTCGTGGATTGTACAATTGTATGCAAACGTAAGGGACTTCAGCGCCTGAGGCCATCTGTGCTTTGCTCTCGTTGGCAGGGCCCGGATCATATTTCCCAAAGTCCTATTCATCCTTTCGCAGGACCCGTTCCCCATCGGATGGTATGGCGTGGTGTGAGACTTCTGAACGCCTGCAACACTCAACAGTTCGGCTATTAAAGCGCTCTCAAAGTTGGCTCCCTGGTCTGAGTGTATTCGGCGAGGCATCCCGTAGACACAGAAATAGTTGTTCCACAACTGATGAGCTACTGACTTAGCAGACTGGTTCGGACACAAGAAGGCATGAGCCAATTTGGTAAAGTGGTCAGTAACAACGAGCACATCCAAGGATTTGTTTGAAGAATCTTCTGCAGACCAGAAGTCTATGCACACTAGTTCAAGAGGCTCAGTTGTTATTATGCTCTCAAGAGGAGCTCTTGCTTCCGGATCAGGAGTCTTGCTCACCACGCATCTCCTGCAGCACTTCACATAAGCTTTTACCTCCCTCTCCAGGCCATGCCAGAAGAACCTCTGTCTTGTCAGGTAGACAGTTCTCTGTTGGCCAGCTTCATCATGGACACCCTTCAACACCATTGCTTTCATGGAGGCTGGAACCACATACAGATACATTTTCCTCTTTGTAACCACATTCTTCGAAACACGATACAGTACACCCATCTTCATGGTCAACTTGTCCCAACTTCTGAGAAGACACAAAACCTCAACACTCTCATGGGCACGCTCTCTCCGGGATGGTCTTCTCCCCCTCTCCACAAAGAAGATGACTTTGCTGATCACGTTGTCATCACGCTGCTTACTCATCAGTAGGTCGTGTGGCAGAACATCGACATCGGTCTGCTCTGATGGCATAACAGCCTGTGGGAGCTGTGGCAACAGCAGTGCATGTGAGCCCACTTCACCCACCCAGCACCTGTGTGAATGAAGAACAGCTGCAACTTAATGTCTTGATAAAGCACCAGATGGGGGGTCAACAGTAGCCTGACAGCTAATGACCACTTCGTTGGAGTCAGAGGCTTTGTCAAAGGGGTGGCTGGACCAGCGAAACACATCTTGCACTCTGTCTGTGCGCACAGCGTCGGCTTCAGCTAGTAAGGTCTCGTACGGAACCCTTGTCAGGCGATGGAGTGCACTGGGTCGTACGAAGGGCTCTCTGCTCAAAGCATCTGCAACAACATTTATTTTTCCAGGGATGTACTTGATGTCAAACTCGTACGGTGCCAGCTTGGCGACCCATCTCTGTTCACAAGCATCAAGCTTTGCTTTGGTCAGAATGTATGTCAAAGGATTATTATCCGTCCATACCGTGAACTGCTGTCCCCGTAGCCAGTGGTGGAACTTGTCACACATAGCCCATTTCATGGCAAAGAACTCGAGCCTGTGCGCAGGATACCTCGACTGTGCATAACTGAGGGACTTGCTCGCGAAGGCTATAGGTCTCGCTGTAGTTCCCGGTTCCTGCACCTGAGATAGCACAGCACCTAAGCCATTGCTGGATGCATCCACCGAGAGTAGAAAGGGTTTTTCGAAGTTGGGGTGGGCCAACAAAACCTGGTCCAGTAAGGCTTGCTTTAGCTGGAATAAGGCCTGTCTGCATTCTGTTGTCCAGTCGGCAGCCATCAACTTCCTGACAGGTGAGCTTCGCTTCTTTTTCCAGCGTGGAGCCTTGTGTCCAGTAGTCAATCCAAAGAGAGGCTTTGCAATGGTCGAGCAACCTTCAATGAACTGTTGATAATACACCACCATCCCAAGGAATGACCTCAATTTCTTCTGAGATGGAATGTGCCATCTTTCATCAGATCGGCTTCTGTTACTCCTGTAATGGCCCTCACCTTCTCAGGGTCTGTAGCTACACCATCCGCACTAATGATATGCCCCAGAAACTTCACAGACCTCTGCAGAAAGTTACACTTTTTTGGCGCCAACTTCAGGTTGTGAGCCTTGAGACGCTCAAAAACCATTTCCAGGCGCTGTATAGCCAGATCTTCAGTGGGCGCATAGACCAAGACATCGTCAAGGTAACACAGCAGGCTAAGAAAGTTCTGATCCCCAAAGATGTTTAGCATCATCCTCATAAAGGTTGCCGGACTATTACATAACCCCTGTGGCATTCGATTGTATTCGTACAATCCAAATGGCGACGTAAAAGCTGTGAATCTCCGGTCATCCTCATGCACTTCCACATTGTAGTAGCCAGAGGTAAGGTCCATTGTCGAGAAAAAGGCATTTCCACCTAACGCAGCCAGCGCGTCAGCCTGGTGAGGGAGTGGGTGGGCGTCTTTGATGGTGCGAGCATTGAGCAAACGAAAATCAGTACAGAGTCTCAGGTCTCCAGACTTCTTCCATACAAGGACAAGGGGAGAGGCGAACTCACTACTAGACTTCCTTATGATATCACGTTCTTCCATCTCATTCAATGCTTGTTTGAGCTTCTCATAATTATTTGGTGAAAGGCGTCGGTAGGGCATCCGAAAGGGTTTCTCATCACTCAGTTGAATGCGGTGAAGACATCCGGAAGCTTTTCCACAATCCAACTTGTGCCTGGAAAAAATAGACTGGTACTCAGCTATGAGCTGGATGAGTTTCTTCTTACCAGCAGGAGACGCTTGACAGGAGGAGACATCAATATCAGTCAAACCTAAGTCACGTAAGACCTCAGGACCGCTTGAACTGTCAGGTCCGTCAGTATCGTGAAGTTGGCTGGAACCGTCAGTCAGTGTCAAGTCATCTTGGCAGTCAGTGAGTATATCAGCCGTTCTCTGCACTTGCTGCTGGAAAGCTGCTGATGAATCATCATTCACACACGAACAGTCAAAGTCCTCTAGAGCCATGCAAGGAAAGACATCGGCTAGAGTGGCGTTTCGTCTCAATGTCACTGTCTTCTGAGAAGGGTTTATCACTCTAACAGGGAGCCACCCATCCCCCCGCAATAGAGCTACTGTCCTCCCTACCAGTATTGACCTTGGTGTTGACCTTGAACTGCTGGGCTCAATGACAACAGCACTGCCAGCTGATAGATTCTGAGTGTTTCGTAGTCTGCCCCAGACTAAGTGCTCCTGCATAGGCTCTAGAGCACATATGTCAGAGTCAAGGCCCGCGGGCCACATCCGGCCCGCAAGAAGGTTTTTTACGGCCCCTGGGATGATCTTGATTTATTATTAGAACCGGCCCGCAGCAAGCCGGCAGCCCGCAGATCTTTTACACGCACCAATACTACATTTCCCACAATGCAAAGGTGACGCACCGAGCAGTAGGCTGCTTCATTTCAATATTTATTGGCACAGCAGTCGTCAGCATCACAGTAAAATTAACTTTCAGATACCCATCAAAAATGGCAAAACGGAAGGTGGATACTGAGAACCGGGGGTTTCAAACAAGGTGGGAGTCGGAGTATATGTTCACGAAGGTAGCTGGAAAACCTGTGTGTCTTCTGTGTGGAGAAAGTGTGGCGGTACTGAAAGAGTATAATCTGAGACGACATTATGAAACGAAACACGCGGACAAAAACAAGAATATGGACATGGAACAAAGGCTACAAAAGGCAGAGGAATTAAAACGAGGCCTCAAATCTCGACAGGCTCTGTTCAAAAAAGCCAAATCACAAGGCCAGGCTGCTGTCAAGGCCAGTTTTATTTTGGCAGAAGAGATCGCTAAATCAGCCCGGCCATTTACGGAGGGGGATTTCATCAAAAACTGCATGATTAAAGTTTGTGACGAAGTTTGCCCAGAAAAAAGGCAACTCTTTTTAAATGTGAGTCTGAGCAGAAACACCATTGCCGAGAGAGTAGACCAGTTGTCCATCAATCTAAAAGAGCAGCTTGTGAAAAAGGGAAAAGATTTTATTGCATATTCCTTGGCTGTGGATGAGAGCACCGACATTTCTGACATTGCCCAGTTGTCAATTTTCATCCGCGGAGTGGACTCCAACCTAAGCGTGACAGAGGAGTTTTTGGCTTTACGTCCTATGCATGGCACAACTACGGGGCATGATTTGTATGAAGAGGTGTCAAGATGTGTAAATGAGATGGAGCTGCCTTGGGAAAAACTCGTGGGTTTGACAACCGACGGAGCACCTGCGATGTGTGGACACAGGAGCGGACTGGTGGCGAAGATACGGGAAAAGATGCAAGAGGAAAACGCGACAGGTGAGCTGACAGCTTATCATTGTATCATACACCAGGAAGCGTTGTGCGGTAAAGCCTTGAAAATGGAGCATGTAATGAGCATCATCACGCGCACAGTTAACTTTATCAGAGCCAAAGGTTTGAATCACCGCCAGTTCAAGGCATTTCTGACGGAGTTAGAAACGGAGCATGGTGATTTGCCTTATCACACAGAGGTGCGATGGCTAAGCCAGGGAAAGGTGCTTCAAAGATGTTTCGAGCTTCGTGAGGAGATTTGTCTGTTCTTGGACAGCAAAGGGAAAGACACAACACAACTCCGAGACGAAATGTTTCTGTGTGAAATGGCTTTTCTGTGTGACATTACGAGTCATCTGAATGCAATAAACTTGCAGCTGCAGGGTCGGGATCGTGTCATCTCTGATATGTACAGTACAGTGAAGGCATTTAAAACCAAACTGACTCTGTGGGAGACGCAGATGCGGAAAGAAAATTTGAGCCACTTTCCCAGCTGCCAGACCATGAAAGAGAAGCTCTCTACCAGTGCGTTCCCGAGCACACAGTTGGCTGATAAAATAGGTATGCTTGCCGCTGACTTTCGACGCCGATTTGCTGACTTTGAAGCACAAAAAAGCAGGTTGGAACTGCTCGGTAACCCATTTGCTGTTGACGTGGAAAGCTCACCACCAAACCTCCAAATGGAGTTGATTGACCTCCAATGCAATGATGCACTGAGGGCAAAATATGCGGCAGTGGGTGCTGCGGAGTTCGCCCGTTTCCTCCCCGGCACAATGCCCCAGCTGCGCATCCAGGCTGCTCAAACGTTGTCTATGTTTGGCAGCACATACCTGTGTGAACAACTGTTTTCTTTGATGAACCTGAACAAAACATCACACAGAAGTCGACTTACTGCTGAACACCTCCACTCAATTCTGAGGATTTCTTCAGCTCAGAGCCTTACCCCGAACATTGATGAACTTGTGGAAAAGATGGGACACCACCAAGTATCACCCTCAACCTCAAACAAGTGAACATTACTGTGCAATCACATATTTAGAGTTTTTACTCAGTTCAAGTTTAAAAGTTAAAATTTAATATTTGTTTTCACTGCATGTTACTTCTCCTTAAACAAAGTGTTGTTTTTGATTAATAGATTTTTGCACTTTATTTTTTTGTATTTCAATCCAATTATATTTTAAAAATATTTCAGTTGAGTGGATGATAGAAAATTGCTATTATTGTTTTTTCTTTGAAGTAAATTTAGCCCACTTTTGCTAAAATAGAAAATATAGTCTACTGATGGTGCCTTGAATACCGGTTTCTTTCATTTAATGTTCATGTTATGGGGATATTTATATAAAGGAAATTTGTCTTTTGTGTCTGTTGAAAATTAAAGATTACTGACAGAGCCATAAGAAAATATTGCTTTATTTATCTGATCATATTGTAATATATTTGTTAGGTTTTCAGTAGGTTCAATTAGGTTCACTAGACTATATGCGTCATTTAAAAATTTTTCAATGAACATTCGAACAGTCCGGCCCTCGTCTTGTAGCTGATTTTTTTATTTGGCCCTCCGTCCATTTGACTTTGACACCCCTGCTCTAGAGTCACAGCCCCTTTTAGTCTCACAGTTCCAACTTTGTCAGGTACTTCACTGTCTCTCCATCTCTCCACATTAGCCATCATATCGATTAGCTTGCTCTCCTCACCCCCGTCACACACAGGAGTATAAACCCTCTTCCAGAGATCTCCATCCGTCTTCAGGTGGCGAATCAAGTGCTTTAGGAGATTGCTGCCCAAGATGAGGTCATCACTCTGGCCTTCCACCACCAGTGTAGGCACAGCAACTCTACATCCGTACACCTCCATCTCCAGCTCACATACTCCCAAAGGCCTCGTCTTCAACCCACCACAACCAACCAAGACTACCTCTGTAGGACTCAATGATGGACTTTTCAACACTCCTGCATGCAACAGTTCAGGTAAGACCCTAGAGCTCAAGGTACAAGCCATGGATCCACTGTGAAGCATAGCTCTCACTTCTACTTCTCCTCCTATTAACACCTTGGCATAGAATAAATCGTCATACGGGGTAAGTCTCTGTGTGTTCTGCATTATGATACCCTTCTCAGTCTCCATTTCGTCACAAACACTTTTATATACAGACTCCAAATCAACAGCTCTCACTGATGGGGACTCTACAAAAGGCCCAACACTCTCCCCTTCTACATGCAGGCCTACTAGTTTTCCGGAAGCTGAGCAGTGATTACTGTAGGGACTCCACCAGCTGTGCTCAGAGCTGCGGCCTTGGGGCACTGAGAGCGTGCGTGGCCAGCTACATGACAAAGAAAGCAGAGGTGATTGGCCCTGCAGTGAAAGTAAGTATCATGTCCAGCATCCCCGCACACGTTACATGGCCCATTAGACTTCACTTTGCTCCTATTCCCTTTTTGGAACTTATGGTCAGACTGTTGTGGCCTCTGCTCCGGCACACGCTCCAGCATGGCAAGGATACGTTCCATCGGCTCAGCTGAGCCCTGAATAGTCTGGGCTGGGTAAGGCAACGTATTGGGTACTTCCATGTGGGTTCTCACAGCAGGCATGGTGATCGGCATGACAGCACCAACTTCCTGCTTCATTGTTGCGATGGCTGGGGTCAACTTAGATAAGTGAGAGTACCTCCGCTCCCTCCTGTATTCATCCAGCCTCTCATGAACATCTGCAGCAGTCCACTGCTGTAATGGCTTGCACTTAAAGATAAGCGACAGTTCAGCATTAGGGCAATGTCTGATAAACATGACTGTGAGCTCACGAGATGGGTCTTCAACACTTTTTCCCTGTCTCTTTAGACAATCTTCAGCAACCTCCATAGCCCTGTTCAGTCTGAGGCAATATTCAAATGGTTGTTCATCAGTCAGAGGTAATGTGGCATAAAAGTCAGCAAGGGGCATGCTTGAAAAAACAGTGTCACTAAAATGTTGTTTCAGTATGTCAAAGATGGGACTCGGGCCTTTAGATAAATCAATGGAGGGATTGCTGCGTATGCCAACTTTAACAACATCGCGGGCCCTTCCCATTAGCCTGCCCATAACCTCAACTGCTTGGTCCATCACAGACACGCCCCTCTTACGCATGTAAACCCTTACCATATCCTCCCACTCATGCACTGTGCACTTTTCAGAGCCATCCCCCCGAAAGTACACCGGTTCCCTGATATCAGACTTCAATACCAGGTTCAGGCCTGACACATCCATACCCCTCGAGCTGCATACACTCCCCATAACATTGTCCCCAACATGCCCAACAATTGCCTTTGACTCCAAACAGGAGGCAATGTTCTCCCCAATGGAATGACCAATCTGCTGTACTATGTCTGCTATCAAATCCATGGAGACCTCCCCACTCCCTGTATTTGGCAAAACTCTTTCATACACATCCTTGGGCGTGTCCATGGGTATCCTATCATCAAAACCCTCCAGTTTGGGCATAGGTGCAGAAGTAACTGGAATTTTGGCTGAACCCCTACCAACAGATGGTGACATATTAAATGACAGGAAACCCCTACCTCTCCCAACACCTTCCATTTTAACAATGGGAAATCAACACCCTAATAAAAATGTAAATAGCAAAACATGTATATATATATATATTAAACCTCACGTCAAAATCTAACCTATATCTAGTACACTGGTAAAACTCACCCTACTTATATCAGATATACATTAGAATTGCAATTAAACAAGTAACACAAAAGTTAATCAATTTCGATAATAAAACGTTCTAGTGGCGCCCTCTTGTGGCGAAATGCGATATCGCCATAAACTGCACCAGCAACGTCTTATCTGATTCTTCAACAGCAACCACGGCGAAGTTCTGAGATGGAAATCCAGTGAAGGATGATCCGATCCAGAAGAACGGTCACGGCACCACTGTAACAGTACTCGTCTTGCGTTGTGTACAATCAGTCATCGACACGGAACTCCAACATGTAGCACCAGTCATGTAGCTTTATTCGCTGGTTTGGTGCTTGTTCACTGGGACAGTTACCAAAATAATACAATTACAATATACAATATAATATATTTAACAATGTACCTGATAAGAACGACACAAAATTGCACGTCATGCAATGCACGTCTCACCATCCAACTCTGCACTCACGCACTGTACAAAATATATGAACCCCCCCCACCAGACACAGTAAGTTGCTAGCTAATACTGGCGGGAATTCTCTACAACAAAATGCACAACAAATATTCTCCAAAAACCGCTGCATCTTATCGAATAACATTTACAAACAATTTGATATAAATTGTACATTTAAATTATCACTTGAGAGTATAAAAATCACTTTTGATGTACAGTGCTTTGCAACCAACAACTTACCGCTGGTTTGGTGCTTGTTCACTGGGACGATTCTAACTGGAACATCCCCCTCGTAAGCAAGCTACGCAAACCAGCCAATAAGATGCCATGTTGAGTAGGTGAAGGCAAAACAAACTCAAACCAAAAACCCATTGGCTTAACAATAAAGTGGCAAGTGGAATCACCAATATAACCCTGTTACACACAACACTTCAAGATAGAAAACCACCATGTGAGAGTCCATCACTACACAATTTGCATCTTCTTGAGGTGTGCGGGGTGGAGCCCTGGTGTGCGTCCAAGCACCCTGGAATTTTGATAAGTGATTGACAGGTCTGAAGTCCAGTCAGGTTAAGAGAGCCTGCCTTGTTTTACAGCTTTCAACAACCAACAACCCTCTGAGTTCTTTTGGAAGCTCCTTCCTTGTCATATTTGGATCTTTGCTGGAAATTCACTTCATGAAGGTGGGACCATCGAGAGAGAGAGCTTGTTTCTTTTCCTTGATGTATTTAATTGGTTTGAACCACAGTGATTGGACACGGGGAGTCCAAAGCTGTGTTCACACTGTAGGCCTTAATGCTCAAATCAGTTTTGTTTTTCAAATCTGTATTTGGAATACTGACTGTCCAAACAGCAAACTACAAGTGAACAAATTAGATAACCTATAGGGAACTATCAAAATAGTGTGACCAACTTAGCAACCTAAGGCTTTCCTCTTGCCAACTTTTTCAGACCAGTGATTACTTAATGGAAAGAATGATTAATTTCTCATCGGGCTCAAAAATCATGTGGACAAGCATCAGGAACTGAAAAACATATGATTCACAAGAAAGTTTTGGGGCATTTAAAATGTTTATTGCATAATCTTTTCACTGTGAGTCAGATACCTTCAGGCTATGTTCCGATATACACACTAGCATACCACTTACAACTCATACACAGCACATCACTTCATTCTAAGTGGTATGTTAATGTGGATATTGGAACACAGGGATTTGATTTATGGTACAGAGTGTGAGTAGTCATCTTCCTTGATGACCCTTAGGACAGAGCCAGTTGCGGTCAGGACATTCACTGCTTGTGGCCCTTGGAGGAAGAAGAGTTCCACATTTCTTCTCCGTCCTTCTCAACGACCAGGTTGCCGTCGTTGCGCAGGTACATGCGGCACATCTTGAACCCTTGACCCTGGCTCTTGGTTTGCCACATCATCTTGTTATCCCTCTTGTACATGACAAAGTTGCAGTCGTCCTGCATGCACAGGCGGTAGGCGTCACACTGGCCGGTGGTGTCAGAGGACCACATCTGCCTCCAGCCATAGATGACAAAGTTACCGTCCTCCTGTGTAGACGAGAGATGAACGATTGTGGTATGCACAGCAATTTGAAAGGTTTTAGGTAGGTGCAAACACACAAACCGTTTGGGAGGCACTACCCTAGTTCAGCTGACTGCAGATGACACATTGTCTGTCTATCTGTAAATGTATTTATATAGCAGCTTTTAAGACGCTTTAAACCTACCTGGAAAACTGCCTTGTACCTTGTTATTGGACCATATGATGTCTCCCTTACGCATCTCATCATACTTGGACATGTAATTCCTGCTCATGATTCTGAAATAAAGAATAAGTAAATAAACCCTGCTTAGCAAAAAATGTAATATATACCTTGCATTTTCTAAATTCCCTTAGAAAATATTTCCATGGCAAAAATGTATAAATTAATAGCTTTTGAAATCGTACAATAATGGGCCATTCAGTGGACCACCTTTCAAAAGGTGAATAGCACCCTTCACATGAGGCATTTTGACAGTTGGCAAGAATTTAAGTGGCCTTCAAAGACATTTCCGTTTTTTGGTGATTGAAATCACTGCTTGGAGTTATCTCCCGTAATACAACATTTAGCAGGATACATGCTATACCCAGATACTTAAGTTGGTAAACCCCCGTTATGATACTCACAGGCCGTGTGTGGTTCAGTAGTTTGGATTGATAAGGCTGGAGGTTCCAGATGAAGTGAAGCTGGTAAAGAACTGTCCTTTTTATACCCACGGAGAAGAGGGCAAGATGGAGAGAGTGGAGGAGGAGATTGAAGCAGAATACAGGTTTATTTCATGGCTGAATGGACACTGGGATGCATAAGACACCCATGAACCCAGTAAAACGTGTGGTAATTAATTGGACTGGAATCTTGAAAAATAAGATGCTTTCATAGTTTGGATTAGATTGCCTAGATTAGACTTTAATCATCTTCAGCTGGTGGATCTGGCTGGACACATTGAGGGTGCTAAATACTTGTTTTGAACTGGTCTTGTGATAATCTTTTAAAAGATCAAATCGTTTATAAAGTTACATTTGATTTTTGGTGGCCAAGTGTTCCTCTGAATTTCGTTCATAGTAGTGACTAATTAGCCCCTACATTTTGGGGGAATTATTTAGCTACTGAAAAAGTGTTAGCTGGTAGGCATGTTTTGCATTCTAGATAAGTATTGAATGTTGTTTTAACACCATCTACCTTTAGCCGATCATTACAGTATATTGTTACTTTGATGTGTCCTATTTCGTTTTTCGAGGTACCAGTACTGGTCATGCTTCAGATTGGATAAGGAATATCACTAATGGTGTGGCCTTCAGCAAGCACATTAATGCTGTCTTCAAATGCTCATCGGAACTGGGAAATCTCCCAGTTATGAGTCATAAATTTGATGTGATTGTGTTCAAGTTTTAAAAAATGATTCAACCAAGGAGATTTTAGCTCGGTAGATGAGCTATCTAACGTTGCTCATGATAAAGTTAGCTAACATTGAGAGTATGGTTACACTAGCTACATTATCCACATTGATAAGTTTGACACTGTCAATGGATTTGCTTGATCATCTTTTGGTTGAAAAGGTGAAAGGTCAGTGATGAAATGTCACAACTTGTAAACTCGGGGTATCAACGTTATCTCTTACTTTCCCCCTTGGAATTCCAACTTGGGACAGTTGTTCAAGTGGTTATTTTCCAGTTGGAACCTTGTATTTCCCACTTCCAAGGAGTTGTTGGAAATGTTGGAAAGTTTCCCTTCAATCAATCAATTGTATTTTCTTATTTTATTTTTTTTATCTTTTGATGTTTGAAAACAGCTTCCCTCAGAACCTGACCTTTTTGATGAAGGTGCACTTTCCCCTACAGTAAAACAATATGTTGGAGAAGATAAAAACAAATAATCACAAGTATTTATTTGTGATTGAAGATGTGGGTGAAGACCAAATAAAAGTATCAGTTTTCACTGATAACATAATTTTGTATGAAGGCCTTTCACATCTGTTTCTTCTTTGAAAGAGATACTTTAATGTGATGTGTCGAACGATCACCAAGCAAGTAAGAGCGCACATTTTCAATTACCAATAAACTCTGAAAAATGAAACTACTGTAAAATGAAATGTTGTGCTACTACAAAAAAGCTAAGTCGTTCATTCTTTCCCTCTGAGTAAGGGCCAGCATTTAACTGTCAACATCAATAATAATATTTGACCACGTAATAATATTTGCCCACGATTAACATGAAATCAAATGAAAACTGTAGCTCTCCCTTTATTTGAGAAATGCTGTTGCTCTTCTGCTGAAGTCAGCATTCCTTCCAGACTAATAGACAAGCTTCTTTCAGGGTGTAATTTAAAATCATCTGATTAGATTTGCGAGAGGCGTCTGACTTGTTTGTGAATATGATTAGATCCAATATGCACAAGGTTTTTATCTGTGAAAATGGAAAGAAAACTGTACCTGTTCTCTGCATTGAGATCCAGATCTAGCTATCTGTTAATTTACTGAAGTGTAATCAAAAGGGACATTATGAGAGCATCACTATCTGTGCAAATTCAGTTAGAATGGGGTGAGGGGGGAACATGGGATCATGTATCTGGCAGGCTGTAGTCGTTTAACCTATCTGCAAATCTGAAGATGGACTTCAGTTGAAATTGTATTTATAGAGATGATATAAACTAATAATCTACTACACCGTGTACATTGTTGTTAATTTTCACATTCAGGTGTGAGGTGTCAGATCGAACAATGATGTGTAGACGATAATAGAATAATATAACAGCAAAGTACAATGTGTTGAAGAAATGCTTGGGCACATAATTTATCATTTTATTTGCTTATGATGGTGTAATAATGACAATCCATAACACTCTGTCCTTCATATAAGTCCCTTAACATTTTGGAGATAGTGTTATTGTTTTTTCCTTCAAGGGACGTTCTTAACCTTGAAGGCTGGCACCAGGGCAGTCTAATCAATCAAATTTCAATCAAATGTATAAAGCCGTTTTTACATCAGCAGATGTCACAAAGTGCTACACAGAAATACAGCCTAAAACCCCAAACAGCGAGCAATGCAGATGTAGAAGGTGGCTAGGAAAACTTGACTATAGATGTTTTATTAGTCTATTTATATACTCAATATTTTCTGTGCAACATTATATGCTTTATTACCTGCATATATCCAATTGCATGTTTTACAAATGACTTCATTATCAAGTAAAAGATAAAGACCCCAGGAAACAAACACAAGCACACAGAAAATATACTTTTTAACATTCTCTTTACTGAATGAGCTCTGTCGACAGAGTGTTGAGACCACTCCTCTAAAATGTCAATTGAAGGTTTACCACGAGAGAGTTAATGTGATTGGATGTTAATTATTTGACTCGGCTACCTGTATTTGACATTGTGTTGTTATTTCGCTGAACACTAGATGGTTTAATTTTATTTTAGGCTGTGAAACAAAATAAACATTACCCAAATGTATAGCCCCATTGGAAAATCTAAAAGGACTGATTGGAAATGTGAATCAGATTTGTATTTGGCGTACCCCCGGCGGCATTGCGTGTACCCCAGTTTGGGATTAGCCGTGCTAGGGCAACAAGGACATGAACCAAAATAGCAAATTAAACTGAAAAACACTTGCTATTCTTTTAAGAAAAACATGTGTATGTAAATGCACATAAATAATTAGCCTAAATGTCAAGGTGTTCCACTCCTTTACTTAGATTTGTGTGTATGAGGTATTTGTTGTGAAATTGTTAGATATTACTTGTTAGATATTGCTGCATTGTCGGAACTAGAAGCACAAGCATTTCGCTACACCCGCAATAACATCTGCTAAACTCATGTATTTGACCATTAACATTTTATTTGATTTATTGTCCTGTTGGAAGGTGAACCTTCGTCCCAGTCTGAGGTCCTGAATGCTCTGGAGCAGGTTTTTCTCTCCGTACCTTGCTCCCTTCATCTTTCCCTCGACCCTGACTAGTCTCCCAGTCCCTACTAGTGAAAAACATCCCCACAGTATGATGCTGCCACCACCATACGTGACGCTTGGAATTCAGTCCAAAGAGTTCAATCTTGGTTTCTTCAGAGCAGAGAATCTTGTTTCTCGTGGTCTAAGAGTCATTAGGTGCCTTTTGTCAAACTCCAAGCGGGCTGACATGTGCCTTTTACTGAGTTACTTCCGTCTGGCCACTCTACCATAAAGGCCTGATTGGTGGAGTGCTGCAAAGATGGTTGTCCTTCTGGAAGATTCTCCCGTCTCCACAGAGGATCTCTGGATCTCTGTCAGAGTGATCATCGGGTTCTTGGTCACCTCCCTGACCAAGGCCCTTCTCCCCCGAGTGCTCAGGTTGGTCAGCTGGCAAACTCTGGGAAGAGTCTTGGTGGTTCCAAACTTCTTCCATTTAGGAATGATGTAGGCCACTGTTCTTGGGGACCTTCCGTGCTGCAGAAATGTTTTGGTACCCTTCCCACAGATCTACACAATCCTGTCTCTGAGCTCTACGGACAATTCCTTCGACCTCGCGGCTTGGTTTTTGCTCTGACATGCATGTCAACTGTGGGACCTTATATAGACAGGTGTGTGCCTTTCCAAATCATGTCCAATCAATTGAATTTACCACAGGTAGACAGACTCCAGTGAAGTTGAAGAAACATAAAGGAAAAAATATTATTGTATCCATGTTAGAATCAGGCTTTAATGTAACAAAATGTGGAAAAAGTCAAGGAGTCTGAATAATTTCCGAATGCACTGTATATTTAGAGCCATATCCATGCAATGCTTATAGAAGAACTCATGTCAAGTGTTATTGAAGTGTTGTGGTTGCAGGTTCACCTGTCTCATCTAAAGCCTATTCTTTTAGGGTGATGCTATAGGCCACAAAGTGCTAACAGTCAGTATCTAGATAATGTGTGTTAAATGCTTGATCGTGTATGTGATGTAAACAGAGAGGTCTACTTTCTTGGGGACATGAATATACACTGTTTTTTATCATCTGTGCTCTCATTCTGTGCGCAAATCTGTTTACATCCCTGTTAGCTTATCATTTTTCCTTTGCCAAGATAATTCCATCCACCTGACAGGTGTGGCTGATTAAAAAGCATTAGCATTACACATCTGCACCTTGTGCTGGAGACAATAAAAGTCCACAAAAATGTGCACCTTTATTTAACCAGGTAGGCTAGTTGAGAACAAGTTCTCATTTGCAACTGCGACCTGGCCAAGATAAAGCATAGCAGTGTGAACAGACAACACAGAGTTACACATGGAGTAAACAATTAACAAGTCAATAACACAGTAGAAAAAAAGGAGAGTCTATATACATTGTGTGCAAAAGGCATGAGGAGGTAGGCGAATAATTACAATTTTGCAGATTAACACTGGAGTGATATATGATCAGATGGTCATGTACAGGTAGAGATATTGGTGTGCAAAATAGCAGAAAAGTAAATAAATAAAAACAGTATGGGGATGAGGTAGGTAAAAATGGGTGGGCTATTTACCGATAGACTATGTACAGCTGCAGCGATCGGTTAGCTGCTCAGATAGCAGATGTTTGAAGTTGGTGAGGGAGATAAAAGTCTCCAACTTCAGCGATTTTTGCAATTCGTTCCAGTCACAGGCAGCAGAGAACTGGAACGAAAGGCGGCCAAATGAGGTGTTGGCTTTAGGAATGATCAGTGAGATACACCTGCTGGAGCGCGTGTTACGGGTGGGTGTTGCCATCGTGACCAGTGAACTGAGATAAGGCGGAGCTTTACCTAGCATGGGCTTGTAGATGACCTGGAGCCAGTGGGTCTGGCGACGAATATGTAACGAGGGCCAGCCGACTAGAGCATACAGGTCGCAGTGGTGGGTGGTATAAGGTGCTTTAGTGACAAAACGGATGGCACTGTGATAAACTGCATCCAGTTTGCTGAGTAGAGTGTTGGAAGCAATTTTGTAGATGACATCGCCAAAGTCGAGGATCGGTAGGATAGTCAGTTTTACTAGGGTAAGTTTGGCGGCGTGAGTGAAGGAGGCTTTGTTGCGGAATAGAAAGCCGACTCTAGATTTGATTTTCGATTGGAGATGTTTGATATGAGTCTGGAAGGAGAGTTTACAGTCTAGCCAGACACCTAGCTACTTATAGATGTCCACATATTCAAGGTCGGAACCATCCAGGGTGGTGATGCTAGTCAGGCGTGCGGGTGCAGGCAGCGAACGGTTGAAAAGCATGCATTTTGTTTTACTAGCGTTTAAGAGCAGTTGGAGGCCACGGAAGGAGTGTTGTATGGCATTGAAGCTCTTTTGGAGGTTAGATAGCACAGTGTCCAAGGACGGGCCGGAAGTATATAGAATGGTGTCGTCTGCGTAGAGGTGGATCAGGGAATCGCCCGCAGCAAGAGCAACATCATTGATATATACAGAGAAAAGAGTCGGCCCGAGAATTGAACCCTGTGGCACCCCCATAGAGACTGCCAGAGGACCGGACAGCATGCCCTCCGATTTGACACACTGAACTCTGTCTGCAAAGTAGTTGGTGAACCAGGCAAGGCAGTCATCAGAAAAACCGAGGCTACTGAGTCTGCCGATAAGAATATGGTGATTTTTTATATTTTTTATAATATGTTTATTATTTTACAATAAAAAATCAAATAAAAAAGACAGCAATACTAACAATGACATTCATTGTACTGTTGAATGGGATGGCCAATTTAGAGGACAAAACAAAACTTAACTCACACATACACAAAATAAAACAAAATCCTATTAGGTGGTACATGTATAGGAAGACAGCATATAGTCATTACAAGCAGTGTAGTTAAGCCAAAAATAAATATTGAGTGGAGTACAGCACAGAGTAGCAGCAGATCGTCAACCCAGTTATGAAGCGGGACTAGACCATTTATCCAGTATCGGCTGCCATATTTTGTAAAACATTGGACTTCTATTGGAGGTATTGTATCGAATCTTTTCCATTTGTATTACATTTCCTAAATCCCGTAACCACATTTCAAAGGTAGGTACAGTCTCCAGTTTCCAAAATTGCAATATGAGCCTTTTGGCTAATAGAGTACAAAGAGAGACAGCTTTCCCTTCGTGATTATTCCCATCAACTGTGCCAAACAGAGCGGTCAATGGGTCTGGGGCTAGAACTCTATCAAAGGCTCTAGATAAATAATAAAAAAATGAGAGACCAGTAAACATGTAATTTAGGACATGTCCAGAATAAGTGGGTCAACGTCCCCTCATCCTGCTTGCACCTCTCACACAGTGGTGAGGTGTCCGGGAATATTTTATGCAGTTTTACTTTTTAGTAATGTAACCTGTGTATCACCTTAAACTGTACAAGGTTGTGTCTGGCATTCACTGAACTATGGTTTATATTCCTGAGAGCTTCTACCCAGTCCTCATCTGAGATTTCTGAGCCAAGTTCTTGTTCCCAAGCCCTTTTAATTGTGTCTGTGGATACCTCTATGTGGGCTTGTAGCACATCATACAGTCTAGAGACCGACCCTTTTGAATGGGGTTTGACAAGGATCAAGCTATCTAATGTAGGACTATTTGGCTTCATGTCATACTGTGGGATGTGTCCTTACGAAATTCCTGATTTGGAGGTATCTGAAAAAATGTGTTGTTGGCATGTTGAACTTTCCCTATAATTGTTGAAATGAAGCAAACTGACCATCTATGTATAGATTACCAATTGTTGTGAGCCCCTTCTCCCTCCACTGTGAAAACACCACATCATCCAATGCGGGGTAGAAAGCATGATTCAGGCAAATCGGGCTGTCAATGTATACAGTGGGTATGTTAAGAAAATACCTAATCTGTTTCCAGATCCTAAGCGTATGACAAATGACTGGGTTAGAGTCATAAGTGCATTTTTTCACATATGATGGGCTATTAACAAGTGCAGGGAGTGAGGAACGTTGACAGGAGGCCTGCTCAATCAAAAGCCATGCAGGCATATCCTTCTGTCTCATCACAGGTAAGCTTTCCCCAGTTTTGCACATCGAGAGACTGAAATTTTTTCCCATTCCTCCTTGCAAAACAGCTCGAGCTCAGTGAGGTTGGATGGAGAGCATTTGTGAACAGCAGTTTTCAGTTCTTTCCACAGATTCTCGATTGGATTAGTTCCGAGGAAAAAGGCAATCTGCTCCTTCAAATACTGACAAAAAGCCTCATCTTTCAGCAGGTATGCGTCTAAGCGCCACGGTCGCCGACCTGTCGACATATTGCCGAGTTTCAGCACCATGGACACAGGAGAGTGGTCCGTAATTAGAATAGGGTGATAGGTAACCGACTCAGCCGCTGAGATTAGTTTGGAGTCCAACAAAAAATAGTCAATTCTGGAATATGATTTATGAACTGATGAAAAGAAAGAGTAATCCCTGTCTGTTGGGTGCATCAGTCTCCAAATATCGACAATGTTAAGGTTTGTCATCAATGTATTTAGACAGACACTGGCATTTGATTGTTGAAGTGACCTTGATAGCTGTTTATCTAAAAGAGGATCTAACGTACAGTTAAAGTCCCCTCCAACAATAACACTTGTATCCGAGATATTTGGTATGTCCTTAAATACCCTTTGAAAAAATAATGGATCATCGAAGTTGGGTCCATATAAATTGACCAAGGTTACTGGTTTCGAATTCAGTGTACCAGCCACAATAATATACCGACCATTAGGATCTGAAATCGAGGATGAGTAAACAAACGGAATGTTTTTCCTTATCAGGATTGCTACCCCTCTCGCTTTTGCATCAAAGTTAGACTGGTATATCTGACCGATCCAGCCGACTCGTAGCTTGGCCTGAGCGGAGCGTTTAATATGAGGTTCTTGAAGATACACTATGTCAGCACCCAGTGATTTAAGATGAGAGAAAACCTTAGCTCGTTTCACCACATGCCCCAAGCCGTTACAGTTACAGCTGACTATCTTTATTCCACCTGGTCTACTCTGTGCTCTGTCACTATGTGGCATTTCTTATTTTAGAGCAAATTGTTGCTGTCATACAAAACTCAGAAGAAAAACGTCCCGCCGTGCGGGAGCTTGTCATGCCACCTGTACTAATAATAAACGTGAACATAAAACACATACCCCATCCCCCCTCCCGTCCCTTTACTGAGTGACTTCCCCAAACGAAGCACTCCTTGGCTAACACACAAACTTTAGGGTGTCTAGACATACAGCTTGAACTAACTCGTCGTATATAGATGCTCCGCATATACGCTAATATTAAATAACACTTAACACTTAACTCTCACGTTAGGGGGTGAGTGGCGCTAAAACATGATGTGCCAAACAATGCTATATTAGCCACAACATCTCACCAATCATAAGTCCCAAATTCTGATCTTCTAATCGAAAAGACACAGTCCGGGAATCCAAACACATTCCTGGCCTGTATTTGGTCATTTAGCCGGCTGACACAGCCGTTCTGTATCCTCAGCCAGGGAGCTTGCTTGTCAAGAACAGATCGGCCTCTTTTGGGTTGTCAAACGTACGTGTTGATCCTTCGACTGTCACCTTAAACCGGGCTGGGAAGAGGAATCCATATCGGATGTTGGCCGCCCTGCATTTGTTGCGTACCTCATCAAACTCTTTCCGTTGGTTCCTCACCTCCAAGTTAAGATCTGGGTAGAAAGACACCCTGGCTCTGTTGAAGTTAAAGGGGAACTTTTGACTAGCTGTTGGCCGAGGTTGGAGTAGCCAGGCGGAAGGCAAGAAATGCTTGTTGAAGTTTTCGATAATCATTTATCGGTGGTGACCGTGTTACCTAGCCTCAGTGCAGTGGGCAGCTGGGAGGAGGTGCTCTTGTTCTCCATGGACTTCACAGTGTCCCAGAACTTTTTGGAGATGGAGCTACAAGATGCAAATTTCTGCCTGAACAAGCTGGCCTTAGCCTTCCTGACTGACTGCGTGTATTGGTTCCTGACTTCCCTGAACAGTTGCATATCGCGGGGACTATTCGATGCTATTGCAGTCCGCCACAGGATGTTTTTGTGCTGGTCGAGGGCAGTCAGGTCTGGAGTGAACCAAGAGCTATATCTGTTCTTAGTTCTGCATTTTTTGAAATGGTGAGGAAGTTACTTTTAAAGAATGACCAGGCATCCTCAACTGACGGGATGAGGTCAATGTCCTTCCAGGATACCCGGGCCAGGTCGATTAGAAAGGCCTGCTCACAGAAGTGTTTTAGGGAGCGTTTGACAGTGATGAGGTGTGGTCGTTTGACTGCGGCTCCGTAGCGGATACAGGCAATGAGGCAGTGATCGCTGAGATCCTGGTTGAAGACAGCGGAGGTGTATTTGGAGGGCCAGTTGGTCAGGATGACATCTATGAGGGTGCCCTTGTTTACAGATTTAGGGTTGTACCTGGTGGGTTCCTTGATGATTTGTGTGAGATTGAGGGCATCTAGCTTAGATTGTAGGACTGCCGGGATGTTAAGCATATCCCAGTTTAGGTCACCTAACAGAACAAACTCTGAAGCTAGATGGGGGGCGATCAATTCACAAATGGTGTCCAGGGCACAGCTGGGAGCTGAGGGGGGTCGGTAGCAGGCGGCAACAGTGAGAGACTTATTTCTGGAGAGAGTAATTTTTTAAAATTAGTAGTTCGAACTGTTTGGGTATGGACCTAGAAAGTATGGCATTACTTTGCAGGCTATCTCTGCAGTAGACTGCAACTCCTCCCCCTTTGGCGGTTCTATCTTGACGGAAAATGTTATAGTTGGGTATGGAAATTTTAGAATTTTTGGTGGCCTTCCTGAGCCAGGATTCAGACACGGCAAGGACATCAGGTTTAGCAGAGTGTGCTAAAGCAGTGAGTAAAACAAACTTAGGGAGGAGGCATCTGATGTTAACATGCATGAAACCAAGGCTTTTTCGATCACAGAAGTCAACAAATGAGGGTGCCTGGGGACATGCAGGGCCTGGGTTTACCTCCACATCACCCGCGGAACAGAGGAGGAGTAGTATGAGGGTGCGGCTAAAGGCTATCAAAACTGGTCGCTTAGAGCGTTGGGGACAGAGAGTAAAAGGAGCAGATTTCTGGGCATGGTAGAATATATTCAGGGCATAATGCGCAGACAGGGGTATGGTGGGGTGCGGGTACAGCGGAGGTAAGCCCAGGCACTGGGTGATGATGAGAGAGGTTGTATCTCTGGACATGCTGGTTGTAATGGGTGAGGTCACCGCATGTGTGGGAGGTGGGACAAAGGAGGTATCAGAGGTATGAAGAGTGGAACTAGGGGCTCCATTGTAAACTAAAACAATGATAACTAACCTGAACAACAGTATACAAGGCATATTGACATTTGAGAGAGACATACAGCGAGGCATACAGTAATCACAGGTGTTGAATTGGGAGAGCTAGCTAAACAGTAGGTGAGACAACAACAGCTAACCAGCTAGCACAACAACAGCAGGTAAAATGGCGTTGACTAGGCAGGGAGGGTCGGATTAACTACACACAGAGCCTGAGTGCGGCTGGGGCCGACAGATAAAACATAAACAAGCAGAATGGAGTACCGTGATTAATGGACAGTCCAGCATGCATCAGCTATGTAGCCAAGTGATCAATGTCCAGGGGGCAGCGGTGGATGGGACTGGCGAGTATTATCCAGGTTAAAAAAAACTGGCTGGCTGTGCAGAAGGTAAAGCCGCTAGCAGTGGCTAACAATGACTAAATAGCTTGTAGCTAGTTAGCTGGTTAGCTTCTGGAGGTTCTTGAATGTGTTCTAAAAATTAAAAATAATAGCGATTTCGTATCACATTGGGTGAGGCAGGTTACCGGAAGGTATAATCGAATTAAAAATCGAAAAGAGATTGAAAGTAAATATGGGTCCAGTGAGTGGTTGGGCTGGCTGGGGACGTGGCGATTCAGACAGTTAGCAGGCCTGTGCTAACAAGCTAACAGTTAGTAGGCCGGGGCTGAGCAAGATAGCAGTTAGCGGACCGGGGCTAAACAAGCTAGCAGTTAGCAGGCCGAATTAGCAAGCAAGCAGATAGCAAGGGCTAGAAAGTTAGTCTTTGGGGTACGTCGCGATGGGGTGAGTCTGTTTATGCCTCTTCATGCGGTGACATCGATAGACCGGTCGTGGGTCCGGATATTGTAGCCCAGGAGTATGCTTCGGTGGTAGCACAGGAGCTCTGGCCGGGCTAGCTTCAAGCTAAGTGGATGGAAACGCTAGCCAGGAGTAATCATCCGGGGTTGCGGTTAGCTAGTTAGCTAGTTGTGAAGATCCATCTGAAAATGTTCCGTTTGCGGTGGGAATCCGGGGATAAAAAAAAATAATAGGTCCGTTATGCTCTGGTTAGAGTCGCGTTGTTCGAACTGGCGAGAGCTTTCCGAGCTAAAGGTTAGCTGATGACCAGTTAGCTGATGACCGCTAGCAATGGTTTGCTGGTAGTTAGCTGGCTAGCTTCAGTTGAGGGGTTCCAGATCCGAAGTAAATATAAGTACTTTAGAAAAAAAAAAGCAGATCCGCATTGGGTGAGGCGGGTTGCAGGAGAGTATTTCGAAGTTGAGGTTTAGCAAAATGTTTTAAAAGATATGCGAAGAAAAATATGATATATACAAGGGACAGGACACGACAAGACGTCCGACTGCTACGCCATCTTGGATGTCTCAAGTTGAGGGAGCGTACAATTGGCATGCTGACTGCAGGAATGTCCACCAGAGCTGTGTCATGACTCTCCTGTGAGGATCCAGAGATCAGGTTGATATGGGGGTTTACGACACCTCACGTCGATCGTAAATTGTAGGCAGCAGACGATTCCTTTGGTTTCTAGTATGGGTGAATGGAATGACTCTTTGTTACAGAAGATTTTGCCGCCCAAAAATTCAACATCCAACAATGAACATTGGGACAATATATTTCAACATCCAAATGTTGATAATGATGAGAGATGGAATATGGAAAATGTATGTATTTTGTGATGACATAAAAAATTGTATAAAGACGTTATAATGAAAACATTGTAACTTGAACTTTTAAACTGTGTATATCCTTTACGTGGTGTAGAAAATATCAAGGATGAAGAATGTTTTTGTGATGATAGGATTGTGATTTTAGTTCTATAATGAGTTCATAGTAATTATGATACTTTGCCTTGTAACGAGCCACGCGCCAGGGTGCCCAGAAAGCGTGTCAGCATGACGAAAACACTCCCTTTCTACCCGAGGGTATAAATGATGGAGTTAAGAATAAACATACCAGATTAAATGGACCACAAGCTGCAGCTAGGTCTACATTAGTCACGACCCTGGAAATCAACACAAGGTTGAAGAAGACGAAGTAGCCTCTAACATTCAATGTTACGGTTGAGTATCTGTTCTAAGTACTGTATTTAAGAAAGTGAATTTAAGTAGGACCATCCTGTTATTCCCTTCAAATCATCATCACCTACACTGTTCTCATCACCATTCTGGGGGATCATCGACACTGATTAACCATGCTCAGAAGTCCACTCTTCTAGAACGAGTGCAAGTAAACAGACAACTAAGGAGGACATTGTAACCTCGTGGACAATCAGAGCCTTACACCTGAGAATGAAGGAGAAGGCCATTCAAAGGCGGTGGCCCAATCGAGCCCTTCTCACCAAGCGGAACCCTTTCCACGAAGGCCTGGGTCCCATAGAGATACCCAACGAAGACCTTCAACACGTAAATACATGCATTACTTCTTACCCATAAGAGAGGTGGTTCGGGGCAAGGTATTAGGATGTGTGGGATACTGTGAGCGTAGTTCCCAAATTTATCCAAGTGTTGCTTCTCTTTAACTCTCCATCTTGTGTAACAAGTGTCATATTGTGTTAGTCCGCTATGGACCTGTTGTCATTGTATTAAGTTTCTAATCAATAACCTATACCGTGTGTGTGTGTGTGTATCCTGTGTTTTCACTTAGTTTGTTAGTAAATAAATAATCAAATCAATGTGTGGCACGGAATAATCAGTAAGACTCAGGTTTGTGCAGATTCAAGATGTCTGTGACATTCAGAATGAGAGTGATATGAGGAAATGATTAATATGTGACTTGAGTTCATTCGGGAGACTACCGGTAAACAACTTTTCCCGTGGTGCCCGGGAAAAACAACTCTCCTAATGAGTTAATTGTTGCATGATTAATTTAATCCAGTTACAAACACAGTAGCTAATTATTCGATAAATAATAGTCATCACATCTATTGAGAGTCACATCACGACAGCTGTTTCCACAGAATTTAATGTTCATTTCTGTACCATAAGCCGCCTCCAATGTCATTTGAGAGAATTTTACAGTATGTCCAACCTGCCTCACAACCGCAGACCACGTGTAAGCACGCCAGCCCAGGACCTCCACATCCGGCTTCTTCACCTGCGGGATCATCTGAGACCAGCCACCCGGATAGCTGATGAAAATGTGGGTTTGCACAACTGAAGAATTTCTGCACAACTGTCTCAGGGAAGCTCACCTGCGTGCTTGTCGTCCTCACCAGGGTTTTGACCTGACTGCAATTCGATGTCGTAACCGACTTCAGTGGGCAAATGCTCACCTTCGATGGCCACTGGCACGCTGAGAAGTGTGCTCTTCACGGATTAATCCCGGTTTCAACTGTACTGGGCAGATCGCGCGTGCTGTGTGGATGAGCGGTTTGCTGATGTCAACATTGTGAACAGTGCCCCATGTTGGGTGGTGGGGTTATGGTATTGGCAGACCATTATTTTTTAATCTATTTTAGAATAAGGCTGTAACGTAACAAAATGTGGAAAAAGTCAAGGGGTCTGAATACTTTCCGAATGCACTGTATCCCCATGAAACTGATTTACACCAAATCGTCGGTATGCAGATGCAGCATGGACATTTCCCCTGTAAAATTGAAAGAATTATCATTCACGATTGACAGTGCGAAATGTGAAGGGGGGTTATCAACAAGTTGAGCAGAGATTGTGGGCAAAGTACAGAATCCCCTACATGCGCAGAAGCCACATGACCCCAGCCGCTGAAAAGCGGGGTCCAGAAAAGTTGGACCCGCAGCCTCGGCCTTATGTTATACCTTGGTTGTTCACACAAAGGGAAAATAATACAATTACTGATTTGGCATTTCACTCTTGAAGCTGACAGTTAAGTCCCATGTCACTTTCAAGTCTGTTTCAAGTTGTGTTGTATACACATAAATTGTACATGTCTTACAGTTTTATTTATAGTCATTCACATGACTTGCCATTCTCCTAAGATGCCAATATTCAGGCTGGGATTCAATCAAAAGCGGATTGTCAACAAATTGCATTTTCGCATTCATGATAAAAGCTGCGGATGTTGTCTCAAGAGTAAATATAAAGGAGCAGCAATTTAAAAGTAAATGTGCAATACGCTTGTCGAACAACATACCTTTGACTGAATTCCAGCTTTGTCTTACTTATTTTAGCTCAGAGTCTTTCCCCTTACATCTTGAGCCAATCTGACAACAAAAGAACACCTCATTGAAGTGAGATTTCACACATTACAGACAAAACATTACAGGGTTTCACAGATGAGATTGTTGCATGCCCATAGAAAGATAAACTGTTGTCTTGAAAACAGTGTGATTGTGTTATTGCATTTCTCCTTCTCCTCCTGAGCTACTGTATAAGCCATGTGCTCCGTATCTTGTGCATACATGACCCATCTAATTTCAGTCCCTTCAGATTTGCAAACAGAAATGTTCAGAGATGGCTTGTGTTAATATTTGTTTGGTTGATCCAACTGGTCAGTCGGTCTCAGTCTTGGGGGCTTCTGTTTCCGCCTTCTTTGCTTTCCTCCTGTTGCCCACCTCTTTCAGCCCCTCCCGGATCTGCTCTACTGCTTCTTCATCTCCTGCAGACTGGGCCAGAGCCAGGGCCTCCTTGTACAGCTTCACTGACTCCTCAAACAGACCTGGACCAGGAGGAACACACAAAGATTGTGTTCATTTGACATGAAATGAACGAAAACAGACTGAATTAGGAATTGGGTTTCTCCAATAAGAAACTCAGTTTTATTTTCTGTTACAAATAGTTAAACGTTTTCTGTTGCATGCCGTAATGAACACGACAGAGATATTCTCTGATATTAACAGTGATAAGACTTCGCAGTACCTCCTTGAACAAAATGTTATCCATTAATGTTAATGCCTGTACTTATGCAGCTGCACCAAATTATAAAACTGACATGTGCCAGAAGGATAACGTGCATAGAGAAATATAATATGCCATTTAGACACTTTTATCCAAAGTGACTTAGTCATACATGCAACATTTTTTACGTACGGGTGGTCCTGGGAATCGAACCCACTATCTTGACGTTGCAAAAGCCATGCTCTACCAACTGAGCTACATTAATTTAGTAATTCTCAATAAAAAGTTAATGTTTTGACATTGAAAACTGACTTGTGATGAGAATTTCAGTCCTCATTTTTAGCCCTCCTTACCATTGTGCAGTAGGACGCCTGCCATGTTTCCCAACAACACGTGCTGGTCAGGGTGCCCGGCTTCTCTGCTCAGCTCCACGGCCTGCTTTACCAGGGGCAGGGCCTCATCGTGGCGGCCCTGCAGGTCCAGGATGGTGGCTAGGTCACTCAGCAGCACCAGCGACTGTAGAAGACCAAGAAGAATATTACTTTCTTGTCAATTGTCTTTAACACCACAGTAGAGGTGACGGTAAGTCTTTAGGTCCCAACCCACTACGTTCCAATAGGTTGTATAAACATTGTTTCTTCATTTCAGTGACGTTGCAATAAACAAAGAAAACATTTGAACTCAGATATACATTTTAAAATAATCCATTAAACTTTGTGGAGAGAACAAAAACAGGCGTTCTCTCTATCTAAAATGCCTAAACATTTAACAACTGGTACCTGTGGGTGGGTCTCTCCCTGCTCTTCCTGGCAGATCAGTAGGGCTCGCTTGTAGTCCAGTGCCGCCCGGCTCAGGCGGTGTGTGGCGGCCATGTAGCGAGCGTGGGAGTCCAAGGTCAGGCCCAGCAGCAGCCGGGTCTCCATCCGCAACTCCTCTGAAAAGAGGGAGAAACACGAGGAGGGATGCAGTCAGCAAACAAGCTCAATATCAAAAGGAAGGGTCACGAAAGTTGAATACACATACAAAAGCAAGGTTTCACAACTTTTCAGAAGATCACGTCACATGAAGCAGACCAAATTCTTTGGTCCTTTAAAAATCTGCTGAATGTAAAGTATTGTGTGCTATAGCTTGGAAAATAAACACGTGACTGTGGATGACAACATTAGGGCTGTTTTCCTAAAGATGTTAAATGGGCATCGTGTTTCGTTTCCTTGCAACGATACTAACAAGTATTGCGATACTGGCCCTACAACCTACACCTGCCTGAGGCAGGTGGCTATTTGTAGAGTCTCAAATATATTTTGATTTGTTTAACACTTTTTTGGTTACTATGTGATTCCATGTGTGTGATTTCATAGTTTATGTCTTCACTATTATTCTACCATGTAGAAAAAAGTTAAAATAAAGAAATCCTGGAAAGAGTAGATGTGTCCAAACTTTTGAATGGTATTGTATATATGTATGTATGTACACAGTTGAAGTCGGAACTTTACATACACCTTAGCCAAATACATGTAAACTCAGTTTCACAATTTCTGACATTTAATCCTAGTAAAAATTCCCTGTCGTAGGTAAGCTAGGTAAATTCCCTGTCATAGGTAGCACCATTTTATTTTAAGAATGAAATGCCAGAATAATAGTAGAAAGAATGATTTATTTCAGCTTTTATTTCTTTCATCACATTCCCAGTGGGTCAGAAGTTCACATACACCTAATTAGTAATTGGTAGCATTGCCTTTAAATTGTTTAACTTGGGTCAAAAGTTTCAGGTAGCCTTCCACAAGCTTCCCACAATATGTGGTGTGAATTTTGGCGTGAGATGTTGCTTCAATGTATCCACTTAATTGTCCTTCCTCATGATGCCCTTTATTTTGTGAAGTGCACCAGTCCCTCCTGCTTCAAAGCACCCCCATGATGCTGCCACCCCCGTGCTTCACGGTTGGGATGGTGTCTTGGGCTTGCAAGCCTCCCCTTTTGTCCTCCAAATATAACAATGGTCATTATGGCTAAACAGTTCTATTTTTGTTTCATCAGACCAGAGGACATCTCTCCAAAAAGTATGATTTGTACCAGTGTCCTCCAGCATCTTCACCAGGTCCTTTTGTTCTGGGATTGAGTTGCACTTTTCGCACCAAAGTACATTCAGCTCTTGGAGACAGAACGCCGCTCCTTCCTGAGCGGTATGACGTCCGCGTGGTCCCATGGTGTTTATACCTGATTACTATTGTTTGTACAGATAAACGTGGTACCTTTAGGCATTTGGAAATTGCTCCCAAGGATGAACCAGACTTGTGGAGGTTTAAAAATGTTTTTCCTTGGCTGATTTCATTTGATTTTCCCATGATGTTAAGCAAAGAGGCACGGAGCTTGAAGGTAGGCCTTGAAATACATCCACAGGTACACCTCCAATTGACTCAAATGATGTCAATTAGCCTATCAAAAGCTTCTATAGCCATGACATAATTTTCTGGAATTTTCCAAGCTGTTTAAAAGGCACAGTCAACTCAGTGTATGTAAACTTCTGACTCACTGGAATTTGGCGGCAGGGTTGCCTAGTGGTTAGAGCGTTGGACTAGTAACCAAAAGGTTGCAAGATCGAATCCCCGAGCTGACAAGATACAAATCTGTCCTTCTGCCCCTGAACAAGGCAGTTAATAATAATTTGTTCTTAACTGACTTGCCTAGCTAAATAAAAAAAGTTAAATGCATTTTTTAAAATTGTGATACAGTGAATTATTAGTGAAATAATCTGTCTGTGAACAATTGTTGGAAAAATTACTTGTGTCATGCACAAAGTAGATGTCCTAACCGACTTGCCAAAACTATAGTTTGGTAACAAGAAATTTGTGGAGTGGTTGAAAAACGAGTTTTAATGACTCCAACCTAAGTGTATGTAAACTTCCAACTTCAACTGTATGCATAGTTATTCAGACCCCTTAACTTTTTCCACATTTTGTTACAGCCTTATTGTAAAATGTATTAAATAAATAATGTCCTCAATCTCCACACAATGTCCGGAATAACATAGCAAAAACAGGTTTAGACATTTGTGTATTCAGACCCTTTGCGATGAGCCTCGAAATTGAGCTCAGGTGCATCCTGTTTCATTAATTATCCTTGAGCTATGTCTACAACTTGGAGCCCACCTGTAGTAAATTCAATTGATTGGACATGATTTGGAAAGGCACACACACCTGTCTATACAAGGTCCCACAGTTGACAGTGCATGTCAGAGCAAAAACCAAGCCATGAGGTCGAAGGAATTGGCTGTAGAGCCCCGAGACAGGATTGTGTCAAAGCACAGATCTGGGGATGGGTACCAAAACATTTCTGCAGCATTGAAGGTCCCCAAGAACACAGTGGCCTTCAATCTTAAATGTAAGATGTTTGGTACCACCAAGACTCTTCCTATATGTTACGGATACAAGTATTCTGTGTGTGTATTTCTTTTCTCTCCTTCTCCCCTCCTCACAGGTGGCAATCACCATTCCCCAATCAGTCGCTAATCAGAAGACACACCTCCTCCTGTTTCCATTACCCAATCACATCCCCTTTCCCTTGGTTTAAAAACCCTGTCAGTTGTTTTCTCAAAAGCTCAACCTCTCTGTCATGCAATCTCTGTTGATCTCTCATTTGTTTTAGCACCTGCATATCACTTTGTCCCCACCTGTGAGTATTGTTATTTTGTTGTGGTGTTTGTTTGATGGTGGGAAAAGGGGGAACCAAGACTAGTTATCCATGGGTATACACTACCCGTAGGACTACTTTGTCTAAGAACACTAGGTAGAACTGGGCGGACCACCCACTGTATTTTTGGTTAGTTAGTTAGCTGGATAGTAGTAGGCTAGTCTAGCTTAGGGGTGTTTTTGGATATTTGTTTCTTTCCTTGGGTCCAGCTCAGCCCCTTTTCCTGCCCCCCTGTTTACCGTGTGTTTTCAAATAAACCCTGAGTGTTTGACGGTAATTAAGTTGTCTGTTTTTTTTTGTTCGCACCGTTACTGTCACTACTACACTTTGCATGAGTTATGTTACGGGTCTCGTTATCATCCCCTCTAGACTGCCGGGCCAAAGGGATTCGTAACACTAGAGCTGGCCGCCCACCAAAACTAAGCAATTGGGGGAGAAGGGCATTGGTCAGGGAGGTGACCAAGAACCTGGTCACTCTGACAGAGCTCCAGAGTTCCTCTGTGGAGAACCTTCCAGAAGGACAACCATCTCCGCAGCTCGCCACCAATCAGGCCTTTATGGTAGAGTGGCCAGACATAAATCACTCCTCAGTAAAATAGGCATATGACAGCCCACGTGGAGTTTGCCAAAAGGCAACAAAAGGACACTCAGACCATGAAAAACAAGATTCTCTGGTCTGATGAAATGAAGATTTAACTTTTTGGCCTGAATGCCAAGTGTCACGTTTGGAGGAAGCCTGGCACCCTCCCTATAATGAAGCATGGTGGTGGCAGCATCATGCTGTGTGGATGTTTTTCAATGGCAGGGACTGGGAGACTAGTCAGGGTCGAGGGAAAGATGAACGGAGCAGACTACAGAGAGATCCTTGATGAAAACCTGTTCCAAAGCACTAAGGACCTCAGATTAGGGCTAAGGTTCACCTTCCAACAGGACAACGACCCTAAGCACTTAGCCAAGACAAGGCAGAAGTGGCTTCAGGACAAGTCTCTGAATGTCCTTGAGTGGCCCAGCCAGAGCCCGGACTTGAACCCGATCGAACATCTCTGGAGACCTGAAAATAGCTGTGCAACAACGCTCCCCATCCAACCTGACAGAGCTTGAGAGGATCTGCAGAGAAGAATGGGAGAAACTTCCTAAATACAGATGTGCCAAGCTTATAGCGTCATACCAAGAAGACTTGAGGCTGTAATCACTGCCAAAGGTGGTACAACAAAGTACTGAGTAAAGGGTCTGAGTACTTATGTAAATGTGAGTATACAGTATGGACAGTATGTGAATAGTAAAAGGTGTGTATAGCAGTAGTATATATAGGATGCGCCATGACTAGAATACAGCATATACACAAAGTGGGTAAAACAGCATGTAAACATTATTAAAGTGACCAGTGTTCAATGATTATGTAGATAAGACAGCAGTCTTGAAGGTGCAGGTTATTTTACTGGCACCACTCCGCCAGGGCTCTCACCACCTCCCCGTAGGCTGTCTCGTCGTTGTTGGTAATCAGGCCTATCACTGTTGTGTTGTCAGCAAACTTGATGATTGAGTTGGAGATGTGGGTGAACAGGGAGTACAGGAGGTGGCTGAGCACGCTACCCTGTGGGGCCCCCCTGTTGAGGATCAGTGTGGCGGACCATTAGGAAGTTGTGCCACACACACACCCACAAAACATAGAATCTTATGCTATTACAGCAAAAAATAACAATTTGATGGTTAGGTCATTAGATACCTGACTGTTCCTCAGCGGGAAGTTCCTTGAATTTCTCTAACTTGGCTTCAAGGGATTCAGTGCAAAACTGGAAACCAGTCTCTGCCAGGTCATTCCTGAGAAGAAATAAAAACATACATTTAATATAAGGTTACACATCATACATGGTGAACTGTGATATGTAGAATTTGGGGGTGGATCGTGAAATGTAGTCACATTATAATAATATACTACTACAGGACTATAACCAGGGATGGGCATAAAATGACAAAATACAACCACAAAATACCCAAATGACCAATTTATCAAAATAAAATATTTTTAATAAATACAATACTTTTGAAAAAGTATTGGATTTAAAATACATGTATTTAGTATTTTAAAATACATTTGCAAGTTGCCGGCCGAACAGCAGCAACATTCTCAGTAACGTTTACATAAACGTCTTTCTTGCTACGACTGCGATATGGTGTTGTTTATCTACCTTAGTTGAATACACTGTCACTCTGGATAAGAGTGTCTGCTAAATGACCCCAAAAAATAAATGAACTGCAAAGCACACGGTAAACGCTGCCTATGTCGGCTCAAATGGAAATGACCTTCATTTGTAGTGCGCAATGGATAGTCCTTAAATTTAGTTCATTTAGCAGATTCTCTTACCACACCATCATGCCATCAGACTTTCGATACCAATGTAGGGTGAAAGGGGGCCACAAAATTGAGAACCACTATAAAAATAAAAAGAGAAAATAAAACTATTTTGAAAAAACAAATTATAGCTTTCGAAAGTATCTTGTTACAAAATACATTTGAGTATAGTTAAATCCAGTGTAATACAACATACAAAATATTCAGAAGTAATTCAAATAATTATTTCAAATACATGTAATAGAAATACTGCCCATCTGACTATAGCTAACCACAGAAAATGATTTCTCAACTTAAAAGCTTGGCTTTGGCTTGAAACCCTATTTAAATGGTGTATACGGCACTCTTCAACTAGGCTGGCTAGCTACTATCCAAAACGTATTTACATCTATTAAATGGAATTTGAAGCAAATGTGCCTCCTAATGTTCAATTTGGGCACGACTCAAGGCGTTTTCCCTATCCAGCGGTTTCATTCTCCGTGTAGCCTGCTGCTAGAATAGACGGAAAGGTATAACTCGAGTTGCCACAAAATGAAATATAACGTTGCGGATAAAGTTCGGAACTACACAATTTCATATGTACAATATCTAAATACCTGTATCAATGTATGAAGAAATGTTGCTTTTCTGAAAGGATGTATTTGGGTGTTTTTGGATCATTTGTTCAGTTTTTTTCAGAGCCCCCGTACTGCACAACGAGGATGAGGAAGTGAATCGCTCGTTGGCATAAGTTTGTCAAAAACAAGTGAAATCAACAACAAAAACAGTGTCCGGACACTTCTAAAACCTTCCATTTACATGAAAAAATATATACACTACCGTTCAAAAGTTTGGGGTCACTGAGAAATGTCCTTATTCTTGAAAGAAAAGCAAAAAATGTTGTCCATTAAAATAACATCAAATGTATCAGAAATACAGTGTAGACATTTAATGTTGTAAATGACTATTGCAGCTGGAAACAGATTTTTTTATGGAATATCTATATTAGCGTACAGGGGCCCATTATCAACAACCATCACTCCTGTGTTCTAATGGTGCGTTGTGTTAGCTAATCTAAGTTTATCATTTTAAAAGGCTAATTGATCATTAGAAAACCCTTTTGCAATTATGTTAGCACAGCTGAAAACTGTTGTTCTGATTAAAGAAGCAATAAAACTGGCCTTCTTTAGACTAGTTGAGTATCGGGAGCATCAGCATTTGTGGGTTCGATTACAGGCTCAGAAACGAAGAATTTCTTCTGAAACTCATCAGTCCATTCTTGTTCTGAGAAATGAAGGCTATTCCATGCGAGAAATTGCCAAAACACTGAAGATCTCGTACAACGCTGTGTACTACTCCCTTCACAGAACAGAGGAAACTGGCTCTAACCAGAGTAGAAAGAGGAGTGGGAGGCCCCGGTGCACAACTGAGCAAGAGGACAAGTACATTAGAGTGTCTAGTTTGAGAAACAGGCGCATCACAAGTCCTCAACTGGCAGCTTCATTAAATAGTACCCGCAAAACACCAGTCTCAACGTCAACAGTGAAGAGGCGACTCCAGGATGCTGGCCTTCTAGGCAGAGTTGCAAAGAAAAAGTCATATCTCAGCCTGGCCAATAAAAATTAAAGATTAAGATGGACAAAAGAACAGACACTGGACAGAGGAAGATTTGGACAGACAAATCTAAGTTTGAGGTGTTCAGGTCACAAAGAAGAACATTTGTGAGATGTAGAAAAAATTAAGATGCTGGAGAAGTGCTTGACGCCATCTGACAAGCATGGTAGGGGCAATGTGATGGTCTGGGGGTGCTTTGGTGGTGGTAAAGTAGGAGATTTGCACAGGGTAAAAGGGATCTTGAAGAAGAAAGGCTATCACTCCATTTTGCCACGCCATGCCGTACCCTATGGACGGCGCCTAATTGGAGCCAATTTCCTCCTACAACAGGACAATGACCCAAAGCACAGCTCCAAACTATGCAAGAAGTATTTAGGGAAGAAGCAGTCAGCTGGTGTGTATAATGGTGTGGCCAGCACAGTCACCGCATCTCAACCCTATTGAGCGGTTGTGGGAGCAGCTTGACCTTATGGTATGAAGTGCCCATCAAGCCAATACAATTTGTGGAAGGTGCTTCAGGAAGCATGGGGTGAAATCTCTTCAGATTAGATCAACAAATTGACAACTAGAATGCCAAAGATCTGCAAGGCTGTAACTGCTGCAAATGGAGGATTCTTTGACAAAAGCAAAGTTTGAAGGAAGCAATTATTATTTCAATAAAAAAAAACATTATTTATAAACTTGTCAACATCATGACTATATTTCCTATTAATTTCGCAACTAATTTCATGCATGTTTTCATGGAAAACAAGGACATTTCTAAGTGACCCCAAACTTTTGAACGGTAGTGTACGTTTGGTTGTAAAAGAACGAAATTGATTCAATTGCTCCACTTTTGAAGTCCACTTACTTATTCTGGCCGGCATATATGGTAGCAAGCTTCAAGGACATCTCAATGACCCCATTGTCGTCCTTTGAAAAGAAGGAAAAGGAATAAAAACTGAAGTAGCAATAGCATTGAGTGTCTAGACAACAACACAACATACACCACAACAATTCAACACCAATGATTTTGAAACAGAATGAGCCAGAGCCTATTTATTCCAGACAGTCTTCCTTTGTTCAGATTGACAAAAGATGTAAAATGACAGATTATCCTCTTCATTTCAAAATCAGAAAGATGCCACAGTGACTCTACTGTCCAGTTGTCACAACATTCCTCTTCTATTAACCTATTACTTAAACACATGACCAACCCTCACCTCTGGTGTTCCTCCGGACAACATGAAACTCATGGCCGCTTTGAACAGTTTCTCTGCCTGGGGGAGAAGAGCACAGGGGTGACCACTGGAAGTAGGCAAAACACCAAATATATTTTTTTAATTAAATCTAGCATATTTACCTCTGCTCAATGGTCATTTCAATTAATTATATACTATTGATTCTTTAAGAATATACTTAATGCATTATGAGCTTAGTAAAACTGAATGGCTTCACATCACTGGCTTTTTGTTCCACCTGTTCCGGTTCCTGGAAGGATGTGGGGACTGTGATGTGAGGCAATGGCAGAGGCTCGCCCGTTCCAGACTATTGTCGAAGTGTGTTGGTCTTTTCTGCCGCTTTTACAGTCGCCAAAACATTACCCAGGTGGGTGCTACGCTTTGATAGTGGATGACCGAGCCTACTTCTGGAAAAGGAGACAAGGTGCCTGATGAAGAGCTCCGGGCCTGTCTACCATTATCTGACTGACGTTGTCTCCCTTACCCGTCTGTATCATCGATGCTCCCTCCACTCAAGCCACCAACTGACTTAATGCCTTTCCAAACTGCCTAGACATCTGAAGATGTGGAAGACCAACTATGAACTGCCAAACCCCTACATATGTTTGTTTTTAAAGCGTCTTTGAGATTGTTTGTAATGAAAAGAACTACAGTTGAAGTCGGAAGTTTACATACACCTTAGCCAAATACATTTTAAAAAACTATTTTATTAGGATTAAATGTCAAGAATTGTGAAAAACAATGTCCTGTCTTAGGTCAGTTATGATCACAACTTTTTTAAGAAGGTGAAATGTCAGAATAATAGTAGAGTGATTTCAGCTTTTATTTCTTTCATCACATTCCCAGTGGGTCAGAAGTTTACATACATTCAATTAGTATTTGGTAGCATTGCCTTTAAATTCTGAGTTCAGAGTTCACAGTTCTGTCCTACTATCCAGATCTGTACCCAAACAATTTGAACTTATACTTTTAAAAATCCACCTCTCTAAAAACAAGTCTCTCACCGTTGCCGCCTGCTAAAGACCACCCTCTGCCCCCAGCTGTCTTCTGGACACCATATGTGAACTGATTGCCCCCATCTATCTTCAGAGCTTGTGTTGCTAGGCGACCTAAACTAGAACATGTTTAACACCCCGGCCATCCTACAATCTAAGCTTAATGCCCTCAATCTCGCACAAATTATCAATGAACCTACCAGGTACCACCCCAAAGTCGTAAACACGGGCACCCTCATAGATATCATCCTAACCAACTTGCCCTCTAAATACACCTCTGCTATTTTCAACCAAGATCTCAGCGATCACTGTCTCATTGCCTGCATTCGTAATGGGTCAGGGGTCAAACGCTCCCTGAAACACTTCAGCGAGCAGGCCTTTCTAATCGACCTGGCCGGGGTATCCTGATCTCATCCAGTCAGTAGAGGATGCCTGGCCTTAAAAAAAAAAAAAAACCTTCCTCACCATCTTAAATAAGCATGCACCATTCAAGAAATTTAGAATCAGGAACAGATATAGCCATTGGTTCTCTCTAGACCTGACTGCCCTTAACCAACACAAAAACATCCTATGGTGTTCTGCATTAGCATTGAACAGCCCCCGTGATATGCAACTTTTCAGGGAAGCTAGAAACCAATATACACAGGCAGTTAGAAAAGCCAAGGCTAGCTTTTTCAAGCAGAAATTTGCTTCCTGCATCACAAACTCAAAAAAGTTATGGGACACTGAAGTCCATGGAAAATAAGAACACCTCCTCCCAGCTGCCCACTGCACTGAGGATAGGAAACACTGTCACCACCGATAAATCCACTATAATTGAGAATTTCAATAAGCATTTTTCTACGGCTGGCCATGCTTTCCACCTGGCTACCCCTACCCCGGTCAACAGCACTGCACCCCCCACAGCAACTCGCCCAAGCCTTCCCCATTTCTCCTTCTCCCAAATCCAGTCAGCTGATGTTCTGAAAGAGCTGCAAAATCTGGACCCCTACAAATCAGCCAGACTAGACAATCTGGACCCTTTCTTTCTAAAATTATCTGCAGAAATTGTTGCAACCCCTATTACTAGCCTGTTCAACCTCTCTTTCGTGTCGTCTGAGATTCCCAAAGATTGGAAAGCAGCTGCGGTCATCCCCCTCTTCAAAGGGGGACACACTCTTGGCCCAAACTGCTACAGACCTATATCTATCCTACCCTGCCTTTCTAAGGTCTTCGAAAGCCAAGTCAACAAACAGATTACTGACCATACCTTCTCCGCTATGCAATCTGGTTTCAGAGCTGATTTCTCCAAAAAAGTACAATCTTTGTCCCCATGTGCAGCTGCAAACCTTAGTCTGGCTTTTTTATGGTGGTTTTGGAACAGTGGCTTCTTCCTTGCTGAGCGGCTTTTCAGGTTATGTTGATATTGGACTGTGGATATAGATACGTTTGTACCAGTGTCCTCCAGCATCTTCACAAGGTCCTTTGCTGTTGTTCTGGGATTGATTTGAACTTTTCGCACCAAAGTACAGAACACCGCTCCTTCCTGAGCGGTATGACGGCTGCGTGGTCCCATGGTGTTTATACCTGCATACTATTGTTTGTACAGATGAACATGGTACCTTCAGGTATTTGGAAATTGCTCCCAATGATGAACCAGACTTGTGGAGGTCTACAATTTTTTTCTGAAGTCTTGGCTGATTACTTTTGATTTTCTCATGATGTCAAGCAAAGAGGAACTGAGTTTGAAGGTAGGCCTAGAAATACATCCACAGGTACACCTCCAATTGACTCAAATGATGTCAATTAGCCTATTAAAGCCATGACATTTTCTGGAATTTTCCAAGCTGTTTAAAGGCACAGTCAACTTAGTGCATGTGAACTTCTGACCCACTGGAATTGTGATACAGTGAATTACAAATTAAATAATCTGTCTGTAAACAATTGTTGGAAAAATGACTTGTGTCCTGCACAAAGTAGATGTCCTAACCGACTTGGCAAAACAATAGTTTGTTAACAAGAAATTTGTGGAGTGGTTGAAAAACTAGTTTTAATGACTCCAAACTAAGTGTACGTAAACTTCCAACCTCAACTGTATATAAAATAAATGTATTATTATTTATTTTTACGGTAGACTCCGCAATATGACATCACCTTGACCTCTAGCTAACAGACATCGACAACACAAATAAAAAATGCCAAGACTTCCTCTATTGGCTCTTAATTTCTGCCCTCCTTTGAAGCATACATAAACAGGGAAGCGCAGATAGTGGCAGTCTTCTTGCCAGATTTAAACTTTGTTGTTGATTTTGATCAGCAGGAAGTTACCACGCAGTGACTGACATTGTCATATTGCCTTTAAAAGTAAATACCCAAAGTGGGAGAGCAAATAGTTCACTGAAACGAGAAAGATGGCAACCTCTGCTATTACTTACATTATCCAGCTCACCTTGGACATAGGCAAGGTTTGCCATCTGTAGAGACATGGGAAAATAAAATGATCTACTGCAGAGTTTTCATGCAAACCTTGTTGCTATGACAAATTAAAAACGCGTACAAAAATGCCTCTGTAAGCTAAATAAACCTTATTCCATCTTGACAACATGAGCACAGAAGAGACTTTAAAAACATTTGTTTTTATCATCAAGGCTTTTACCAGGCTGTAGGTGTAGATGATTGCTTGTGTATTGCGAGACTGGTGGGCCAGCGCAATTGCCTGGTGAAGGAATCCATTGGCTCCATGAAGCTGCCCACGCATTATACTGAGCTGGGACAGAAGACACATCAATGTTACTCGGACATAATGTAAAGAAAGACATTATACAAATGTCATTGACAAATAAACAGTTCACTCTGAATTGATGCAATAAAAATTATGTCATTGACTTGACACTTTTGGTTCATGAGATTGCATATCATCTTTTGGCAAAGAGTAGCATGCTTCATACACTACCGGTCAAAAGTTTTAGAACACCTACTCATTCAAGGGGTTTTCTTTAGTTTTACTATTTTCTATATTGTAGAATAGTGAAGACATCAAAACTATGAAATAACACATATGGAATCATGTAGTAAACAAAAGTGCTATACAAAATCAAACTATATGTTATATTTGAGATTCTTCAAAAAGCCACCCTTTGCCTTGACAGTTTTGCACATTCTTGGCATTCTCTCAACCAGCTTCACCTGGAATGCTTTTCCAACAGTTTTGAAGGAGTTCCCACATACGCTGAGCCATTTATGGCTGCATTTCCTTCACTCTGTGGTCCGACTCATCCCAAACCATCTCAATTTGGTCGGGGTTGGGTGATTGTGGAGGCCAGGTCATCTGATGCAGCACTCCATCACTCTCCTTCTTGGTCAAATAGCCCTTACACAGCCTGGAGGTGTGTTGGGTCATTGTCCTGTTGAAAAACAAATGATAGTCCCACTAAGCCCAAAGCGTATCGTTGCAGAATGCTGTGGTAGCCATGCTGGTTAAGTGTACCTTGAATTCTAAATAAGTCACAGACAGTGTCACCAGCAAAGCACACCCACACGATAACACCTCTTCTTCCATGCTTTACGGTGGGAAATACACATGCGGAGGTCATCCATTCACCCACACTGCGTCTCACAAAGACACGGGCGGTTGGAACCAAAAATCTAAAATGTTGACAAATTTCCACCAGTCTAATGTCCATTGCTCGTGTTTCTTGGCCCAAGCAAGTCTCTTCTTATTATTGGTGTCCTTGAGTAGTGGTTTCTTCGCAGCAATTAAACCATGAAGGCCTGATCCACAGTCTCCTCTGAACAGATGTTGACATGTGTCTGTTATTTGAACTCTGAAGCATTTATTTGGGCTGCAATTTCTGAGGCTGGTAACTCTAATGAACTTATCCTCTGCAGCGGAGGTAACTCTGGGTCTTCCATTCCTGTGGCGGTCCTCATGGGAGCCAGTTTCATCATAGCGCTTGACGGTTTTTGCGACTGCACTTGAAGAAACTTTCAAAGTTCTTGAAATTGACTGACCTTCATGTCTTAAAGTAATGATGATATGTCATTTCTCTTTGCTTATTTGAGCTGTTCTTGCCATAATATGGACTTGGTCTTTTACCAAATAGGGCTATCTTCTGTATACTCCCCTTACCTTGTCACAGCACAACTTATTGGCTCAAACGCATTAAGGAAGAATGAAATTCCACAAATTAACTTTTAACAAGGCACACATGTTAATTGAAATGTATTCCAGGTGACTACCTCAAAGCTGGTTGAGAGAATGCCAAGAGTGTGCAAAGCTGTCATCAAGACAAAGGGTGGCTATTTGAAGAATCTCAAATATCTTGATTTGTTTAACACTTTTTTGGTTATTACATGATTCCATATGTGTTATTTCATAGTTGTGATGTCTTCACTATTATTTTACAATGTAGAGAATAGTAAAACTAAAGAAAAACTCTTGAATGAGTAGGTGTTCTAAAACTTTTGACCGGTAGTGCAGCTCTCAAACTCTAGGAGGCATTCTGCCTTCTCCCTACAGTTTTCAGCCATTAGCGTCGCCCACAACTGGCTCATGTGAACTACAATTCTGAATCTGTGTTTTAACATTTAGAAACGTCAATGATAAATCGTTTGCGATACAGCTTTCAAAACATATGGTCCTTATCTTTCATCAGCGAGAAAGAATCCTTCAATTAAAATCAAAAAATACACTTACTATTGCAGTTTTGCACAGGTCCATATAGCTATGGTTGCCTCCATCCGAGGAAACTACACTGAACAAAAATATAAAAACGCAACACACAACAATTTAATTGATTTTACTGAGTTAGTCCATATGAGGAAATTACTCAATTGAAATTATTTCATTAGGCCCTAATCTATGGATTTCATAATGCTGGGATAACAGATATGCATCTGATACTCAAAAATACCGTGTTTAAATAAAACTAAAAATGGGCCTCAGGATCTCATCACTGTATTTTTAATGCTTTAAAATTGCCATCGATAACATGCAATTGTGTTTGTTGTCCGTAGCTTATGCCTGCCCATACCATAAACCCACAGCCAACATGGGGCACTCTATTCACAAGGTTGACATTAGCAAACCACTCGCCCACACGGCGCCATACGTGGTCTACAGTTGTGAGGCCGGTTGGACATACTTCCAAATTCTCTAAAACAATGATGGAGGCGGCTTATGGTAGAGAAACGAAAATGTAATTCTCTGGCAACAACTCTGGTGGACATTCCTGCAGCCACCATGCCAATTGCACGCTCCCTAAAAACTTGAGACATCTATTGCACACCTGTCAGGTGAATGGGTTATCTTGACAAAGGAGAAATACTAACATGGATACAAACAAGTTTGTGCACAACATTTTAGAGAAATAAGCTTTTTGTGCGCATGGAATATTTCGGGGATCTTTTATTTCAGCTCATGAAACATGTGTGCAACATTTTACATGTTGGGTTTATATTTTTGTTCAGTGTACATTTCCGCTACACTTCCCGAGTTGGCTTACAGACAAATGTTCGGAGCAAGCTAGATAGCTAATTAGTACAGGTGGTTACCTCGTCTTATGTCTGTTTTCATGAACAAGTAACATGGAGAACACTACCAAGGAGTGTATCAATTTAACCTTTAGGTATTTTTTTTTAGAAGGACCTTATGCTCCCAAAACCGTACCGCAAGCGGCGTGTGTTAATGTTCAGATTGAGTGTCTGGGATTTTAACATAACTCCCTCATGCATAAGACACCTTCATCCAATGACTTATGTGTAATGTAATTTAACAGAGTCATGATCAAGAGCTACGTGCTACTGTAGCCCTATTGTTTAGATGACTGCTAAAAAAACTAAATTGAGGAGTTGCCTACAGCGATGACAATTAACTACCTTGGCTCTCTTCAAAAGTAAAATTATCTCATCTTCTTTCTTCTGAGCCTCAGTTCTGGTGTCCTCCTCAGCTTTGCTGAAGAGAGAAAACGCTATCACGAAGGAGAGGGAGGGATGCATTATAAAACATTCATGTCACTTAATGACTTAAATGGCCGGTTATGAGTATTCACATGTAGAAATACAAATACATGTTCTTGTAATTGCATTTCATGAAGCACTCATAGCTACGCAAATAATATGCACATGAATGGAAAATATGATTGATGATAGCCTTTTGACTGCAATTTAAAATACTGACAATGACACCCAATAAGGAAGAGTACTGTAACATATCTAACATGACAATAACTTACTTACCAATTGCACTCCACATTGCATAAGTCCAGTTACTCGTAGCACGACTATTTTCATCCCCATTGCTTTCGCATTTCCGCCGGTATAGCTGTGACCTTCTGTTCACCGTAACAGCATTAGATTGAGAAGTCACCGTTTTCAGACATTGCAATGATTGTGTCTTAAAATTGAATCGGCTACTTAATGACAGGTTGCGTAAGACCTCTGAAATACATAGTTTTATTTGACTCCTATTAGCAAAGAGCGCACGATTGACAGCCGGTAGCGTCATATCATATATAAAAAAATCAGTTGGTAATGGTTAGAAGGGATCCAGTTATTGGAAAATGTAAGTAAAAAGCACAACAATTTCAATAGAATTACGCTAACCTGCTATGTTATTTTTCATAAACTGCTTCGTAAGTTTGCCTTTTATTTGCGACGAAAAATCAACTCTGACGTTAATTTAACAAAAGCGGTAAACGTTCTAGTCGTAAACAATTCGTCGGAAGTTTGAGGCAGAAAAAAAAGTTACTTCCGGAAATCAAATTAAAAAGCGATCAACCACACAAAGTGCATTTGTACCTTATAGTTACAATAATATTATTCATCATACAAATATTTTAGCCTATTTATTGAATAAATCCAAGTTTTCAATAATAGAGGGCATTTATTTTGAAGACCATGAAAAAACATAACCCGGAAATGAATCTCCACGTTCAAGGTCAACAGGATTCTAAACATTGCAACAATAAAATAACGATGGCTTGCCTTGAAGACATGTACATTGGTCCTCTACTACAAGACTAGTAAAGGCCCAATGCACTACTTTTGTCGATTGTTTTTAACAAAATGTATTTGAGTGTTTACCAGCGTTTGTAACCCGAGTCTGATAATTATCTGTACAAAACAGTTAAACGTTTGGACACTTAATACTCATTCAAGGGTTTTTATTTATTTTTACTATTTTCTACATTGTACAATTATAGTGAAGACATCAAAACTATAAAATAACAAAATAACATGAAAGCTTTGCACATTCTTGGCATTCTCTCAACCTACTTCATGAGGTAGTCACCTGGAATGCTTTTCCAACAGTCTTGAAGGAGTTCCCACATAATGCGAGCACTTGTTGGCTGCTTTTCCTTTACTCTGCAGTCCAACTCATCCCAAACCATCTCAATTGTGTTGAGGTCAGGTGATTGTGGAGGCCAGGTCATCTGATTGCAGCTCCCCATCACTCTCCTTCTTGGTCAAATAGCCCTTACACAGCCTGTAGGTGTGTTTTGGGTCAATGTCCTGTTAAAATACAAATGATTGTCCCACTAAGCCCAAACCAGATGGGATGGGGTATCGCTGCAGAATGCTGTAGTAGCCATGCTGGTTAAGTGTACCTTGCATTCTAAATAAACTACAGACGGTGTCACCAGTAAAGAACCCCAACACCATCACCTCCTCCATGCTTCATGATGAGAAACACAAATGCAGAGATCATCCATTCACCTCCCGAGTGGCACATCGGTCTAAGGCACTGCATCTCAGTGTTAGAGGTGTCACTACAGACACCCTGGTTTGAATCCAGACTATCACAAACGGCTGTGATTGGGAGTCCCATAGGTCGGTGCACAATTGGTCCAGCATCATCCTGGTTTTGGCCGGTATAGGCCATCATTGTAAATAAGAACTTGTTCTTAGTTGACTAGTCTAGTTAAATAAAGTCCAAATTAAAAAACTAATAAATACTCTGCGTCTCACAAAGACACAGCGGTTGGAACCAAAAATCTCTCATTTAATTTCCATCTAATGTCAATTGCTTGTGTTTCTTGGCCCAAGCAAGTCTTCTTATTGGTGTCCTTCTTTGCAGAAATTTGACCATGAAGGCCTGATTCACTCTGAACAGTTCAAATCAAACTTTGAGTCACATGCGACAAATACAACAGCTGTAGAACTTACAGTGAAATGCTTATCTACGAGCCCCTAAACAACAGTGCAGCTTAAAAAAATAAATACGGATAAGAATAAGAGAGGTCCGTGGGGCGACGCACAATTGGCCTAGCGTTGTCCAGGTTAGGGAGGGTTTGGCCGGTAGGGATAGCCTTGTCTCATCGCGCACCAGCGACTCCTGTGGCGGGCCGGGCGCAGTGCATGCTAACCAAGGTTGCCAGGTGCACGGTATTTCCTCCAACACATTGGTGCGGCTGGCCTCCGGGTTGGATGCGCGCTGTGTTAAGAAGCAGTGCGGCTTGGTTGGGTTGTGTATCGGAGGACGCATGACTTTCAACTTTCGTCTCTCCCGAGCCCCTACGGGAGTTGTAGCGATGAGACAAGATAGTAGCTACTAACAATTGGATACCACGAAAAGGGGTCAAATTTTTTAAAAAAGATTTAAAAAACAAATAAATAAAAGAAACAAGTAATTAAAGAATAACAGTAAAAAAAATATATATATACAGGTGCCGGTACAGAGTCAATGTGCGGGGGCACCGGTTAGTTGAGGTAGTATGTACATGCAGGTAGAGTTATTAAATTGACTATGCATTGATGATAACAGAGTGGCAGTGGTGTGGAGAGGGGGGGGGGGCAATGCAAATAGTCTGGGTAGCCATTTGACTAGATGTTCAGGAGTCTTATGGCTTGGGGGTAGAAGCTGTTTAGAAGCCTCTTGGAACTAGACATGGCGCTCTGGTACCGCTTGCTGTGCGGTAGCAGAGAGAACAGTTTATGACTAGGGTGGCTGGAGTCTTTGACAATTTTTAGGGCCTTCCTCTGACACCGCCTGGTATAGAGGTCCTGGATGGCAGGAAGCTTGGCCCCAGTGATGTATTGGGCCTTTCGCACTACACTCTGTAGTGCCTTGCGATTGAAGGCCGAGCAGTTGCCATAGCAGGCAGCGATGCAACCAGTCTTGATGCTCTCGATGGTGCAGCTGTAGAACCTTTTGAGGATCTGAGTACCCATGCCAAATCTTTTCAGTCTCCTGATGGGGAATATGTTTTGTCGTGCCAGCTTAAATCAGTTCTTCCAAATTTCCATCAACATGTTAAATGTGCAACCAAATGGATTGTTTTTTCTAGATCACCTGTACTCCACACACAGAGACGCGTACAAAGCACTCACTAGCCCTCCAGTTGGTAAATCCGACCACAACTCTATCCTCCTGATTCCTGCTTACAAGCAAAAATTAAAGCAGGAAGCACCAGTGACTCGGTCAATAAAAAAGTGGTCAGAAGATGCAGATGCTAAACTACAGGATTGTTTTGCAATCACAGACTGGAACATATTCCATGTGGTGTACTCCTCATGGCATTGAGGAGTACACCACATCAGTCACTGGCTTCATCAATAAGTGCATTGAGGACGTTGTCCCCACAGTGACTGTACGTACATACCCCAACCAGAAGCCATACAGGCAACATTTGCACTGAGCAAAAGGGTAGAGCTGCCGCTTTCCAGGTGCGGGACTCTAACCTGGAAGCTTACAAGAAATCCTGCTATGCCCTGCGACGAACCATCAAACAGGCAAAGCGTCAATAAAGGGCTAAGATTGAATCATGCTACACCGGCTCCGACACTCATCTTATGTGGCAGGGCTTGCAAACTATTAGACTACAAAAGGGAAGCACAGCCGCGAGCTGCCCAGTGACACGAGCCTACCAGACGAGCTAAATCACTTCTATGCTTGCTTCGAAGCAAGCAACACTGACGCATGCATGAGAGCATCAGCTGTTCCGGATGACTGTGTGATCACGCTCTCCGTAGCCGACGTGAGTAAGACCTTTAAACAGGTCAACATACACAAGGCTGCGGGGCCAGATGGATTACCAGGACGTGTGCTCCGGGCATGCGCTGACCAACTGGCAGGTGTATTCACTGACATTTTCAACATGTCCCTGATTGAGTCTGTAATACCAACATGTTTCAAGCAGACCATCATAGTCCCTGTGCCCAAGAACACAAAGGCAACCTAACTAAATGACTACAGACCCGTAGAACTCACGCCTGTAGCCATGAAGTGCTTTGAAAGGTTGGTAATGGCTCACATCAACACCATTATCCCAGAAACCCTAGACCCAATCCAATTTGCATACCGCCCAAACAGATCCACAGATGATGCAATCTCTATTGCACTCCACACTGCCCTTTCCCACCTGGACAAAAGGAACACTTATGTGAGAATGCTATTCATTGACTACAGCTCTGCGTTCAACACCATAGTGCCCTCAAAGCTTATCACTAAGCTAAGGATCCTGGAACTAAACACCTCCCTCTGCAACTGGATCCTGGACTTCCTGACAGGCCGCCCCAGGTGGTGAGGGTAGGTAGCAACACTCTGATCCTCAACACTGGAGCTCCCCAGGGGTGCTTGCTCAGTCCTCTCCTGTACTCCCTGTTCACCCACGACTGCATGGCCAGGCATGACTCCAACACCATCATTAAGTTTGCAGATGACAACAGTGGTAGGCCTGATCACCGACAACGACGAGACAGCCTATAGGGAGGAAGTCAGAAACATGGCCCGGTGGTGCCAGAATAACAAACTATCCCTCAATGTAACCAAGACTAAAGAGATGATTGTGGACTACAGGAAAAGGAAGACCGAGCATTCTCATCGACGGGGCTGTAGTGGAGCAGGTTGAGAGCTTTAAGTTCCTTGGTGTCCAAATCAACAACAAACTAGAATGGTCCAAACATACCAAGACAGTCGTGAAGAGGGCACGACAAAGCCTATTCCCCCTCAGCAAAACTAAAAATATTTGGCATGGGTCCTGAGATCCTCAAAAGGTTCTACAGCTGCAACATCGAGAGCATCCTGACTGGTTGCATCACTGTCTGGTACGGCAATTGCTCGGCCTCTGACCGCAAGGCACTACAGAGGGTAGTGTGTACGGCCCAGTACATCACTGGGGCTAAGCTGCCTGCCATCCAGGACCTCTACACCAGGCAGTGTCAGAGGAAGGCCCTAAAAATTGTCAAAGACCCCAACCACCCCAGTCATAGACTGTTCTCTCTACTACCGCATGGCAAGCAGTACCGGAGTGCCAAGCCATAAGACTCCTGAACAGGTAATCAAACGGCTACCTGGACTATTTGCATTGCGTGCCCCCCCCAACTCCTGTTTTTACTCTGCTGCTACTCTCTGTTTATCATATATGCATAGTCACTTTAACTATACATTCATGCACATACTACCTCAATTGGGCCAACCAACCAGTGCTCTCGCACATTGGCTAACCGGGCTATCTGCATTGTGTCTCACCCACCACCCGCCAACCCCTCTTTTACGCTACTGCTACTCTCTGTTCATCATATTTGCATAGTCACTTTAACCATATCTACATGTACATACTACCTCAATCAGCCTGACTAACCGGTGTCTGTATGTAGCCTTGCTATTTCTATAGCCTCGCTACTGTATTATAGCCTGTCTTTTTACTGTTGTTTTATTTCTTTACCTACCTATTGTTCACATAATAATTTTTTTGCACTATTGGTTAGAGCCTGTAAGTAAGCATTTCACTGTAAGGTCTACACCTGTTGTATTCAGCGCATGTGACAAATAAACTTTGATTTGATTTGACAACTGTCTTGGTGTGCTTGGACCATGTTAGTTTGTTGGTGATGTGTAACACCAAGGAACTTGAAGCTCTCAACCTGCTCCCACTGCAGCCCCGTCGATGAGAATGGGGGCATGCTCGGTCCTCATTTTTCTGTAGTCCACAATCATCTCCTTTGTCTTGATCACGTTGAGGTAGAGGTTGTTGTCCTGGCACCACACAGCCAGGTCTCTGACCTCCTCGCTACTGGCCGTCTAGTTGTTGTCAGTGATCAGGCCTACCACTGTTGTGTCATCGGCCAATATAATGATGGTGTTTGAGTTGTGCCTGGCCGTGCAGTTATGAGTGAATAGGGATTACTGAGCACGCACCCCTGTGGGGACTCTGTGTTTAGGAGCAGCATGGCGGATGTGTTGTTACCTACCCTTACCACCTGGGGGCGGCCCGTCAGGAAGTCCAGGATCCAGTTGCAGAGGGAGGTGTTTAGTCCCAGGGTCCTTAGCTTATTGATGAGCTTTGAGGGCACTATGGTGTTGCACGCAGAGCCGTAGTCAATGAATAGCATTCTCACATAGGTGTTCCTTTTGTCCAGGTGGGAAAGGGCAGTGTGGAGTGCAATAGAGATTGGAGTTGGTCTAGGGTTTCTGGGATGATGGTGTTGATGTGAGCCTTGACCAACCTTTCAAAGCATTTCATGTCTATAGACGTGAGTGCTACGGGTTGGTAGTCATTTAGGCAGGTTACCTTAGCGTTCTTGGGCACAGGGAATATGGTGGTCTGCTTAAAACATGTTGGTATTACAGACTGACAGGGAGAGGTTGAAAATGTCAGTGAAGACACTTGCCAGTTGGTCAGCGCATGCTCGCAGTACACGTCCTGGTAATGCGTATGGCCATGCGGCATTGTGAATGTTGATCTGTCTATAGGACTTACATCGGATGCGGAGAGCGTGAGTAAGACCTTTAGACAGGTCAACATTCACAGTTCACAACATTCACAGTTAATGTTGAGATGTGTCTATTACTTGAACTATGTGATGCATTTATTTGGTCTGCAATCGGAGGTGCAGTTAATTGCCGATTTCTGAGGCTGGTAATTTTAATGAACTTATCCTCTGCAGCAGAGGTAACTCTTGGTCTTCCTTTCGTGGTCCTCATGAGAGCCAGTTTCATGATAGCACTTGATGGATTTTGCGACTGCACTTGAAGAAACCTTCAATGTTCTTGAGATTTTCCGGATTGACTGACCTTCATATGTTAAAGTAATGATGGACTGTCGTTTCTCTCTGCTTATTTGAGCTGTTCTTGCCATAATATGGACTTTGTCTTTTACGAAATAGGGCTATTTTTTATATACCAACCATACCTATATACCAAACTGATTGGCTCAAATGCATTAAGGAAAGAAATTCCACAAATAAACTTTTAACAAGGCACACCTGTTATTTTAAATGCAGGCTCGATGTTGTTGGCATAGCATGCATAAAATGCATTGAGTTTGTCTGGTAGAGAGGCATCATTGGGCAGGTCACGGTTTGGTCTTCCTTTGTAATCCGTAACGGACTGTAGCCCCTGCCACATGCGGCTGGCATGATTCCACCTTATTCCGGTATTGTCCCATAGCAGAACTTCTTGTACTTATTCCTGTCCTCGGCCGTAGCATCAGGGTTGTCTACAATAGCTCTGTGTGCGGGGATGAATTCGAGGACTATGCGCTGGCGACCTGTCTACATGAGAAACCCAACGAGGTACAAGCTGCAACTCTGAGGAGTTTAATGGGCAGCGAATGCAGGCATATCTACCGGCACAATCTCACCCTCACAGCACGACAACAGTGTGATGCAAAGGCTATATTGGATGCATTGGAGAATTACTTCAAACCCGCCAGAAACGTAATTTATGAGCGGTTCGTTTTCGGAAGCTGCAAACAGGAAGAGGGTGAGTCAGTACACAACTTTGTAACCCGTTTGAGAGAGAAATCCGCCACTTGTGAATACGGGGGATTGAAAGATGAATTGATTCGTGACAAAATAGTGCTGGGAATTGCAAATGAGGATACACGCCGGCGTCTACTGAGAGAGAGACTTAACATTAGTAACTGCCATCGAAATGTGCCGCACTGCTGAAGTCACTGACATGAGAATGAGAGCAATGGAAATCGAAACCCCACGCTCCGACGTTGATACTGTTCACGCTGTTGCTAGGCAGACATTCAGACTAAACCAATCGAGGCAGAGCAATTCACCACGAACAGTGAACACAGAGAGCCCCGTAGCATGTAAATACTGTGGGAATACACACACACGTGGCAAAGAGCACTGCCCTGCCTACAGAAAACCATGCAGAGCTTGTGGAACTAATAATCATTTTGCAAAAGTGTGTCTCAAAAGCAAAAGAAGGGTGAGTGAGGGCAAGATTCACTGTGTTGATGATGTCACTCAATGTTCAGAGCTGAACAGTGAAAGTGACATTTACATGCATGAATCCATTGGGGCTGTACACTCAAGAGGGAAGAAATGGTTAGTGACACTACGATTACACAACAAGCAACAACAATGTCAACTGGATTCTGGTGCTACATGCAATGTAATGAGCTACAAAGACAAAATCAATCTGGCACCTGACACACATCTATTGCCCAGCAATACTAGACTAAAGCTGTACTCAGGAGAGCTAATGAGCTCTATGGGCACCTTTGAGACAGAATGTGTTATTCGGGGACGCAAACACAAGCTGGAGTTTGAGATTGTAAAAACCAGTCAACATCCTCTCCTCTCAGGCTCTACATGCGAACGCCTGGGACTGATGCAGTTCACTGTACCAAATGACCTGCACATTGTGGATCATGTCCAGCATGGACCCCTGTCCAAAGAACAAGTACTCAGCAGATATGACGATGTATTCAACATGCCCGTTGAATCTGTGCCTGGGGAGGTACACTTTGAAGTGGATGAGAGCATCAGTCCAGTGTGCTCCTCGCAATATGCCCATTGCAATGAAAGTGGCTGTGAAGGCCCAGCTGGACAGGTATGAGGCCGACGGCCACATGACATCTGTGACTGAACCAACTGACTGGATCAGCAATATGGTCATAGTGAAAAAAACAGAGAAGCTGAGGGTCTGCATCAACCCAAAGCATCTGAACCAAGCACTGAAACGATCCCACTACATCAAGGGCATTGAACCCATCGCCGATGAGGTCCTGATCGTAGGCTGTGGTGACACAGACGAAGAAGCAGAACGCGACCACGATGTGAAGCTCCTGGCACTGATGGAGCGCTGCCGATCAGTTAAGCTTGGCCTTGGCCTGAAGAAGCTGCAGTTCAAGGTGAAAGACGTCCACTTCCATGGCCACATTCTCTCGGCAAAAGGCCTGAAGCCGGACCCAGACCCCCTCTGATTCTGGTGACCATTTCTCAATGGAGTGAATTGCGGGTACTTCCTGTTTCATATTTAAAAAAAGTAATCAACTGTTGTTTGGGGGGGAAATTGAGGGTGAAATTTCAACTACAGAATTATGTCAACATAGGCAAACCTTGTATAAATATGTTGAATTTGTACCTTACAAACATCCAATCTTCAACGTTATATCCACTATCAGAAAAAAAACTATAGGCTGGGCAGCACCTCTTATTGAAATAATTGATCCATCTACAGATACCCTTTGGCCTCCCATCCAGTGTTTTAACCAAGACCAGCCCTGCTTAGCTATGCTATTTGACGATTTCCCTAATAATCCTGTTTACATGGATACATCTGAAATCAGGCTACCTGATGGGACTTTTGATAAATGCAGAAAATCACCATGTTATTTTTGCAAAGCCTATTTGATTCTGAGATCGGACATATAAAGTTTGTATGTGAAAACTCTAAGATGCATACTTTCAGTTTTTCAGAACTTACTTCACACAAAAGAGATGAAGGCTTGCGCAACCGGTGCTAGCAAATGCACAGATCAAATACACCCCTGAAACGTTGATTAAGCTGTTTACATGTCCTAATAATTTGAAAGAATGCTCAGAAAAACAGGTGTTTTAATCAGCGTATGAAGTCTTCAACTATAGCTCTCCTAGCTGTGCCTTAAGTACACTTGTAGTTGTTGTGTTCGGAACAGAGCCCTGCATTTATTATAATCCTCAATGTCTCATCTTTCAGAATGCATTGAGTCACCTTCATTTACAGCATTTTCCTCAGTCTGACAACCAAAAATTTGCAAAAGTTGCCCAATTACCGGGAGGATGGGGGGGCACCTTCTTGTTGCACACGGTGCTCAAGTTCAGAACGGCTGTCAGTCAAAACCCATACAGTGCTGTGAAGTGCAGAGCCAGAGCTCTGACGTAATGTTACTGTACAGCCACTACGTTCCAATTTAGGTACTTATTAGTGCCCAAATCTACCATTATAAACCCTTATACGTGTACAAGTGTAAACGATTAAAAAAATAGGACTAAATCAAACCTTTATTTAACTGTTATTTTGGTTGAGATGGAGAAGTGAATCCAACATATACAGTATCAATTATTAATTTGCAGACAAACGGAATTAAAGACAGACTAAAAGCCAATTTATGCTTGATCCAGCAATGTGGCCCGGAGACTCAGTATGGAGTGTCATGCAATTGTTGTAACAATGCGGAGGGCTCCGTATAGCTCCGCATTGACATGATTGGTTGACGGTAGGTGGGGGCGGGCAGGAGGTCCTGTAAGAAGTATGAATGCTCTGACTTCTGCGGAGGCCGCATCAGAGTAAATGCTATACGGACACTGCAGATGTCAGATTGATAATGCAGAGCCTTTAAGTCAGTGGCACAGATAGTTCTAAGTAGAAGAATTTGTCTCCCAGTGTCTGTTGGAAAGCAGACGGAAAGCAGACTGAACCAGGTTTTACTCTAGGATTTTGCCTATGCTTAGCTCTATTCCATTTATTTTAATTTTAAAAACTCCCTCGTTTTTGCCGATGACAGCATTCCCTTAACATGATGCTCATCCATATCTTTATATATTCTTAATTCCATTCCTTTACTTAGATCAGTGTGTATTGTTGTGAAATTGTTAGATATTACTTGTTACATACTACTGCACTGTTGGAGCTAGAAACGCAAGCATTTCTTTACACCCGCAATAACATCTGCACGTGACCAATAAAATTTGATTTGATGCCACCAAGCTTGAAAATACCGTATGAAGAGTGGCACTCAGTGATGTGTTGGATTTGCCCTAAACATATCACTTTGTATTCAGGACATTAAGTTAATTTCTTTGTCACATTTCATGTAGTTTTACTATAATGCCTTATTGCAAACAGGATGCATGTTTTGGAATATTTTTACGTACATGCTTCCTTCTTTTCACTCTGTCTTTATTCTAGTATTGTGTAGTAACTACAATGTTGTTGATCCATCCTCAGTTTTCTCCTATCACAGCCATTAAACTCTGTAACTGTTTTAAAGTCCCCGTTGGCCTCACGGTGAAGTACTTGAGCCGTTTTCTTCCTCTCCGGCAACTGAGTTAGGAAGGATGCCTGTATCTTTGTAGTGACTGGATATATTTACACACCATCCAAAGTGTAATTCAATGTCAACCTTTATTTTACCCATCTACCAATAAGTGTCCTTCTTTGCGTAGCACTGGAAAACCTCCTTGGTCTTTGTGGTTGAATCTGTGTTTAAAATTCACTGCTCGACTGAGGGACCTTACAGATAATTGTGTGGGTTAAACACTACTATTGCACACAGAGTGAGGCCATGCAACTCATTATGTGACTCGTTAAGACATTTTTTACTCCTTAACTTATTTAGGCTTGCCATACCAAAGGGGTTGAATACTTATTGACTCAAACATAATTCCTCTTTGACATTATGGGGTATGGTGTGTAAACCAGTGACAAAACATCTCAATTTAATCAATTTTAAATTCAGGCTGTAACACAACCGAATTTGGAAAAAGTCAAGGGGTGTGAATATTTTCTGAAGGTACAGTAAGAGGTCTCAATAGGGAGGTCAGGGCTAGTTCAAACTGCAGAACTTGGTGAATAGGTCATGGGAGACAAAAGTGAGAGACAATAATGAATAAAGATGCTCAAATCAAGCATGTGTATCTGTAGTGGGTGCTCTTCAACTCTAAAATGCACTAGACTGTGTAAGATAAAATCCAGAAAAAGAAAAACAGGCTAATGCAAATGTGGTCCCAATGTTTAAAAATAGTCAGCAGGGCTAGATCACACTGCAGTAGGATGGTTCTCCTCACAGGTGAGTGAATCAGCCCATTATTGGTGAATTAGCACTTAGTTGATCTCTGGGAGCAGGACACGGGAGAGCTGAATAGATCATGTGAGGCAAAAGTGAGATACAAAAGTGAATAAAATAATTCACAGCAAAAGGATTGTGGTTTGCGAGCTAGAGGCAGGGTGCTCAACAATCATCCACTCCAACTATTAACAGGGATAATGTGGCATTTCTCATTTGTCAGTAGGAACTGAAATGTTTGGGTCCTGCCTTGATGACTGTATCAGATTTACACTACTTGTCCTATACATTTTTGTGGTCTTAAATTATTACTTGGAATAAACAAAGCTAAAATGCTCCTTTTCCCAGAATGATACAGTAGCTAGTGATATATCTATCTTAACTTGATAGTATTTTGTTGGACGGAGATCCCTCTCGAGATGTCACCAGCTTTCTACTACCTTAGACACGGATAACGTGATTATCAGACGTGATCAGCTGAGAGAGTACCATGGATAGTACACAAGATTTCATACTCGGTGGCGTTTGCCATAAAAGTAAGTAGCCCACCACCTACAGTGCATTCAGACCCCTTGACTTTATCCATATTTTGTTACGTTACAGCCTTATTCTAAAATATATTAAATAGTTTTTCCCCCTCATAAATCTACACACAATAAATACCTCATAACGGCAAAGCAAAACACAGGTTTTAGATTTTGTTTTGCTAGTTTATAAAAAAAATTCAAATGGAAATATCACATTTACATAAGTATACAGTTATTTTTAGGTCTCTCCAGAGATGTTAGATCGGGTTCAAGTCGGGCCCTGGCTGGGCCACTCAAGGACATTTAGATACTTGTCTCGAAGCCACTCCTACCTTGTCTTGGCTGTGTCCTTCGGGTCGTTATCCTGTTGGAAGGTGAACCTTCGCCCCAGTCTGAGGTCCTGAGCGCTCTGGAGCAGGTTTTCATCAAGGATCTCTCTGCGCTTTGCTCTGTTCATCTTGCCTTCGATTCGGACCAGTCTCGGTCCCTAGCACTGAAAAACATCCCCACAGGATGATGCGGTCACTACCATGCTTCATCGTAGGGATGGTGCCAGGTTTCCTCAAGACGTGACACTTGGCATTCAGGCCATAGAGTTAAATATTTTTTTCCATCAGACCAGAGAATCTTGTTTCTCATGGTCTGAGAGTCATTTAGGTGCCTTTTGGCAAACTCCAAGCGGGCCATTATGTGCCTTTTACTGAGGATTGGCTTCTGTCTGGCCTGATTGGTAGAGTGCTGCAGGGATGGTTATTCTTCTGGAAGATTCTCCCGTCACCACAGAGGAACTCTGGAGCTCTGTCGAGAGCCCTTATCCCCCGTTTTTAACCACCCTGAAGAGTAGACTCGCTAATTCTCAGTTGAGGAACGAGAACAGAACACCATGGGTGTATTCAGTGAGGCAAAATGTTCACGACTTTGCAGATAGAAATAACATATAGGGGTGGCAGGTAGCCTACTTGGTTAGAGCGTTTGACTTGTAACCGAAAGGTTGTGAGATCGAATCCCCGAGCTGACAAGATAAAAATCTGTCGTTCTGCCCTGAACTGCCCCCGCTGTTCCTAGGCTGTCATTGAAAATAAGAATTTGTTCTTAATTGACTTGCCCAGTTAAATCAAATGTATAATTTTTAATTTTTTTTTTAAACACCAACAAGATTGTCTACTCTTCATGACAGAAAATCATGTTCTACAAAATTCCTTTATATCTCAATGTCTTGCCTCGTGAAATACACACAATAGGATACATGTAGACCGCTTCCTTCCTGCCTTGTCTTTAATCTCTGGGACTTGTGGGAAGGGAAAATTCAATGCCACTACAATGTCTGCAGGCTTATTCTCAAGCAAAGTCATTGTGAGGGAACCAATCAATGAAACCCCTATTAAGATATAGTAACCTGAATGCCAATGCAAAATTAAATACAACCTCTGACAAAGTAGCATTTGAAGTCCCTAGTTTCTTCAAAGCACTACAGTTCTCTCTTATTCAATGTGCTCTTTGTAGGAGTAAATCACTATACAGAGTACTTATGCATCAGTATACTGCACAAAGAACAAAATCACAATATGCAAAAATTTCTAATATTTTGCTCTTAAGTCAGTCAGCCAATTGAAATGCTTTAGGCCCTAACCTATGGAATTCACATGACGAGGAAGACAGATATGCATGCATCAGTTGGTCACAGATACCTTAAAAAAAAGGTAGGGGGATGGATCAGAACCATCTGGTGTGAACACCATTTGCCTCATGCAGTGCAACATCTCCTTCGCATGGAGTTGATTAGGCTGTTAATTGCGGCCTGTGGAATGTTGTCCCACTCCTCTTCAACGTAGCTTATGTCTGCCCATAACCTAACCCCACAATGGGTCACTGTTCACTTCAGAAAACTGCTTGACCCCCACGACACCGTACACGTGGCCTGAGGTTGTGACGTCGGTTGGACTGCCAAATTCTCGAAAATGAGACTGGATATTCTCTGGCAACATCTCTGGTGGACATTCTTGCAGTCAGCATGCCTTTTGCATGCTCCCTCATAACTTGAGACAAAATTGCACATTTTAGAGTGGCCTTTTATTCTCCCCAGCAAAAGGTGCACCTGTGTAAAGATCATGCTGTTTAATTAGATTATTGATATACCACACCTGTCACCTCTATGGATTATTTTAGCAAAGGAGGGATGTAAACACTAACAGGGATGTAAACATTTGTGCACAAAATTAGAGAAATAAGCTGTGTGTGTGTAGAACATTTCTGGGATCTTTTATTTCAGCTCATAAAACCAACACACTACATATGTTTTTGTTCAGTATAGTATGCCTTAAGGCAGTGTTTCCCAAACTCGGTCCTCGGGACCGCAAGGAGTGCACATTTTGGCCCTAGCACTACACAGCTGTTTCAAATAACCAACTAATCATCAAGCATTGATTATTTGAGAATCAGCTGTGTAGTGCTAGGACAAAAACATGAACCCCTTGGACCGAGTTTGGGAAACACTGGCTTTAGAGATAATTCAGCCAAATTACCAAATGTCTACATTTATTTCCTTATATTGAAAGCAGTCTAAGGACAAGGAGACTGCAACCCACGCTCTGGTTTTTGTTGAACTAGCCCCAAACAGCTAATGTAAGCATTTTCTAACCAAACAGTCAATGAACTATGCCTTTATAGAGCAACTGCCCATAAAAACCAACTTCTCATGTAGAAAACAGACTTTGGCATCAATATGCACAAGGAACATTTATTCAACTGTCAAATTTTGCTACAAAATGTAAATAGGAACATTTTGATCATGAAGTCAGTCTCATCCTAAACTGAGTTGAGACTTGTGGTCATGACTGTAAATGAAGGTTCGGTTTGCGTCAAACCTGCCCACAAGTAACCATCAATTCGTAGCTGCACGTGACCCAATCGTAATGCCTGTGGTACATTTGGGTTAACTTTGGATATCACCAACGTGCTAAATTAAGGTAAATTACACAATGTACATGGAACAATATTCAAAAATTCCAATGATTTAAAAATCAAACCAACTAAAATTGTAGAAATATAATATATACAAATATTGAACTTAATGAGAACTAAAAAGGTGTGCAACATAAGTCTAATTTACATTGTGTAATTTATTGACGGTTCTTAACTAGCCATGGAGATTGATTTCACTTTGGATAGCCTAAGTGAAACCAACTTTGCCATGGTCGCACACCAGCCAGATGAAGCTAATTGCCAAAATAATTTGGCTAACTCTTCCCACCTGCCGAACACATCAAACCACGCCCCGAAAACAACTCACTTTTGTATTTTGTCGTGGCTGCTAGTATTTCTTAAATGAACCCAATCTAAAAACAAAGCCAAATCAGGAAGGGTCACCCTTTAAGGGTGTGAAAGGTACTACTAAAATATCAGGGTCAATAGTGACAATTAGATCTGAAATCGATGAAATAGTAGCCAGTGTAATAAAGGCAGCCTGTGCAAAGGACTTCATGCTTAGAGTACAGCTTCCCCTTGATTCAGCTCATACCGAGACGCCAACTCAGGACCTCTGTCTCCCAAACACTAGACCACCCTCCTGAAGTGTTCCAACCCATCGCGCTATTGAAAACATTTTTTTCAACGGCGCAATGGGCGATACTTCAGGCTAAGGAGTGAGTTTCACAGATCCCCATCTTCTACAAGGGGGCATGCCCATTCAAATGTTTTGCTCTACAAAAAATAAATAAATAAAATTTCACATTAAAGGCATCTGATAGGGTTGGGCAGTATCCAGAATTTAATACAGTCGTAGCATTTCTGTACAATACTGGGGTAAACGGTATTACTGGAAGTGCACACAATTTTAGGCAACAGGGATCTTGATCCAGGAGTGGATTGAATGTCTTGTCTGGGTACCAGTCTTTTTAGCTAACATTCCACTCCATGTTATTGCCAAAAAGAGACAAGCCTTTCTGCCATCTTCAGATATTAACATTCTACTATTAACGAGCTCAAGGAAGACAGTGTTATCGAACCAGGATCAACTCCTCTAACAGCTTAAACGATATTGAAAGTTATATCATCAGTATTTAAAAATACCCGATATATCGCCCAAGCCTAACATCTGCAACACCCAAAAGTGTTAAAGTAGCCAGTATAAGGGTTATGGAACACACTGCTGCAAATGTTGCATGGTATCATGACAGCACAGGACAGTCTGATATTATTGTGCATAAAGGATTAAACAGTTTTGTATCAAGTCTGACGTTAGAGATCACGTAGACGCTGTTGTGATCCAAAAACATGTATTTATTCAAACCCAATGTGAGTGCTTCAGCCTCTAGTTAGGATTACGAACACAGTAATGAAGACCTTTTTCCTCGAGCAAAGATGAACAAATAGGTTGAAATGCAGTGAAAAAAAAAATGTAAAGGGGGGGGGAAACATGAACCAAAGAAAATAAATATTTTCATTACAATTAGATGTATTACGCTGGTGTAACATTGTTTTGTGACACAGGACATTAAGATTCATTGGTATTCATTCACGATACTTCGTGAAGATCCGGCATGACACTTTCAACAGGTATATCCAGGACAAAAACTGCTTATGTTGAGTGTTACAGAACACAAATATAGAAAAAGTACGGAGGAGCCCGTCTCCTAGCAATGTCAGAGTAGGACTCTATGGATGGTTCTCCGATGCATGACGTTGTCACATCTAAATTTAACTAAATAATAAAGGCAGGGAGGTGATGACACTTGGAGTGTAAGAAACCACTGGGTTGCACCTGCTGTGTAGTTAGTTGATTTCGTGCCACTATGGAGTTGTTAACTCAAACCAGGGCCCACATCCAAAAAGCATATTGGAGAAGAGGACCTGATCTTAGATCATTGCTCTCTTTCTATATAATCTAAAACTAATGTTACTGTATATCAGCACACCAACTCTGAGGCTCTGTGAATACAGGCCAAGAGCTAGGCACTGTGACAAGGAGATACACTTTGTAGAAACAAATAAGTGCTCCTTTGTGCTGGTCTGTGAGTACCCCGGCACAATCCGGTTTCTATTCATCTGTACATCATTACATTTAATACGAGGTAAAGCCAGGCAACTGTAACATGATACCATATGTGGAAAGCCATTTCAAAGACAAATTGAACATAACATAATGCAAGTGAATGACTAGACAGAAAAACCTGTACGCATAGGGGTCTTCCAGGACCAGTGTTGAAAACCACTGTGTGGCAAAGAGGTATAATGTGTAGAGATGGCTCAAATTGAAGATACGGAATGCATACTCTTCAGGGACGCTTCCCTTTACCTCGGCAACGATAAACTGAAAAAAAAAAATGGAAAAAAAGCATATCAATAAAAAGAGGAAACCTACATTTTAAGACAAGGCCGTTCACAAGCAATCAGATAGTTTGATGATATTCTTTGTATATATTTTAGTTAGTAGTAGTAGTTAGTAGATCAAATAATTATTCTTTCCCATGCATTTTACCAGTACTCTCTCTTCACCATTGGGTAAGAAATTGTCTTAACCCCTCCCCATCCACGCACCCTACGTTCAAGCCTCGCCATTTTGCGCCACGTCCCCAGGACCCGCCGCCGCAATATGGGGGACCGGGTATTCTCCCGCCTCACTCCATGTCTCTGGAACAACGACCATCTCATGGAACTTCAATTCATGTTCCTCCTCAATCTTTGGAACAGCCATGCTGACAATATCAGGGCTCTTCGAGAAGTGTTGTTCCTCAATCCCTGGAAGCATTGCAGGAACACTGGCTGTCTCAGGGGTCTTCAATTCTCCCTCAATCTCTGGAAGCGTCTCTTGAACAGCCTTGCTGATAATCTCAGGGCTCGTCCAGCCTATTTCTCCCAACCTGCTCAAACTGTTGGGGCATTTAAAGTAGGTCCAATGCAGCCGTTTTCATCTCAAAAATCAAATCATTTCTGGGTAACAATTAAGTACCTTGCCAATGATTGCTTTCAATTTAAATTATTTAAATAAAGAAATAGAAATAGCTTCTTAGCAAAGAGCCATTTCTCAAGCAAGAATTTTGCTAGGACTGTCTGGGAGTGGTCTGAGTAGGGAAAGGGAAAACCGAAAACTAGCTGTTATTAGCAGAGAGACTTAACGGTCTTATTGGTTTATTAACTACTTTACGACCTGGTTATGTCACCAGGCAGGTCAAAACACCATCCCACCAAAACAGGCTGAAATGTCAGTGTCTTTTCAAAAAGCTCTTATACTAAAAGGGCATCATAACTTTCACAATATCACAGAATTATTCCAACCTCAGTGTGCAAATATATATAAAACACAGGGAAATCCCATTTTTGACTACACTGAGCCTTTAAGGCTCATTTCCACCCCTGGCCCACCTTCCCCCTTTTGTCAACTGTGTACATCAGTCTTATATTGTCATATTTCTTGTTTTGTTATATTTTTAATATGATTTATAATTTAATGCACTTTGAGATTAAAACTAAACCAAAGTGCTATTATACAAATAAAATAAATAAATTAGGGCACACAATGGAAAATGTTTACCAACACGAAAAACAAGGAGCCTTTCTTATTGGACAAGTCTAAGTAATTCCACCCTGTTGTCTTCTATTTGGTGCCAAATGAACACGACCCAGATAAATAGGAACAGTCTTAGGGTAACAGAAGGGAACCTACTTGCTGAAGCTGTTGCTTGTGTTGTCCTGGAGGTTCAACACTAGGTTATCTGCACTCAGGTACACCTTGTTCTGCGATGTCGCCACCTGGAGAGCAGACACAGTCAGTAGGATTGGGCAATGTCCGGAATGACATAGTACGTTGGGACAATCCAAACAGCGTGGATCTACGATTGTATCGTAAAAAAACAATTTGTTGCACACAGAGGGGACAATTTGCGAGAAGAACGCAATTTAAAAGGACTCATTGGTTATATCAGAACTGTTATTTGGTGCATACAGTGGGGCAAAAGAGTATTTAGTCAGCCACCAATTGTGCAAGTTCTCCCGTTTAAAAAGATGAGGCCTGTAATTGTCATCATAGGTACACTTCAACTATGACAGACAAAATGAGAAAAAAATCCAGAAAATCACATTGCAGGATTTTTAATGTATTTATTTGCAAATTATGGTGGAAAATAAGTATTTGGTCAATAACAAAAGTTTATCTCAATACTTTGTTATATACTTTGTTGGCAATGACAGAGGTCAAACGTTTTCTGTAAGTCTTCACAAGGTTTTTACACACTGTTGCTGGTATTTTGGCCCATTCCTCCATGCAGATCTCCTCAATGTTTTGGGGCTGTTGCTGGGCAACACGGACTTTCAACTCCCTCCAAAGATTTTCTATGGGGTTGAGATCTGGAGACTGGCTAGGCCACTCCAAGACCTTGAAATGCTTCTTACGAAGCCACTCCTTCGTTGCCCGGGCGGTGTGTTTGGGATCATTGTCATGCTGAAAGACCCAGCCACGTTTCATCTTCAATGCTCTTGCTGATGGAAGGAGGTTTTCACTCAAAATCTCACGATACACGGCCCCATTCATTCTTTCCTTTACACGGATCAGTCGTCCTGGTCCCTTTGCAGAAAAACAGCCCCAAAGCATGATGTTTCCACCCCCATGCTTCACAGTAGGTTTAGTGTTCTTTGGATGAAACTCAGCATTCTTTGTCCTCCAAATACGACGAGTTGAGTTTTTACCAAAAAGTTATATTTTGGTTACATCTGACCATATTACATTCTCCCAATCTTCGTCTGGATCATCCAAATGCTCCCTAGCAAACTTCAGATTGGCCTGGACATGTACTGGCTTAAGCAGGGGGACACGTCTGGCACTGCAGGATTTGAGTCCCTGGTGGCGTCGTGTGTTACTGATGGTAGGCTTTGTTACTTTGGTCCCAGCTCTCTGCAGGTCATTCACTAGGTCACCCCGTGTGGTTCTGGGATTTTTGCTCACCGTTCTTGTGATCATTTTGACCCCACGGGGTGAGATCTTGCGTGGAGCCCCAGATCGAGGGAGATTATCAGTGCTCTTGTTAGTCTTCCATTTCCTAATAATTGCTCCCACAGTTGATTTCTTCAAACCAAGCTGCTTACCTATTGCAGATTCAGTCTTCCCAGCCTGGTGCAGGTCTACAATTTTGTTTCTGGTGTCCTTTGACAGCTCTTTGGTCTTGGCCATAGTGGAGTTTGGAGTGTGACTGTTTGAGGTTGTGGACAGGTGTCTTTTATACTGATAACAAGTTCAAACAGGTGCCATTAATACAGGTAACGAGTGGAGGACAGAGGAGCCTCTTAAAGAAGTTGTTACAGGTCTGTGAGAGCCAGAAATCTTGCTTGTTTGTAGGTGACCAAATACTTATTTTCCATCATAATTTGCAAATAAATTCATAAAAAATCCTACAATGTGATTTTCTGGATTTTTTTCCCTCATTTTGTCTGTCATTGTTGAAGTGTACCTATGATAAAAAGATGAGGCCTGCAATTTTCAAGTGGGAGAACTTGCACAATTGGTGGCTGACTAAATACTTTTTTGCCCCACTGTAATGTCATTCTTATTCAAATGGTTACAATAGACAAACAATCTAATTAAATAATTGTTCAAAACAGTGTTAGGTGAAGTTGTGTTTTAATCTAGTCCAGGCTGCAGAATGATTTTCAAATTGGAAGGGCTGTTTCTCTTGTCCATAAAAATACTCAGATATTAGCCTACCTTTTGAAAACAAATATTATAGACATATCAAGTGTAGGCTATTGTTATTTCATCTTGCTCATCTGGGTAAGCGCATTTGCAATATTTTTTCTTCCATTAGGTTGCTTTCCGACAGTAAAAAAACAAAAAAGGAAGTGACGGGATTTCACTTAGTAACTATAGTACAGCCTGCCTTACGCTAAATCAGAAAAAACGACAGCTGACTTGGTGGGAAAGAAAAGCACATCTTCTCAAGTTCTGCAGTTCTTCAGGTTTCAGGCCGAATGAAAAAGGTGAGCCAGCAGACCTGACCAAAGTCACTTGCAGAATATGCAAAAAAGATTCAGGGCAAAGGATGGACAGACTACAAACCGCCATCAACATTCACAAGCGACTATAAAAATCCAGATGCATCCTGCTTTAGAAAGTGGTCATTTTGCACCATCTAGTGGGCTAAGGAAAAATCACTATGGCCCTTTTGACCACCCTTCCTTCCTACCTTGTTCACTGATCTCACGCAAATTGATAGATGTAACACTGGTTTCATCACATAGCTTTCACCAATTCCACCATGTCAGATTAGGTAAGGGAGGAACGAAGAACGCAATCTTAAAGTATTTAAAAACAGGGCCTACAAACGATTAACAAAAAGCTGGATTTCCGTACCGTCTTGGCAATGTTCTGAGCTGCTCGGATCTTCCGGAGTTTCAGGTAGCCAGGGTTCTTTGTCACCGCCTCACCCAACTATAGTTACACAAATAAGAAAATGCAAATGAGTTAATGTATGCCATCTTGGCACCTCAATATACCCCGGAGGGCATAGCCTAGTCCACATCCAGCAGGTTTTACTGGTCTGACTCTGGCTTTGCCTATGATCCAGCCATGATCCCAAATCACACTAGTCACCACATTAAGTTGGGTCAGTTAAATTTGGCACGCACATGTCCTAAAAGCAGAAAGGTATTTCAAAGTGAATGAAATTAGGATAAACCCAGTTCACTTGTTCTCTTTAAATCAATGATGTATAGACCCAAAATGGTTCATGTTTTTAAAATAAAATAAAAGTGAACGGAAGGTACCTTTAGTGTATTCCATTTTAACCTAACCTTTTATGACAAAAAAATAAAGCCTGACAGACATCAGCTGTATTTGAAAACATCTAGAAACGTAAATAAGCATCAGTGAGCAAAATGTCGTATCCACTTGATCTCGTCAGAACACTTCAGAGCAGTCAGAGCTTAAAGCGACAATAATGTAGAGTTCCCAAGGTAGACAGGAGCACATCACTTTTGAGACTAAAGGTCTCTGGCATCTTGTTTGAGATGGAACTACAACTGATGTAAACAGAGGAACTGAACATCCATTTGGAGAAGTCAAATTAAGCATTGCTTTTTTTCCCCTTTTTTTTCTCTCCCCTTTTTCATGGTATCCAATTGTTGTAGTAGCTACTATCTTGTCTCATTGCTACAACTCCCGTACGGGCTCGGGAGAGACGAAGACTGAATGTCATGCATCCTCCGATACACAACCCAACCAGCCGTACTGCTTCTTAACACAGCGCGCACCAATGTGTCGGAGGCTACACCGTGCACCCTTGGCTAGCGCGCACTGCGCCCGGCCCGCCACAGGAGTTGCTGGTGCGCGATCAGACAAGGAGATCCCTACCGACCAATCCCTCCCTAACCCGGACGACGCTAGGCCAATTGTGCGTCGCCCCACGGACCTCCCGGTCGCGGCCGGTTACGACAGAGCCTGGGCGCGAACCCAGGGACTCTGATGGCACAGCTGGCGCTGCAGTACAGCGCCCTTAACCACTGCGCCACCCGGGAGGCTAGCATTGCGTTTTACAAAATATGGAGATGCATTACTCCCTGCCTGTATTGGATTTTTAAAAAGACAACAAATCAATGAACAGTCTCATACCTGCAATGCCTTTTTATCCAGCATTACCATCGTATCTAGGGTTGCAAAATTCTGGCAACTTTCCCCGAATTCCCTGGTTTTCCAGAAATCCTGCTTATTCCATTCTGATTCCGGGAATCTTCCTAATGGGATTTCTGGAAAACGACCAGAATTTCGTAACACAAATCTTATCTATACACCACTGGAGACTGGACACATCTGAGATTAAAATTAAGAGCAAAAGCACACTAGTGTTTAACCTAAAAACCACAAGAGTATGATGTGCTGCCATAGAAATATATAAAATAATACATCCATGTCTATGGATACAGCAGTGTGTGTACTCAGCTGTATGGTCAACCAACATGAGTGGAAGGGAATGAGTAACAGCTGGTGCAAATCACTCCCTAAAACCTCCATTTGGCCTAAGCCCTTCAATATTTGCAGATCTGTAAAGGTGGAAGCAATATTGTAGAGGTTCTTCCACTAAACCTAACCAGACCCTTCATATATAACATTGAAGGGTTAGGAAGAGATTTGGGACCAGCTTTAGCTGTGCGTGTTCAGAGGAGTCTCCTCTTCAGAGTTCACCATTTTAGCAGCCTCTGCCTCTCCTTCAGCCTGGATGATCTTCTGCCTCTGGTCCTGCAAGGCTTTCTCCACATAGAAGAAGGCCCTCTGTGCCTCCTGCTGGGCTGAAAATACAGAGCAAGGTGGTCACATTACCATGACAAGAGAATTGATTGCAGAACTTTCTTTACTACATCAGATAAGCTCAATGAAGCATAGCATAAAGCAGGGCTGCACAACCCTCTTGGAGCTCTACTGTCCTGTAGTTTCAGTCCAAACCCAATTTAAAATATTTATTATGGATCCCGATTAGCTGCTGCCGAAGCTGGGGTCCAGCAAAATTAAGGCAGTTTATACAATTTAAAAAACATTACATTCACAACACACTCTGTGCCTCAGGCCCTACTCCACCACATATCTACGAAATTCATGTATAGTGCGCATGTGTGTGTGTGTGTATGCGCCAATATGGGTGTTGCTTCACAGTCCCTGCTGTTCCATAAGGTGTTTTTTAAATCTAAGTTTATTGCTCCCGTCAGTTACTTGATGTGGAACAGAGTTCCATATAGTCATGGCTCTATGTAGTGCTGTGCGCCTCCCATAGTTTGTTCTGGACTTGGGGGCTGTGAAGAGACCTCGTGGCATGTCTTGTGAGGTATGCATGGATGTCCGAGCTGTGTGCCAGTAGTTTAGACAGACATGTTTACTGCACTGAGCTCTCTCATAAATCAAAGTAGTGGTGAAGTCAATCTCTTCTCCACTTTCAGCCAGGAGAGATTGACATGCATATTATTAATATTAGCTCTCTGTGTACATCCAAGGGCCAGCCGTGCTGCCCTGTTCTGTGCCATTAGCAATTTTCCTAAGTCCTTTTTTGAGGCACCTGCCCACATGACTGAACAGTAGTCCAGGTGCGACAAAACTAAGGCCTGCCTTGTTGATAGTGTTGTTAAAGCAGCGCATTGCTTTATTATAGACAGACTTCTCCCCATCTTAGCTACTACTGCATCAATATGTTTTGACCATGGCAGTTTACATTCTAGTGTTACTCCAAGCAAGTTAGTCATCTCAATTTGCTCAATTCCACATGATTTATTACAATATTTAGTTGAGGTTTAGTGAGTGTTTTGTTCCAAATACAATGCTTTTAGTTTTAGAAATATTTAGGACTAACTTATTCCTTGCCACCCACTCTGAATAACTGCAGCTCTGAGTGTTGCTGTCATTTCAGTTGCTGTAGTAGCTGACGTGTATAGTGTTGAGTCATCCGCATATATTACACTCTGGCTTTACTCAGTGGCATGTAGCTAATAAAATGTTTTTTAAAGCAAGGGGCCTAAACAGCTACCCTGGGGAATTCCTGATTCTAACTGGATTATATTTGAGGCCTCCATTAAAGAACACCCTCTGTTCTGTTAGACAAGTAACTCTTTATCCACATAACAGGGGGTGTAAAGCCATAACACATATGTTTTTCCAGCAGCAGACTACGATCAATAAATGTCAAAAGCTGCACTGAAGTCTAACAAGACAGCCCCCACAATCATTATCAATTTCTCTCAGCCAGTCAGTCATTTGTGTAAGTGCTGTGCTTGTTGAGTGTCCTTTCCTATAAGCATGCTAAAATTCTGTTGTCAATTTGTTTACTGTGAAATAGCTTTGTATATGAGGGGAAGGGGAAAACAAACAAAAAAAAAGAACTTTACTAAGGGTTGGTAACGGTCAGATTGGTCAGCAATTTGAGCCAGTAAAGGGGGCTTTACTGTTCTTGGGTAGAGGAATGACTTTAGCTTCCATCTAGGTCTGAGGGCACACGCTCTCTAGTAGGCTTAAATTGAAGAGGCAATATCTTGTACTATTATCCTCAAATTTTCCATCCAGATTGTCAGACCCATGTGGCTTGTCATTGTTGATCGACAATTCTCACCTCTTCCACACTAACTTTACCCAATTCAAAAGTACAATTCTTGTCTTTCATAAATTGGTCTGATATACTTGGATGTGTAGCATCAGCGTTTGTTGCTAGCATGTCATTCCTATGTTTGCTTATTTTGCCAATGAAATAGTCATTAAAGTAGTTTGCAATATCAGTGGGCTTTGTGACGAATGAGCCATCTGATTCAATGAATGGAGCAGAGGTCGCTTTTTTCCCCAAAAATGTCATTTAAGGTGCCCCAAAGCTTTTTACTATCATTCTTTATTTCATTGTGTAGTTTCTTTTTATTAGTCACATGATTTCTTCATTTGCAGTACATTTGCCAATCAGTTGGGCTGCCAGAGTTAATTGCCATACCTTTTGCCTCATCCTTCTCAATTCCTCATCAATCCAAGGAGATTTAACAGTTTTTACAGTCATTTTCTTAATGGGTGTGTGCTTATTAGTAACTGGAATAAGTAGTGGTTTAATAAATGCGTCAAGTGCAGTGTCTGGTTGCTCCTCATTACACACCAGCAAATATTCTTTACATCATCAACATATGAATCACTCCAAAAACTATTGTATGACCTCATACACTTTTAGGCCCAGCGCTTGGAACTTTCCTAGATAATGCTACTACATCCTATGGATTTGGATACCGATTTAAAGCAAATATCTGCAGCATAAGTAAAGATGTGATCAATACATGTTGAAGATTTAATTCCTGTGATGTTTATAACTACCCTGGTAGGTTGACTGTCAACCTGATCCAGGTTGCAGGGACTGGTGACAGTTTGTTTTTTTCTGAGTTGGCAGCTGGATGATAGCCAGTCAAGATTTAAAAATCACCCAGAAAATATACTTGTTGACATACATTATCAAGCATTCACATGTTATCCAGATACTAACTGTTAGCACTTGGTCTACAGCAGCTTCCCACAATAATGAGGCAGATGAACCTGTAGCCATATTACATCAACAGTATTTAACATTAGATAGTCTCCAAGCTTTACAGGAATGTATTTCTGAATATAGACCGCAACACTGTCTCCGTTGGCATTTGTTCTTTCGGTAGATGTTATAACAATGTACTGCTACCACTGTATCAAAGGTATTATCTAAGTGAGAGTGTCAGAGAGAATATGAATGTCATCTGTTACAAGCAAGTTATTTACTTCATGGACCTTGTTCCTAAGGCTACAGTTGAAGTCGGAAGTTTACATACACTTAGGTTGGAAACATTAAAACTAATTTTTTAAAACTAACACTACAAAATATAGTTTTGGCAAGTCGGTTAGGACATCAAATTTTTCCAACACTTGTTTACAGACAGATTTTTTAACTTAATCACAATTCCAGTGGGTCAGAAGTTTACATACACTAAGTTGACTGTCTTTAAACAGCTTGGAAACATCCAGAAAACAATGTCATGGCTTCAGAAGCTTCCGATGGGATAATTAACATCATTTGAGTCAATTGTAGGTGTACCTGTGGATGTACACTGCTTCAAAAAAATAAAGGGAACACTGAAATAACACATCCTAGATCTGAATGAATGAAATATTCTTATTAAATACTTTTTTCTTTACATAGCTGAATGTGCTGACAACAAAATCACACAAAAATGATCAATGGAAATCACATTTATCAACCCATGGAGGTCTGGATTTGGAGTCACACTCAAAATTAAAGTGGAAAACCACACTACAGGCTGATCCAACTAATGTCCTAAAAACAAGTCAAAATGAGGCTCAGTAGTGTGTGTGGCCTCCACGTGCCTGTATGACCTCCCTACAATGCCTGGGCATGCTCCTGATGAGGTGGCGGATGGTCTCCTGAGGGATCTCCTCCCAGACCTGGACTAAAGCATCCGCCAACTCCTGGACAGTCTGTGGTGCAACGTGGCGTTGGTGGATGGAGCGAGACATGATGTCCCAGATGTGCTCAATTGGATTCAGGTCTGGGGAACGGGCGGGCCAGTCCATAGCTTCAATGCCTTCCTCTTGCAGGAACTGCTGACACTCCAGCCACATGAGGTCTAGCATTGTCTTGCATTAGGAGGAACCCAGGGCCAACCGCACCAGCATATGGTCTCACAAGGGGTCTGAGGATCTCATCTATGTACCTAATGGTAGTCAGGCTACCTCTGGCGAGCACATGACTGACCCACCGCCAAACCGGTCATGCTGGAGGATGTTGCAGGCAGCAGAACGTTCTCCACGGCGTCTCCAGACTCTGTCACGTCTGTCACATGTGCTTAGTGTGAACCTTCTTTCATCTGTGAAGAGCACAGGGCGCCAGTGGCGAATTTGTCAATCTTGGTGTTCTCTGGCAAAAGCCAAACGTCCTGCACGGTGTTGAGCTGTAAGCACAACCCCCACCTGTGGACGTCGGGCCCTCATACCACCCTCATGGAGTCTGTTTCTGACTGTTTTAGCAGACACATGCACATGTGTGGCCTGCTGGAGGTCATTTTGCAGGGCTCTGGCAGTGCTCCTCCTGCTCCTCCTTGCACAAAGGCAGAGGTAGCGGTCCTGCTGCTGGGTTGTTGCCCTCCTACGGCCTCCTCCACGTCTCCTGATGTACTGGCCTGTCTCCTGGTAGCGCCTCCATGCTCTGGACACTACGCTGACACAGCAAACCTTCTTGCCACAGCTTGCATTGATGTCCCATCCTGGATGAGCTGCATTACCTGAGCCACGTGTGTGGGTTGTAGACTCCGTCTCATGCTACCACTAGAGTGAAAGCACCGCCAGCATTCAAAAGTGACCAAAACATCAGCCAGGAAGCATAGGAACTGAGAAGTGGTCTGTGGTCACCACCTGCAGAGCCACTCCTTTATTGGGGGTGTCTTGCTAATTGCCTATAATTTCCACCTGTTGTCTATTCCATTTGCACAACAGCATGTGAAATTTATTGTCAATCAGTGTTGCTTCCTAAGTGGACAGTTTGATTTCACAGAAGTGTGATTGACTTGGAGTTACATTGTGTTTAACCTCTAGCGACGAGCAATCCCGTATCCGGGAGCGTAATCATAGCCTCAAGCTCATTACCATAACGCAACGTTAACTATTCATAAAAATCGCAAATTAAATGAAATAAAATATATTGGCTCACAAGCTTAGCCTTTTGTTAACACTGTCATCTCAGATTTTCAAAATATGCTTTTCAACCATAGCTACACAAGCATTTGTGTAAGAGTATTGATAGCTAGCATAGCATTAAGCCTAGCATTCAGCAGGCAACATTTTCACAAAAACAAGAAAAGCATTCAAATAAAATAATTTACCTTTGAAGAACTTCGAATGTTTTCAATGAGGAGACTCTCAGATAGCAAAATGTTCAGTTTTTCCAAAAATATTATTTGTGTAGGAGAAATCGGTCCATTTTGTTCATCACGTTTGGCTAAGAAAAAAAAAACGAAAATTCAGTCATTACAACGCCAAACTTTTTTCCAAATTAACTCCATAATATCGACAGAAACATCGCAAACGTTGTTTAGAATCAATCCTCAAGGTGTTTTTCACATATCTATTCGATGATAAATCATTTGTGGCAGTTGGGTTTCTCCTCTGAAGCAAACGGAAAAATACACGCAGGTGGAGATTACGCAATAATTGCAACGGAGGACACCAAGCGAGCACCTGGTAAATGTAGTCTCTTATGGTCAATCTTCCAATGATATGCCTACAAATACGTCACAATGCTGCAGACACCTTGGGGAAACGACAGAAAGTGTAAGCTCATTCCTTGCGCATTCACAGCCATATAAGGAGACATTGGAACACAGCGCCTTCAAAATCTGGGGCATTTCCTGTTTGAAATTTCATCATGGTTTCGCCTGTAGCATCAGTTCTGTGGCACTCACAGATAATATCTTTGCAGATTTGGAAACGTCAGAGTGTTTTCTTTCCAAAGCTGTCAATTATATGCATAGTCAAGCATCTTTTCGTGACAAAATATCTGGTTTAAAACAGGAACGTTTTTTATCCAAAATTAAAAGAGCGCCCCCTATATCGAAGAAGTTAAGTGTTTCCTTTATTTTTTTGAGCAGTGTATTTCAAGGCCTACCTTCAAACTCAGTGCCTCTTTGCTTGACATCATGGGAAAATCAAAAGAAATCAGCAAAGACCTCAGAAAAGAAAATTGTAGACCTCCACAAGTCTGGTTCATCCTTGGGAGCAATTTCCAAATGCCTGAAGGTAACACGTTCATCTGTACAAACAATAGTACTTAAGTATAATCACCATGGGACCACGCAGCTGTCCTTGAGATGAACGTACTTTGATGCAAAAAGTGCATATCAATCCCAGAACAGCAAAGAACCTTGTGAAAATGCTGGAGGAAACGGGTACAAAAGTATCTATATCCACAGTAAAACAAGTCCTATATTGACATAACCTGAAAGGCCGCTCACCAAGGAAGAAGCCACTGCTCCAAAACTGCCATAAAAAAGCCAGACTACGGGTTTGCAACTACACATAGGGACAAAGTTCGTACTTCTTGTAGAAATGTCCTCTGGTCTGATGAAACAAAAATAGAACTGTTTGGCCATAATGACCATCGTCATGTTTGGAGGAAAAAGGGGGAGGCTTGCAAGCTGAAGAACACCATCCCAACTGAGAAGCATGGGGGTGGCAGCGTCATGTTGTGGGGGTGCTTTGCTGCAGGAGGGAGTGGTGTGCTTCACAAAATAGATGGCATCATGAAGGAGGGAAATTATGTGGATATATTGAAGCAACATCTCAAGACATCAGTCAGGAAGTTAAAGCTTGGTCGCAAATGGGTCTTCAAAATGGACAATGACCCCAAGCATACTTCCAAAGTTGTGGCAAAATGGTTTAAAGACAAAAGTCAAGGTATTGGAGTGGCCATCACAAAGCCCTGACCTCATTCCTATAGAAAATTTGTGGGCAGAACTGAAAAAGTGTGCGAGCAAGGAGGCCTTCAAACCTGACTCAGTAACACCAGCTCTGTCAGGAGGAATGGGCCGGAATTCACCCAACTTGTGGTAAGCTTGTGGAAGGCTAACCGAAACGTTTGACCCAAGTCAAACAATTTAAAGGAAATGCTACCAAATTGAGAGTATGTAAACTTCTGACCCACTGGGACTGTGATGAAAGAAATAAAAATACATTATTCTGACATTTCACATTCTTAAAATAAGGTGTTGAACCTAACTGACCTAAGACAGGGATTTTGACTAGGATTAAATGTCAGGAATTGTGAAAAACCGAATTTAAAATGATTTTGGCTAAGGTTCCGACATCAACTGTACATATGTTAATATGGGCTATTTTTAGAACTTTTCTGGGTTGCTTGATTGTTTTTAATGCTTTTTGGAAAGTTCAGGAGGTAGGGTGAGCTGGATAAAGTAGTCTTCCTACTATTGCACACTGCCTCAGTGCTAACAGTAACTTTGGTGTATAGGCTTATGATTACAATAGCTGTAGGATATACAGATGTATCCCCAAATTTCACCGACTACATAAATTAAATTACATTGCGTTTGCCAATGCCCCTAAGATCATGTACATTTGATGCACCATTTACGACTCATTGTCACAATGGTAGTGATTAACTGAGCTGGTCTTAGATCATTTACCAGTCATTGCTTCAATGCAGCCTTGAAATGTGTTGAGTCCAGGAGACAAGATGATTTGGATGGACTCAGTCATCCCTGTAGAGTATCTTCCGTTTCCAGGTGTCAAAGTTATCAATAAAAGTGATCCTAACAGAGCTACAGTAGTCTTTTAGCCAGATATGTAATGCCAGTAGTCTGCGGAATCTTTCACACCCGCAGCCCAACGATGGTACTGGACCTGAAATTTTTGGCCGTTTATTGGCTTCTTAATGCTAAAATCAGTTCTTTAAAATACATTTTCAAATGTTCCGAGCTAGCCCTCCTGATGTCGTTTGACCCCACATGGACTTCGACAGTGTCAGCTCCCAGCATCTGTGGTAGAACAGTCGGAAGCAGCCTTATGTCCTGTACTCGTGCTCCTCGGTAGCACAGGGTTTTTGCCTTGGGGACCAAGATGTTTCTCACCATAGAGCTGCCTATGATGACAGCTGGTGATGTTGAATGGGCCGGTCTCACAGGCAGCCTCACGTCTGGTGAGGCTGGGAGCTCCAAGGATCTGAACCCGAGGTAGAAGCCACCTGAGAGAAAGACAGAACCGAGGACCAAGACACAGGTAGCTCCGGATCCAATCTTGATTGGGAAGCCACCAAGGAAGAAGGCGCCGGAACCTCTGGACCCAGGGCGACAAAGCAGTTTCTGGTCGGTTTCAGTTCATGGAGACCCTTGACAGAAGACGCCTTCTTTGACTTCCACGGTGAGTGACATACCTCCATGGCTGGTTGGGTCGAGATCAGCTCCCTGAGATAGAACACTGCCTAGCACTGGCCAGTCGGCTGTGGAGAGCCCGACAAGGCGGCGTAACTTCCACCAGAGTGGCGTCCGGCTACTGGGGTGGAAGAAGATGGGAGTGGGGACCCCAGTAGCTTATGTAAGTTTGCTACTTGCTGGCTAAGAATAGCTACTTCGCTCCTGTAGTCCTCCGCAAGCAAGCAGTTGCGACATTGAAAGTCAGCGCGGTCCATATTGTCCCAGAACAAAGCAAAGTAAACGCAGCTCCTGCAACACTGGAAACGTTCAATAGCGACCTCCATTTGAGACCGCCGAGCCAGCTAGGCTAGCTGGGCTTTCCAGTCTCTCCCCCTATATGGAATCTGGCAGGATCCCGGGACAGATAGCAGCGCTCACAGTAATTTAGCCCAACAGTCGCAGGATTCAAAATAAAACCTCTGGGATATGTGGGACGGTAGCGCCACCAACAGCCAGTTAAATTGCATGGCGCCAAATTCAAAACAGAAATCCCATAATTAAAATTCCTTAAAATACTTGCTTAAGATAAACTTCTTGTAAATCCAGCCAGTGTCCAATGTCAAATAGGCTTTACAGCGAAAGCACACCGAAAGCACACCAAACGATTATGTTAATTCAGCACCTAGTCACAGAAAACCATACAGCCATTTTTCAGCCAAGGAGAGGGCTCACAAAAATCAGAAATAGCAATAAAATTAATCACCAACCTTTGATGATCTTCATCGGATGGCATTCACAGGACTTCATGTTACACAATAAATGTGTGTTTTGTTCGATAAAGTTAATCTTTATGTCCAAAAACCTCATTTGAAATTGGTGTGTTATGATCAGAAATGCATCGTCTCAAACAAACATCCGGTGAAAGTGCAGAGAGCCACATCAAATTACAGAAATACTCATAATAAACATTGATAAAAGATACAAGTGTTATGCATGGAAATATAAACTTCTTTATGCAACCTCTGTCAGATTTCAAAAACGCTTTACAGCAAAAGCACACCTTGCGATTATGTTAGGTCAGCACTAGTCACAGAAAAACATCCAGCCATTTTCCAAAGAAGGTGTCAGAAATAGCGTAATAAATATTCACTTACCTTTGATGATCTTGATCAGAATGCACTCCCAGGAATCCCAGTTCCACAATAAATGTTTGTTTTGTTTGATAGTCCATCATTTGTCAAAATACCTCCTTTTTGTTCGCACGTTTAGCCCAGTAATCCAAATGCATAATGCGCGATCACTTGTTCAGACGAAATGTAAAAAAACCTTCTATTAAAGTTCGTAGAAACATGTCAAACTTTGTTTAGAATCAATCTTTAAGATGTCATCATAAATCTTCAATAATGTTACAACCAGAGAATTCCTTTGTCTTTAGAAATGCAATGGAACACAGCTAACTCACAGGGGCACGCGTGATCAGCTCATGGCACTCTGCCAGACCTCTGGTTGAAACAGCTCTCATTCTCTCTTCCTTCACAGTAGAAGCCTGAAACAAGGTTCTAAAGACTGTTGACATCTAGTGGAAGCCTTAGGAAGTGCAATATGACCCCATATACACTATTTGATTGTAACAGTAAAGACACCGTAGACAATTACTCAAGTAAAAGTGAAAATAATTGAACAAGAAATTGCTAATATACTTAAGTATGAAAAGTTTTTAAAAAATCATTGAATTTCTTATATTAATCTAACATGAAGGCACAATGCTTTTTTATTTACGGATAGCCAGGGGCACACGCCAACACTAAGATATAATTTACAAACAAAGCATGTGTGTTTAGTGAGTCCACCAGATCAGAGGTAATAGGGATGACCTCTTGATAAGTGCGTGAATTGGACCATTTTCATGTCTCACTAAGCATTCAAAATGTAACAAGTACTTTTGGGTGTCAGGGAACATGAATGGAGTAAAAAGTATTTTCTTCAGAAATTTAGTGGAGTAAAAGTTGTATTTTTTACTTAAGTACTTTACACCACTGGATATCATTGACTGTCATCCGTTGCATCTAGAGCAGTGGTTCCCAAACGGTTGGTCGGGACGTCGCGGAATGACATTGGGGGGGAATACATTTTCTGGATGGAGAGATATATAAAAAAGGCTTTCAGTGTAAACTTAACTATTTAAACCAAATAGAAATCATGGAGAACCTCATACCCGGTTCAACGAGGGGGCAAAATGGGGCTTAGCCCCCTCAGTTGAAACGTGTACATGGTCAATTTTAGTTATGTCCCCATATAAAAATAGCTAAAAAGATGCTTCTTCACTGCTCGATGTCAGCACAATGGACGGAGCATGTAGGGGGGCTATACAAAGGCACTGGGGTGCAGGATTTCTATTAGCCGGTAATTGCTGGCTTTTGGTCAATAAAATAAATTAAAAAGCCAATAAATACAATTGTAGCTAACCAAATTGTCCGGGACTGCCCTGCTGCTGAAGAGCGAAAACGAGAGGAGCCTTGGCCTAGGCTACTACTGTTTGCGAATATGGAGGCAGGAGGAAGTAAAACAAAAAGTTAGTGTATGCCTATAGTGTAAAGCCTACAAGGCATTTTTGCGACCGTTTGACACATGGCTGTGGGAATAGATCTTTTTTTTATTGGTTGCATTGGTGCAGGATGGAAATTCATTCACCCCACTAAAAAAAATCCTATTTATTTAGGAGGCTAAAACCATTTGGTTAACTTCTTGGTCCGGATGAAATGCATGCCCAAATTCGCCTACCTGCTACTCATCCCCAGAAGATAAGATATGCATATTATTAGTAGATTTGGATGGAAAACACTGAAGTTTCTAAAACGGTTTGAATCATGTCTGAGTATAACAGAACTTATTTAGCAGGCGAAACCCCGAGGACAAACCAGTCAGAGTTTCTTTTTTATTTTGGAGGTTACTCTTTTCAATGGGAATCCAGATGTCTAAGGGACCTTCTTGCAGTTCCTATCGCTTCCACTGGATGTCAACAGTTTTTAGAAATTGGTTGAGGTTATTCCTTTGTGTAGTGAAGTACGGCCTATCTTGAACGAGGGTCACTTGAAGTGTACTGTTAGATAGAGGCGCGTGACCAGAAAGCATGCTTCAGTTTGTTTGCTTCCTGTATTGAACACAGATCATCCCGTCTTCAATTTTATCGATTATTTACGTTAACAAATACCTAAAGTTGTATTACAAAAGTAGTTTGAAATGTTTTGGCAAAGTTTACAGGTAACTTTTGAGATATTTTGTGGTCACGTTGAGCAAGTTGGAACCGGTGTTTTTCTGGATCAAACGCGCCAAATAAATTGACATTTTGGATATATATTTTGACGGAATTAAATCAAACAAAAAGGACCATTTGTGATGTTTATGGGACATATTGGAGTGCCAACAAAAGAAGCTTGTCAAAGGTAAGGCATGAAGTATATTTTTATTTCGCTGTTTTGCGCCTGCAGGTTTGAAATATGGTTTCTTTGTTTACAGAGATGCTATCCTCAAGCATTGTTGGCTTTCGCCCGAAAAGCCCTTTTGAAATCTGACATGTTGGCTGGATTCACAACAAGTGTAGCTTTAATTTGCCATCTTGCATGTGTGATTTAATGAAAGTTAGATTTTGTAGTAATTTATTTGAATTTGGCGCTCTGCATTTTCCCTGGCTTTTGGCCAGGTGGGACTCTAGGGTCCCACATATCCCAGAGGTTAAACAGTAAAGTACATTATCCTTATGATTCCTGTAATGAATTGTTTTAGGAAAGTAAAAACCAATAAAATAGACTGAAGTTTTGCATACACTACAGATCCAAATAAGGAAGTGTTTTAGTAATTAGTTCTAGGCTATTTTTAAAGGACAGGTAAATGTTGCTCTTCTGAAAAGGTAAGAAACAATCTAGCTGGTTGGTCAAAATCTTGCTTTTGTATGTTGGGCGCTGTCCATGGTGCTGATAGAGCGCAGCGGAGAATTCGTACCAACCAGTCACTTCTTGGTCATTTCCTACAATTGTAGGAAATTAGCTTTCCTGAAAAATACATTCAAGCTACACGGCAAAAATGTATAGAATTGCAGGAAACTGGCTTGAAACTGCAACATTTTCTTTCAGCTCCATGGCAGAATTGTATTAGATAAGCTTTAAAACTGCAATTTTTTCTCTGCTGCCAAGTTAATATTTTTTACTTATTCTTTGTTCCGTGTATGTTTTCACCGCTCTAGAGTGCAGTCTATGAATTTGAGTGGTAACATTTCCCCAGTCCCATCCATAGGCTGTATACAAAAACAGTGGGGGCCCAATTCAGTTTTTCAAATACCAGAATGTATTTAGAGTTCTGGTAAAAAGGTAGTGTACTATATATGCAATAGCAAGGGTATGAGCGTGAGCCTCCTCACCGACTTGCTTTGCTTCCACCGCGGCAGTGTACTCCCTGCTGAAGCTCAGCTCGGTGATGGCCACATCGTCCAGGATGATGTTGAAGTCCTTGGCCCGTTCAAAGAGCTCCCGCCGAATCATCAGGGACACCTAACGACAGAAGAACCCTTTTATTGCCATTGGTCCATCATTCTAAAATGCATTTCGATTGGAAAACTATAAAAACCTGTTTCAATTGAGAAGGCCATTACTGAGCTCAATTCATTAAAGTACATTCAGTAAGCTGCAGGTGCATGGAGCCAGGACAAATGTAGTGTAAATGTTTGTATAATGCAGAAAAGTCCTTCAGACTCAAATCTAACAAAAAAAAATATTTAACAAAATAAAAGGTGATAAAGTGCATACCAATAGCGCAAAAGTCTAAGTGGCAACTACAACTTTACCATAGCACTTTAAGAGAAACAGCATTCCCAAAACCATCCCTTCCTGTATACCTGAGCTCTCTGTGTGATGAGCTGCGAGGCGTTGAACTTGGCCACCACACTCTTCAGCACCTCATTGACGATGGATGGCAGCACCTTCTCATCATAATCCTTGCCGAGCTGCTGGTACATGGCAGGCAGGTTGGAGGCCACAGGACGGGACAGCACACGCAGGGCGATGTTCACCATCTGCAGGTCTGTACCGGGACAGAGACAATAAGGAAGAGAGAGTCGGAGCCATTTTAGGTGATATTCAAGACTCAATAGGAGAAAGGATTAAACCGAAATGTGTCGTCTGCATTTAACCCAACCCCTCTGAATCAGAGAGGCAAGGCCTTAATCAACGTCCATGTCATCCGCACCCGGGGTGCAGTTGTTTTTGGGGGTTAACTGCATTGCTCTAAGGCAGAACAGCAGATTGTCCATCCTGCCGGCTCAGGGATTCAAACAATCAACCTTTTGGTAATTGGTTAAACGCTCTTAACCACTAGGCTAAAATGGCTGTAAATATCAGTGGTCCTTTCACTGTTTGCCAGTCTTTCTTTCCTTCTCTATGAAAATAATGAATGTTCTTTATCCAATATTTTTCCACTCGTCTCACTGCAGCCAGGAGGCAAGATAATGTTCTGAATACATTCTGTACGAACAGCAATAATTTAAAAAATCAATCCATTAAATCCATCCTGCCATGGAATCAGTGTGTTGCAATAGCAACAGCAGGAATAATGGACCTTGTTACAATTCAGTAAATGTGGATCTAGTTTTGGTGAATGTCATTCTCCACAAATATACAACAGTTTAGAATGGCCCAGGCCACTGACTGAAGTGCTGTTGTGGAGTCAATCAAATCACAAAAAAAAAATAATTGGGGTAAAAAAGGTACAGTTTGTTCCTAGATGTGTTCCATAAACTAAACAGCATCTCATATGCAACAAGAGGTTTTATTTGATCCCAAGACAAAGGATAATTTTGATCAGGATTAAATGTTCAGAAACACATGTCCAACCAAGTCACCTTTGCTTCCGGTTAGGGACGATATCTTTCTTGGTCTCGCCCTTATGTCATAGATGACAGGGTACTGGAACCATGGTATCCTGTCAACAAGAATGTAGGGTGAGGACAATGAATATAGCCTTGTTTAAACAGTCCACCAAAGACATGGATCACCCTCATCCCCCGCTGTGAAAACAGTTCAGGGTCGTTCGTGTTCATTAGAGCACACAACCGAAAACAAAACATTTCGCAAAAGGAAAACGAACATTAGTTTCTTATTGGACATGTGCAGGTAGTCCCTCCCTATTGCAGTTTTCCTCCATCATGAGCCTAATGAACACGACAACGCACTGCCCTGCCAGTCAAGGTCAAAAAGGTGAGTGATAACGAAGGACATCTACCTAATGTGGAGCCCCTCAGCGAGTACCGTGTCCATCTGCATCCCACCAATCCTGTTGAAGATGATGGCCCTCTGACCACCTTCCACTGAGGAGAAAAGGAACAACTCATTTAAAACCAGTTGCAGTACAGTTTAGCAATGACGCTTCAAAACATGATCCAGGGGTTATTTGCATCCCATGGTAATGACCACCGATACAATAGCGTTAATAGAAAATGTCTGACAACTCCCCGGGATAGCAGTGTGAATTAAGGTTGATTAGGGGGAGGGGGCCGTACTGTTTGACAAACAGACAACACTGCGCTTTCCTCTACTCTTGTCCGATCTCTAAGTCGCACGTGAGAACATCCAATGACTACTTTTGAACCTTTCCACCAATGTATGAGGTGGTGGTGAGTAAAGGAGATAGGAATTGAGTTAAGACGAATTGAGAAAGAGCCCTTGGGTCCTTGTAGCGCAGTGTTGTCTCTAGTCTGTCAAGCAGTAAGGTCAACCTCCCCCAATTCTCCTTTAATTTACAAAGCTATCCCAGCTAAAAAGGTAGTCCATTAACCATAAAAAAAAAATGAGTCAGCACGGGCTCCCGAGTGACGCAGCGGTCTAAGGCACTGCAACACAGTACTTGATGCATCACTACAGACACCTTGGTTCGATTCCAGGCTGTATCACAACCGGCTGTGATCGCGAGTCCCATAGGGTAGCACACAATTGGCCCAGCTTCGTCCAGGTTTGGCCGGTGTAGGCAGTCATTGTAAATAAGAATTTGTTTAACGGACATGCCTAGTTAAATAAAATAGCAATATACGGTTGATTTACGCAACAACTTTGAGCATTGAAGTGAGAGGCTAAACTTGGTCTTGCAGCTATCACGTTTTAACTATAGGCACATAACTTTGATTTGGGAAGAGCATGGTAAATTGAGCCAACCCTTTTTTCTAGGAAACCATACACAAAATTAATCATGTGACCAAATATTTGAGATTAGAGAACTCGTTTTACAACCATTTAAATGAATCTGCTGCTAAGGAGAAGTCTCAAGACGATTGAGAGTTGATGACGTGGTAGCGTGGTAGGCACAGATTGTCCCATGAATTAATCATAAAAATGGAGGATTTGATGATAACTGAAACAAACATTCTGGATAATATAGAGAACCTTTATTTATTGATCAGCATTTTGATATGCTCGAAAAGAATCAGATACATCGAAGAGAACAAGACCTTTCCTCGAGCTCTGCGAGTGAAACTGAAAGGAAGCCGCTGTCTTTATAACTGCGTCCCCAGAAGATAAAGCATTGCTTACAAGCATAAGTGAGCAGTTAAAAAAAGCTGGATCTATTGCCTGGCTACTGAGGGAGGTTGAGGCCTTAAACAGGAATGGATTACAGTAATAAAATGGAAAAAACACGAGTGGAAAATTACAACTACCGTGGACTCCCTTAAAAGACACTACGGTATGATAAAACGATGTATGGAATCAATATTTAGGATGTTTATAACATAACTTCAATAATATTCCAACCGGAGAATTTCTTTGTCTTCAGAAAAGCAAAGGAACGCAGCTAGCTCTCATGTGAAATGCGCGTGACTGCTGGCAGACCTGTGACTCAATCTTCTCTCATTCTCTCCCCCTTCACAGTAGAATCCTCAATTCCGTGAATTCCGTCACATTCCATTTTCGACAACACATTCCAGGCAAATAACCCATACAGAACGTGACTTTTCCAGTCATGTTTGGTTTCACTGCAATCAACTGGTTTGTTTGTAACACAATCAAACCTGATGGGCCATTTCGCAGGACGTATTGACTGAAAGAAACCGATTTGAAGACAAGTCATGACATCATTGTGTACCAATGATTTGCCCGCTGTTTCGTTGATTGACTGTCTTTTAACGCTCACAACAAGCAGCCTCTGACAAAAAGTTCCTCTACACCTTATAGATAGCAACAGCTCATGGTCCTCCTGGAATCAGACGTTTGACTCAATGGAGGAACGTAGTCAGAAATGCTGATGAATGTTTTGCTTGAGCTGTGTATGCAACTGGTTCGCCTGATGCTCAAAGGCAATGTATATTGGAAGAGATTACTCAATGTTCTTCGCCTAGCATACACACCTCAAACCAGATATGCTTTATCTACTAATTCGCTGGATGCCGAGTTGCTTGACCTTCACTTGAAGGTCAGACTGTATTGTAATCATCTCTGATGGGTGGTCAAATGTTTGTTTGTGGGCAAGGAATAATTACACTACCTCTCCACCCCTCAACCAGTATTCTACAAGAGCACAGACACAAGGAAGAAGACACACCGGTCTCTACTTTGCAGATGAGCTGAATGCCGCCATCAATGACCTTGACCATAGAAGGTATTTGCACTGGTGACAGAAAATGCTGAGAACATGAAGGCTGATTGGTCTAAATTGGAGGACAACCCTCACATCACACCCATTGGCTGTGGTGCTCATGGACACACTCTACTAGAGAGCCAAGGAAATGGTTAGGTATGTGAAGGGTCATCAAGTTATAGCAGAAATCTACCTCACCAAGCAAAGTGAGAAGAATAAGAGCACTACATTGAAGCTGCCCAGCAACACCTGTTGGGGTGGTGTTGTCATGTTTGACAGTCTCCTGGAGGGGAAGGAGTCTCTCCAAGAAATGGCCATATCACAGTCTGCCGATATGGACAGCCCCACCAAGAGGATCTTCCTGGATGATGTATTTAAGGAGAGTGTGGTAAGCAGCCTGAAACCTATAGCAGTAGCCATTGCACAGATTGAGGGAGCCAATGCCATCCTCTGATGTTCAGACTCTGCTTGCAGATGTAAGAGAAGAAATCCGTACTGCCCTGCCCACTTCACTGTTGCCCCAAGCAGAGGAAACTGCAGTTCTGAAATGCATCAAAAGCATGAAGACTTCTGCCTGAAGCCCATACATGCCTCAGCGTACATGTTGGACCCCAAGTACGCTGGCAAGAGCATCCTGTCTGGTGCGGAGATCAACAAGGCCTATGGCGTCATCACTACCATGTCTCGCGGCAAGGTTCTTGGCAGTCTGGCGAAGTGCACATCCAAGCAAGGGCTTTGGGATGCAATATGGCAGTCGTGCCAACATATCTCATCAGCCACCTGGTGGAAGGGACTTTGTGGATCTGAGGCTCTTTCCCGTGGCCTCCATCCTCCAAATCCCACCAACATCAGCCGCCTCAGAGCGCAACTGGTCCTCATTTGAGCACACACACACCAAAGCACGCAACCAGCTGACCAACAAGGGTTGAAAAATTGGTGGCCATCCGGGCAAATTTGAGGCTTTGAGCCTGACAACGAGCCATCATCAATCAGTTTGGAAAGTGACAGTGAAGATGAGGCCTCAGTCTGATGTTCAAGAGGTGGACATTGAGGAGGTCCAGGGAGAAGACATGGAAACCTGAGGGGAAGACAACCAAAGGACTATAATTTTACAGATGTATGTTGAAAACATTTTTAGGAGATGGAATGGATCATTCAATATTCCCTTTTGTTCAGTGAAATCATCCGATGTGAAGTCAACTCATTTAACGTTCAATTCGTAACAAAATTGTATTCCTATTGGAAGGATTTAAATACATTTGTAACTCCAGTTGAAGTCAGAAGTTTACATACACCTTTGCCAAATACATTTAAACTCAGTTTCTCACAATTCCTGACAGTTAATCCTAGTAAAAATGCCCCGTCTTAGGTCAGTTAGGATCAACACTTTATTTTAAGAATGTGAAATGTAAGAATAACATTAGAGCGAATGATTCATTTCAGCTTATTTCTTTCAGACATTCTCAGTGGGTCAGAAGTTTACATACACTCAATTAGCATTTGGTATCATTGCCTTTAAATTGTTTAACTTGGGTCAAAAGTGTCAGGTAGCCTTTCAAAGTTGGGTGAATTGTGGCCCATTCCTCCGAACAGAGCTGGTGTAACTGAGTCAGGTTTGAAGGCCTCCTTGCTCGCATATGCTTTTTCAGTTCTGCCCACAAATGTTCTATTTTGTGAAGTGCACCAGTCGCTCCTGCAGCAAAGCAACGCCACAACATGATGCTGCCACCCCCGTGCTTCATGGTTGAGATGGTGTTCCTTGTCTTGCAAGCCTCACACTTTTTCCTCCAAACATGATGATGGGCATTATGGCCAAACATTTCTATTTTTGTTTCATCAGACAATTCTCCAAGAAGAACGATCTTTCTCCCCATGTGCATTTGCAAACCGTAGTCTGGCTTTTTTATGGTGGTTTTGGAGCAGTGGCTTCTTCCTTGCTTAGCTGCCTTTTTGGTTATGTTGATATTGGACTCGTTTTACTGTGGATATAGGTACTTTTGTACCCGTTTCCTCCAGCATTCTCACAAGGTTCTTTGCTGTTCTGGGATTAATATGCACTTTTTGCATCAAAGTACGTTCATCTCAAGGAGACGATATGACAGCTGCGTGGTCCCATGGTGATTATACTTGCGTACTATTGTTTGTACAGATGAACGTGGTACCTTCAGGCATTTGGAAATTGCTCCCAAGGATGAACCAGACTTGGAGGTCTACAATTATTTGAGGTCTTGGCTGATTTCTTTTGATTTACCCACGATGTCAAGCAAAGAGGCACTGCGTTTGAAGGTATGCCTTGAAATACATACACAGGTACACCTACAATTGACTCAAATTATGTAAATTAGGCTATCAGAAGCTTTTAAAGCCGTGACATAATTTTCTGGAATTTTCCAAGCTGTTTAAAAGGCAGTCAACTTAGTGTATGCAAACTTCTGATCCACTGGAATTGTGTACAGTGAAATAAGTGAAAAATGACTTGTGTCATGCACAATGTAGATGTCCTAACCGACTTGCCAAAACTATAGTTTGTTCACAAGAAATTTGGGTAGTGGTTGAAAAACTTGTTTTAATGACTCCAACCTAAGTGTATGTAAACTTCCGATGTCTACTTAAAGAAAAAGGTTTATGTTTCTGTCTCCATATGATATGGTTAATATCCCATGCAAAAACGATTAAAATGGTATTAATATTAATTTGCAAATACTCCCGTTAATTCCCATGGAAAGTTTCCACCTCTGAATATCCCCAAAATGTGCAACCGTAACCCAAACCGGCTGCGCTAGTGCATAAATGTATTTTGTTCCCCCCACACCAAATGCGATCACGACACGCAGGTTAAAATATCAAAACATAATCTGAACCAGTTATATTCATTTGGGGGCGGGTTGAAAAGCATTAAGCATGTATGGCAATTTAGCTTACACTTGCTAGCTTATTTGTCCCATTTAGCTAGCTTGCTGTTGCTAGCAAATTTGTCCTGGGATAAACATTGAGTTGTGCATTTCAGGTAAAATAACAAGGTCCTCTAATCCGACAATTAATCCACACATAAAACGGTCAACCGAGTTGTTTCTAGTCATCTCCTCCTTCCTGACTTTATAATGCGATTAGTTGCATTACCGCCACTAACCTCGGTCGTCTTTGTCACCCACGTGGGTATAACCAATGAGGAGAAGGCACGTGGGTACCTGCTTCTATAAACCAATGAGATGGGAGAGGCAGGACTTGCAGCGCGATCTGCGTCAGAAATACAACTGACTTCTATTTTAGCCCTTGGCAACACGCTCGTTTGCGTACGCGAGCATGAATTGAATAACAGATTTCTACATTTATTTTGCAACGCTCGGACACGCGAGCGGTGTCGTCAGTCGGCTGACCTTCATTCTTTGGCTGTTTATTAAATTTGAAGAGGATTGCACAGGTAGTACATTAGCAATACCAAGGTAGTTTGTTTGACATATGGCTAAATGTAGAGATCAGGTATATTAATGACTTAAAAGCTGTTATGTAGTGCGGCACTTGTTCACATATGTGAATGAGACGATTAGCTTTAAGATAAAACTTAAATCGGTAGAGATCTATTGTAGGGCTAGGATAAAGAATTATAGAGCTAAATAAAATGTGCCTAGATTCTCTATTGGAGTAGGCCTATAAGATCCTAAAATGATTGGTGTCATCCTTTTACATTAAACTAAATCCCAATATTAAAAATGAATAAGGAATGGGTAATGTCAACAGGGTTGTTGTCTCTACTAGTGTGTGGCGTGCAGGTTAACACAGGCAGAGGGGTATTGTTAGAAGTAATCTTATTTCCATCCAACTCAGGCCTGTCAGTAGTTACACAAGGAAGTGTCGCTCATCTAATATTACCTTGAATGCTCCATCTGATATGAGCTCTCAAAATAGTGGCCTAGGAATTTTTCATTTGAATGCTAGAAGCTTGAGCCAAAAGCTAGATTTGATTGAAATACTGGTCTCACAATCACATGCTGACATGATTATATCTGAATCCTGGCTCTGTGTCTCTGTTCCAGACTCAGATGTTCTGTTAGCTGGTTACAATATCTACAGAGCAGACAGAGTGGGTAGAGGAGGTATTTCCATATATGTTAAATGCAATCTAGATGTCCCTGAGTCCATTTCAACTTCTGTTCTGAAACAGTATGAATGCTTAGTTCTAAACGTGGTCCTTGGTCATAATGCACTATTAACGCTAGTGGGAGCTTATCGCCCACCCTCAGCTCTGGTATCTGCACTAAGCAAATTGCTTGAGTTAATGTCTTTTGTAAACTCTGAATGATTGATTATAAGAGATGTCAATCTGGATTGGCTCATGCCAGCATTGTTTAAATTAAAAGACATTTGTAACTAAATAAATCTTACTCAACTATACCTACCAGTCCTAATCCAAAAGACCCCCCAAAATGTACATTAATAGACCTTATCTTAACAAATACACCTCACAACTATATAGCTAGTGGGTTATTTGCTAATGACATCAGTGACCACTGCTCTATTGCATATATCAGAGATACTAGGCAAAAAAAAAAAACAGACATCGGAATCTGGGCTCAGTGACCGAGCTGAAATTTGTGATGTTTTTAAAAAGCATTTTTATTTCTGCTGGTTTTCTTTTTGAAAGAAAAAATGGGCAACTGGTATATTTTTTAGCCCCTCAGCCTTTAGCTGATGTGGAAAGCAGTAAACCGTTTTTTACATTTTCACAAAGTCAGAAGATGTCTTATCTGCAATAGATTATAAGAAATCATTAGGCGCTGACAATCTGGATCCATATTTACTCAAGTGTGCGGTACCTATTACTGCTGGTGTAGTGACATTTTTATGCTGGTTTAAAAAAAATATAAACTTGTGTATTGATTTTAAGTAACGCATTGATGTTTATGGTTAGGTACATTGCAACGATGGTGCTTTTTTCAAGAATACGCTTTTGTTAAATCATCAAGTTGATGTAGGCTGTGATTCGATGATAAATTAACAGGCACCGCATTGATTATATGCAACGCAGGACAAGCTAGTTAACCTAGTAATATCAACCACATGTAGTTAACCACTAGTTATGTGAAGATTGTTTAAGATAAGTTACCATTAAACTTACTTTGGCTCCTTGCAGCCAGAAGGTCCTTTTGATGCTGCACCCACAACAGGTGGTCAGCCTGCCAAGCAGGTCTCCTCGTAATGTAATCGGCGTCCATAAAGGCTGATTACCGATTGTTATGAAAACTTGAAACTCTGCCCTAATTAAAACAAAAAAAATAGCCGAGGTGATAAAGTAACGACCATGGAATAAAAACAAAATATGGGTGGAGAGGGTTGGTTTTTCCTCGCTCTGGATGATCAGTACTGCATGTATTCGTGGCTATCGTGCCATGGCTGTGTCAGGGTCGATTGAAATTTAAAATTAGGCATCACGCTACCAGTAAAGTAACACCCAAGACAAATGTTTACTGTCAGTCAATAGCGTCCGTTAGAATGTTCCTTTTTGTCAGACTAAAACAGGATATAAATAACTACATAAAACATATTGGATGTAAAGAACTGGTCTCGCAATACACAAAAAAGTTAAGACACCAACTCATTCAAGGGTTTCTTTATTTCCTACATTGTAGAATTGAAGACATCAAAACCATTAACACATATGGAATCCTGTAGTAACCAACAACAAAAAAAGTTGAACAAATATAAATATTTTATGTGTGAGATTCTTCAAAAGTAGCCACCGTGACAGCTTTACGCTTTCTCTCAACCAGCTTCATGAGGTAGTCACCTGGAATGTATTTAAATTAACAGGTGTGCCTTTTTAAAAGATAATTTATGGAATTTATTTCCTTCTTAATGCGTTTGAGCCAATCAGTTGTGTTGTGACAAGGTAAGGTGGTATATAGAAGATGGTCTTTTACCAAATAGGGCAAAGTCCATATTATGGCAAGAACAGCTCAAAAAAAGCAAAGATAAATGACAGTCCATTACTTTAAGAAAGAAGGTCAGTCAATCCGGAACATGTCAAGACTTAACGTTTCGTCAAGTGCATTTGCAAAAACCAAGCGCTATGATGAAACTGGACCTCGCGAGGACCCTAACAGTAAAGGAAGACCCAGAGTTACCTTTGCTGCAGAGGATAAGTTCATTAGAGTTACCAGCCTCAGATTACAGCCAAAAATTGCTACAGAGTTCAAATAACAGACATCTTAATGCCAACTTCAGAGGAGACTGCGTGAAACAGTCATGGTCGAATTGCAGCAAAGAAACCACTACTAAAGGACATCAATAATAAGAGAATTGCTTGGGTGACGAAACAAGCAATGGAAATGTCTTGGGTCAGATGAGTCCAAATTTGAGATTTTTGGTTCCAACTGCCATGTCTTTGAGAGATGCAGTGTAGGTGAACGGGTGACCTCCGCATGTGTGGTTCCCACCATGAAGCATGGAGGAGCTGTGATGGTGCGTCGCTGGTGACACGGTCTGTGATTTATTTAAAATTCAAGGCACACTTAACCAGCATGCCTACCACAGCATTCTGAAGGCTGCATTTGGTTTGCGCTTAGTGGGACTATACATTTGTTTTTCAACAGGACAATGACCCAACACACCCCCAGGCAGTGTAAGGGCTATTTGATCAAGAAGGAAAGTGATGGAGTACTACATCAGATGACCTGGCCTCCACAATCCCCCGACGCCAACCAAATTGAGATGGTTTGGGATGAGTTGGACAGCAGAGTGAAGGAAAAGCAGCCAACAAGTGCCCAGCATGTGGGAACTCCTTCAAGACTGTTGGAAAAGTATTCTAGGTGAAGCTGGTTGAGAGGATCCCAAGACTGTGCAAAGCTGTCAAAGGGTGGCTACTTTGACAAATCTAAAATATATTTTGATTTGTTTACACTTTTTTGGTTACTACATGATTACATGTGTCATTTCATAGTTGTGATGTCTTCACCATTAATCTACAATGTAGAAAATGGTAAAAATATAGAAAACCTCTTGAATGAGTAGGTTCATCCAAACTTTTGAATGGTACTCTATACACACACGAAAAATACAATGCTAGAAAGATATTGCTCAGCAGACGAAGAACCTCAGGTAGCTGGGAAGAACATAGAATTGTCTAATATCACGTTTACCTAAGTATTCAGACCCTTTGCTCAGTACCTTGTTGAAGCACATTTGGCAGTGATTACAGCCTCAAATCTTCTTGGGTATGACGCTATAAGCTTCACACACCTGTATATGGAGGAGTTTCTCCCATTCTTCTCTACAGATTCTCTCATGCTCTGTCGGTTTGGATGTTCGATCAGGTACAAGCCCGGGCTCTGGCTGGGCCGCTCAAGGACATCCAGAGACTTGTCCCGAAGTCACTCCTGCGTTGTCTTGGCTGTGTGCTTTGGATCGTAGTCCTGTTAGAAGGTGAACCTTCGCCCCAGTCTGAGGTCCTGAGCGCTTTGGAGCAGGTCTTTTTTTTATTTTTATGAAGGATCTTGCTGTACTTTGCTCTGTTCATCTTTCCTTTTACTGAGGAGTGACTTCCGCCTGGCCACTACCATAAAGGCCTGATTGGTGAAGTGCTGCAGAGATGGTTGTCCTTCTGGAAGGTTCTCCCATCTCTAAAGAGGAACTCTGGAGCTCTTTCAGAGTGACCATTGGGTTCTTGGTCACCTCCCTGACCAAGGACCTTCTCCCCCGATTGCTCAGTTTGGTCGGGCGGCCAGCTCTAGGAAAGGTCTTGGTGGTTCCAAACTTCTTCCATTTAAGAATGATGTAAGCCACTGTTCTTGGGGACCTTCAAAGCTGCAGACATTTGTGTCCTTCCCCAGATCTGTCCCTCAACAACATTCCTGTCTCGGAGCTCTATGAACAATTCCTGCGACCTCATGGCTTGGTTCTTGCTCTGACATGCACTGTCAATTGTGGAACCTTACATAGACAGTTGTGTGCATTTTGAAATCAGGTCCAATCAATTGAATTTAACACAGGTGGACTCCAATCATGTAAAAATATCTCAAGGGTGATCAATGGCAACAGGATGCACCTAATCTCAATTTCCAGTCTCATAGCAAAGGGTCTGAATATTTATGTAAAAGGTATCCGTTTTTATCTTAAAAAAAAGAAAAAAAAAAGTGTTTTCAAATGTATTAAACAGTTGTTGCTTTGCCATTATGGTGGTGTGTATACTGATGGAAAAAAAATAAATGTAATCAATTTTAGAATAAGGCTGTAATGTAACAAAATGTGGAAGGGGTCTGAATACTTTCAGAATGCACTGTATAAACTGATTCCTTCAAAATACACAAACAAGCCAACCGGTGTCTATCAAGTCTTGTTCGTATCACTATGTTTTTGTTAAGGGTTATCGTTTTTATTTTACATTTTGATTGTATTTTATGCATTTCTTTCTTTAATTGAACAATACAAAAATAACACTTATTTAGTTTACCTTCTTAGCTACGAGTTCACGCTTTGTCTAGGACAGTGAATAAATAAGGGCTATGCAGACGTGAGCATCCTGAAGCAACAAAAGCACAAATAAAAAAGCAGGTGTGCTGACACGTGCTGTTCAGAAATATGTATTGCAGTAACATGCAGTTCATAATGTTAGCACTAAGCGTCACTATTTGTATTGAGAACATTTACTACAGTGCTTTCCTACAGTCAAAGGTCATGCAAACAATCACTGTCATCACTAGTTACAAACAAAGTCATAATCCCGGCCCACTTAAAAATATGTCTCTTCTTAAAATTTGATTTTAAACATAACCCTAACGACAGTGCTAACCTTATGCCTAAACTTAAGTGAATCCAACTTTACAATAGACAATTTTGACTTTGTTTCCACTTGATGGCAATGAGAGCTCTCAATGAGAGCTCTCATAAATTAGCGGTTCATTACTTATCCAAACCCTATGAATATTACACTGTTACTCAATACAAAAAGTATTGGTTATATATATATATATATATCTCTCAACTGCAAATTTCATGCACTGATTAATAAATAAAAAAATGTATGCAGGCAAACACTTGCACTGGTTTTAATAACACGCATATTAATTTAGCAAGCTATAGTTAGCTGACGCACTTTTGTACATCGCGTTGTAACGTACAATTGACCTTATATTAGCGCCCAAAAAACATAATACTTCCAGGTCAACTGTAGTACAGTTGAGTACCACAGTTGAGTACCACAATCTCTACCCTTTCCAGCAAAATCAATGACGAGACAGTCATGCTGCCCGTCTCTGCATGATTGAAGAAAATGAGCTCCGTCTGGTCTTTTTAAAAATGGCAGGTGGGGAAGCGAAACCTACAGCGTGATAGGGGGAGATAAGCTGTGTGGGCAAACTGCTTTTTATACCTGATCTGTCCAACTTATCACCTCTAAAATGTAAATAAAACACTAAAGAGTTAATGTCATTACATACCCATTTGAAGGTTTGTGTCAAATTTGAATAAGGTTTTTAGGGTGGCGCTAAAGTTATCCTCAGAAGTAAACAGCGTCTGTTGCGGCTTTTGAGAGTCATGATGTCTCGATGCAAAAAACGAATGCATTCAGTTGTACAATTGACTAGGTATCCCCCGTTACCCGATCACTATCCCCTTCTTGTTTTTAATCTGCGAGAGAAGCGCTACACCTGGTGGAGAAAGGCTGTACGACAGAATAAGTTGCATTATGCATGCTGTACGTTACGTCATGACACGTCACAATTTAACGTACAGCGTCAGAGTGGTCAGTATTTTCAACTTTCCCCCAATACTCATCGGGCTATTACCATGTCAATCAACGCTAGAATAGAAACGTAGTTCACACCCCAGATTGTAGCAACTGTTGGCATCAGTCCCATTTGTTTTCATTGAAGCCGTATGGAATGGGGTTCGTCAACAGTAGCTGGCTAGTTACAACAACCTTATCATGAAGGCAAGCACATGGACTAAAAGGAACTGCACCAACTGTCTTGCTTTTTGTAGATTGCATATTTCGGAAAGCTAACTAAACCGACAAGCCCAGACAGAAAGTGTTATTTTTGTATTAAGTCAAAAGACGAGTTCATTTATGCGCCAGCCCAGCACTAGCTAACAGCTGTTAGCACATCAGCAAAGGATTGCTAGCTAGCTGGCTAGATTTACAAGGGTTAACTAGACAGTTAATGTTAACTAGCTAAGTGAGGACGTGATAAGGACAGGCCTGCTTCCTCGGTGAAATGTACTTTAGATTATTTCAAATGTTCTGGCAGTGCAGGCCACTCAACATCAAACCACCATACTTTCTCCCATTATAACACAGGACTGAATGATATTCCATGAGCAGCTCACGTAGCGCACCCTCTTCAGGCAACCATTGAACATTTTAGAACATTAATGCATTTAAGTTGCAGGCGTATTTGTTCATTATATCGGCACGATCGGTGGAATAATCGATACAAATAGACATCGGTGAAAGACTAACCGATAAATTGGTCAGGCTCTAATAGTATGTCTTGTCCTTTACCTGTGTATGTGGCTTCCTTGACTCCATAGGCAAGTGCTCCTGCCCCTATAAGCAGCTTGAACCCAAGACCTGCACCCCTTGGACCAGAGCCCATTCTGCTAGCCATTTGCCTCAACTGCCCTAGCAAACCCTGTAAAATGAGGGAGAGAAAAGAGAAAGCTCAAACAATGGCAGTTACAGGACAGTCAGACAGAGATTACATCAGTCACAGTGGTAGCTAGCTGGACTTTAAGAGCATGTGGAGCAGACTTCAAAATAAATTGTGTAACATCTACTACTAGCAAAATCTGTAGATATTGTTATGATGGCCTGATTAATCATTTGTGTGCAAACTTTTCCTTACAAGCCACAATGTTGAATGACATTTAAACTTACGATACCGGTAACGTTAGCACGGTTTTTCCTTTTGCTACTCAAAATTTGACAACATTTTCCACAAGAGGTTATTCTTTACCCGAGGTAGGCACAGGGGTAAAGTTTTTATCTTTGATATTCAATTAATGACAATGAAAGTGGTATATCTGGAATCAGGGCAGAATATAAAACTAATTTTACCTTGGTAAAACCATATAGAATACCACAGTTTGAGTCATAATACCAATAAAACCTTGATGGCAAACAGGGAAATGGTTCAAATTCACCATACAGGAATTTTAGAAATGGCTGTGTTTCATGTAAGCACACCTGGGGTGACGTTTTGACAACCGTGTAATATATTTGCCTGTATTTACCCCTCTAAAAATGAAATGCTAATTGACTGCTAATATGGCTAACAAATATGTACATATGCCATGATCTGGATGAGACTGCTGAATCGAGGCAAAGGGAAGAATCTCTGGATTAACTATCTAATGTCAGCTAAATGTAGTTGTGAATATATTGGCCAAATCTCTTTAAATGGACAATTCTGTAAACTGTCTTGTGCATGATTTGAACTGACAATAGAGCCCCACATAATACCCATAAAACCTAGAGGTCAAACAGGGAAATGGTTCCAATTGTTTTTCCACCATAAGGGATTTTAGAAACACTTAATATAAGGGCTGTGATTTGTGTAGCCTTACCCTGGCGTGACATTTTGATAACCATGTAAATCTCTCTCGGACAAGCTGACTTTCATCCTTATATTTGACTCCATTTACTTTCAGATAAAAAAAACTGCTAAATTGGCATCAACATAGAATTCATGCAAGACTACAAATCCCTGCAGGTCATCTCTAGCTGACACCTTTGCTAAATGTGTCAATTTAAAACTTGCACAAGACAGTGCACAGAATTGTCTATTTAAAGAAATGTAACCAATTGATGATTCATTACTACATTTAACTAACATTAGATAGAGATTCTTACATTTGGCTCGTTTCGGCAGTCTCAGCCATATCATGGCATTTGTAATTTTTAATGATAGCCACATTAGCGTTTCATTTTGGGGGAGTAAATACATCACCTTGACCGAGAGAGATTTACACGGTTATCAAAAGGTCATGCTAAGGTAAGCCTACACGAAACCCAGACCTAATTTGAAGTGTTTCTAAAATCACATATGGGGAAAAATGAATGGTGCCAAAAAACTATTGGAACCAAGTTTACTGTGGATATTTTGTCTCAAATTTCGAGCAGCAGGACAAACCAGTAGAGTATACTGTACTTTTATGCAACACTCTGGCTTGTAAGGAACATTTACGATTTTGCGCACACGTCTCGGGCTGTAACGATTTTTTACAGCCTGATTAATCAGACTAGTGTCATGTTATCTTCGTGGCAACCTTCAACTTCATCCTGTAATAATGGAAAATTACAAAACAAGTGGGTGTGGACTAACGTAGGTAACGTTAACTAGCAAAGATTCTCAAACGGATAAACTCGAGCTTGCAGTATACTTGCAGGATAATGTAGTTACTATCTATACGAATTGGTGTCTCAGTTATGAATGGTCTATCTCGCAAACCACTGTCTATCTTGCTAGTTAAGTCAGCTATCATTCTCATTCAAAAGCTAATGCTAGGTTGCATAGCTGGCTAACATGGTTGCTTCTACGGCGTTCCATTTGTTCAATATTGCACAAGACCAAGTTAATTGCCCAAATAATGTAGCTACTGTATTCGCTAGCTGCTTAAAAATGACGGTTTCAACTTACACCGGGCTCTTTATTCGCCATGCTTTGTTCTTGTTGGAAAACGTAACTTGAAGTGAATCGAAGGTCGCGTGTGTTGAAAGTAGCACTTCCTGTGGGTGGAGCATCATTGAAAAATGTAGGCTTTATTTATTTCAGCGAGCTAAACACACCTGCTGCTGCAAACAGAAGCTCAAAATGCACAGATTCCAGTATGATGCAATTCAGTATGCTAAAATTGTACAATTATTACAAAACGGAGGTAAAGCAATGGTCTCATTCTGAAATGTACAGAAGTTGAATTCACTGTAGACAATTACATTTTACACATTGCACATAAATGTGACTCAAATGTATCCAGTCCCTCCCTATATGGTCTATTGGCCCCTATGAGTCTCTAAAGCCTTGTTCACACTGGCAGTTTGAAGTAACACAAGTGTTCTGTATATAGCCGAATTTAATCTGATCTCTTTCCTGCAGTCTGAACAGCCAAAAAGCACATGCAATCAGATATTTCTAAACACATTTCAATCCACCTTCATAGGTCAAATCAAATTTTATTGCTCACAAACACGTGTTTAGCAGATGTTATTACGGGTGTAGCAAAATTGTGTTTCTTGCTCTGACAGTGCAGTAATATCTAACAATTAATATCTAACCATTTCACAACATATACCCAATACACACAAATCTAAGTAAAGGAATAGAATTAAGAATATATAAATATATGGACGAGCAATGTCAGAGCGGCATAGACTAAGATACAGTAGAATAGTATAGAATACAGTATATACATATGAGATTAGTCATGCAAGATATGAAAACATTATTAAAGTGACTAGTGTTCCATTTATTAAAGTGGCCAGTGATTTCAAGTCTATGTACATGTAACGGATGTGAAATAGCTAGCTAGTTAGCGGTGGTGCGCGCTAAATAGTGTTTCAATCGGCGATGTCTCACTTGCGCTGAGACCTTGAAGTAGTGGTTCCCCTTGCTCTGCAAGGGCAGCGGTTTTGTGGAGCGATGGGTAATGATGCTTTGTGGGTGACTGTTGTTGATGTGTGCCCAGGGTCCCTGGTTCGAGCCCGGGTATGGGCGAGGGGACGGTTTAAAGTTATACTGTTACATACACTACCGGTCAAAAGTTTTAGAACACCTACTCATTCAAGGTTTTTTCTTTATTTTTACTATTTTCTACATTGTAGAATAATAGTGATGACATCAAAACTATTAAATAGCACATATGGAATCATGTAGTATTCAAAAAAAGTGTTAAACCGATTCTTTAAAGTAGCCACCCTTTGCCTTTGACAGCTTTGCACACTCTTGGAATTCTCTCAAGCAGCTTCATGAGGTCGCACCTGGAATGCATTTCAATTAACAGGTGTGCCTGTGGAATTTCTTTCCTTATTGCTTTTGAGCCAATCAGTTGTCATGGACTCAAACGGTGGTATACAGAAGATGGCCCTATTTGGTAAAAGACCAACGACATATTATGGCAAGAACAGCTCAAATAAGCAAAGAGAAACAACAGTCCATCGTTACTTTAAGACATGAAGGTCAGTCTATCTGGAAAATGTCAAGAACTTTGAAAGTTTCTTCAAGTGCAGTCGCAAAAACCATCAAGCACTATGATGACACTGCCTCTCATGAGGACCGCCACAGGAAAGGAAGACCCAGAGTTAACTTTGCTGCAGAGGATAAGTGCATTAGTTACCAGCCTCAGAAATTGCAGCCTAAAAATAAATGCTTCAGGGTTCAAGTAACAGACACATCACAAGCATTTCGTTACACTCGCATTAATATCTGCTAACCGTGTGTAGGTGACCAATAAAATTGAATTTTGATTTGACATCAACATCAACTGTTCAGAGGAGACTGTGTAAATCAGATCTTCATGGTCGAATTGCTGCAAAGAAACCCCTACTAAAGGACACCAATAATAAGAAGAGACTTGCTTGGGCCAAGAACACGAGCATTGGACATTAGACTACTAGACTAGTAGAAATCTGTCCTTTGGTCTGATGAGTCCAAACTTGAGATTTTTGGTTCCAACCGCCATCTCTTTGTGAGATGCAGAGTAGGTGAACGGATGATCTCTGCATGTGTGGTTCCCACCGTGAAGCATGGAGGAGGAGGTGTGCTGGTGTTTCAAACCACCGTCAAATAAATACAATTTTATTGGTCACATACACATGTTTAGCAAATGTTATTGCGGGTATAGCGAAATTCAAATTTGAACAAGAAGGAGAGTGATGGAGTGCAATAACAATTGACCTGACCTCCACAATCCCCTGACCTCAAGCAAATTGAGATGGTGTGGGATGAGTTGGACCGCAGAGTGAAGGAAAAGCAGCCAATAAGTGCTCAGCATATGTGGGAACTCATTAAAGACTTGGAAAAGCATTCCGGGTGAAGCTGGTTGAGAGAATGCTAAGAGTGTGCAAAGCTGTCATCAAGGCAAAGGTTGGCTATTTGAAGAATCTCAAATATAAAATATATTTTGATTTGTTTAACACTTTTTTGGTTACTGTAACGGCCGTTGTTGGTGGAAGAAGGTGAGGACCAAAGTGCAGCGTGGTATGTGTCCATATTTATTAGAATGAACGCGGAAATAACCAAAATAACAAAGAGAAACGACCGAAAACCGTTCTGGCTGGTGCAGACATACAACAGACAACAGAAAATAATCACCCACGAAACACAATAGAAAACCCGGCTACCTAAATATGGTTCTCAATCAGGGACAACGATAGACAGCTGCCTATGATTGAGAACCATACCAGGCCAAACATAGAAATAGCAAATCATAGAAAAACTAACATAGACAACCCACCCGACTCATGCCCTGACCATACTAAAACAAAGACATAATCAAATAACTAAGGTCAGAACGTGACAGTTACTACATGATTCCATATGTGTTATTTCAATAGTGTTGATGTCTTCACTTTTATTCTACAATGTAGAAAATAGTAAAAATAAAGAAATACCCTTAAATGAGTAGGTGTTCTAAAACTTTTGACCGGTAGCGTATATAGGCAGCAGCCTCTATGTGCTAGTGATGGCTATTTAACAGTCTGGTGGCCTTGGCTGTTTTTCAGTCTCTCGGTCCCAGCTTTGATGCACCTGTATTGACCTCGCCTTCTGGATGAAAGTGGGGTGAACAGGCAGTGGCTCAGGTGGTTGTTGTCCTTGATCTTTTTGGCCTTCCTGTGATCTTTGGTGCTGTAGGTGTCCTGGAGGGTAGGTAGTTTGCCCCCTGTGATGTGTTATGCAGACCGAACCACCCTCTGGAGAGCCCTGCGATTGCGTGCGGTGCAGTTGCCACACCTAGCGGTGATACAGCCCGACAGGATGCTCTCAATTGTGCATCTGTAAAAGCTTGTGAGGGTTTTAGGTGCCAAGCCAAATTTCTTCAGCCTTCAGCCACTATCTGTTTGGATGGACAATTTTAGTTTGTCAGTGATATGTACACCTTCTCCACTGAGGTCCCGCCCTAAGAGCTAGAAGCAAGGCAGCCCTCTCTGTCGCTGCCATTTTAGCCATGGTGGTTTGAAATCAGATACAAATCTGATTCCTGCCATGCGACTTGTGTATGAATGGTCAGATCTGATTAATTGGCCCTCAAGTGGTTTGTAGACTTATTTGACATATCTTGTTACTTGCTAGCTACTCTGTTGATAGTTTGACAAGAACATGTGGTCGCTAACTTGTTAATTGTATGCAAACAAATCAGTGAATGTGCTAGCAAGCTAAACAGCTAGCTAGTTGCTTACTGTTGTTAGCCAAAAAGGTTTTGAAAGTTGGATCATCTTATCTTTTGAGGCTTTCAGTGTTCTTACACTATGATTTTGAACTTTCAAAGCAACTGGGAGACTTCCATGGCAGGCATAGAGTTGTTGTGCGTAAAACCAGTCTATTAATTCCAAATAATACAGTCAGTCCACCCTCAAAACACTAGCTTACTCGGGATTGTTTCATTATGCAGTTAAGCCTACTATCTATAGCTACAGTGCCTTGCAAAAGTATTCGGCCCCCTTGAACTTTGCGACCTTTTGCCACATTTCAGGCTTCAAACATAAAGATATAAAACTGTATTTTTTTGTGAAGAATCAACAACAAGTGGGACACAATCATGAAGTGGAACGACATTTATTGGATATTTCAAACTTTTTTAACAAATCAAAAACTGAAAAATTGGGCGTGCAAAATTATTCAGCCCCTTTACTTTCAGTGCAGCAAACTCTCTCCAGAAGTTCAGTGAGGATCTCTGAATGATCCAATGTTGACCTAAAATGACTAATGATGATAAATACAATCCACCTGTGTGTAATCAAGTCTCCGTATAAATGCACCTGCACAGTGATAGTCTCAGAGGTCCGTTAAAAGCGCAGAGAGCATCATGAAGAACAAGGAACACACCAGGCAGGTCCTAGATACTGTTGTGAAGAAGTTTAAAGCCGGATTTGGATACAAAAAGATTTCCCAAGCTTTAAACATCCCAAGGAGCACTGTGCAAGCGATAATATTGAAATGGAAGGAGTATCAGACCACTGCAAATCTACCAAGACCTGGCCGTCCCTCTAAACTTTCAGCTCATACAAGGAGAATACTGATCAGAGATGCAGCCAAGAGGCCCATGATCACTCTGGATGAACTGCAGAGATCTACAGCTGAGGTGGGAGACTGTCCATAGCACAACAATCAGTCGTATATTGCACAAATCTGGCCTTTATGGAAGAGTGGCAAGAAGAAAGCCATTTCTTAAAGATATCCATAAAAAGTGTTGTTTAAAGTTTGCCACAAGCCACCTGGGAGACACACCAAACATGTGGAAGAAGGTGCTCTGGTCAGATGAAACCAAAATTGAACTTTTTGGCAACAATGCAAAACGTTATGTTTGGCGTAAAAGCAACACAGCTGAACACACCATCCCCACTGTCAAACATGGTGGTGGCAGCATCATGGTTTGGGCCTGCTTTTCTTCAGCAGGGACAGGGAATATGGTTAAAATTGATGGGAAGATGGATGGAGCCAAATACAGGACCATTCTGGAAGAAAACCTGATGGAGTCTGCAAAAGACCTGAGACTGGGACGGAGATTTGTCTTCCAACAAGACAATGATCCAAAACATAAAGCAAAATCTACAATGGAATGGTTCAAAAATAAACAATACAGTTTTATATCTTTATGTTTGAAGCCTGAAATGTGGCAAAAGGTCGCAAAGTTCAAGGGGGCCGAATACTTTCGCAAGGCACTGTAGTTGTTTGGGCTATTTATATATGGGCTATGCACAGTGCAGTGATCTGTGAGCTGCTCTGACAGCTGGTGCTTAAAGCTAGTGAGGGAGATAAGTGTTTCCAGTTTCAGAGATTTTTGTAGTTCGTTCCAGTCATTGGCAGCAGAGAACTGGAAGGAGAGGCGGCCAAAGAGGAATTGGCTTTGGGGGTGACAAGTGAGATATACCTGCTGGAACGTGTGCTACGGGTGGGTGCAGCTATGGTGACCAGCGAGCAGAGATAAAGCGGGACTTTACCTAGCAGGGTCTTGTAGATGACCTGGAGCCAGTGGGTTTGGCGACGAGTATGAAGCGAGGGCCAGCCAACGAGAGCGTACAGGTCGCAGTGGTGGATAATAAATGGGGCTTTGGTGAAAAAACGGATGGCACTGTGATAGACTGCATCCAATTTGTTGAGTAGGGTGTTGGAGGCTATTTTGTAAAGGACATCGCCAAAGTCGAGGATCGGTAAGATGGTCAGTTTTACGAGGGTATGTTTGGCAGCTTGAGTGAAGGATGCTTTGTTGCGAAATAGGAAGCCAATTCTAGATTTAACTTTGGATTGGATATGTTCTATGTGAGTCTGGAAAGAGAGTTTACAGTCTAACCAGACACCTAGGTATTTGTTGTTGTCCACATATTCTTAATCAGAACCGTCCAGAGTAGTGATGCTGGACGGGCGGGCTGGTGCAGGCAGTGATCGGTTGAAGAGCATGCATTTAGTTGTATTTAAGAGCAGTTGGAGGCCACAGAAGGAGAGTTGTATGCCATTGAAGCTCGTCTGGAGGGTTGTTAACACAGTGTTCAAAGAAGGGCCAGCATTATACAGAATGGTGTCGTCTGCGTAGAGGTGGATCAGAGTCTCACCAGCAGTAAGAGCGACATCATTGATATAGAGTCGGCCCAAGAAGAGTCGGCCCAAGAATTGAACCCTGTGGCAACCGCAAAGAGACTGCCAGAGGCGCGGACAACAGGCCTTCAGATTTGACACACTGAACTCTGTCGGAGAAGTAGTTTGTAAACCAAGCGAGGCAATCATTTGAGAAACCAAGGCTGTTGAGCCTGCCGATAAGGATGTGGTGATTGACAGTCGAAAGCCTTGGCCAGGTCAATGAATTCGGTGCTATAATAATAATAATATAATATGTAATATGAATACCTGCGTAAACCCCACTATATTGCATTGGCGCCATGGTAGCCTTGACCACAGCATTTGTTTTCCGATATCCCCTAACTTTCAATCAGTTAAATTAGTTATTTTTCTATGCCTGAGGCACTTTTTCAGTCACCTTCCTGAAGCCCCCAAAAAAAGCACTCAGCTTCCTAGTACATATGGAAATTAAAAAGGTTTATGACAGACTTTTTGGAGTGTTACTGTCAAAATGATTGATTATATTTTGTAGAAATTGACATCGATGACAGGCGCATAGGCCCCCCAGAGCTTGTGGGTCCCTCCCGTCTTGCGGGGGCTGTAGGGGTGTCCAGTACAGTGCCTGGATTATTCATTATACTAATAAAGTCAGATGTAATCAACAAATACAATAGTCAGTTTAAAAAAGGTTAAGGGTACAAGACTGTGTACATATCTGGCTGTCTTGACAAAATCACTAGATAGCCCATCGAGCCAAGCGGGGAGAGGTTGCCCGTTGTCACAGTTCCAAGACTAGTCAGAAATGTCCAGCTAACCCTACGCCAATGACGCTGATGGATCTCAAAACTGAACTTGGACCGCGTTAAGTAGCAATGATATCCTTCGCCACTGTTGTCTTACGACACGACAGATAGCTTGATCCAGTCATGACTATTCAACAAAACAATAAATAATTTTCAAGTTTCTTTCAAGCAAATTTTCTAGTTACATGATTGTATAACTAGAAAAGGAGTTGAGGGTGCAGTATTGATCAATTCTGGCAAAGAAGACAAAAACTAGCTTCAGCTAGCCAGCTAGTTTAACCAGGAAAACCCCGGGGAAAACAAGCTCGGGACATAGTATAGCTGCACGCACATGCGCACAAGGTAGTTCCAGACACAGATTGTAGATTTTATGCCCTGATATCAGGAGCTGGTGGCAAAAAGTTTGGTTAAACAATTCAGAGATGATTTAAGGAGAGAGAATCGATATACAATCCTGAAATCAGCTGTAACTGTTGTCGTGGAAATTCTTACACAGGGACACCCAAAGTCAATCTTATATGAACCATTGTTTATTGTCAGTGCGCTGGAGAGGTTCCAACCAACTCAATGCACCATAGTACACATGTCAATCAGGAGCTCTTCCTTGGTAGACCCAGCAGTTGTCTTATAAACGGCTATACACAGAGTTATATTTGCATGATTCAGTATAATTCATTAATCATTACCGTTTTGTTTCATTCATGTGACAGACCAATACTGTTTCATAACATGTGATAGACCAATACCTCATGAGTCTTCTCTTCTCTAAGCTGAGACCTTGAAACTGAGATATCTTTTGTTTGTTTGAATCTCCGTCCATTCGGGACCCATGGCTAGGGTCCCCAGTCTGAGGTCGGTGGCGAGGGTCGCCGCTCTAAAGAGGCCACGGAGGCGGGCTAAGAGGCGGACAAGGACTATGGTGAAGTGGGGTCTACGTCCCGCACCAGAGCCGCCACCGCGGACAGACACCCACCCAGAACCCTCCCCTATAGGTGCAGGTTTTGCGGTCGGAGTCCGCACCTTTTGGGGGGGTACGTTCTGACCTTAGTTCTGTTATTATATCTTTGTTTTAGTATGGTCAGGGCGTGAGTTGGGTGGGTTGTCTATGTTCGTTTTTCTATAATTTGGGATTTCTGTGTTCGGCCTAGTATGGTTCTCAATCAGAGGCAGCTGTCAATCGTTGTCCCTGATTGAGAATCATACTTAGGTAGCCTGGTTTCACTTTTGAGTTGTGGGTGTTTATTTTCTGGTTAGTGTTGTGTTGCACCTTACAGGACTGTTCGTTGGTTGTTTATTGTTTTGTTTTCAGTGTTCATTAAAATATTTAAAATATGAACACTTACCACGCTGCGCATTGGTCCTCCTCTCTTTCGCCCGACGAAGAACGTTACAGTAATTCAATACTTCAAATGTTTCATGACTGTCAATCAACTAGGTATGATTAGGTATGATTCCGCATACCTAATTCCACATACAGCATTTTTATAAAAAAATGACCTTTATTCAGATTGCGAATTGTTAAAATGTTAATAGGACCTCCTTATAACGTTTTTCTGGGCATAGTAGTAAAGACATGTAATTTAATGGTATTTTTTAATATTATTACCTTTAAATTTGGCATGAACATAACCAGTCATGATGTTTTCATCTTATTGTCCAACAAATCACTTCAAAAAGTAGGCTTCCTGCGGATGTTTGTCCACTCCAAAGTAATTCCAGCATCCAAACAGTGCAGTGTGCACTCGCGCCATTTGATGAATGGAAAGACACATCCATTACAAAACATAAAAAAGTGAAATGACATTTGGTGATTGTCTATGGGTCTACACTCTTGTAGCCTGAATTAATTGATGCATCTTGCTGACAAAATGACCTTTTTTGGAGAGAAAAGTTGGGACACCTGAAAAGGGGCTGAGATACAGGACTGTCCCAGGATTACAAGTGCAGCCACATGGAAAAAATGTATTTAAACCATGACACAGATTTGAGGGTGTTCATTTAATTAGAATTAGCAGTACAAATGGCATTTTAATTAAACAAGTAGGAGAATGGTTATATTAGCATTAATAGCCCACTCTGCCTTTATTTTAATCAAGATTTCTCTGGAGACATAATAACAAGTGATTCATACCACCAGAGGGTGGAAGGGCACCTGTATCAGTGATTTTTACAGGATATACAGAGATGTACAGTAGCTCCCCATGTACTCTCTCAAGATTGTAGTTTTCTATACCACATATTGTATGACTATGTACAAAAACAAAATCACCTTATTTTTGTGCATATAAAAATCTTCTGATGGTATACAAAGTCTGCCAATCTTAAAATTGATATGGCCAAGGTAAGCAAGCCCGGATAAAATTAACAAACGTACAAAGAGGGAAAGACACAGGAGTGTAGTGGAAAAATTATAGAATATGATACTTGCGACTGGCAGCTTGCAAGCGCCTAGGCCCAGCGTGATGACTCAATCACAATTAATGACATTGTTTGGATGGCAGACCATCTGTGGGCTATCACACTGGTCAAACACACCTTATCTGTGGCTTTCTCGTGGGAGGGATGTTCCCACAAAACCCTGGGACACCATTGGAGTTGAAATCGTCAAAATGAATGTTACTATGTGAGTTAAATTGTCATGTTTGGATTGTTTCCAGAGCGACACATTTTGTTATGTTTTACTGTACTGTAAGTGCTATGGATTTATTATTACAGGGAAACTGTTATTTTGTTCAGCTGATGTCGGATAGTTCAAAGTGGAGCGACACAGTGGGTGCACTCCTATCATTTAAATTGAGTCGATTAGATTAGAATCTGGGTGTGTTGTTCCTGTCTATTGTTTTTACTAGCACAGTGCAAATAATTGTTAATTCAGGTTGGGGCTGAGTTCCTGCTTGAATTTGGTTAAAAGGACAATTAATTTCTTCATACTATGAGAAGTTGTTAGCAATCTCCTGTGTCTATCAGTAACCACATTAAGTCTTAGCCTATTGGTGATAGTCGTTTACTCCGAGTAGTTTGTAATGTATCATGTATTTCATGTACACTGTAATTGTTTGAGAGTTAATTATTTGTGACTAATAAATTATATTACTTAAATTGAGTAATATGCATTCCTCGTTTTACAGAGTAATTCCTTGATTGACTATACACTTATAATGTAGTAGGTCTATTGGTAGTTGTTATATACACTATACACATAGCATATGCTTGTGTACCACCTTGACATCCCTGATCTTTTTTTGGTTTGTTATTCGTTTATTTTTGTTATCAAGCCTTTATTTAACTAGGCAAGTCAGTTAAGAACAAATTCTTATTTAAAAGGACAGCCTACCACAAGGCAAAAAATGTAATAAAAATATAGGACAAAACACACATCAAGACAAGAAAGACACCACAACACTACATAAAGAGAGACCTAAGACAACAACATAGCATGGCAGCAACACATGATTTATTTGTATTTATTTTATTTAACCCTTATTTAACCAGGAAAGGCTCATTGGGATTTGAAATCTAATTTTCAAGAGCGCCCTGGCCAAGATAGGCAGCACAAAGTCATTACACAATTACAGACAGACAACATGAAAAACTACAGGTAATTTAGTAAAAAAACATAATTCACAAGAGTATAATAAAATCATAAAACAGCAAGTTAAAAACATTGACAGGTCAGGGAATCAGCCTCAAAATTCTTCATCAATGCTTTAAAAACACCAATCGGGACAAGATCTTCCAGTTTAAAAGTACATAAATGCCCTTTTACCAAATTCAGTTCAGACATTTGGAACAGTTTGCAGGATAAAGTCTTGCGAACGAAGAGAGTACCTACCACATTTCTGAACAATAAAAATGCCCAAATAAAATAGTAGTAAACCCAAAATGGCTTTGTAAATAAAAGTATACCAGTGACTGAGCCTACGAATGACTAGAGAAGGCCAGCCAACCCTGGTATATAATAAAGTTTGATCTCAAACACTGACCGAAAGCATTCATATGTAAAATATCCCCATAGTCTAGTATAGGCATGAATGTAGCTGATACTAGCCTCCTTCTGGCTTCAAAAGAAAACACAGCATGGTAGCAACACAACATGACAACAACATGGTAGAAACATAACATGGCAGCAGCACAACATGGTAGCAGCACAAAACATGATACAAACATTTTTGGGCACAGACAACAGCACAAAGGGCAAGAAGGTAGAGACAACAATGAGTCTTTGAATTAAGAGATAAAACGGTCCAGTTGGAGTGTTTTTTGCAGGCGACCCAGGGATGTGTGTGCTTTGGGAACCTTTAACAGATTGTGACTGGCAGAACGGGTGTTGTATGTGGAGGATGAGGACTGCAGTAGGTATCTCAGATAAGGGGGAGTGAGGCCTAAGGGGGTTTTATAAATAAGCATCAACCAGTGGGTCTTGTGATGGGTATACAGAGATGACCAGTTTACAGAGTAGTATAGAGTGCAGATCTGCTTGTCTCAAATTAATACTAGATTATTGGTCACCAGGATTAGTTATTTGATTCTAGTCTCTTAATAATTGCATAATGGTGCAAGTTAGACACATGTTCATTATAGTCATACTAAGTGGTGACGCAAGGCTCGTTACCTTCACAAGATCCTCTAGAGACTCACAGAGCCTGTTGCATTGATTCACATAATAATGGAGTCAGATGAATAAATGTAGTTTATGATTATATTCAACATCATTTCTACATAATGGTTGGATCATTTCCATCCAACTACAGGAGGACTATCCGTACCAAACTTTTAAGTTGTATTTCCCGGTACTAGCATTTCATCCCATCCTAAAGGTTTAGACATGATACATTCCACAAACAAAGTATGGTCCACAGATCTAACTGAATCTGAACAACCTTAAGGATCAGTGTTTCACTAGTGGGACAAATTCCGGTGAAACTGGAGGGCGCGGAATTCAAATAAATAATCATACATATTATGGATTTTAAACATTTGTGTACATATACGTGTCTTATATCGGATGAAAGCTTAAACTATTGTTAATCTAACTGCACTGTCCGGTTTACATTAGCTATTACAGCGAAAACATGCCATGCGATTGTTTGAGGACGACGCCCCGCATCAAAATATTTTTCCACCGGCTCAAGTTTCATACATTCACATATAACAATAAAATATTCACTTACTTTTTGAAAATCGTCCTCTGATTTGTCATCCAAGGGGTCCCAGCTATAACATGTAGTGTCATTTTGTTAGATAAAATCCTTCTTTATATCCCAAAAAGTCAGTTTAGTTGGCGCCATCGATTTGAGTAATCCACTCGATCAACTTGCAGAGAAACGAATCCGAAAATCTACCCCTAAACTTTGTTTCAACAAGTCAAACTACATTTCTATTTACTCCTCAGATACCCTAAAATGTAATCAAACTATAATATTTATTTCAGAAAGAAGTATGTTCAATAGGAAACTAATTTTAGCAGGCGCATAATGTCTTCAAGGCGCAACCAAACACAAATTTCCAAGACAGTGTCCCTCAACTAAAACTGTTATTTCTTATTCATTTTTGAAATTACAAGCATGAAACCTTGAACATAGACTGCTGACACCGTGTGGAAGCTGTTATAGAAATTGCATCCAGAGAGCCAATTTTCAATATGACCTTTCTCTTGAATTTCTAAGAGGATGGTCTCTCATTTAGGATTTTCTCCTACCATATCTATTGTGTTATATTCTCCTACATTATTTTAACATTTCTACAAACTTCAAAGTGTTTTCTTGCATATCCTGGCTTCAGGGCCTGAGCTATAGGCAGTTTACTTTGGGCATGTCTGTCACGTTCTGACCTTTATTTCCGTTGTTTTGTCATTATTTAGTATAGTCAGGGCGTGAGTTGGGGTGGGCAGTCTATGTTTGTTTTTCTATGATTTTGGGATTTGTATGTTTCGGCCTAGTATGGTTCTCAGAGGCAGGTGTCATTAGTTGTCTCTGATTGAGAATCATACTTAGGTAGCCTGGGTTTCATCATTTGTTTGTGGGTGATTGTCTATGTTGATTGCTTGTGTCAGCACAGTTCTCATTAGCTTCACGGTCGTTATTTCGTTTATTGTTTTTGTATAGTGTGTTTCAGTGTTCAGTGTTTTCTTTATTAAATATCAAGATGAACACAAACCACGCCACATTTTGGTCCTCCGATCCTTCTCGCCTCTCCTCTTCAGATGAAGAGGAGGAAGACCGTGACAACGTCATTCAGGCAGGAAGTGGGAGAAAAAAGGGGCCAAGCCCTAAGAAGTTTTAAAACCAGTTATGCATTAGGGGTCGCTATTCATTTTTGGATGAAAAACATTCCCGTTTTAAACAAGATATTTTGTCACGAAAAGATGCTCGACTATGCATATAATTGACAGCTTTGGAAAGAAAACACTGACGTTTCCAAAACTGCAAAGATATTGTCTGTGAGTGCCACAGAACTGATGTTACAGGCGAAATCCAGATAAAAATCCAACCAGGAAGTGCAGCATTTTTTGAAACCACCTCATGCCAATGACTCCTTATATGGCTGTGGATGAGCTACGAATGAGCTTACGCTTTCCACGTATTCCCCAAGGTGTCTACAGCATTGTGACGTCTTTTTAGACATTTCCATTGAAGAATGGCCGTAAGGGACCATATATAGCATGTGGTCACATGGTGTCTCCCGCAGAAAATCTTGCGTAAAATACTGAGGTAGCCATTTTTCCAATCGCTTCTTATGAGAAACCAATTGCCTCGACGGATATATTATCGAATATATATGTTTAAAACACCTTGAGGATGGATCCTAAACAACTTTTGCCGTGTTTCTGTCGATAATATGGAGCAAATTTTGAAAAAAGTTGGCCGTTATAGTTGCAGCATTTTCCGGTCGATTTCTCAGCCAAGCACGATGAAGAAACAGGAGCTATTTCGCCTACAAAAATAATATTTTTGGAAAAAAGGAACATTTGCTATCTAACTGGGAGTCTCCTGAGTGAAAGCATCTGAAGTTCTTCAAAGGTAAATTATTTAATTTGGTTGCTTTTCTTATTTTCGTGAAAATTTTGCCTGCTGCCAGCAGAGCTAGCATAGCATTATGCCATGATAAACTTACACAAATGCTTGTCTAGCGTTGGCTGTAACGCATATTTTGAAAATCTGAAATGACAGTGTTGTTAACAAAAGGCTAAGCTTGTGTTTGAATATATTTATTTCATTTCATTTGGGATTTTCATGAATAGGAAAAGTATTTATGTCCGCTGCGTCATGCAAATTAGTTTGAGGCTATGATTACGCTCCCTGATCCGGTATTGCTCGTCGCAAGAAGTTATGGAACCGAAAATGTAAAAATATGACCTTGGCATCTCGTAATGCGAACCATAAATGTATACATTTTAAATTTGTTCACAGACTGTATTTAACACCAAGGAAAAGTTTTACGATGAAATTGGCCCCAAATCCCAACTGTTCCCTGTGTCCCCTAATTCAGGTTGGCACATTCCTTGATATGATGTGGGAGTGCCCTGCAGTTAAAAGCTTCTGGTACAAAGTTATTTCAAAGGGCATGAATATAAATATTCAATGTTGTTGCTTCTGCTATGTTACTTAGCTCCTTGAATGTCTCAATCAGAGATGATTACTACTGGCAGGCAGCACCGCCGCAAACAATATGTTGGCTTTTAGATGGCAATCACCCCACTCTCTCCCAATCCGCCAGTGGATACAGTTACTTTCAGAAGTTATAGCATTAGAATTATCGACAGCAAAAATGAATGGAACATTTGAGGCCTGGAAAAATATACTTGACTCTGTAAAAAATAATCTCAGCTAAACACATAAATAAACCATCTATAAAGCCCAACTCATACATACATTACAGTGCCTTGCGAAAGTATTCGGCCCCCTTGAACTTTGCAACCTTTTGCCACATTTCAGGCTTCAAACATAAAGATATAAAACTGTATTTTTTTGTGAAGAATCAACAACAAGTGGGACACAATCATGAAGTGGAACGACATTTATTGGATATTTAAAACTTTTTTAACAAATCAAAAACTGAAAAATTGGGCGTGCAAAGTTATTCAGCCCCCTTAAGTTAATACTTTGTAGCTCCACCTTTTGCTGCGATTACAGCTGTAAGTCGCTTGGGGTATGTCTCTATCAGTTTTGCACATCGAGAGACTGAATTTTTTTCCCATTCCTCCTTGCAAAACAGCTCGGGCTCAGTGAGGTTGGATGGAGAGCATTTGTGAACAGCAGTTTTCAGTTCTTTCCACAGATTCTCGATTGGATTCAGGTCTGGACTTTGACTTGGCCATTCTAACACCTGGATATGTTTATTTTTGAACCATTCCATTGTAGATTTTGCTTTATGTTTTGGATCATTGTCTTGTTGGAAGACAAATCTCCGTCCCAGTCTCAGGTCTTTTGCAGACTCCATCAGGTTTTCTTCCAGAATGGTCCTGTATTTGGCTCCATCCATCTTCCCATCAATTTTAACCATCTTCCCTGTCCCTGCTGAAGAAAAGCAGGCCCAAACCATGATGCTGCCAACACCATGTTTGACAGTGGGGATGGTGTGTTCAGCTGTGTTGCTTTTACGCCAAACATAACGTTTTGCATTGTTGCCAAAAAGTTCAATTTTGGTTTCATCTGACCAGAGCACCTTCTTCCACATGTTTGGTGTGTCTCCCAGGTGGCTTGTGGCAAACTTTAAACGACACTTTTTATGGATATCTTTAAGAAATGGCTTTCTTCTTGCCACTCTTCCATAAAGGCCAGATTTGTGCAATATACGACTGATTGTTGTCCTATGGACAGAGTCTCCCACCTCAGCTGTAGATCTCTGCAGTTCATCCAGAGTGATCATGAGCCTCTTGGCTGCATCTCTGATCAGTCTTCTCCTTGTATGAGCTGAAAGTTTAGAGGGACGGCCAGGTCTTGGTAGATTTGCAGTGGTCTGATACACCTTCCATTTCAATATTATCGCTTGCACAGTGCTCCTTGGGATGTTTAAAGCTTGGGAAATCTTTTTGTATCCAAATCCGGCTTTAAACTTCTTCACAACAGTATCTCGGACCTGCCTGGTGTGTTCCTTGTTCTTCATGATGCTCTCTGCGCATTTAACGGACCTCTGAGACTATCACAGTGCAGGTGCATTTATACGGAGACTTGATTACACACAGGTGGATTGTATTTATCATCATTAGTCATTTAGGTCAACATTGGATCATTCAGAGATCCTCACTGAACTTCTGGAGAGAGTTTGCTGCACTGAAAGTAAAGGGGCTGAATAATTTTGCACGCCCAATTTTTCAGTTTTTGATTTGTTAAAAAAGTTTGAAATATCCAATAAATGTCGTTCCACTTCATGATTGTGTCCCACTTGTTGTTGATTCTTCACAAAAAAATACAGTTTTATATCTTTATGTTTGAAGCCTGAAATGTGGCAAAAGGTCGCAAAGTTCAAGGGGGCCGAATACATTCGCAAGGCACTGTATATATACAGATATACTGTATACCTATTTTCATATTTTGTACTCTCTTTGATTTCAGGCCCACAGTGAAGGGGTGGTATGGGGAAGGGTTTTTCTCTGGTCACCGGGAGGGGGACCTAAGTACTTTTTGAAAATGATTGCCTGTGTGATTTGAGCCCCTCAAAAAAAAGGTAAAAAATTATAAAAAGTTGTTCACAAAAGAAAACACAATGTCTGTCAACAGTATAAATACTTAATAGAACTGCAATACAGAACTCCGATATGCTCTGAATCTAGGCAGAGAGCGGTATTGGTGTGTATTCTCCGAAAGTAGTTATTCTAGGGCAAATCTGAAAAAAAAAAAATTGAATCCAGATTCCTGGAGACATAATATTAAGTTATGCATATCCTTAGAGGGTGGACGGGGACCTGTTGGAGTGATCTTGACCTAATAGACAGATCACCTGCAGAGATGGCGCACCTTATGTACTCACCTATGTTTATACCTGGTTATCACTAGGTATGACCATGTACAACATCTAAATTGCCTTTCATTTATGCTTAGTTGCAGTCAAAACAGTTCATAAACATCTGTCAGTTGTCACGTGTGCTCCCTCTCCGGCCTCTAGGTCACCAGGCTGCTCGTTATGGCGCACACCTGTCACCATCGTTACACGTACCTGTGCTTCATCACTCACCTGGACTCCATCCCTTCCTTGATTACCTGCCCTATATATGTCACTCCCTTTGGTTCCTTCCCCAGGCTGATACCCATCTGTTCGTTGTTTGTGTTTCTTGTTTTGTATTATGTTTATTTTTTATTTTTTAAACACTCACTCCCTGAACATGCTTCCCGACTCTCAGTGCACATCATTACATCAGTGGTATGAATACTTGGTAGAACTGAAGAAATCAGCAACCCTCTAAATGTACACATAGTGCTCTATTGGTATCAGACCTCAGGATAAGACCCAGATGCAGACAGTTTGTGGTAACAAAAAATGTATTACAAAAACAGGGGGTAGGGAAATTATAGGTCAAGGGCAGGCAGAGGTCAGTAATCCAGAGCAGTCCGAAAGGTACAGATCGGCAGACAGGGTCAGGGCAGGCAGAGGTCAGTAATCCAGGGCAGTGTCACAAGGTAAAGGATGGCAGGCAGGCTCAGGGAGACAGAGGGCTGTGAGACAGATCCTTGATCTATGAAACGTGGGATGTATACAGAGAGTGCGGGGCAACAGAAGACAAACAGCAGAGGAGCTAAGGATCTTGGAAATGGGGAAAGGGCAGATAAAACGGGGGGAAAGTTTGCGGGACTCTACCCGGAGGGGCAGATCCCAAGTAGACAGCCGGCTCCAGGTGGTGGGGTTGGCCGAGACGAGGCACCGAAGAGTCATCTCCAGGTCCTGATTGGCCATTGGATTGGGGATGAAATCCAGGGGACAGGCAAGCCGACGACCCAATGAGTGTGCAGAACGCTTTCCAGAACCGGGATGAGAACTGAGGACCACGGTCGGAAACCATGTTTTTTTATTTCACCTTTATTTAACCAGGTAGGCTAGTTGAGAACAAGTTCTCATTTACAACTGCAACCTGGCCTAGATAAAGCATAGCAGTGTGAACAGACAACAACACAGAGTTACACATGGAGTAAACAATAAACAAGTCAATAACACAGTAGAGAGAAAAAAAATAGTCTTTATACATTGTGTGCAAAAGGCATGAGGAGGTAGGCGAATAATTACAATTTAGCAGATTAACACTGGAGTGATAAATGATCAGATGGTCATGTGCAGGTAGAGATACTGGTGTGCAAAAGAGCAGAAAAGTAAATATATAAAAACAGTATGGGGATGAGGTAGGTAAATTGGGTGGGCTATTTACCGATGGACTATGTACAGCTGCAGTGATCGGTTAGCTGCTCAGATAGCAGATGTTTGAAGTTGGTGAGGGAGATAAAAGTCTCCAACTTCAGCGATTTTTGCAATTCGTTCCAGTCACAGGCAGCAGAGAACTGGAAGGAAAGGCGGCCAAATGAGGTGTTGGCTTTAGGGATGATCAGTGAGATACACCTGCTGGAGCGCGTGCTACGGGTGGGTGTTGCCATCGTGACCAGTGAACTGAGATAAGGCGGAGCTTTACCTAGCATGGACATGTAGATGACCTGGAGCCAGTGGGTCAGCCGACTAGAGCATACAGGTCGCAGTGGTGGGTGGTATAAGGTGCTTTAGTAACAAAACGGATGGCACTGTGATAAACTGCATCCAGTTTGTTGAGTAGAGTATTGGAAGCTATTTTGTAGATGACATCGCCGAAGTCGAGGATCGGTAGGATAGTCAGTTTTACTAGGGTAAGTTTGGTGGCGTGAGTGAAGGAGGCTTTGTTGCGGAATAGAAAGCCGACTCTAGATTTGATTTTAGATTGGAGATGTTTGATATGAGTCTGGAAGGAGAGTTTACAGTCTAGCCAGACACCTAGGTACTTATAGATGTCCACATATTCTAGGTCGGAACCATCCAGGGTGGTGATGCTAGTCGGGCGTGCGGGTGCAGGCAGCGAACAGTTGAAAAGCATGCATTTGTTTTTACTGGCGTTTAAGAGCAGTTGGAGGCCACAGAAGGAGTGTTGTATGGCATTGAAGCTCGTTTGGAGGTTAGATAGCACAGTGTCCAAGGAAGGGCCAGAAGTATACAGAAATTGCCCGCAGCAAGAGCAACATCATTGATATATACAGAGAAAAGAGTCGGCCCGAGAATTGAACCCTGTGGCACCCCATAGAGACTGCCAGAGGACCGGACAACATGCCCTCCGATTTCACACACTGAATTCTGTCTGCAAAGTAGTGGTGAACCAGGCAAGGCAGTCATTAGAAAAACCGAGGCTACTGAGTCTGCCGATAAGAATATGGTGATTGACAGAGTCGAAAGCCTTGGCCAGGTCGATGAAGACGGCTGCACAGTACTGTCTTTTATTGATGGCGATTATGATATTGTTTAGTACCTTGAGCGTGGTTGAGGTGCACCCGTGACCGGCTCGGAAACCAGATTGCACAGCGGAGAAGGTACGGTGGGATTCGAGATGGTCAGTGATCTGTTTGGGTCCAGGGTGTCTCCCCCTTTAAAGAGGGGGATGACTGTGGCACCTTTCCAATCCTTGGGGATCTCAGACGATATGAAAGAGAGGTTGAACAGGCTGGTAATAGGGGTTGCGACAATGGCGGCGGATGGTTTCAGAAATAGAGGGTCCAGATTGTCAAGACCAGCTGATTTGTACGGGTCCAGGTTTTGCAGCTCTTTCAGAACATCTGCTATCTGGATTTGGGTAAAGGAGAAGCTGGGTAGGCTTGGGCGAGTAGCTGCGGTGGGGGCAGAGCTGTTGGCCGAGGTTGGAGTAGCCAGGAGGAAGGCATGACCAGCCGTTGAGAAATGCTTGATGAAGTTTTCGATTATCATGGATTTATCAGTGGTGACCGTGTTACCTAGCCTCAGTGCAGTGGGCAGCTGGGAGGAGGTGCTCTTGTTCTCCATGGACTTTACAGTGTTCCAGAACTTTTTGGAGTTAAATTTCTGCTTGAAAAAGCTGGCCTTTGCTTTCCTGACTGACTGCGTGTATTGGTTCCTGACTTCCCTGAACAGTTGCATATCGCGGGGACTATTCAATGCTATTGCAGTCCGCCACTGGTCGAGGGCAGTCAGGTCTGGAGTGAACCAAGGACTATATCTGTTCTTAGTTCTGCATTTTTTGAACGGAGCATGCTTATCTAAGATGGTGAGTAAGTTACTTTTAAAGAATGACCAGGCATCCTCAACTGACGGGATGAGGTCAATATCCTTCCAGGATACCCAGGCCAGGTCGATTAGAAATGCCTGCTCACAGAAGTGTTTTAGGGAGCGTTAGGTGGTCGTTTGACTGCGGACCCGCAGCGGATACAGGCAATGAGGCAGTGATCGCTGAGATCCTGATTGAAGACAGCGGAGGTGTATTTGGAGGGCCAGTTGGTCAGGATAACGTCTATGAGGGTGCCCTTGTTTACACATTTAGGGTTGTACCTGGTGGGTTCCTTAATGATTTGTGTGAGATTGAGGGCATCTAGCTTAGATTGTAGGACTGCCGGGGTGTTAAGCATATCCCAGTTTAGGTCACGTAACAGAACAATCTCTGAAGCTAGATGGGGGACGATCAATTCACAAATGGTGTCCAGGGCACAGCTGGGAGCTGAGGGGGGTCGGTTGCAGGCGGCAACAGTGAGAGACTTATTTCTGGAGAGAGTATTTTTTTAAATTAGTAGTTCGAACTGTTTGGGTATGGACCTAGAAAGTATGGCATTACTTTGCAGGCTATCTCTGCAGTAGACTGCAACTCCGCCCCCTTTGGCAGTTCTATCTTGACGGAAAATGTTATAGTTGGGTGTGGAAATCTCCGAATTTTTGGTGGCCTTCCTAAGCCAGGATTCAGACACGGCAAGGACATCAGGTTTGGCAGAGTGTGCTAAAGCAGTGAGTAAAACAAACTTAGGGAGGAGGCTTCTGATGTTGACATGCATGAAACCAAGGCTTTTTCAATCACAGAAGTCAACAAATGAGGGTGCCTGGGGACATGCAGGGCCTGGGTTTACCTCCTCTCCACCGGAAGTCCATGGATCCGGAAGACGTTCTACACCATGAGCTGGGCCGTCTCCTTGGCTGAAGTTAGCTTGGGAGGGGGATGAAATGGTCTGTTTTTAGAAAACCTGTCCACCACTGCGAGGATAGTGGTATTGCCATCAGGTGGAGGGAGACCAGTGACGAAGTCCAGGGATATATGTGACCAGGGATGGTGAGGGACAGAAAGAGGTTGAAGGAGGCCAGCCAGAGCTTGCCGAGGAGTCTTGTTCTGAGCACAGACAGTGCAGGCGGCGACGAACGCGGAGACGTCCGGAACCATGGTGGGCAACCAAAAGCTTTGTAGCACAACGGCCAGGGTCCGACAGGAGACGCTGGAGGGCTTGTCGGTCGTGGAGAAAGTGTTCTTGAGACGAGTGTGAAAAGACGAGGATGTTGTTGAGGAACACAAACCGTTCAGCATATCCCAGAGAACATCATTAACCAGGGCCTGGAACACAGCAGGAGCATTGGTCAAACCGAATGGCATCACCAGGTATTCATAGCGTCCACTAGCAGTGTTGAAGTCTGTCTTCCACTTGTCACCTTCCCATATCCGTACCAGGTGGTAGGCGTTCGGCAGGTCTGACTTAGAGAAGATAGTGGCCCCCTGGAGCCACTCGAAAGCCGAGGCGATGAGTGGCAGCGGGTAGCGGTTCCTAACCGTGATGTCATTGAGGCCCCGGTAGTCCATGCACAGGCGCAGAGTTTTGTCCTTCTTCTTCACAAATTAGAACCCTGCGCCGGCGGGGGAGGCAGAAGGATGGATACCCCTTGCAGCCAGGGAGTCCTCGATGTACGTCTCCATAGCCTTGGTCTCCGGATCCGACAGTGAATACAGCTGTCCCGGGGGTGGTGTAGTGTCCAGGAGTAGGTCGATCCCGCAGTGATAAGGTCGATGCGGAGGAAGCAAAGTGACCCCGGCCTTGCTGAAAACCTCCCGGAGATCCTGGAACTCTGCAGGAACAGAGGAGAGGTCCGAGGCTTCTTCCAAGCCTACAGGAAGACGTCCCGGGGAAGGCTGCGCCGACTTTAGGCAATGGGCGTGGCAGAACGGGCTCCAGCCCACAATAGTACCAGCAGTCCAGTTGATAAGGGGATTGTGGCGCTGGAGCCAAGAAAACCCCAATACAACAGGAACCTGAGGAGATTTGATGAGCATAAACTGTATAGACTCACTGTGGTTCCCGGGAACATGCAGGTGGATAGGAGTAGTTTTGTGGGTAACCCTGCCTATAGAGCACCCATCCAGTGCTCTAACGTCCAGGGGACTGGAGAGGGGCTGAGTGGGGATGCCCAGCTCAGACACCAGTGTGGCGTCCATGAAACTCTTGTCAGCCCCAGAATCAATAAGAACCCGGAGAGATTTAGACTGGTCACCTCACAGCAGGATGGCATGGAGAGAGGTTTGTGTAAGGGGAGAATAAAAACTCTCCTTATGGCCCACCAGAGTATTCGTACCTACTGATGAGCCCGATCTCTTTAAAGGACAGGTAGACACATAATGACCGGTACTTCCGCAATACAGACAACTCTGGGTCTGCATAAGCATTCGGCTGGAGCCTCTGAGAAAAGAGTCGGCAGACCTCTGAGACTCTCGGGGGAACTCGGGTAAGCTCAGATCCTCTTGGGGACGTAGATGCCAGGGACTTCCGGAGTTCCTTAGAGGCAATGTGGGATCCTTGGGCAAAGGATTGGGACCAAAATCCGACCTCCTCTCCCTCCTACATTCCCGTAACCGCCCATCGAGCTGGACGGTCAAGGCGATAAGAGAATCGAGATCCATAGGCAGCTCCAGGGCTGCGAGCTCGTCCTTAACCACCTCAAATAATCTATGAAGGAATGTGTTGAACAGGAATTCCGGGTTCCAGGCACTCTCGGCAGCCGACGTGCGGAAATCAACTGCATAGTCCGCCACACTGCGGCAGTCTTGGCGAAGCTGGAGTAACTTCAGTGCATCCTCTCTCCCGGACAACGGAGAATCGAAAACCTTTTTCACCTCAGCCACAAACTGCTCCAGGCTGAAACACACGGCAGATTGTTGTTCCCACACTGCAGTAGCCCAGGCGAGAGCCCTCCCGGACATTAGCATTATGAGATAGGCTATCTTCGAGCAGTCCAAGGGGAAGGACGAGGGCTGCAGCTCGAAGATGAGGGAACACTGGGAGAGAAACGCCTGAGAGGTTTCTGCCTGTCCCGCGAAGCGTTCCGGAGGAGGTAAGCAGGGTTCTCAGGAAGCCGGGGTGGCCTGGAGAGATGCACTGCTGACAGCGGTGTTGCTGGGGGGCTGGGAGGCTACTGTCGTGGCCGGCGGCCTCACAGATAATCAGCGGAATTGCTCCAGCAATGAATTCAAGGCACAGTCATGGCATTCTGCCAAGGCCTGGAATCCATTCATAAGACCTCAGAGTAACTCCTCGTGTCTCCCAATCGTGGCTCCTTGGGAGGAGATGGCGTTGTGGAGCTGGTACCGAGTCTGCTGGGTCAGTCATGACCAGTTCGTACTATCAGACCTCAGGATAAGACCCAGATGCAGACAGTTCGAAGTAACAAAAGTTTATTACAAAAACAGGGGGCAGGCAAAGTCCGAAAGGTACAGAACAGCAGGCAGGCTCAGGGTCAGGGCAGGCAGAGGTCAGTAATCCAGGGCAGTCTCACAAGGTACAGAACGGCAGGCAAGCTCACGGTCAGGGCAAACAGAATGGTCGAAACCGGGAAAACTAGAAAACAGATTAGAGAGAAAAACAGGAGTATGGGAAAGACGCTGGTAGGCTTGACGAGACAAGACGAACTGGCAACAGACAAACAGAAAACACAGGTACATAAGGGATAATGGGGGAAATGGACGACACCTGGAGGAGGTGGAGACAAGCACAAGACAGGTGAAATGAATCAGGGTGTGACAATTGGTGTATATTCTCTCCCAAATAAGTTATTCTACAGGCAATGTTTTATAAATATCAGAATTCCTATAATATTCTCAAAAATTCTGTATGTGCAACCTATTGTGGTATTTGGGTTGCTATAACATTTGATTTGAAGTGACTTTTGAGGATTTGGGCATGCTTTTTTAAGCATCCTGCCATAGGCCCTTCCACTCCAATTGCTTCACTAGGAGCAATGCTAATGCTGGATGTGGGGTAAGTAGATTAATAAAACTAAATCATATTTTTGGTCATTGACTCTCAGGATCAATGGATAAATTAAGTGTATTTCAAATTCTGGTGTACTGCAGTCATTTTTACCACAAAAATAGGATCACTTTTTAGCTTTAGCTTTTTATATGTGGATACTTATGTGGATTGTACTTTGGCAAAAAGCTGCACATTATTTAAGGGAAACATTTATATTTTTGTTTTACAGAATATGTAAATTAAAGTTACTTAAGTCTGTTTTTTGTCTAATGATGTTTTGATAAGAATTGAGTTTATATTTAGCTATGATTGTTGTTTTCTCAAATAGTTTCTTCTTGGGGTCAAAATGACCCCCAAAATGACATACAGTATTTCAGTATGTGAAATACTGTATGTTGATAGTATGAGGGTTAAGGCCTGCAGTGTGAACAAGGCATAATTAATAGGTTAATGTAATAGGTTATTGTCATCAGTGCTTAGTTACAGAATGTGTAAGAAAAGGCCCCGTGAAGGTGCTTCAACTCAGTTTTTGACCTTGGCGAGTATAGTGCTGCAGGTCTAGGCAGTTTGAGCATGTGCTAAATTATGGATGATGTAGATTTGCATATGAAAAGTGCTGATATTTGGAAAAGTGCTGATGTAATGCAGTTTACACTGTAGCAATGTGGTATCTAGTCTAGAGAATGACTTACCTGGTTGAATAAAGGCAAAATAAATACATACTGCTGGAAAATAATGTGAGAGATAAGAGGCAGATTCATACACAAGGAGAAAAGGGCAGGTAGGATGATCCTATCTTTCCAACGAATGACTAGTAGAACACAATTGACAGTACACAACATTTTGGGTTTGCATTTTGATTTTACACCCTGAAAATGTTGATATGACAATATGTGTTGACTTCTCATCTACAGGACATGGCAGCACACCACTGTAGGCAGACAATGGTTGCAGTCCAATTCTCTACCTTACAGTGAAGTCATAGCTATACTGAACAGAACACTTGATTTGCCTGCCCTTTATGGCAATATTCCTTTCTTTAAAAACGTTCTGAACAATGTTACAGGTAAGAGTGCACCTGATTTAGACATGGTCACCTAGTCTAGTGCTCTGTGGTCCCAATTCAGCACCATGTCGCTGTCCTCAAGTGCTGCACAGTCTCTATGGAGCTCAAAAAAATTCAGCATAGTGGTGCTGTATGTCAATGCATGGACTCATGCTGAACGGGGTTATGATACTGATGGTTTGTAAGGTTGTGGCTAGATTTGGGTTACCGAGTGGCGCAGTGGACTAAGGCACTGCAGCTCAGTGCTAGAGGCGTCACTACAGACCCTGGTTAGATTCCAGGCTGTATCTCAACCTCCCATTATTGGGAGTCCCATAGGGCAGCGCACAATTGGCCTAGGCCATCGTTGTAAATAAGAATCTGTTCTTAATTGACTTACCTAGTCAAATAAAGGTTAAATAAATGGAGTACAACTCTGTCTAGTTGTCGCGTCAGGGGTTTAACAGCAGTTGACAACTGTAGCATTTTAGCCAAGCCTAACCCTTTTCCTAACCTTAACCTCATTCTTGTAACCTACTACATTAATTCTCTTAATCTGCTGCATTAACTCTCCTAATCTGCTGCGCTAGTTCTCCTAACCTGCTACATGAAGTAATTTCGGTCCTTAGCTGGGTTAGGTTTAGCTAAAAAATACATCAGTCCCAACAAAACATCAGGGTCATCACAGCTCCAGTCATACACACACACCTGATACCAACTTTACTTAATTGTCTACAACATGTTTACTCTGTGTCTGCTACGTGTTCTCATTCAGATGTAGGCCAAGGTGTCCGAAATGTCTATATTTTTTTACTCTCCTAAATAAAGGATGCTTTTACTTCATGAGCGAGAGCTGCACTTGTTCTCTCCAGACACGGTCACAAAAATAGATTTTGAAAGACTGTACAAGGACACAATCATAAGAAATAACTTTCATTTGGAAAACCTACATATCATGACCCTAAGCCTAGATTCAATCCAGACTGCAGAAGATGTGCTGTAAAGGAGTGTACGTTCACTAATGTCTTTAGTCTTACACATTTTTTTGTCTAAACTCTCGGTAAGAAGAATGTCAGCAACTCCAGTTCCAGTTATGATGTTTAATTACATATTATTTGTTCATGAGCAAAGACATTTGGTTTCTGGTAGTACAGAATTAAGATGATTTTGTAAAATATCGGGTTATCACCAATAGTACAATATTACAATGAAGTAACATAACTGCTAGAGTACAATAATATGTCACATTAACAATGACAGTTATAATTGAGTCAGTGATTCACATAGGGAAACCATAACTGTAAAGCTCCACAAGGGGGCAGGGCAGAGCTATAACTAAACAGGCCAAATGGCTTTCAGCGTGGAGCTGACAGCAACTTCAAACGACGAGGAAGGAGGCAGTCATGTGGTGCTTTCAGGACAACTCGGAAAATCAGAACTTTTTTTGGTGTAGAGCTTCCTATTGGTTGATTATGATATCTTCCAAGTGAGAAACTCGGAGCTCATCTTTCTACGAGTTTCCATGTCGAAAATGTCTGAGTTTTCCAAGTTCCGATTAGTCTTGAACGTGGAATTAGCAATAGGAGCCAGCAATTCTCCATCTCCATATTCGCATACAAGTTACAAAGAACCAGTGGAGGAATGTACATAAGCACATGGACACAATAGGATGCAATAAAGGTTATGAAAAATACCTTGCGGTAAAATACATGTCCGCGGTTATAACAAAAACCCTGCATACTGTTGAAAAGGCGCACCATTAAAAATGCATTGTTTATTTAAGCAAGATTAGAAGATTAAAGTTTCAGCCTTCAATGGCCTTTATCAGAATAATCACAAAAAGATAATAGACAAGTTCATATAGGGCACGGGAAAGACAATTAGAGAGAAAACTCTCTTCAACTGGTGGTGCTAATGAGAGAGGGTGTGGTAGACTATACAGGTTGGTCCTCAGGAAGAGGGGTTCTGTGGTCAATGTCTCCACTTACTGATGATTTACATATTCACTATACATATGCGCAATTGGGCATTAGGCCACCACTGAAATCAATTAGCGATTAGTTTAACTTGTGTGCTAAAGTAGAAAACTTAATGAAATATTACAACAAGGAAATATTTGTCACGTGTGCCTGTGGTTCTATTTAGTTCGTTTTGCTTTATTCCCTCGTGTGCTTTAAATATTTATCCTATTGTGTGCTTTGTTTTGGTTGATTTATTTTTACTTGTTTGAGTAACTATTTGAGTGTGACCCTGCTCGGGATGAAGAGCCGAATGACGTGTGAGGGCGTACCAATGGTTTCCAGTATGATGACGTTACTGATGAAGCTTTCTCCACCCTCTCCAGACATGACCTGCTACGACCCGACTGCAGATGCCGCGACTATCGCATCGGAACCCGATGATGCTGAAGCAACTAACGCTCCATGCCAAACAACTATGGACTCTATAAAGTGTATGTGGTGTGAGTATGCCTGGGCCTGTACTTGTGTTTAGTTCTGTGTTGCTTTCATACTATAGCCCCCTTTTAATATTAAGAAAAAAATAGAGATAGTAAAGAACCGTAAACATTGACAGTCTGCCTCCTGCCTGTGTCTGTGGTATTGGGATTGAAATAACTTTGGTTTTGGACATATGCATTATGATAAGGTGCTTACTGTTGCATGAACGCACACAACATGTATTATTGGTTAAGAAACAACAAAAGGCAAAGGTGCACCAGGGGGAAAATGTGCTGATGCGTACAACAAGTTCGTGCAGGTTCTGTATGAATATGCAAATGTACTCACGCACAGAACAGGTGAGGGATTTAGCACCCAAAACGGCACGGAACGACAGAGAATATTGCACATCCTCGTTATAATGCAATTGACATTTATAGGTCATTTCCAATTGAGCCGACATATGCAGCGTTTACCGTGAATGTGGTCTTTGCGAAAGCAGTAAAACGTGCATAGCGAACCAACCATGATTGAATTTGGCCTTTAGACATTCCCTAGTGAAAGGACTTTCCACCCAGTTTCATTTGTTGTACTTACCCCTCAGAGATGGACTGCTACCCACCACCTTGAGAGAGATTTATGCTTATGTCTGCAGAGAGACAGATGGCCCTGGGAGGATCGCCATTGACAGAGTGTGAGAGGGGGACAGAGGGTGGGGTGGGGGGTAGAGAGAGAGACAGGGAGAAAAAGAGGGGGAAGGGTGGGGAGAACAGGAGGGGGAGTATTTTTTGTCAAGCTCCATGTCCAACCCAGACTGACCTCTACATTGGCCCGGAATCCTCCCCATCGCCACAGACACCTGGCAATCCACCAGAGGCCTGCCCTGACGTCAGCACCAGCTTGGGTTGCCAGATTCCAGACGTTGCCCGCGACCTTTGCCGGCCGCCCACTCTGGCCATAGCATGCTGCCAACTGAGCTGATTGAATATTATTTGATTACTCTGAAATCCGAAGGCATCAAGAGATTAGAGCCAGCTCAGAGGGTCAGCTCAGAGTATTTACCTCGAAATACGGCTCACAGACATTTTAGTTTTCAGGAAGACCAAAAAAACTAACAGATGTAACAATGGTATGATGCTTTTGCACATGGTGGATAGGACTATTCACATCAAAAATGTGAATGGTGATTGGTACTACCAACTATGGCTATACAGATGTAGGATCTTAATTTGAGTTTGCTACAGCTTGCTACAGCAGGAAAATAATCCTGCAGCAACAGGAAATGTGAATTTTGTGAATTATAATTAATGGTCATTTTTTGTATGGGTTGATACATTTCTCGTTAGGGCAAATCAAGTCTGACATTTAAAGTGGAAATTACATACTTTAGAAGCCTTTTTAAACCTTGAATATACTTCAAGTTTGCATTTCCTGATTAGTGATCAAATGAAGTTCCTACATATGTACTGACCCACTAAATTCCAAGGTCTGTCCAGCAGACGAATCGAAAGCCCCCTATTCTTAATTTTTTTTGTGATCAACATTTCATAAAATACCACTATTCCTGATCGATTGATTAGTGTATAAAGAGAGTTATCACATCTGTTTTCTATGAGTTTTGATCAGTTACTAATCAATCTGTCATGAGTCATGACAGCCGTAATGCTACACAAGTAGCTGATTTGGTTCTGGGTGCTGAGACTAGTCACTAATTGAAAGGCAAGGAAGGGAACTGGTAGACAATGTGGCTCTCAAAAAACATTGTATTTGGAACAAAACACTCACCATACCCTAAACCTCAACTAAATCTTGTAATAAATAATGTGGAAATTGAGCAAGTTGAGATGACTAAACTGCTTGGAGTAACTCTAGATTGTAAACTGCCATGGTCAAAACATATTGATGCAGTAGTAGCTGAGATGGGGAGAAGTCTGTCTATAATAAGGTGATGCTCTGCCTTAACAACACTATCAACAAGGCAGGTCTCACAGGCCATAGTTTTGTCACATCTTGACTACTGTTCTGTTGTGTGGTCAGGTGCCACAAAAAAATGATTTATTTTGCAATTGGCTCAGAATAGGGCAGCACGGCTGGCTCTTGGATGTACACAGTGAGCTAATATTAATAATATGTATGTCAATCTCTCCTGGCTGAAAGTGGAGGAGCGATTGACTTCCCCAATACTTTTATTTATGAGAGGTATTGACATGTTGAATGCACCAAGCTGTCTGTCTAAACTACTCGCACACAGCTCGGACACCCATCCATACCCCAGAAGACATGCCACCAGAGGTCTCTTCACAGTCCCCAAGTCCAGAACAGACTATGGGAGGCACACGGTACAACATAGAGCCATGACTACATGGAACTCTATTCCACATCAAGTAACTGACGCAAGCAGTAAAGTTTGTTTTAAAAAACAGATTAAAAAAACACCTTATGGAACAGCGAGGACTGTGAAGCAACAAAAACATTGGCACATACACATGCATACACACACACACGATAACATACGCAATATACATACACATGGATTTAGTACTGTAGACATGTGGTAGTGGTGAAGAAGGGGCCTGAGTGTGTTGTGAAATCTGTGAATGTATTGTAATGTTTTAAAATAGTATAAACAGCCTTAATTTTACTGGACCCCAGGAAGAGTAGCTGCTGCTTTGGCATCAGTTTATGGAGATCCATAATAAGTACAAATACAAATATGTCTGATGGAAAATGAGCTAAATCCAACTCATGAAAGGAAGGTCAAATGACCAAATAATTTTACCTGTTCAGGGGCCAAAAACCATTGTGCTTCTTCACATGGTGACATATCTGAGCGTACAATTGCATCATACTCTGTAGTAGGCTACACAAGACACGGAAAGGCAAAAATCGGCATATATAATCCAAGTTGCTATTTCCAAAGCATCTCTCTGCTATTTCTGTATGGAAAAATATGCAGTATAGCAAATCCAGGGCTCCAATCACAACACATGTTTTCTGTAAAGATGCAAACGTAGACCAATCATTGCTAAAAATGTATTTTATTTATTTAACAGAAAATAAAAGTTGCACAGCCTCAATACCCCTCCTATTTGTTATGGATGATGGATGCGATGGGTTCAGATTGGGTCATCAGTGGCGGTCCCTCGCAGTCCAGACCCAACGTGGTGTTAGTGTTTGTCTGTGATCCACTCCAAACTGTCAATACATAAATCATTAATCAAAATAACTACACCACAAGGTAGTTAGTTACTCTACCTGCTTCATTCATAACAAGAAAACTAACGTTAACTGTAAGAAGCTAGCTAGCTGGCCAAGTTGCTAGTTAGCTAAGTTAGTAAACTTGCTAGCTTATATTAACCAGTAATAGAAAATACGCCTAAACGATTTAAAACCTTAGCTGTCACCTTGAAGATTGATAGGGGGTAAAAATTACCCTGAAGGGAAGGCAATTTCGTTATTTGTTAGCTAGCTAAGCTACCAGGTAGCTTTTACCCCCCATCAAGCATAGCTAGTTAGCCCTACTGGCTGCTAACCTTTATTTAAACTAGGTAAGCATGTCAAAAACCAATTCTTATTTACAATGACGGCCTAGGAACAGTGGGCTAACTGCCTTGTTCAGGGGTAGAACAACAGCTTGGGGATTCGATCCACCAACCTTTCGGTTACTGGCCTGACACTTTAACCACCAGGCTACCTGCCACCCCAAGATAAAGAGAAATAAAACTTCTCAAATTAGCTACTAACTTTAGCGTCAACTTCTTTGAGGTATTTTCTGAACAGCTTCTCACTTCTTTATTTATCCAGTTGTCAGCTCGACTACACACCGTTTACACACTCATTTGTGGCACCCAAATAAATTAAAAAGACAGTTGAAACTACACAGCAGAAAATACGTGATTCTTGTTGTTAAACTATCAATACAGTGCTTTTTAGCTTGCGTTTTGCGCATGGCTTTATCCATAAGGAATATAAACGTTATAGCTAGTCTCTGAAAGAATTATGTTGATTTAATATTTGTCAAATTATTGAGAATGTCTTCAAACTCAAATAAGCATCAGAAATGGTCCTTATTTAGCCTATCCTGATAGGAGAATATGCATTGTATGTGCTGAGGATATATACTATGTTGCCCTACTGTCAGTATTTGTCATCATAAAGAGAAAATAAAATGTCCACATCTCAGAAGATATAATCCAGAGGGTATCAAAAAATTATTTGTGCATGAAAGAAAAATATGGATATCATGTTTGTGAAATGATTGAGCATGTGGTGAAAACTCAGAAATCATCCTTATTTTCAGCATTTCAAAATCCGCATATGGACCTCAGCCAAAATAAGCATATCTGGAATCAATATAGTTTCATATCTTGAATGTACTGAGAAAACACAGATATGTGATATATATACAGTCAGTATTTAATCAACATGAAGAGGGAAAATGGGATGTCACATATCTCAGGATATTGAATGAGTCCATATCCGGCCATAGAAAATGTCCATATGTGGTATTCGGAGTTATCCCAATATCCTATATGTCTAAAAGACACATTTGTATTCAGAAATTGTCAGGATATGGTGCATATCCACAAAGCAGAAAATATGCATTGGTAATGGCCTGTAATTCTGTAGAATATCAAAAACGTGTCATGTAAAGTTGTCCCCTGATATGGACTCATTTCGCCCAGTGCATGGTTATAGCATAAAGTTAACAGATGGCACAAGCTTTTATGAAACTGGCATAGTTCTAGGCAGACGATTTAATCTTTGATTGACACATCCAGCTTGTTAAACATGGTTGGCTTTCAGCATGTGACAGTACTCTATGGAATGAAATGAAATGTTCCATGTCAATGCAGAAAGTAAACTCAAGTTGAATCCTCACGTGAAATCTGATGGGTAAGTGGTATTTTCCCATAGGCTAGGAAAACGTACAGTTATGAATATAACTACTGTTCCCTGAATCGATTGCTCCGTTTGGCATAGCAGTCAGCTCTAGGAAGGGTCTTGGTGGTTCCAAACTCCTTCCATTTAAGAATGATGGAGGCCACTGTGTTCTTGGGGACCTTTAATGCTTTTTAGTACCCTTCCCCAGATCTGTGACTCGGCACAATCCTTTCTCGGATCTCTATGGACAATTTCCAAATCATGTCCAATCAATTGAATTTACCACAGGTGGACCATAAGTGGACTCCAAACAAGTTGTAGAAACATCTCCAGGATGATCAAAGGAAACAGGATGTACTTAAGCTCAATTTCGTGTCTCATAGCAAAGGGTCTGAAAATGTATGTAAATAAGTTTTCTGTTTCTATTTGTGATGAATTTGCAAACATTTCTAAAAGCACGTTCCCTCTGTCATTGTGGGGTATTGTGTGTAGATTGAGGAACAAAATGTATTTCATCCATTTTGGAATAAGGCTGTAACGAACAAAATGTGGAAAAAGGTAAGGGGTCTGAATACTTTCCAAATGCACTGTATATACATGTATACAGTGTCACAGGTGGGATTGAACCCTGGTCTCCAGTTCTGATTTATAAGTCGGAAGAGTCCGACTCACCTTTGCTACAACAGCACAACTACGTATGTATACAACTCTCTCGTAGAGAGAGCACGTACCAACTGTATAGTCGTAATCACGTTCGAGGGTAAACCCCTAGCCCTCAAATTCAACTTTTCAGGGGCCGAATCCACAGATCCCATATCTGCGGTCGTGGGTACCACACTCTCCTGTGCGCCTGGGACAATAGATCCAGAAGACACGGAACCCTCCACGGATCCCCGCCTGACAAGAAGTTGATATCCAGGAACCAACGAAGAGTCGCCAGACTCAACAGCAGACCATCCTGACGGACCCTCTCCACGGTGGCCTGAATCAGATACTCCAAAGCATCCATTCTCAAAGGTCCCTCATTGAGAAGTACAGACAACAGTGTGATTTCAGTTTTCTTCAGCTGGATGTGATTGACTCCCCCATAGTATGTTATACCGAGTGACCGACTGCAAGGTGTGTCTTGGTTCCCCGCTAGAGGTAGCTTTGACAAATTGTGTCTGTTCAGATTTTGAATCAGGGCAATTCCACGGTAATGGAATTGCATTGAGACTTAGATTTTTCACTTAAAATGTATGCCAAAGAAAAACTATTTATTTTTAAAATTGAACTAACCATACAACTCTATGCACAATGTAAACAACATAAACAAATACATTTCTGGGAGAACTATGCAGATGCAACGTTTGGTAACTGCAGAAAGAATGGAGTGTCAGCAATGACATGACACATTGACTTTCAATAACTAAATGTATTTTGGTAAGTGAAGTGGATTTACACCCGGGAACGGAATAGCTTTAACAGAATTTCATCATGGGTCCCTGATCTGTACTACACAGAAATGCATACTTATGGATACGATTGTCATTCTCTTCATGGTGATGTATCTTAAATAGGTACACAAATGTGTAAATATGCAATATCCTATGCAAATTTGGGTATTATTCTACACAATGGCTATTATTTTAACCTGTTGGATCTCTAGGGGCGCTATTTCATTTTTGGATGAAAAACGTTCCCGTTTTAAGCGCGATATTTTGTCACGAAAAGATGCTCGACTATGCATATTCTTGACAGTTTTGAAAGAAAACACTCTGAAGTTTCAGAATCTGCAAAGATATTGTCTGTAAGTGCCCCAGAACTCATTCTACAGGCGAAACCAAGATGATGCGTCAAGCAGGAAATGAGCAGAATCTCTGAAGCTCTGTTTTCCATTGTCTCCTTATATGGCTGTGATTGCGCAAGGAATGAGCCTACACTTTCTGTCGTTTCCCCAAGGTGTTTACAGCATTGTGACGTATTTGTAGGCATATCATTGGAAGATTGACCATAAGAGACTACATTTACCAGGTGTCCGCCTGGTGTCCTGCATCGAAATTGGTGCGCAAACGCCAGGTGCAACTATTTTTCCATTTGATAGAGAGGAGAAACCAGACTTCCACGAACGTTATATCATCGAAGAGATATGTGAAAAACACCTTGAGGATTGATTCTAAACAACGTTTGCCATGTTTCAGTCGATATTATGGAGTTAATTTGGAAAAAAGTTCGCGTTTTGAGGACTGAATTTTCGTTTTTTTTTTGGTAGCCAAATGTGATGTACAAAACGGAGCTATTTCTAATACACAAAGAATCTTTTTGGAAAAACTGAGCATCTGCTATCTAACTGAGAGTCTCCTCATTGAAAACATCCGAAGTTCTTCAAAGGTAAATGATTTTATTTGAAGGCTTTTATGTTTTTGTTGAAATCTTGCGTGCTGGATGCTAACGCTAATGCTAACGCTAAATGCTACGCTAGCTAGCCACTTTTACACAAATGATTGTTTTCCTATGGTTGAGAAGCATATTTTGAAAATCTGAGACGACAGTGTTGTTTACAAAAGGCTAAGCTTGAGAGATGGCATATTTATTTCATTTCATTTGCGATTTTCATGAATAGTTAACTTCTTGATTCTACTTGAGACGCATATGTCTCAAGTAGGCACCTGGAAATGCAAATGCGCTACGCTAAATGCTAAAATTCACAAGCAGGGTATTGAATTAAAGCTACACTCGTTGTGAACCTAGCCAACAAGTCAGATTTTTAAAATGCTTTTCGGCGAAAGCATGAGAAGCTATTATCTGATAGCATGCAACACCTCAAAATGCCTGAATGCGACGTAAACAAAGACTTTGCTTATCCGGCGCAACACAAAACGCAGAAATAAAATATAAAACATTCATTACCTTTGACGAGCTTCTTTCTTGGCACTCCTATATGCCCCATAAACATCACTATTGGGTCTTTTTTTCGTTTAAATCGGTCCATATATACCCAAAATAGCTTTCTATGGAAGCTGTGTCATTCAGAAAAAAACATCGTTTTTAAACGCTGCGTCATTTTTTAAAATTAAAAAAGTTGACGATAAACTTTCACAAAACACTTTGAAATCCTTTTGTAATCCAACTTTAGGTATTAGTAAACGTTTATAATCTATCAAAATGATTACAGGGCGATGTATATTCAATAGCTCCTCGTCTGCAAATCAATGGCTGCCATTGTCCACATTCACAGCATCCTGGTGGAGACTGGAAGAAACGGAATCCAGATAGTTGGATTTTCCAACAAAAAATTCAATTGAAAATGACGACAATGGCGACATCGTGTGGAATTTGTATGAATTGCATGCAGGTCGATATTAAATTTTGTCCTCTTTTAACAACCCATGAAAGTGACTTATGGAAATTATTTTTAGCTTTCAGAGAGCAGTTTTTCTTGCGTTTTTCAATGAAACACATGATCTGTTATAGTCACAGCCGTGATTTAACCAGTTTTAGAAACTTCAGAGTGTTTTCTATCCACACATACTAATCATATGCATATACTATATTCCTGGCATGAGTAGCAGGACGCTGAAAAGTTGCGCGATTTTTAACAGAATGTTCGAAAAAGGAGGGGGTAGAAGTAAGAGGTTTAACGTTGCGTTATGGTAACGAGCTTAGGTCTGTAAATAGAATCCCGGATCTGGGTTTGGTCGACGCAACAGGTCAATGAGCTCTGCCCCCAAACAAGACCAAATTTGGTTGGTCCGGGTCTCACCAAATCTAAACTAATCATAGACATCTACTGTATGTTTCAAAAGTTTGGGCATAACAGTACAGCACAATAGAGTTCAGTAAAGTACAGTAGAGTACAGTTGAGTACAGTAAAGTAGAGTATAGTTCAGTACAGTAGATTATAGGGTACTCAAAATATAGTGCGCTCTACTGAACTATACTCTACTTTTGTACTGAACTATACTCTACTTTTCTTTACTGTACTGTGCTCTGCTGTACTCTGCTGTCTAAACGTGTGAATCCAACTGTGGTTTGTGACTACTATGATTTCCCATTGTAGACAATTCAATTGCAGAACTTCCGTTACCAATTTTTGGGAAATTCCATTACCGATTTGGTCGAGGAATTCTGAGTTTTAATCACTTAATAATTCATAAACGCAATTCATATCAGTAAAAACACTATAAATAATTGATAGGTCTACCTTTACCATTTTACTTCTTGAACTTCCATTATCCTCCCTGCCTATTCATGAGGTAGAGAAATTAGAAAATATCTTAAAGATATGTATGTTTTTGGAAACTGAATTTCAAGGCACAAGGCAATGTTTTCTTAAAACCAGTTGCGATGAGCAAACCCGGATCCGGGATCCTATTTATAGCCTCAAGCTCATTACCATTACGCAACGTTAACTATTCATGAAAATCGCAAATGAAATGAAATAAATATGCTAGCTCTCAAGCTTAGCCTTTTGTTAACAACACCGTCATCTCAGATTTTCAAAATATGCTTTTCAACCATAGCAAAACAAGCATTTGTGTAAGAGTATTGATACCTAGCGTAGCATTTAGCATAGCATTTAGCATAGCATTTAGCGTAGCATTTAGCGTAGCATTCAGCGTGCAACATTTTCACAAAAACAAGAAAAGCATTCAAATAAAATAATTTACCTTTGAAGAACTTCAGATGTTTTCAATGAGGACACTCTCAGTTAGATAGCAAATGTTCAGTTTTTCCATAAAGATTCTTTGTGTATTAGAAATCGCTCCGTTTTCTACATCACGTTTGGCTACCAAAGAAAACCGAAAATTCAGTCATCAAAACGCCAAACTTTTTTCCAAATTAACTCCATAATATCGACTGAAACATGGCAAACGTTGTTTAGAATCAATCCTCAAGGTGTTTTTCACATATCTCTTCGATGATATAACGTTCGTGGAAGTCTGGTTTCTCCTCTCTATCAAATGGAAAAATAGTTGCACCTGGCGTTTGCGCACCAATTTCGATGCAGGACACCAGGCGGACACCTGGTAAATGTAGTCTCTTATGGTCAATCTTCCAATGATATGCCTACAAATACGTCACAATGCTGCCGACACCTTGGGGAAAGGGCAGAAAGTGTAAGCTCATTCCTGTCGCTTTCACAGCCATATAAGGAGACAATATCTTTGCAGATTTGGAAACGTCAGAGTGTTTTCTTTCCAAAGCTGTCAATTATATGCATAGTCGAGCATCTTTTCGTGACAAATATTGCGCTTAAAACGGGAATGTTTTTCATCCAAAAATGAAATACTGCCCCCAGAGGTTCAAGAGGTTAAACTTACAGAAGGAAGAGAAATTCCTCCAAAACTAAATATAAGTGTTGATATGAACTTCACATGTTGGTGCTCATGTTTTTTTTTTTACTGCACATGGAAATGACCATCACCTGTTACTTGTTGTCAGCAGATGATTTAGGTGCAAACAACAATCTATACCAGAAGCTTTTTGTCTTTTGGTTCAAAGTAATGAAGACGATCTTCAACAGCGCCAGATTTCCCAACATGCTGCAGTTTTGGGAGTAGTAGATAATGACCTAAATGAAAGTTGTCTCTCACTTTACTGGTGCTGTTTTGGGGACATACAGTATGTCCCTGTTATCGCTGTCTCATCGTCTGACCTTAGAGGCATGGAGGTTTGACAGCACCCCATATGTCCCAATACTCCCCCCTTCCTTCCATCCCTCCAGTGCTGCCATTCTGAACGGCAGACAGAGCTCTGAAAGTTGGCACTCAGTTCTCCAACTCAGCAGGGCAGCTATAGAAACGGAGCCAAACTTAGTGGGGACACGTCAGGATGTGAGGAAATTCAATTAAAGTCATTTTCACACCCACCCCAGTTGGTGACACGGGAGTACCGGTGTGTACTCTGCTGATAGAGGCTGCAATATTGCTTGGCGCTCCTGTAATATCATTGGTCACACTGCTGTTCGGTCATGTCAAATCTGCGAGTCTCACAGGCAGGCTACACTGGATGCAGAACTTTAGCAGAGCGTGAGGCGCTCCCATTCATTTCAATGAAACCTGGGTGTAAACAACATACAATTACGGATGTGAAATTATTAAAGTATTTGCCATTTTTTGTAGTCTTTAATTAAGCTGCAAAAGCAGCAGCTACTCTTCATGGGATCCAGAAAAATTAAGGCAGTTTATACAATTTTAAAAATACATTCACAGATTTCACAACACACTGTGTGCCCTCAGGCCCCTACTCCACCACTACCACATATCCACATTACTAAATTCATGTGTATGTATAGTGCGTATGTTATTGTGTGTGTGTGTGTGTGTGTGTGTGTGCCAATGTTTGTGTTGCTTCACAGTGCCCACTGTTCCATAAATTGTTTTTTTAATCTGTTTTTTAAATCCTCATCAATCCAAGGAGATTTAACAGTTTTTTACAGTCATTTTCTTAATGGGTGCGTGCTTATTAGCAACTGGAATAAGTAGTTGTTTCATAAATGCGTCAAGTGCAGTGTCTGGTTGCTCCTCATTACATACCATAGACCAGCAAATATGATTTACATCAACATATGAATCACTACAAAACTTATTGTATGACCTCTTATACACTATATTAGACCCAACATTTGGAACTTTGGTTTCCTAGATATGGCTACTATATTGTGATCACTACATCCTATGGATCTGGATACTGCTTTAAAGCAAATTTCTGCAGCATTAGTAAAGATATGACCAATACATGTTGAGGATTTAATTCCTGTGTTGTTTTTAACCACCCTGGTAGATTGACTGACAACCTTAATTTCAGGTCCAGTACCATCGTTGGGCCGCGGGTGTGAAAGATTCAGCAGACTGCTGGCATTACACATCTGGATAAAAGACTACTGTAGCTCTGCTGGAGTCACTTTTATCGATAGCTTTGACACCTTCTGGAAACAGAAGATACTCTACCGAAATGACGTCCACCCAAATCATCTTGACTCCTGGACTCTCTCCACGCATTTCAAGGCTGCGTTGAAACAATGACTGGTAAATTATCTAGAAAAGTGCTAAAAATAGCCCATATTTACATATGTAGCCTAAGAAACAAGGTCCATGAAGTCAATAACTTGCTTGTAACAGATGACATTCCTATTCTGACTATCTCTGAAACTCACTTAGATAATATGTTTGACGATACAGTGGTAGCAATACATGGTTATAACATGTACCGAAAAGACAGAAATGCCAACAGAGGCGGTGTTGTGGTCTATATTCAGAACCACATTCCTATAAAGCTTAGAGATGATCTAATGTTAAATACTATTGAAGTTATATGGCTACTGGTTCATCTGCCTCACCTAAAGCCCATTATTGTGGGAAGCTGCTATAGACCACCAAGTGATAACAGTCAGCATCTGGAAAATATGTGTGAAATGCTTGATAATGAATGTGATATCAACAGAGAAGTATTTTTTCTGGGTGATTTAAATATTGACTGGCTATCATTAAGCTGCTCACTCAAGATTTTTTTTTAAACTGTAACCAGTGTCTGCAACCTGGATCAGATTAAATTATTGGCCGTTTTTTGTAGTCTTTAATTGCTCAAATCAGTTCTTTAAAATCCATTTTAAAATGTTCCGAGCTAGTCCTCCTGATGTCGTTTGACCCCACATGGACTACGACAGTGTCAGCTCCCAGAATCTGCGGTAGAACTTCCACCAGACCAGAGTGGCGTCCTGCTACTGGGGTGGAAGAAAAATAAAATGTAGGTGGGCGTGGGTTCCCCAGTAGCTTATGTAGGTTTGATACTTACTTGCTAAGAGTAGCTACTTCACTCCTGTCCTCCGCAAGCAAGCAGTTGCTATATTGAAAGTTAGCGTGGTCCACATTGTCCCTGAACAAAGCAAAGTAACAGAGCTCCTGCAATGCTGGAAATGTTCAATAGCGGCCTCCATTTGAGCCCGCCGAGCCAGCTAGGCGAGCTGGGCTTTCGTGTCTCTCCCCTATATGGAATCTGACAAGATCCTAGGACAGATAGCAGGGCTCACATTAATTTAGCCCAACAGAGCCGCAGGATTCAAAATAATATAAAAGTATATAAAAACACTGTCAGCTCTCAAACCGATGTCTTTAGTTCAGGTTTCGGCATTCGACAACAAACATACGTCGATGGCAATACAACACAGAAAAATAGTCATTGTAATAATGCACACACTATGAATAGGCTACAGTATGTCATAACTTTTAAAAATTCCTTCTCTCCAAAAAAAGAAGCAATTTGCAAATATATGGCAATTTTTTAAAGTTAACTTCTGTTCTGTTTGTAGAATGTGTGCTTAGTCATTTTACTGTTCTTGTTAACGAGTACACACTGCATCTGTGTGTACAGACATGCAGAGACATACACACAGTGTGCAGTGCGCATACACAAACACACAGCCCTCGTGAATTATTCCACGTAGACCTCGTGAATTATTACGGAGGGTGCTCCTTTTAGAGCCATGCCACTTCACCCTAGGCTAGCATCTCACAGCAGCTTAGACATACTGCAGCACACAAACCCTGCTGCCAAACTTGAACCTCGAGGCATTCCGAAAAGCCTCTCAATTATTACACAGGATTTCCTCACCCTTTACTGTAATACCATGCACACAAACATTTACGTGTACTCAAGCATGGACAAGCATGCACACACACACACACACACACACACACACACACACACACACACACACACACACACACACACACACACACACACACACACACTGTTACGGATACAGGTATCCTGTGTCTGTGTGTATCCTGTGTCTGTGTGTATCCTGTGTGTGTTTCTTTTCTCTCCTTCTCCCCTCACAGGTGAAAATCATTACTCCCCAATCAGTCAACAATCAACCCATCAATCAGAAGACACACCTCCTCCTGTTTCCTACCCTATCACAGTTCCTTCCCCATGGTTTAAAAACCCCATCATTTGTAGATTTCAGGGTAGCTCAATCTTTGTAATGCCATGTTGGTAGATAGCTGTTCTTGGTAGATTTCAGGAGAGCTCAATCTCTTTGTAATGCCATGTTGGTAGATAGCTGTTCTTGGTAGATTTCAGGAGAGCTCAATCTCTTTGTAATGCCATGTTGGTAGATCTCTGTTCTATATAGATTTCGAGCTCAATCTCTTTGTAATGCCATGTTGGTAGATAGCTGTTCTTTGTAGATTTCAGGGTAGCTCAATCTCTTTGTAATGCCATGTTGGTAGATAGCTGTTCTTTATAGATTTCAGGGTAGCTCAATCTTTGTAAATGCCATGTTTGTAGATCTCGGTTCTTCACTCGCTCTCTGTGTATTAATTAACCTCTCTTTTGTTTGAGCACCTCCATAGCACTTTGTCATTACCTGTGAGTATTGTTTTGGTTATGGTGTTTGTTTGTTGCTGGTGGGAAAAGGGGAAACCAAGACAAGTCGCCCATGGGCATACACTACCCGTAGGTAAACTTTGTTAAACACACTAGTTAGAACTGGGTGGACCACCCACTGTATTTTTGGTTAGTTAGTTAGCTGTTGTTGAAATAGGCTAGTCTAGCTTAGGGGTGTTTTTGCATATTTGTTTCTTTCCTTGGGTCCAGCTCAGCCCCTTTTCCTGCTCCCCCCCCATTACCGTGTGGTTTACAATAAACCCTGAGTTTGACGGTATTATTTCAGTTGTCCTGGTTATTACGTTCACACTTCTACTTTGTCACAATTATAATTTACATGAGTTATGTTACGCGTCTCACTACCATCCCCCCTAGACTGTCGGGCCAAAAGGGATTCGTAACATAAGTGGGGGCTCATCTGGGATATGAACCCGGGACCTCTCTAACATAAGTGGAGCCTCGTCCGGGATCTGTCTTTACTGACACCCATGCCGCTCATGTAGATTGTTGTAGTGGTATAGTTCAGTGTTGAGCGTCATAGCTGAAGTAGCATTAGTGTTTGCTATTTTCGTTGGCTCTTGTGAAGTAGTGTAAGATGGCTACTTTTGATTTGAAGTCCTTTTTGGATAATCCTTCGTGGGAGGTTTTTGATAAATGTCGTAGAGTTGATTTAGTGACCTTGGCTGACCATTATTCGGTATCGATTTCGCAGAGTTTAGTTAAGGCGGAGGTTAAACAGCTAGTGTTAAATGTATTGTTGGAAGAGCAGGTGCTTGTGTTACCGCTGCCTGAGCATACTACCACTGTAGGGGATGTTGCTGCTCCTGTAAGCCCATTGGTATCTGATAATGAGGGCGAGGCTAAAACACCAGCCACATTGTCCCATTTTGTTCCACTCTCCCCACTGTCAAACGGTGATGCCAGAAGGGATGTCCGTTTAGCACAGTTCCAACTAGAGGTGGAAGAGAGAGCCCAAATTAGGCGAGAGACTCTCCAGTTGGAGATGTGTAAAATTGAGGCAGAAAGAGAACAGCGGCATTTAGATTTGGAGATGTGTAAAATTGAGGCAGAAAAAGAACGAGAACGAGAACAGAGGCAGATGACGTTTAAAATGCGCCAGATGGAACTGGAGGCAGAGACAGCAAGGCTAGCCTTCGTTCCTACTGTGCCTGTTAGTGAGTCGTCCTCACCTGCTGTGTCCTCAAACACGTTTGACATTAGTAGGCAGATTGCCTTAGTACCTTTGTTCAGAGAGTCGGAGGTTGACTCCTATTTTTGTGTATTTGAGCGTATAGCCGTAGCATTGAAATGGCCTGAAGAGGTATGGTGCCTATTACTTCAGTGTAAATTAACTGGTAAAGCCCAAGAGGTTTTGTCAGCGCTACCTCTAGAGGACAGTTTGAATTATGAAGTGGTCAAAGCTACTGTTCTTCGTGCCTATGAGCTTGTGCCTGAGGCATACCGACAGAGATTTAGGTCTCATAGAAAGTCTTCTAGTAAGACTTATGTGGAATTTGCTAGAGACAAGGGAAATCTGTTTGATAAATGGCATGCTGCTAGTAAGGTAATTGATTTCAACTCTCTCCGGGAGTTAATCTTGTTGGAAGAGTTTAAAAATTGCTTACCCGAACGCATTGTAGTTTACCTAAACGAACAGAAAGTATCCTCCCTGGCAGAAGCGTCTGTTGGCAGACGAGTTTGTGTTGACGCACAAGAGTGTGTTTTCGGCTCAAACTGAGAGTAGAACCACTGAGTTTCCTACCTTTAGCCCTAGTCGGCCAGCAGTAGTATATAAAGCACGCCAGAAGAATGAGCGTTCCTGTTTCTATTGTCATAAAGTGGGACATATAATTAATGATTGCTTCCTGCTTAAACGCAAACGAGGGATGCCTCTTCGTGCCAAGCCACCAACAGGTGTTGCTCTAATTCGTACGGTTGTGAGGTCTGCAACAAAGCAGGTGCCTCAGGGTAACTGTAGTTTGAAAGACCCAGTCCCCGACCGTAGTTATGAACCATTCATTTCCGATGGGTTTGTGTCCCTAACGAATGACGAAGCGTCTCAGCGTCCGGTTAAAATCCTTAGAGATACTGGTGCGGCGCAGTCGTTTATATTGTCTGATGTGTTGCCCTTATCTGACGATACATACTGTGGTTCCAGTGTGTTAGTGCAGGGTATTGAAATGGGTTTTGTCCCAGTGCCATTGCACTTTGTGAAAGTACACTCTGAGTTAATCAGTGGAATATTCAGAGTGGGGGTACGTCCTAAGTTGCCAGTGAAAGGTGTGACCTTTATAATGGGTAACGATATTGCCGGAGGAAAGGTAGTACCCGTATTGGAAGTATTGGATAAAAGTGACCACTCTCTCTCGAATGAGCTGGCACAGAGTTATCCACATGTTCCCCGCTTGTGCTGTCACTCGTGCTCAGGCACTACAAGAGGGTGACGTGATAGATTTGTCGAACACTGTTCTGTTCAAAGAGGATGATCAAGAGGATGGATTGTGTGATACCTCTGAGAAGTTGATCACCTCTGACAAACAGCCCAGGAAAGAATTAAAGAACGTTGAACTTATTGCTGATGCAATACAGTTACCAGTCACTCGTGAGCAGCTGATTGCTAACCAAAAGGTTGACGACAAACTTGCTAAATGTTTTACTAGTGTTGTCTCATTGGAAGAGGTGAAGAAGAAGAATGTGGCTTACTTCATTGATGGTAATCTCCTCATGCGTAAATGGAAATCCCATGTTGACGCGGGTGGAGATTGGAATGCTGTTTACCAAATAGTGATTCCTACAGCCTTTCGACAAAATGTGTTATCCCTTGCTCATGATCACCAGTGGTCTGGTCATTTAGGAATTACAAAGACGTATGATCGGATCCTTCAACATTTCTTTTGGCCGGGTTTAAAACAAGATGTGGCTCAGTTCTGTCGGACATGCCACACCTGTCAGATAACAGGAAAACCAAATCAGGTTATTCCTCCCGCTCCTCTGTGTCCCATACCTGTAATAGGTGAACCATTTGAGCATGTGGTGGTTGATTGTGTCGGACCGTTACCGAAGACAAAATCGGGTAACCAGTTTTTGTTAACAATAATGTGTATGGCTACAAGATACCCCGAGGCTATTCCTCTGAGAAGGATTACAGCTCCGATAGTGAGTAAAGCCTTAATAAAATTCTTCACGACATTCGGGTTACCGAAGGTGGTACAAAGCGATCAGGGTACCAATTTCCTATCCAAGCTCTTCAAGCAGGTGTTGAAATCCTTATCAATTACGCACCGTGTATCAAGCGCCTATCACCCAGAGTCTCAGGGTGCGCTTGAAAGATGGCATCAGACACTGAAGTCTATGCTACGTAAATATTGTTTGGAATCTGAGAAAGATTGGGATGAGGGAGTTCCTCTAGTTTTGTTTGCTGCTCGTGAAACTGTGCAGGAGTCCCTAGGTTTCAGCCCGGCTGAACTAGTGTTTGGTCACACAGTAAGAGGACCAATGAAAGTCCTTAAAGAACAGTTCTTGTCCCAAGAGTTGTGTACCAGAGATGAGAATGTGTTGGACTATGTTAGTCGCTTTCGTGAGCGCCTACACCAAGCTTGTGCTCTTGCAAAGGAAGCTCTGTCTTCCTCACAGAGGAGCATGAAAAGACACTATGATAAAGAGGCTGTTTCTCGTCCACTACAGCCAGGTGACCAAGTACTGGTGTTATTACCTGTTCCAGGATCTTCACTGTCAGCTCGTTTCTCTGGTCCTTATTTAATTGAAAAGAAAATAAGTGAAACTGACTATGTGCTTCAAACTCCTGATAGAAAACGCCAATCTCGTGTGTGTCACATTAACATGTTGAAAGGATACCACACCCGACCCATCACACAGTTAGATAGTTCAAAAACAGAGGAAGGTACTGCTGTCTCCTCTGCTACTACTGCGATGATAGTGGACTGTCAAATTGATGATGTTGATGGCTTGGAGTTGCGCAACACTCAGCAGCAGTGTGTTAGATTGCCCAACTCAGAAATGCTGCTGTCTATCCAGTCAGGTCTGGTTCATTTAACGGATGGACAGGCTAATGATATTGTGAGGCTACTACACAGTTTTCCATGTCTCTTTAATGACGTTCCTACTCGCACAAATGTGTTGGAACATGACATTAATGTTGGAAATGCTACACCTATCAAGCAACACCCATATCGTATCAACGCTTCCAAGAGGAAGATAATGAGGGATGAGGTGAAATATTTGTTGGAGAATGACCTGGCTAAGCCAAGTTCAAGCCCTTGGAGTTCTCCTTGCATTCTGGTTCCTAAACCTGATGGTACGTCCAGGTTATGTACGGATTATCGAAAGGTAAATTCTGTCACAAAGCCAGATTCGTTCCCGTTACCCAGACTGGACGACTGTATCGACACTATTGGTGCTGCTAAGTATGTAACCAAGTTGGACCTCTTAAAAGGTTACTGGCAGGTTCCGTTAACTTCACGTGCTTCAGAGATTTCTGCCTTTGTGACCCCAGACAACTTCCTACAGTACTCAGTCATGGCTTTTGGGATGCGAAATGCACCAGCCACTTTCCAACGACTGGTTAACTCCGTATTAGCTGGCGTTCCTAATTGTAGTGCATACCTTGATGACCTAGTGATTTATTCGTCTGAGTGGTCAGATCATGTTGACTTGCTAAGGGTAGTATGTGAACGGTTGGCAACTGCTTCTCTAACCCTGAACTTGGCAAAGTGCGAGTTGGGAAGGCTACTGTTACCTATCTCGGTAAAGAGGTTGGCCATGGACAGGTGCGCCCTGTTGATGCCAAGGTCTTGGCTATAACTGCATTCCCTGCACCTACCACTAGACGAGAGCTACGCCGCTTTTTAGGGATGGTTGGCTACTACCGTAGCTTCTGCAAAAATTTCTCTGCGGTAGTTGCTCCATTGACTGATTTGCTCAGTCCGGCAAGACCATTTGTGTGGTCCCCTGATTGTAAGAGAGCTTTTGAATCTGCAAAAGCACTCTTATGTAGTACCCCTGTACTTGCTGCTCCTGATTTTGAACAACCGTTCAAGCTTGAGGTAGATGCTAGTGCCAGAGGTGCTGGTGCTGTTCTACTGCAGCAGGACAAGAATGGAGTAGATCATCCTGTTTGTTATTTTTCCCGTAAATTTAATAAATGTCAAACAAACTATGCGACAATAGAACAAGAAGCTCTTGCTTTGTTGTTGGCTCTGCAATACTTTGAAGTATACATTGGTTCCAGTGCCCTACCAGTGATTGTGTATACTGACCATAACCCCTTAGTTTTTCTCCACCGAATGTACAACCAGAACCAGCGCCTTATGCGTTGGGCGCTGATTGTACAAAATTATAATTTGGAGATCCGCCACAAAAAGGGTTCAGATAATGTGTTGGCAGATGCTTTGTCTCGTGTGTAAAAATGATTTTTGTATGTTTTGGCAAGGTTGACGTTGTTGTTGTAAGTATTAATTTTGTTGTGAGTATTAATTGTAATACTGTGGTCGCAATCCCTAGGGTTGCTCTTTTAAGGGTGGGAGTGTTACGGATACAGGTATCCTGTGTCTGTGTGTATCCTGTGTGTGTTTCTTTTCTCTCCTTCTCCCCTCACAGGTGAAAATCATTACTCCCCAATCAGTCAACAATCAACCCATCAATCAGAAGACACACCTCCTCCTGTTTCCTACCCTATCACAGTTCCTTCCCCATGGTTTAAAAACCCCATCATTTGTAGATTTCAGGGTAGCTCAATCTTTGTAATGCCATGTTGGTAGATAGCTGTTCTTGGTAGATTTCAGGAGAGCTCAATCTCTTTGTAATGCCATGTTGGTAGATAGCTGTTCTTGGTAGATTTCAGGAGAGCTCAATCTCTTTGTAATGCCATGTTGGTAGATCTCTGTTCTATATAGATTTCGAGCTCAATCTCTTTGTAATGCCATGTTGGTAGATAGCTGTTCTTTGTAGATTTCAGGGTAGCTCAATCTCTTTGTAATGCCATGTTGGTAGATAGCTGTTCTTTATAGATTTCAGGGTAGCTCAATCTTTGTAAATGCCATGTTTGTAGATCTCGGTTCTTCACTCGCTCTCTGTGTATTAATTAACCTCTCTTTTGTTTGAGCACCTCCATAGCACTTTGTCATTACCTGTGAGTATTGTTTTGGTTATGGTGTTTGTTTGTTGCTGGTGGGAAAAGGGGAAACCAAGACAAGTCGCCCATGGGCATACACTACCCGTAGGTAAACTTTGTTAAACACACTAGTTAGAACTGGGTGGACCACCCACTGTATTTTTGGTTAGTTAGTTAGCTGTTGTTGAAATAGGCTAGTCTAGCTTAGGGGTGTTTTTGCATATTTGTTTCTTTCCTTGGGTCCAGCTCAGCCCCTTTTCCTGCTCCCCCCCCATTACCGTGTGGTTTACAATAAACCCTGAGTTTGACGGTATTATTTCAGTTGTCCTGGTTATTACGTTCACACTTTTACTTTGTCACAATTATAATTTACATGAGTTATGTTACGCGTCTCACTACCATCCCCCCTAGACTGTCGGGCCAAAAGGGATTCGTAACAGTCGGGCCAAAAAGGGATTCGTAACACACACACACACACACGTACAAACACACACACAGATACACACACGCACAAACACACACACAGACACACACACGTACAAACACACACACAGACACACACACACGTACAAACACACACACGTACAGACACACACACAGACACAGACACACAGATACACCCTCGTACAAACACACACGTACAAACACACATACAGACACAGACACACATACAGACACAGACACACATACATACACACACGTACAAACACACACGTACAGACACACACACAGACACACACACGTACAAACACACACACGTACAGACACACACACAGTAAGACCTTTGAGACTCTATCCTGAGAGATACCAAGCGTCTTCCTTTGTGATTCTGAAGTGATGACTGCCCCCGTCATTGTATTACCTCCAAATCAACAATCCAGGGTAGAATCAGGCCCTTACAGTTTTTTTCGATTGCTAAACGACAGTGGACACAACTGGAGTCACATGTGCAAAACTCTAACTACAGTCTGCACAGCAGCAGTTCATGTGGACCAAACTCTAGTTCGTTTTTCATTGCTTGAACACAGTTTTCAAAACTCTACACACTTATCCCATGACTTTAACCACAACCTGCACAACACTGTGGATTTACAGCACTTTGTTCAAATGCTAACACACTGCTGTCAAAACTGTGAACCACACATTCAAAACGGAATACATTTCAGCCTTGTGCCTTTCAAACACTGCTGATTGCAATTTCAGCTAAAAGGCTAAGCAGGTGTCTTGTTTTAGACTTGTTAGTGAACACACACATATTACAGTATATATAGGTAGAGCTCAGAAAGACTCATTTTGGAAATGGAACAAGGAAGATGGGTTCGTGGAGGGAGAAGGGTGGCAGGGAGAGGGCGGATGCGTGGAGGAAGACAAAGAGCTGTTATTTCAGATGAAATAAGGGCTACACTTATAGACCATGTCGTGAACCATGGTCTCTCATTGAGAGAGGCAGGGTTGAGGGTGCAACCCAATCTGCAAAGATCCACAGTGGCATCTGTAATGCGAATTTTCCATCATTACAGTAAATGAAAACATTACAGGAATCTATTTTGTATTGCAATTATAGAATATTTACACAGATATATATTACAGTAAGTTTGACTGTAAAATATATTTTTACAGGACCCAAAGGCTGCCCCCAACAGGGGGAAGAGGAAAAATATTTTCAGATGCGCAGGAAAATGCTATTGTTGACATGGTTGTTGTCAACAATGCAATAAAACTGCGGGAGATTCAAGATAGAGTGCTGGTTGATAATGATATATTTGAAAATGTTAATTCTGTCAGCACAACAACTATTGCTCGAGTCCTAAAGAAACACCAAGTTACAATGAAACAGTTATACACTGTACCGTTCGAGAGAAACAGTGAACGGGTAAAAGAGCAAAGATACCAATATGTCCAGGTAAGACGTCTGATGTTACGTACACAGCTATACAAAATATTTACAGTAAAAAAAAACACTAGCATTTCTACAGTAAAACTGTGCACTTACTGTTTTTCAGAGAGTAATGGAGGTGGAAGTACTGGAAAGACCACATTCATTTGTATTTATCAATGAAGCTGGATTTAACCTTGCCAAAACACAGTGCAGAGGAAGGAATGTTTTAGGTCAAAGGGCCACTGTGGAGGTTCCAGGCCAAAGGGGGGGAAATATCACCATGTGTGCTGCAATGGCCAATGATGGTTTGCTTCTCAACACACCACTCATTGGCCCATACAACACAGAAAGGCTTATAGCTTTCCTAGAACAGCTCTATGCTCAGCTAGTGCCAGCAGAACAGGGGGAGCCAGTAAGAAAAGTTTTTGTCATAGTTTGCGATAACGTTGCTTTTCACCACTCTGCAGCTGTCACAGATTGGTTTGCAGCACATCACAGATTTATGGTTTTGTACCTGCCTGCATATTCACCCTTCCTCAACCCAATAGAGGAGTTTTTCTCTGCCTGGGGGTGGAAAGTGTTTGGTCACCACCCACATGACCAAATGTCTCTTTTGAAAGCCATGCTGATGTGAGGACACGAGTCCAGAGGACTGCCAGGGATGGATAAGGCACTCCAGAAGGTTCTTCCCCAGGTGCATGGCAAGAGAAAACGTTAGATGTGGTGTTGAAGAAAACCTGTGGCCTGATGCTAGAGAGAGGCAGGATTAGCCCCTCAATTATTTGTTTGATTTACAGTATGTACTTTTAGTTTCTACCTTTTTTTTCTCATTACTGTAATTCCGTAAATTACTACAGACTATTGAAGCAAACTGCTAATTTTCATTTACCTTAAAGAATTGTTATGTTCTAAAAAAAAATATAAATCATGTGAAAGAATGTCACTCTTTTCTTTGAAGAAAATATTACTTTGTATGAAGTCACTGAAATTGTTCAAACTGTAAAGATGAAAAGTTTGTATTTTCTGTATTGGTGTTTGATGCTAGTGTTTTTACTCTCAGTGTGTTCTGAGTGACAGTGTGTGTTATCTCAGTGAGGGTTGTGCATAGTGTTTGGCTGCACTGAACGTGTTTTGAGCCATGTGTTAAGAGTTGTGTTGCTTGGAATGAGTTTTGCAGGTGATGTGAACTGTTTAGCTCAGGTGACTGTTGGTAGTGCAGACTGTAGTTAGAGTTTTGCACATGTGACTCCAGTTGTGCCCACTGTCGTTTAGCAATCGAAAAAAACTGTAATCGATTTTCACCCACTTGATTGCCTGAGAGGCCAACATCATTTGTCCTTGGTAAGAATTCATGAAACTGCCAAAAAGAGTTCATGAGTGAGAGAGTGGTGTCAGAATGCGAAACAAAAAACATTTATTTCAAAGTTACAATTTACATTGAACATTTTACAAACAGGGATTTACTGGGAGAACTGTGCAGATGCAAAGTTTGGGAAGATAATTTCTGTAAAATTTCTCAGTTTTTTTAATGTGTCCATGTTTTACAAAAACAAGAATTAAGATTCAACAATGTCTGCAGAAAGAATGGGGTGTCAGCTATGACATGACACATTCCCTTCATTTTCATTTAGAATTTTTTTAGGGTGTAGATCAGCTTTAATATTGCAGATAGATTGTAGCTTCTATCAATGTAATTATCTGCATAATTTCAAACCCCCATATATTTTGGGGAAGATACAGTACCAGTCAACATTTTGGACACACCTACTCATTCAAGAGTTTTTCTTTATTTGTACTATTTTCTACTTTCTAGAATAATAGTGAAGACATCACAACCATGAAATAACACACATGGAATCATGTAGTAACCAAAAAAGTGTTTAGATTCTTCAAAGTAGCCACACTTTGCCTTGATGACAGCTTTGCACACTCTTGGCATTCTCTCATCCAGCTTCACCTGGAATTATTTTTCAATGGTCCTGAAGGAGTTCCAACATATGCTGAGCACTTGTTGAATACTTTTCCTTCACTCTGCGGTCCAACTCATCCCAAACCATCTCAATTGGGTTGAGGTCAGGTGACTGTGGAGGCTAGGTCATCTTATGCAGCACTCCATCACTCTCCTTCTTGGTCAAATAGCCCTTACACAGCCTGGAGGTGTCCTGTTGAAAAAAATATGTTAGTCCCACTAAGCACAAAGCAGATGGGATGCAGAATGCTGTGGTAGCCATGCTGGTTAAGTGTGCCTTAAATTCTAAATAAATCTCTGACTGTGTCACCACCAAAGCACCCCCACACCATCACACCTCCTCCTCCATGCTTCACAGTGGGAACCACACATGCGGAGATCATCCATTCGCCTACTCTGCGTCTCAAAAAGACACGGTGGTTGGAACCAAAAATCTCAAATTTGGACTCATCAGACCAAAGGACAGATTTCCACCGGGCTAATGTCCATTGCTCATGTTTCTTGACCCAAGCAAGTCTCTTCTTCTTATTAGTGTCCTTTTGTAGTGGTTTCTTTGCAACAATTCAACCATAAAGGCCTGATTCACGCAGTCTCCTCTGAACAGTTGATGTTGAGATGTGTCTGTTACTTGAACTCTGTGAAGCATTTATTTGGGCTGCAATCTGAGGTGCCATTAACTCTAATGATGTCACGACTTCCACCGAAGTTGTTCCCTCTCCTTGTTCGGGTGGCATTCGGCTGTCGACGTCACCGGCTTTCTAGCTGCCACCGATCCATGTTTCATTTTTCCTTTTGTTTTGTCTGTTTACACACCTCGTTCCCATCTCATAATTATGTTCCTTATTTAACCCTCTGGTTTCCCTTTCTGTTTTGTGCGCGATTGTCTTTCGTGTGTTGGAGTTCGAGTCCTGTTTTGTCCTTGTTTGATAACGGGATTTTTGTTCCGTTCTTGGATTGTTTTTTTACTCTTACCTGTGTCCTGCGCCTGACTCCTTCGCTATCTTCTAGATAGACTCTAACAAATGACCTTGTCCTCTGCAGCAATAAAAACAGTTTTTTAGAAATGTTTGCAGATTTATAAAAAAATAATTAAAAAAATACCTTATTAACATAAGTATTCAGACCCTTTGCTATGACACTCAAAATTGAGATCAAGGTGCATTCTGTTTCCATTGATCATCCGTTTCTACAACTTGATTGGAGTCCACCTGTGGTAAATTCAATTGATTGGACATTATTTGGAAAGGCACACACCTGTCTATATAAGGTTCCACAGTTGACAGCACAACCTTCCAGAAGAACAACTATCTTTGCAGCACTCCACCAATCAGGCCTTTATGCTTGAGTGTGCAAACGGAAGCCACTCCTCAGTAAAAGTCACATAACAGCCTGCTTGGAGTTTGCCAAAAGGCACCTAAAGGACTCTCAGACCACCTCTGGTCTGATGAAACCAAGATTGAACACTTTGGACTGAATGCCAAGCATCAAGTCTGGAGAAAACCTGGCACCATCCCCACAGTGAAGCATGGTGGTGGCAGCATAATGCTGTGGGGATGTTTTTCAGTAGCAGGGACTGGGAGATTAGTCAGGATTGAGGGAAAGGTTAATGGATCAAGGTACAGAGAGATCCTTGATGAAAACCTTCTCCTGAGCGCTCAGGACCTCAGACCCGGGTGAAGGTTCACCTTCCAACAGGACAACGACCCTAAGCACACAGCCAAGACAACGCAGGTGTGGCTTTGGGACAAATCTCTGAATGTCCGTGAGTGGCCCAGCCAGAACCCTGACTTGAACCCGATCACAAATCTCTGGAGGGACCTGAAAATAGCTGTTCATCATAACATAACTTGAAAGGATCTGCAGAGAAGAATGTGAGAAACTCCCCAAATACAGGTGTGCCACGCTTGTAGTGTCATACCCAAGAAGACTAGAGGCTGTAATCGCTGCCAAAGGTGCTTCTACAAAGTACTGAGTAAATGGTCTGAATTCTTATGTAAATGTCATATTTTTATTGCAAAAATAAAACAGTTTTTCGATTTGTCATTATGGGGCATTTCACCAATTTTAGAATAAGGCTGTAATGTAACAAAATGTGGGAAAAGTCAAGGGGTCTGAATACTTTCTGAATGCACTGTAGGTAGGAGCAAGTCTGTGTAATGTTTAGTAGGTTCGCAGTAAAACCTTGAAACAGCCCTAGCTTTCACAAGAAGTCAGTGTAGAGAGGCTAGCACTGGAGTAACATGATCTAAATTTGTACGATTTAACATAATCTTAATATAATATGGTCGTACACTACACCGCAGACCAGTAGAGTAGAAGTCAGTACAGTACAGTACAGTACAATACATTGCATTATAGTGTGCTCTACTGTGTACTGTACTGTAATGTATTGAACTATACTCTACTTTCTTTACTGTACTGTACTGTGCTCTTCTGTGCTGTGATGTACTGTGCTGTCCAAGCTTGTGAACCCAACTGTGGTTTGTGACTACTATGATTTCCCATTGTAGCCAATTCTATTGCAGAAATTCCAATTCGGTCATGGAATTTCAAGTTTTAATCAGTAATTCATCAGCAAATTTGATATCAGTAAATCAACTGTAACTAATTGAGGTCTACCTTACCTAGGTCTACCTTTACTTTTTACTTCTGTGAAATGCAATTATCCTCCCTCCTCATGAGGGAGAGAAATTAGAAAATATCTTAAAGATATGTGTGTTTTTGAGAACAGAATTTCAAGGCACAGGGTAATGTTCCTTAAACTTAGGCAGAATAAATTTCTCCAAAACGAAATATTAGTGTATATGCCTTAATTTCTAACAAAATATAGACTCTTAGCTTTCATTTGACACCCAACTTGACATGCTCCTATTAACTTGACCAGAGAGAGAGAGAGAGAGAGGAGGGCCTACAGCAGCACCTAGATCTTCTGCACAGATTCTGCCAGAGCTGGGCCCTGACAGTAAATCTCAGTAATACAAAAATAATGGTGTTCCAAAAAAGGTCCAATTGCCAGGACTACAAATATAAATTCCATCTAGACACCGTTGCCCCAGAGCACACTGAAAACCATACATACCTCAGCCTAAACATCAGCACCACAGTTAACTTCCACAAAGCTGTGAACGAGCTGAGAGAGAAGACCTATGCCATCAAAAGGAACATAAAAATCGACATACCAATTAGGATCTGACAAAAAATATTTGAATCAGTTATAGAACCCATTGATTGCCCTTTATGGTTGTGAGGTCTGAGGTCCACTCACCAACAAAGAATTTACAGTGGGACAAACACCACATTGAGACTCTGCATGCAGAATTCTGCAAACAATATTATCCGTGTACAACATAAAACACCAAATAATGCATGAATTAGGCCGATACCCACCAATTGAAAAGAGCCGTTAAATTCTACAACCAATTAAAAGGAAGCGATTCCCAAACCTTCCACAACAAAGCCATCACTTACAGAGAGTGAACCTTGAGAAGAGTCCTCTAAACAAGCTGGTCCTGGGGCTCTGTTCACGAGCACAAACAGACCCCACAGAGCCCCAGGAAAGCAACACAATTAGACCCAACCAAATCAATGCTGTTCATCGACTACAGCTCAGCATTCAACACCATAGTACCCTCCAAGCTCATCATTAAGCTTGAGGCCCTGGGTCTTAATCCCGCCCTGTGCAATTGGGTCCAGGACTTCCTGACAGGCCGCCCCCAGGTGGTGAAGGTAGGAAACAACATCTCTACTTTGCTGATCCTCAACACTGGAGCCCCACAAGGGTGCGTGCTCAGCCCCCTCCTGTACTCCCTGTTCACCCATGACTGCGTGGCCATGCACGCCTCCAACTCTATCATCAAGTTTGCAGATGACACAACAGTAGTTGGCTTGATTACCAACAACAATGAGACAGCCTACAGGGAGGAGGTGAGGGCACTCAGAGTGTGGTGTCAGGAAAACAACCTCTCACTCAATGTCAACTTAACAAAGGAGATGATCGTGGACTTCAGGAAACAGCAGAGGGAGCAACCCTCTATCCACATCGATGGAACAGCAGTGGAGAAGGTGGAAAGTTCCTAGGCGTACACATCACAGACAAACTGAAATGGTCCACCCACACAGAGAGTGTGGTGAAGAAGGCTCACAAACTTATCACCACCTGGTACAGCAATTGCACCACCCACAACCGCAAGGCTCTCCAAAGGGTGATGCGGTCTGCACAATGCATCACCTGGGGCAAACTACCTTCCCTTTAGGACACTACAGCACCCAATGTCACAGGGAGGCCAAAAAGATTATCAAGGACAACAACCACCCGAGCCACTGCCTGTTCACCCCGCTACCATCCAGAAGGTGAGGTCAGAACAGGTGCATCAAATCTGGGACCGAGAAACTGAAAAACAGCTTCTATCTCAAGGCCATCAGACTGTTAAACCGCCATCATTGACACAGAGAGGCTGCTGCCTACATACAGACTCGAAATCATTGGCCACTTTAAAACCTCTCTAGGGTACATGGGACGGTAGACCCCCACCTTGCCAACATCCAGTGAAATTGCAGAGCGCGAAATTCAAACTACAGAATTGTAAATATTTAACATTCTTTAAAATACACATGCAATATGTCAAATTAAAGCTTAACTTCTTGTTAATCCAGCCACGGTGTCAGATTTCAAGAAGGCTTTACGGTGAAAGCAAACCATGCGATTATCTGAGGACAGCACCCCATGAAACAAACACAGACAATCATATTTCATCCCGCCAGGCGCGACACAAAACTCTGAAATAACAATATAATTCATGCCTTACCTTTGAAGAGCTTCTTCTGTTGGCACTCCAATATGCCCCATAAACATCACAAATGGTCCTTTTGTGATTAATTCCGTCGTTATATCTCCAAAATGTAAATTTATTTGGCGCATTTGATCCAGAAAAACACTGGTTCCAACTCACGCAACATGACTACAAAATACCTAATTAGTTACCTGTAATCTTTGTCCAAACATTTCAAACAACTTTCCTAATATAACATTAAGTATTTTTTTACGTAAATAATCAATCAAATTTAAGACGGGATAAACTGCGTTCAATACAGGATGAAAGCTTTCAGGTCACACGCCCCAACCACAACAGTACACTTCACTCTACCCTCGTTCTGAACAGGGCCACTTCTTCATTTCTCAAAGGAAAAACATCAACCAATTTCTAAAGACTGTTGACATCCAGTGAAAGCGATAGGAACTGCAAGCAAGTGCCTTACAAATCTAGATCCCCATAAAAATCTAATGGAAAAGGGGTTTCGCCTGCCAAATAAGTTCTGTTATACACATAGACATCATTCAAACAGTTTTAGAAACTTCAGAGTGTTTTCCATCAAATACTACCAATTATATGCATATCCTAGCTTCTGGGCCTGAGTAGCATGCAGTTTACTTTGGACACCTCAGTCATCCAAACTTCCGAATACTGTCACCTACCCCGAAGAAGTTAATAAATGGATCACCAGTCACTTTAATAATGCCACTTTAATAATGTTTACATATCTTGCATTACTCATCTCATATGAATATACTGTATTCTATACCATCTATTACATCTTGCCTACGTCGCTCATCCATATATTTACATGTACAATGGGGAGAACAAGTATTTGATACACTGCCTATTTTGCAGGTTTTCCTACTTACAAAGCATGTAGAGGTCTGTCATTTTTATCATAGGTACACTTCAACTGTGAGAGACGGAATAAAAAAACCAAAAAGGATCAGTCTGTTATAGGATCAGTCTGTTATGTCTTATCTGGTTTACTTTGTGAATTTGGTTCCTCTCTAGGTTTCTCCCGAGGTTCCTGCCTTTCTAGGGAGTTTTTCCTCTTCTCTCAGAGGATCTGAGCCCTAGAACCATGCCTCAGGACTACCTGGCCTGATGACTCCTTGCTATCCCCAGTCCACCTGTTCGCGCTGTGGCTCCAGTTTCAACTGTTCTGCCTGCGGTTATGGAACTGTGACCTGTTCACCAGACGTGCTACCTTGTCCTGGACATGCTGTTTTCGACTCTCTCTCTCTACCGCGCCTGCTGAACTCTGAATGATCGGCTATGAAAAGCCAACTGACATTTACTCCTGAGGTGCTGACCTGTTGCACCCTCTACAACCACTGTGATTATTATTATTTGACCTTGCTGGTCTTCTATGAACGTTTAAACATCTTGGCCATATACTGTTATAATCTCCACCCGGCACAGCCAGAAGAGGACTGGCCACCACTTAGAGCCTGGTTGCTCTCTAGGTGTCTCCCTAGGTTCCCGCTTTTCTAGAGAGTTTTTCCTAGCCACCGTGCTTCTACATCTGCATTGCTTGCTGTTTGATGTTTTAGGCTGCGTTTCTGTATAGCACTTTGTGACACCGGCTAATGTAAAAAGGACTTTATAAATACATTTGATGGAAATTTGATTTATTCTCCGGCTGTCCCCATAGGAGAACCCTTTGGTTCCAGGTCGAACCCTTTGTGTTCCAGGTAGAACTATTTTGGGTTCCATGTAGAACCCTTTCCACACAGGGTTCTACATGGAAGTTGAAAGAGTTCTACATATAACCAAAAAGGTTTCAACCTAGAACCAAAAAGGGTTTTTCTAAGGGGATGGCCAAAGAACCCTTTTGGAACCCTTTTTACTAAGTGTGTGTAACGAATGTGAAACGGCTACCTTAGTTAGCGATGGTGCGCGCTAAATAGCGTTTCAATCGGTGACGTCACTTGCTCTGAGACCTTGAAGTAGTAGTTCCCCTTGCTCTGCAAGGGCCGTGGCTTTTGTGGAGCGATGGCTAACGATGCTTCGAGGGTGACTGTTGTTAATGTGTGCAGAGGGTTCCTGGTTCGCACCCGGGTATGGGCGAGGGAACGGTCTAAAGTTATACTGTTACATTGATGCTGTTGACCCGGAACACTGGTTGCTGCGGAAAAGGAGGAGGTCAAAAGGGGGGTGAGTGTAACGGATGTGAAACAGCTAGCTTAGTTAGCGGTGGTGCGCGCTAAATAGCGTTTCAATCTGTGACGTCACTTGCTCTGAGACCTTGAAGTAGTTGTTCCCCTTGCTCTGCAAGGGCTGCGGCTTTTGTGGAGCGATGGGTAACGATGCTTTGTGGGTGACTGTTGTTGATGTGTGCAGAGGGTCCCTGGTTCGCGCCCGGGTATGGGCGAGGGGACGGTCTAAAGTTATACAGTTACAATTGTACAGCACAAACAGATTTGGGACCAAGTTAATACGATGTTGAAGGTTAAATATAGGATTAAAGGGTTGAAGGTTGAGGGTTAAATAAATATGAGATGGAGGCTCAGTTTTGTGGGATTTGCTTGTCTCGACATCGTTTTGAGATTATGGACTACATAATCTGCGTAATGTGCCAAATAGCATGCTATGTGTGAGGAGTTCTACCAACCTCATTACTCTAATGTGGTATGTGGGGAAAACAATGGGCGCCTGGAGATTAAATACACTGTATGTTATATCATCTAAAAGAAAAATCTACAGAGCTCTATCCTTTGTTTCCTACCTAGGGAAACCTTCACTGGTCTGGGATCAGAATTCTGGAGTACAGATGAACAAAGAAAAAAGGGATGGGGCTAGGTTTGAAGATAGAGATGCAGCTGTCATGACGTGGCCCTTTCTGGTTATAGATCGTGGCATCCCCCTCTCTCTCTCCTACACCCAGGTTCTGTTATCTCAGGTTGTAAATTCCTGGAGGAGACTCTCTCCCCTGGCCATGCAGAAATATTGTAACAGTAGAACAAAGTAACTCCTTCCACATCACAGAACTTAAGAACTGAACAATATCCATGTTCAGTTCTCAACATTATCCATGTTTTGGAGAAGCCAGCTACGACCCGGTCCGTTTTGTTTCATATTTGTGACCTCATGAAAGACAGTACAGCCACATTACCATAGCTCTGTTTATACCAGTGCCTGCATTATGAGGTTTATATCTAATTATTGTATAAAATGAATGAGTAAAGATGAAACTATTTGTGAAATGATGTAATGTGACGTTAAACCGTTACTGTGAGAGAATTGTGTTCCCTTTAAAGTTGAACTAAGTCATTGGCCCGCCCCATGAGCACCGACATGATCTGGCTCATGGGACAGCCCTTTCCTATTGTTATGAATAAATCCCCCTCCTGAAGAAATCCTCTTCAGACCACATGTCCCTCGATGAACACCGGGGGCCCAGGTTGAGTTCAGACCACAAAACCTCAGTATAAGCTTAGGTTGTAATGGTTGTTGAATTCCTAACCATACCACGTGGAGCATTGGCTACATGGCGGGAAATGGTTAAACTCTGAGACTATCGATCCTGACAGAATAAGAGCAAATCTTAGATACTACTTACTAGTTTGCAGCTAGAAATGATGTCAACCTGGGATGCGAAGACCTACAACCGCCGAAACATCTATTCTATAAAGAACATTTCTGAATGGCACTCTGAAGTATCCAATCTAACTATGACAGACTTCAGGGAAGCAGAGAGGCGCTGGGATGAACTTTCCAACAGAACGACTGATGATTCCAACAGAGATCACGACGACACACTGGGTGTAAATATATATTGATTGCAATTATTCCCGAATGAGTGAGCGTTCAAGTGCAAAGGATTAGCATTTCAATTAATATAAATATCAACTGTGTAGCGACTACTTCTGTTCTTTCCCGCCTTTTCAGTCCACACCCACATCCCTTTGTCCCCCAAGCCATCATATCGGCTTAACCCACTAGGGAACCTCCCTTTTCATTTCCTTGTAACCATATCTACTGTGTTGTTTGTTTTTGCAATCCTGTGATTATTTAGTTAGTTGGCAAATAAATGATTAAGACAATTGATGTATGGATGATTCTTAGTAAAGGCTGGGTTCGTGCAGATTACCAACAATTTACTACATTTGGAATGAGACTAACGTGAGGTAAAGAATAATTAATTAATTAGAAGACTAATTGATCAGTTATTAAAATATCTGAAGAGTTATATTAGGAAAATTCTAACTTTGTAATTAGTTAGATTTTTCTTGGTGCCCCGACTTCCTAGTTACAGTAATTACATTTACATGATTAGTTTAATCATGAAATAATTATTACAGAAAATTGATTTGATAAAATAACACAACACAGCCATGATTTAGTGTAGTTCAGTGGCGTGTATTCATGGATGCCAAGGGAAGCCCCCCTCCAAAAAATGGACAAAACATTTTACAAAATAAAAAACTATCTTTCGTCTTTTTTCAAAATGTTCTTTCAATTCACAAGAGGCTGAATGTATCTCACTGGAGAAACCCTCCGTACGAGTGAAACAACACCAAGTTAAATAGTCTGACCAAAAGGTGTATGACATTGTTGCCGCCCGTAGCATATAATTCAATAACAAGGGAATCCAGCAAGCATTTGGTCTCTCTTGATAAAAATAAAAAAACATTACAAAATATAGCCAATCAACATTGAGCTAAACTGAGTGGCTCAAATGTGAATGGTCCTGGCAGACCAAACAAAAGTGTCAAGAGAAGCCAATTTGGCTTCAGACCAATCACATAAGATCGAAAGCAAAACGTAATCAACAGAAAAAAATTGAATTGTTGCATCTCGTTGTGTTGTTGTCCTCCGGTGGCTAGCTAGCTAGTTAAAATCATCCTTTTCCTAAATTAGCCATAGGATGGAGATTTGGATTTGGACTTGTTGTTTCACTTAATTCTCCGTACTGGCCAATGATTATAAAGGCGATTGGGATCCAAACAAAAATTCATACATTGTGCCCCTGGCCTGAGAGGATGGAAGTTCAATATGTAGCTAGATGTAGTAGGCTAATGTTAACTAGCTGGCTCCTCGTTGCCCATGAAAGGAAGTTAGGCTAGCGAACAAACATTTTAGCCAGGTAGCCTAGGACAACAAAACTAAAAGCGTGTCATGTATGACAGAGTCATAGACCGTTTCGGCAACATGAAAGAGAGGAGAACGGTACTTGCGTTCCTCTACAAGTAGGGTGAGTCAACATGTGTTTTCTACTTGCACGCACATGTGCACACACACAGTCTTGTTTAAGTAACCTTGTGGGGACATACAATTCAGTCCCATTCAAAATCCTATTTTCCCTAACCCTAACCTTAAACCTAACCCTAACACCAACCCTTAACCATAACCCTACCCTAACCCTAAACCTAAACCTTAACCGTAAACCCCCAAGAAATAGCATACGACCTTGTGGGGGCTAATAAAATGTCCCCAGCTGGTGACATTTTTGTACATTTACAATTATTGTGTTGTCTACACAAGTATAGTAAAAAACGTCCACATGCACACACACACACACACACACACACACACACACACACACACACACACACACACACACACACACACACAGAAATCAGTCCCATGGACAGCACAGCCACATCATTTATAGCTTACGTTGTATTGGACTAAATCGTATTTGGTATCTTTAAGTTGTCACTTTATTAGACGAAGCGTAGGTGATTTGATGAAGTTGAAATGGTGCTTGAATGGTGATAACTGATAACTCTCCGTGGTTCTCAATCACACACACACACACACACACACACACACACACACACACACACACACACACACACACACACACACACACACACACACACACACACACACACACACACAGTCTTGTATAAGTCACCTTGTGGGGACAAAATTCAGTCCCATTCAAAATCCCCTCTTGCCACTCCGATCCCTTTAGCGTGATCATTTTCGTCTATATCCGGTGAATTGCAGAGCGTCAAATTCAAATTAAATTACTAAAAATATTTAATTTTCATGAAATCAATACGCCAAAACACAGCTTAATTTGTTGTTAATCCAGCCGGCGTGTCAGATTTCAAAAGGGCTTTACGGTGAAAGCAAACCATGCGATTACGTGAGGACAGCTCTCAGCAGACAAAACATTACAAACAGCTAGCAGCAAAGTAGATTGGTCAAGAAAGTCAGAAAAGCAATCAAATTAATCACTTACCTTTGATGAGCTTTGTATGTTTGCACTCACGAGACTCCCAGTTACACAATAAATGTTTGTTTTGTTCGATAAAGATTCTCTTTATATCCAAAAACCTCCATTTGGTTGGCGCGTTTTGTTCAGTAATCCACAGACTCATGCGGTCACGACGGGCAGACGAAAATTCCAAATAGTATCCGTAAAGTTCGTAGAAACTTGTCAAATGTTTTTTATAATCAATCCTCAGGTTGTTTTTATAATAAATAATCAATAATATTTCAACCGGACAGTAGCCTTTTCAATAGCAGAGAGAAAGAAAAGGTCTCGCTCCCGGCGCATGCATGCACAAATCTGAGGACATCTGGCTGTCCACTGCTGCGATGTGATCATTCTTGCTCATTTTTCAGAATAAAGTCTAAAGACTGTTCACACCTTGTGGAAGCCATAGGGAAAGGAATCTGGATGATATCCCTTTAAATGGAGGATAGACTTGCAATGGAAAATAGAAGTTTCAGAAAAACAGCACTTCCTGGATGGATTTTCCTCAGGTTTTTGCCTGCTATATCAGTTCTGTTATACTCACAGACAATATTTAGACCGTTTTGGAAAATGTTGAGTGTTTTCTATCCTAATCTGCCAATTATATGCATATTCTAGCTTCTGGGCTTGAGAAATAGGCAGTTTACTTTGGGCACGTTTTTCATCCAAACATCAAATACTGCCCCCTAGCCTAAAGAGGTTTTAAACCCTAACCCTTACTCTAACCTTGGCAGTAACCTTAACCCTAACATTAACCCTAACCGTAAACCTCCTAGAAATAGCATTTGACCTCATGGGGACTAACAAAATGTCCCCAGTTGGTCAAATTTTTGTTCATTTACAATTGAAATGTTGAAGTTGAAATGATGCTGGAATGGTGGAGGCAGCTCCTGTTTTCTTTGTGACTGGTGATAACTCTACGTGGCTCTAAATCAGCAGTTGTTTAGTAGTCCATAAATGTTAACTTGCTTGACCATGCTGTAGGTCATGTAACTGTTTGTTAAATGCAATATGCTTTGTTCACTGGACAGATGTTGCTCTCCGGTTTTGTGATGAAACACATGTTGTTGAATTTATTCTACTACTGTGTGACTGTCTTCTTATTGTCTCGGCCCTATGCTTATATATTATGGTGGCATATGAACTAACAGGTTGAAGAGCAAACAATGCAATTATTACAACACATAGGTTGCAATACGTTTTTTTCCCCTTGCTTGTCTTCCCTAGTGATTTTACTTACGCATCCCTACTGTTTTAGTTTGTGGGGAATTTGTTTCTTCCTCATAGCTCATTTCAGTAGCTCAAACCGTAGCTCTATTCAGTTATTTTCTGTTTTTCCCCAAGATCTTTCTATTTCATCACAAAACTCTTTTTCTAACGAGTTACTCTATCACTCAACCAATTTATGTCTGATTTCGGTCCGATTCCTATGCGTGAAACAAAGGACAACAAAAGGTCACGAGAAGCCTCAAAAATGCAATAACTCTGTGGGCACAAACTGGTTGAATCAACATTGTTTCAACGTAATTTGTCAACATATTGTGACTTGGAATCTACATGGAAAATACATTGGATTTGAAAAAGTGATCAACAACAGATTTTATGTACAAATTCAGCATATTTTGGGTTTTTCTATGTTGAAAATTGGTTAATTTTAAGGTTGTTTTAAGGTTACATTTCAACCACAGAATTATGTCATCATGTTATATGTTATAAAAAAACAATAGGCTGGGCAGCACCTTCTACTGGAGAGTTTATCTACAGCTTTCCATTTGGTCTCTCCATCTGGAGACGTGAATCCAACACAGCAATTATTAGTTAGTGGACAAACTGGATATTGAATTGTTTTTGGTTGTCAACGCAACCAAATATAATTTGAAGGAGATATATCTTCTGCTTTGATAGTTCAATCTGTGCAACTGGCTTTAATTCCAGTTTGTCAAATGAATAATAGATTGGTTGGATTCACGTCTCCATTTCAACTTTAAATGCACTTTAAATAATAACGTTTGATTTAGTTCAATTCATTAACCATTTTTGGTTGAGATGGAGATGTGAATCCAAAATATCAATTATTCATCTGTAGACAAACTTGAATTAAGACCAGACTAAGTCTGGGGCACAAAAGATACATCTCCTTCAAATGTTGATATTTGTTTGCATTGACAACCAAACACAATATCACTTTTGCAATACAGTAAATAGTAACGTGGGATGATAGCCCTAATGTTGGAAACAAACATCTTCATGATGTCATCCAGAGTTGCATGTTTTGTTTTCCAAGCTACAGCACACAATAGTTTACATAAACCAAAGGGTTTAGTCTGCTTGGTTTGTGTTTTCATTTTTGCCATGGGCAAAATATTGCGATACTGGTATAGTCACAGTGTTACGGCTCTCGTTGGTGGTAGGAAGAGTGGACCAAAGCGCAGCGTGGTAAGTGTTCATGATTCCTTTTATTCAAACACTTAAACAAAATAGCAATGCGACCGCGCACAGTTCTGTCAGGTACAGACACGAAACAATAAACAAGATCCCACAAAACCAAAAAGGAAAATGAAAACTTATGTGATCCCCAATCAGAGACAACGATAGACAGCTGCTTCTGATTGGGAAACACACACACACACACACACACACACACACACACACACACACACACACACACACACACACACACACACACACGGCCAAAAACAAAGAAATAGAAAACATAGACTTTCCCACCCGAGTCACACCCTGACCTAACCAAACATAGAGAATAATTAGGATCTCTAAGGTCAGGGCGTGACACACTGTCACGTTCGTCGTAATGAGTAGACCAAGGCGCAGCGTGAGTACAGTTCCACATAATTTTTTAATAAACTGAAACTCACCAAACAGTACAAACAAGTACAAACGAAAACGTGACGCAACTGGTGTTCACAAAGGCAACTTAATGTAGACAAGATCCCACGAATCACAATGGGGAAATGGCTACCTAAATATGATCCCCAATCAGAGACAATGATAAACAGCTGCTTCTGGTTGGGAACCATATCAGGCCACCATAGAAATACAATTCACCTCGATGACCCACCCAAGTCACAATCACGCCCCAACCAACATAGAGAATAAACTATTTACTATGGTCAGGGCGTGACACATACAGCCCCTGTAAATAGCCAATTAACTTGTCGACAAGTTAACAAATTATACACTGCCTTGCGAAAGTATTCGGCCCCCTTGAACTTTGCGACCTTTTGCCACATTTCAGGCTTCAAACATAAAGATATAAAACTGTATTTTTTTGTGAAGAATCAACAACAAGTGGGACACAATCATGAAGTGGAACGACATTTATTGGATATTTCAAACTTTTTTAACAAATCAAAAACTGAAAAATTGGGCGTGCAAAATTATTCAGCCCCTTTACTTTCAGTGCAGCAAACTCTCTCCAGAAGTTCAGTGAGGATCTCTGAATGATCCAATGTTGACCTAAATGACTAATGATGATAAATACAATCCACCTGTGTGTAATCAAGTCTCCGTATAAATGCACCTGCACTGTGATAGTCTCAGAGGTCCGTTAAAAGCGCAGAGAGCATCATGAAGAACAAGGAACACACCAGGCAGGTCCGAGATACTGTTGTGAAGAAGTTTAAAGCTGGATTTGGATACAAAAAGATTTCCCAAGCTTTAAACATCCCAAGGAGCACTGTGCAAGCGATAATATTGAAATGGAAGGAGTATCAGACCACTGCAAATCTACCAAGACCTGGCCGTCCCTCTAAACTTTCAGCTCATACAAGGAGAAGACTGATCAGAGATGCAGCCAAGAGGCCCATGATCACTCTGGATGAACTGCAGAGATCTACAGCTGAGGTGGGAGACTGTGTCCATAGGACAACAATCAGTCGTATATTGCACAAATCTGGCCTTTATGGAAGAGTGGCAAGAAGAAAGCCATTTCTTAAAGATATCCATAAAAAGTGTTGTTTAAAGTTTGCTACAAGCCACCTGGGAGACACACCAAACATGTGGAAGAAGGTGCTCTGGTCAGATGAAACCAAAATTGAACTTTTTGGCAACAATGCAAAACGTTATGTTTGGCGTAAAAGCAACACAGCTCATCACCCTGAACACACCACCCACACTGTCAAACATGGTGGTGGCAGCATCATGGTTTGGGCCTGCTTTTCTTCAGCAGGGACAGGGAAGATGGTTAAAATTGATGGGAAGATGGATGGAGCCAATTACAGGACCATTCTGGAAGAAAACCTGATGGAGTCTGCAAAAGAACTGAGACTGGGACGGAGATTTGTCTTCCAACAAGACAATGATCCAAAACATAAAGCAAAATCTACAATGGAATGGTTCAAAAATAAACATCCAGGTGTTAGAATGGCCAAGTCAAAGTCCAGACCTGAATCCAATCGAGAATCTGTGGAAAGAACTGAAAACTGCTGTTCACAAATGCTCTCCCTCCAACCTCACTGAGCTCGAGCTGTTTTGCAAGGAGGAATGGGAAAAATGTTCAGTCTTTTGATGTGCAAAACTGATAGAGACATACCCCAAGCGACTTACAGCTGTAATCGCAGCAAAAGGTGGCACTACAAAGTATTAACTTAAGGGGGCTGAATAATTTTGCACGCCCAATGTTTCAGTTTTTGATTTGTTAAAAAAGTTTGAAATATCCAATAAATGTCGTTCCACTTCATGATTGTGTCCCACTTGTTGTTGATTCTTCACAAAAAAATACAGTTTTATATCTTTATGTTTGAAGCCTGAAATGTGGCAAAAGGTTGCAAAGTTCTAGGGGGCCGAATACTTTCGCAAGGCACTGTATGTTGGACTCACATCTCCATCTAAACCAAAAATAAAAGTTAAAGAATTGGATTAAGCCAATGGCTCAGATGAAGCTATGTAATGGAGAAGGTGGAACGTTTTAAATTCCTCGGCGTACACATCACAGACAAAAAATGTGGCTTGTCACCTAAAACCCTGACAAACTTTTACAGATGCACATTTGAGAGCTTCCTGTTGGGCTGTATTCTGGTACAGCAACTGCACCGCCCTCAACCACAAGGCTCTCCAGAGGGTGGTGCGGTCTGCACAACACATCACCGGGGGCAAACTACCTTTCCTCAGAACACCTACAGCACCCGATGTCACAGGAAGGCCAAAAAGATAATCAAGGACAACAACCACCCGAGGCACTGCCTGTTCACCCCGCTACCATCCAGAAGGCGAGGTCAATACAGGTGCATCAAAGCTGGGACCGAGAGACTGAAAAACAGCTTCTATCTCAAGGCCATCAGACCTTTAAACAGCCATCATTGACACAGAGAGGCTGCTGCCTACATACAGACTAAAATCATTGGCCACTTTAATAAATGGATCACTAGTCACTTTAATAATGCCACTTCAATAATGTTTACATATCTTGCATTACTGATCTCATATGTATATACTGAATATTATACCATCTATTGCATCTTGCCTATACCGCTCGGTCATCGCTCATCCATATATTTATATGTACATATTCTTATTCCATCCCTTTAGATTTGTGTGTAGTAGGTAGTTGTCGTGGAATTGTTAGATTACTTGTTAGATATTACTGTACTGTCAGAACTAGAAGCACAAGCGTTTCGCTACACTCGCATTAACATCTGCTAAGCCTGTGTATGTGACCAATACAATTTGATTTGATTTGAAACATTAGATATGTCTATTTTAAATGTTGAAATTTGGCTGTGTTGTCAACCAAACACAATTCAATATTACTTTTGTAATACAGTTAAGAGAGAAAATTGAAGGCTGTCTTAAACTAATGTAACAGTATTTATTCAACACATCCATGGCCATGTTGAGGTTACTGTAGCTATAAATGTCTTCTTATGTAATCATAGAAAGCGTGCATGTTCAACATAGCATGCAAAGATCACAGGTTTGTGGAAATCTTCACAATTGCTATAGTAATCTATGCAGAATCTCGAACAGCATTGACCACCTGCACTATGTACATTTGATGTAATCTCAACTGCAATCCAGGTTATTTGGTTGTGATATTAGATGAAGCATAGTGATAACACATTAAGTTGTATAAATACAAAATATCTGACATTGTATATTTGAACTTTGTTGTGCTTTTAAATGGTTGAACGTGCAGTGATAACACATTTAGATGACAAATAAACCAAAAATCAGACATTGTTTTTCCATGAGAATTTGGTTGTGCTTTTAGATAGTTGAAATCATAGTAATAACACATTGGGAATTCAACAAACTTTCTTTTTAAATTGGTGACTAAAGATTGAAATCTTAATGATCAATGTCTCAGCCAAATATTATCCCAATGAAATCATGTGGTGGGTGCCCAGTGGGAAAGCCCCTTTCTCTGTAAACACACCAAAATGGGATTCTGACATTGGTGACTGGTGCCCAGTTTTTGGTCACACCATTTGTGGATGAGATTGTCTCGCTGTTTATGGGGGGAACAAAATATCAAATGTAATTGAATGATAATCCTAATCCCAAACGGAAATTTGTCTGTAATCCAGAGGTCTCTGTTCCAAATGAAGAGACTGGCTCCAATCCAGTCTGCTGCTTTGGTAGTCTTTGATGAAAATAGATAGGTCAACAAAGGTCTATTATTGTCATGCATGGAAAATGTGATGATGTTGTGTTGTATTTTGTGATGTAGATGTGGGAGTGTTTTAGGTCAGTAAAAGCTTAATGAAGAGGTTATATTGTCTGGTTTCCGGGAAACAGATTGAGCCTAGTCCTGGACTATAAAGGACTGTCAATGGAGAATCTCTATCAAAATAGATTTTTGTCAACAGTTGTCTTTTTGAGCCTATAAATCCACAACACAAAACCATCTTCCTTCCTAAGTATAATGATGTGGGCAAATATGGGTCAATAGGGTCTTAAATCATTGATACAGGAAGTGTAAACATGTATTTTCTACGCAGACTAAGTATTAAAAAAAAGTAGCGTCTAGAGAGGCATAACATGAACACTCAACAACAGGAAGAATAGCTGCTGCTTCGGCAAAAGCTAATGGGGATCCAAATAAACCAATAAAAACAAACATATTATGCAAAATACAGAGAGCACATTTCATTCATTCCACATCGGTCTTCATTGGGATGCCTGATATTCTCTTGCCACTGCACAAGTAGATCTTATACAGTAAATAATTATGGGATAGGGAAAGTCAATTTCTCAGTTCAATGGACTTAATCAGACTGTTTCCTATTCTTGTCTGAGCAAATTGGTACATGGTTGCCTGTAGTGATGGGCATTCCGGCTATTTTCAGTGAGCCGGCTCGTTCGGCTTAGCTCACCAAAAAGAGCCGGCTCTTTTGGTTCCCAAACGTCTCTTTAAAAAAATATGTTTTGTATTTTTTCAAGTCAAACAGTTTGCGATAGTTTGACTATGATTGGTGTTAAAACAATTCTAATGAAATTATTAAATGAAATCATACTCTACCTTAAGCACAATGTATTTAAAAATGAATTGGTTTATTATGAAATAGTCAAACTATCGCAAACTGTTTGACTTGAAAAAATACAAAACATATATTTTTAAAGAGCCGTTTGGGAACCAAAAGAGCCGGCTCTTTTTGGTGAGCTGAGCCGAACGAGCCGGCTCACTGAAAAGAGCCGAAACGCCCATCACTAGCTTGCCTGCACTCCACGGTTGCATGTTTTGGCTAAATTACATCTCAGCTACTGCCGACAAGGACTACATTGATTAGGCTGCCTCAGTTGAGAGGTTGACTTATGATTCTTAGAAAGTGATTTCACTCAAACCTAACTCTTTATCACTTCTGGTAGACTAGTGGAAAATTACATAGATTCTGCTCTGTTTCTCCATTTCTTTGAAAAGCACAAATGGATGACATGGGAATCTTGCTGGCTTTTAGGCTCTTATAACCTTCATAACACGTGTCAGCCTGCAGTGCAAAATAGTAGAATATCATTTTGGGGGGGTAAAAACACAACTGTGTGCAGTACTTGTTATGAAATGTCATAAAATATTCATGTTGCCGCGTCTTCTCAAAAGACCATGTCGGGTTAACGACATCTCACGTTGACTCGGGCTGTATTCTCGTTCATTTCCGGAGGGCACGTCAGCGGACGAGTCGCATAGAGCGAGAGTGCGCTGTCTCTTCAGGGGTTGGGACAACCGAAGCTCCATTCATTCTATCCTACTAAAAAAGATAGCCCCGAGCGCAATGCTGCTGCAATTTTGAAACTAATACTATTTACAATTGTGTAAATATTGGAAACATGACCCGGGCTCATTGCCGAATCAATACGTTAGTTTGTGATAGTAATTTGGCTGGTTTGAGAAACGCCGATCGTTGACTAATGGTCCGGGACCTCTCTTCGCCGATGGGGTAGCAGCTAGCTGGATACGAAAACAGCGTCAACTCCGTGTTCAGTCAACTCCATGAGCAAGGGACAGCCTGTCCAAGCCTTCTGTGGTGAAAAGGTTCAGCAACCAAGTGCTGAACTAGCCTATTCGACTTCAACAATCCTCCTCTTTGACTGAATTATGTACCAGGTGCAGGTAAGCTTACGATTTGAAAAGCAGTCCTCCAAAAGCCAGTTTTTCACGCCATAATGGCACGTGTAGGCTACATAACCTAGTAAAAAACTGATTCTATAGCCCACAGACTGCTTGAGGACATTTTATGGAAGTAAAATGAATTACTATAAAAAAAATTGTGCGGACAAAAGATGAATGACGATAGAAATTAAGTAGTTTTTGCAAGAGTAATAACATGTAACACACTGAGTGTACTAAACATCAGGAACATCTGCTCTTTCCATGAGACTGACCAGGTGAAAGCTATGATCCCTTATTGATGTCACTTGTTAAATCTATTTCGATCAGTGTAGATGAAGGGGAGGAGACCTGATAAAGGGGGTTTAACCCTTGAGACAATTGAGAAATGGATTGTGTATGTGTGCCATTCAGAGGTTGAATGGGCAAGACAAGATTTGTCTTTGAACTGGGTATGGCAGTAGGTGCCAGGCGCATTGGTTTAAGTGAGTCAAGAACTGCAACGCTGCTGGATTTTTCATGCTCAACCGTTTCTCTTGTGTATCAAGAATAGTCCACCACCCAAAGGACATTCATACAATTTGACACAACTATGGGAAGCTTTGGAGTTAACATGGGCCAGCATCCCTGTGGAAGTCTTGACACTTTGTAGAGTCCATGCCTGACCAATTTAGGCTGTTCTGAGGGCAAAGGGGGCTGCAAACTCAATTATTAGGAAGGTGTTAATGTTTTGTACACCATCTATACGAACCAGCCAGGGAATGCCCACAACCTTTACTTCAATGAGTGAGACCAATTTATCTTTTAATGATTTAAACTTCAGTTTATCTTGCTGTTTTCTTTATTGATAGTGAGTCGTTATTTGGTTTCTATTAGTGGACCACTTATCAACATCTAAGGTATCATGACTGTGCCTGCTGAAAGCACATTTTAGCACTCCCTCTTACAGTGCATTTGGGAAGTATTCAGACCCCTTGACTTTTTCCACATTTTGTTATGTTACAGCCTTATTCTAAAATGGATTTTTTTAAAATCCCCCCTCAATCTACACACTACCCCATAACTACAAAGCAAAGCAAAGCAAAAACTGGTTTTTAGAAATGTTTACTAATTTATAAAAATACAAAACGGAAATATCACATTTACATAAGTATTCAGACCCTTTACTCAGTACTTTGTTGAAGCACCTTTGGTAGTGATTACAGCCTTGAGTTTTCTTGGTTATGATGCTACAAGCTTGGTACACCTGTATTTGGGGAGTTTCCACCATTCTTTTCTGCAGATCCTCTCAAGCGCTGTCAGGTTGGATGGGGAGTAGAGGTCGACTGATTAATCGAAATGGCCAATTAATTAGGGTCAATTTTCAAGTTTTCATAACAATCGGTAATCAGCATTTTTGGACACCGATCATGGCCGATTACATTGCACTCCACAAGGAGACTGCGTGGCAGGCTGACTACCTGTTATGCGAGTGCAGCAAAGAGCCAAGGTAAGTTGCTAGCTAGCATTAAACGTATCTTATAAAAAAACAATCTTAACATAATCACCAGTTAACTACACATGGTTGATATTACTAGTTTATCTAGCTTGTCCTGCGTTGCATTTAATCAATGCGGTGCCTGTTAATTTATCGTTGAATCATAGCCTACTTCGCCAAATGGGTGATTTAACAAGCACATTCGCGAAAAAAGCACTGTCGTTGCACCAAAGTGTACTTAACCATGAACATCAACGCCTTAATTAAAATCAATACCCAAGTGTATATTTTTAAACCTGCATATTTAGTTAAAAGAAATTCAGGTTAGCAGGCAATATTAAACTAGGAAAATTGTGTCACTTCTCTTGCTCTCATTGCACGCAGAGTCAGGGTATATGCAGCAGTTTGGGTCGCCTGGCTCGTTGCGAAATAATTTGCCAGAATTCTACGCAATTATGACATGACATTGAATGTTGTGCAATGCAACAGCACTATTTAGACTTATGGATGCCACCTGTTAGATAAAATAGGGAACGGTTCTGGATTTCACTGAAAGAATAAACGTTTTGTTTTCGAAATTATCGTTTCCGGATTTTACCATATTAATAACCTAAGGTTCGTATTTCTGTCTGTTATTATAATTGTCTTTGATTTGATAAAATACATTTAGCCTCAAATAAATAATGAAACATGGTCAATTTGGTTTAAATAATGCAAAAACAAGTGTTGGAGAAGAAAGTAAAAGTGCAATATGTGCCATGTTAGAAAGCTAACGTTTAAGTTCCTTGCTCAGAACATGAGAACATATGAAAGCTGGTGGTTCCGTTTAACATCAGTCTTCAATATTCCCAGGTAAGAAGTTTTAGGCTGTAGTTATTATAGGACTATTTCTCTCTATACCATTTGTATTTCATATACCTTTGACTATTGGATGTTTTTATAGGCACTTTAGTATTGCCAGTGTAACCGTATAGCTTCTGTCCCTCTCCTCGCCCCTACCTGGGCTCGAACCAGGAACACATCGAAAACAGCCAGCCTCGAAGCATCGTTATCCTTTGCTCCACAAATGCCGCGGCCCTTGCAGAGCAAGGGGAACAACTAATTCAAGGTCTCAGAGCGAGTGCCGTCACTGATTGAAATGCTATTAGTGCGCACCCCGCTGGCTAGCTAGCCATTTCACATCAGTTACACCAGCCTAATCTCGGGAGTTGATAGGCTTGAAGTCATAAACACTTCAATGCTTGAAGCACAACGAAGAGCTGCAGGCAAACGCACAAAAGTGCTGTTTGAATGAATGCTTACTGAATGAAGCCTGCTGCTGCCTACCACCGCTCAGTCAGACTGCTCTATCAAATCATAGATTTAATTTTAACATAATAACACACAGAAATGCGAGCCTTAGGTCATTAATGTGGTCGGATCCGGAAACGATCATTTAGAAAACAAATGTTTTATTCTTTCAGTTAAATACGGAATCGTTCCGTATTTTATCTAACGGGTGGCATAATATTGCTGTTACATTGTACAACCTTTCAGTGTTATGTTATAATTATGTACAATTCAGGCAAATTAATTACGGTCTTTGTTAGGAATAAATGGCCTTCACACAGTTCGCAACGAGCCAGGCGGCCCAAACTGCTGCATATACCCTGACGCTGCTTGCACGGAACGCAAGAGAGGTGACACAATTTCTCTAGTTAAAAGTCATGTTAGCAGGCAATATTAACTAAATATGCAGGTTTAAAAATATATACTTGTGTATTGATTTTAAAGAAAGGCATTGATGTTTATGGTTAGGTACACATTGGTGCAACGACAGTGCTTTTTTTTGCGAATGCGCTTGTTAAATCATCACCCGTTTGGCGAAGTATTATATGCAACTCATATTTACTGATGATGATATTTACTAGTTTAACTAGTGATTATGTTAAGGTTGATTGTTTTTTATAAGATAAGTTTAACTTCTTGCTCCTACTTGAGACGCAGACGTCTCAAGTAGGCACCTGGAAATGCAAATGCGCTACGCTAAATGCTAAATGTACTCGTTAAAACTCAAACGTTCATTAAAATATACATGCAGGGTATTGAATTAAAGCTACACTCGTTGTGAATCTAGCCAACAAGTCAGATTTTTAAAATGCTTTTCGGCGAAAGCATGAGAAGATATTATCTGATAGCATGCAACACCCCAAAATGCCTGAAGGCGACGTAAACAAAATAATTAGCGTAGCCGGCGCTACACAAAAACGCAGAAATAAAATATAAAACATTCATTACATTTGATGATATTCTTTGTTGGCACTCCTATATGTCCCATAAACATCACAAATTGGTCTTTTTCCCGATTAAATCCGTCCATGAATGCCCAAAATATCCATTTGTATAGCCTGTCTGCATCACGAAAAAAGCTCTCTTCCAACACGCAACGTCATGTTTAAAAATTATATAAGTTGCCTATATTCTTTGACAAAACACTTCAACCTACTTTTATAACCCAACTTTAGGTATTTGTAAACGTTAATAAGCGATCAAATTGATCACTGGGCGATCTGTATTCAATAGCAGCTACAAAAGAAAACAGTGTCCATTTTTCAATCTTCCAAAATCGATTGAGGTAGGCTGGATGGAATCACGGATCTATTGGTAATGTCTCAAAGGATTTTTGTCAATGAAAATGACGTTTTTGGCGACATCGTGTGGAAGCTGTAGGAATTGCATCCGTCTCCATATTAAATTCGGTTTCCTTTAAATAAGGGGCGCATGGATACTTTTTTCAGATTTCAGTGACCAGTTTTTCTTGCGCTTTTCGATGAAACACACGCTCTGTTATAGTCACAGCCGTGATTTAACCATTTTTAGAAACTTCAGAGTGTTTTCTATCCACACATACTAATCATATGCATATACTATATTCCTGGCATGAGTAGCAGGACGCTGAAAAGTTGTGCGATTTTTAACAGAATGTTCGAAAAAGGAGGGGGTAGGATAAAGAGGTTAATGCTAGCTAGCAACTTACCTTGGCTTCTTGCTGCACTCGCGTAACAGGTAGTCATCCTGCCACACAGGCTCCTCGTAAGGCAGGTGGTTAGAGTGTTAGACTAGTAAAGCGTGATTCATCACTCCAGAGAAGCGGCAGGTAGCCTAGCGGTTAGAGCGTTGGACTAGTAACCAGAAGGTTGCAAGATCGAATCCCCGAGCTGACAAGGTAAAAATCTGTCGTTCTGCCCCTGAACAAGGCAGTTAACCCACCATTCGTAGGCTGTCATTGAAAATAAGAATGTGTTCTTAACTGACTTGCCTAGTTAAATAAAGGTAAAAAATATATCGTCCACAATCGGTGTCCAAAAATGCAGATTATGAAAATCGGCTCTAATTTGTCGGACTTTCCGATTAATCGGTCAACCTCTAGAATAGGCCGAGGCGTGCAGTACTACATAGAGCCATGACTACATGGAACTCTATTCCACTTCAAGTAACTGATGCAAGCAGTAAAATTAGATTTAAAAAACACCTTATGGAACAGCGGGGACTGTGAAGCAACACAAACATTGGCACAGACAAATGATAACATACACACTGTACATAGACATGAATTTAGTACTGTAGATATGTGGTAGGGGCTTGAGGGCACACAGTGTGTTCTGAATTCTGTGAATGTATTGTAATGTTTTAAAATGTATAAACTGCCTTAATTTTGCTGGACCCCAGGAAGAGCTGCTCTTCCTAAAGCAGCAGCTAATGGGGATAAATAATAAGTACAAATACTCCTGCATTGTCGTGGCTGTGTGCTGAGGTTCGTTGTCCTGTTGGAACTTGAACCTTCACCCTAGTCTGAGGTCTTGAGCTCCTCTGGAGCAGGTTTTCATCAAGGATCTCTCCGTTCATCTTTCCCTCGAGCCTGACTAGTCTCCCAGTCTCTCCCTCTGAAAAACATCTCCACAGCATGGTGCAGCCACCACCATGCTTCCTCCAGACGTGTCACTTTGCATTCAGGCCAAAGAGTTCAATCTTGGTTTCATCAGACCAAAGATAATTTTTCCTCATGTCTTTAGGTGCCTGTTGGCACACTCCAAGTGGGCTGTCGTGCCTTTTACTGAGGGGTGGCTTCCATCTGGCCACTCTACCATAAATACCTGATTGGTGGTGTGCTGCAGAGATGGTTGTCCTTCTGGAAGGTTCTCCCCTCTCCACAGAGGAACTTTGAAGCGTTGCCAGTGACCATCGTGTTCTTGGTCACCTCCCTTCTCCCCTGATTGCTCAGTTTGGCCAGCTCTAGGAAGTCTTGGTGGTTCCAGTTTTCTTCCATTGAAGAACGGAGGCCACTGTGTTCTTGGGGACCTTCAATGCTGCTGTGCCTGGACACAATCTTGTCTAGGAGCTCTACGGACAATTCCTTCCACCTCATGGCTTAGTTTTTGCTCTGACATGCACTGTCAACTGTGGGACTTTTTTATAGAGAGGTGTGTGTCTTTCCAAATCATGTCCAATCAATTGAATTTATCACAGATGGACTCCATTGAAGTTGTAGAAACATCTCAAGGATGGCCAATGGAAACTAGTTATTATTCTTTCAAATGACTGCTCGATCCACACAGCAGACGTTGTGGGCTAGGTTAAGAATGCTGTGTTGCAAGGGTAGCGCTACATTTAGCGCTACAGATACTTCACTTTAAGCCTTTTTAGATCCCTTTTTGTGCACAATGCGCTCTAATCTTTTAAAAGCATTTTGCCAAGGCAAAGACTTAAACTAGATAAGAATTATCTTGAGTAACGATCCCTGACTGAATATGATGAAAAAGTTGGCAAACATGATAGGTTTGCAGCATTTGATTCATGTCTGTTGGAAGATTCCAAGGAAGTGCATTTTTTGTCACTATACATCATATGCTAGCCTCCTATATTGCAATGCTCCTCAAACCATGCTCATGCAAAAATGATGACGGGACACTATTTGGCAGGCATCAAGTTTTATCTCACGAACATGAGTACTCAATGCACAGTATACTGATGTCAGGGTGGAGGGGCAAATACACCTGAATACTGAGAAGAGACACTAAGTGAGAACCTTGAAGTCAGATAAGTGGACAATCTGTACAATACTTAAAGCCCCCCCCCCCCCCATGCAGTCTTTATTTTTACATACATTTTTTAAAATCGTCACTGTTCATGAAAATAACTCCAAATATATATTTTATTATTTATATCCCTGAGCGTCCTTTTGCCATTTAAAATGCCCAGTCTGATCGTGTGGGCGTATTGATGCAACTGTAAATATTTACATACACAGCCCTGATTGGTGGATAGGATCGTCTAGACCAGGAGTACTCAAATCTTACCATACGAGGTCCTGAGCTTGCTGGTTTTCTATTCTACCTGATAATTAATTGCACACAGCTGGCGTCCCTGGTTTAAACCAGTTCCTGATTAGAGCGGAACAATGGAAAAATGCAGTGGAACTATCTTCGAGGTCCAGAGTTGAGTTTGAGGGGTGTAGACTTTACCCCTTCAAAGTAGGAGGATCCATATGCAAATAGAAGCTTTCTGATCATTGGTAATAAATAATCAGATTGTGATGTCATGATTAGGGATGCACGATATATTGGTGAACTTATCGGAAATCGGCCGATGTATGTCTAGTTTAACGCCGATGTGCAAAACCGATGTCAAAGCTGACGTGCATACCTATATAATGTAGGCACATGACAATGACGCCACGTAAAATGTAGCGCTACACATGCAACACAGCATTCTTAACCTAGCCCACAACGTCTGCTGTGTGGCTCGAGGAGTCATTTGAAAGATTAAGAAAATTTCAGCGAGACAACGCCAAGATAATGGATTTCCACTACAATTTTTTAAAATCTTCGCTTATATTTAGCCAATATTGATCAGAGTTACCTTGTCCTATGGATATCTACACAGTTATAAAATTGGCAAGGTGGTGTAATCCTACACGAAACACAGACCTTATTTTAAGTGAATCTAAAAATATCCTATGGAATAAATTAATGAAGGAACCGCTTTTCAGATTTTGCTAGAAGGTGTCATGGGAATTATGACTAGCACTTTGGTAGTCCATTATTAAAATAGGATTTCCTGCATATAGAAATTACAGTTTTTGTTTTCAACATTCATCACAGGTAATTTAAGCTCTGTTTTTATTCAAACAGTTGAGAGTATTTGTCACCTAAGCAGACTCTTCAGTATCATTGTCACTTCAGAGCTGTGTGTGTGTTTTACAGATGGCAGAGAAAAGCAGAGCACCAGTGTGGGACTATTACATGGAATTGGCACCAGGGAAAGCAAGGTGTCTTATTTGTGATAAAGATGTAAGCATGGGGTCAGCAACGGCTAAATCAAAAAATACCACCAACCTGTGGAATCACCTTAAGAACACCCATCCAAAAGCCCATAATATGTATTATATTAAGTTAAAAGTGTTCATTGCTCATTCAGTATTGTTGCAATTGTCATTATTACAAAAATGTATGGGGAAAACAAGTATTTGATACACTGCCGATTTTGCAGGTTTTCCTAATTGCAAAGCATGTAGAGGTCTGTAATTTCTATCATAGGTACACTTCAACTGTGAGAGACAAAAATCCAGAAAATCGCATTGTATGATTTATAAGTAATTAATTTGCATTTTATTGCATGACATAAGTATTTGATCACCTACCAACCAGTAAGAATTCCGGCTCTCACAGACCTGTTCGTTTTTTTTAAAGAACCCCTCCTGTTCTCCACTCAATAGCTGTATTAACTGCACCTGTTTGAACTCGTTACTGTAAAAAAGACACCTGTCCACACACTCAATCAAACAGACTCCAACCTCTCCACAATGGCGAAGACCAGAGAGCCGTGTAAGGACATCAGGGATAAAATTGTTGGCCATGCACAAGGCTGGGATGGGCTACAGGACAATAGGCAAGCAGCTTTGTGAGAAGGCAACAACTGTTGGCGCAATTATTAGAAAATGGAAGAAGTTCAAGATGACGGTCAATCACCCTCGGTCTGGGGCTCCATGCAAGATCTCACCTCGTGGGGCATCAATGATCATGAGGAAGGTGTGGGATCAGCTTAGAACGACACGGCAGGACCTGGTCAATGACCTGAAGAGAGCTGGGACCACAGTCTCAAAGAAAACTATTAGCAACACACTACGCCGTCATGGATTAAAATCCTGCAGCGCACGCAAGGTCCCCCTGCTCAAGCCAGCGCATGTCCAGGCCCGTCTGAAGTTTGCCAATGACCATCTGGATGATCCAGAGGAGGAATGGGAGAAGGTCATGTGGTCTGATGAGACAAAAATAGAGCTTTTTGGTCAAAACTCCACCTGCCGTGTTTGGAGGAAGAAGAAGGATGAGTACAACCCCAAGAACACCATCCCAACCGTGAAGCATGGAGGTGGAAACATCATTCTTTGGGGATGTTTTTCTGCAAAGGGAACATGACGACTGCACCGTATTGAGGGGAGGATGGATGGGGCCATGTATCGCGAGATCTTGGCCAACAACCCTCCCTCAGTAAGAGCATTGAAGATGGGTCGTGGCTGGGTCTTCCAGCATGACAACGGCCCGAAACACACAGCCAGGGCAACTAAGTAGTGGCTCCGTAAGAAGCATCTCAAGGTCCTGGAGTGGCCTAGCCAGTCTCCAGACCTGAACCCAATAGAACATCTTTGGAGGAAGCTGAAAGTCCATATTGCCCAGCGACAGCCCCGAAACTTGAAGGAGCTGGAGAAGGTCTGTATGGGGGAGTGGGCCAAAATCCCTGCTGCAGTGTGTGCAAGCCTGGTCAAGAACTACTGTAGTTACAAACAAAGGTTTCTGTACCAAATATTAAGTTCTGGTTTTCTGATGTATCAAATACTTATGTCATGCAATAAAATGCAAATTAATTACTTAAAAATCATACAATCTGATTTTCTAGAAATTCGTTTTTTTTATTCCGTCTCTCACAGTTGAAGTGTACCTATGACAAAAAATTACAGACCTCTACATGCTTTGTAAGTAGGAAACACTGCCGATTTTGCAGGTCATCAAATACTTGTTCTCCCCACTGTGTGTGTGTGTGTGTGTGTGTGTGTATGTATAATATATATATATATATATATATATATATATATATATATATATATATAATTACACATCAGGTTTTTTTTAGCAAGGAAAATTTCGGCTATCTGTATCAGCCAAAAATGTCACCGGTTTATCACTAGTCATGATCTGGGCCAAAAACTCCTCTCACCTGAACCGTCTGGAATTCCAGGCATTTTTTCTCAAACAGCTCTTACACGAAAAGGGCATTACCACCATTTTCATTATTTCAGAGTGTTATTTAGACAACGTAGTGTGGAAATGTCATTTAAAAAAACAGGATAATCACATTGACTGCACTGCCCCTTTTAACTACCAGGAAAATAAGTACTCTGGAGTATTCTGGACCTCAAAGCTCGGCTTTGAGTAACCCTGCCCTAAATATTGGTGGTGCATTATCTGCACAACACAACTTTCACAAGTGCTACTAGAGCTATTCTGTACATAGTAATGGAAAGTTAGAACAAAGTTGGAACAATGAGAATCTATATTACTGGTCCTTATTACTGATCCTCACAAGTATTTAATTTCTGATCATGGTGAAAATTGAGACCTTTTCGCTTCTTACATGCACTTGTATTGGTGTTTTGACCCATGCAGGCATGTAGGCTATTTGTTTCCTCTCTATACTATAACCTGTCTGTGCATGATTCCCTGTTCAGTCCCCCTAGATTGATCTATTCCTTTACCTCACATGTAAGGTTGCACATTTTGGGGAATATTCAGAGGTGGAAATTGTCTGTGGGAATTAACAGAAACATATTAATATTAATACCATGTTTTTTGCACTGGATATATTTACCATATCATGGGATGATTTCACTGAACACAAAAGGGAATATTGAATGATCCATTCCATCTCCTAAAAATGTTTTCAACATACATCTGTAAAATTATACTCTAGAAACTAAAGCTTTGGTTGTCTTCCTGTCAGGCTTCCATGTCTTCTTCTCCCTGGACCTCCTCAATGTCCACGTCTTGAACATCAGACTCTGAGGCCTCATCTTCACTGTCACTTTCCAGCCTTGTTGAGGATGGTTCGTTGCCAGGCTCAAAAAGCCTCACATTTGCCCAGAGGGACACCAATTTTTCAACCCTTGTGTTGGTCAGCTGGTGTGTTCCCAAACAAGGACCAGTTGCACTCTAAGATGGCTGATGTTGGTGGGATTTGGAGGATGATGAAGGCAAGAGGGGAAAGAGCCTAAGATCCACAAAGTCCCTTCCACCAGGTGGCTGATGAGATATGTTGGCACGACTGACATATTGCATCTCCATCTCAAAGCCCTTACTTGGAAGTGTACTTCGCCAGACTGCCAAGAACCTTGCCCTCACCCAGGCCAAGGTGGCGAGACATGGTAGTGATGACACCATAGGCCTTGTTGATCTCTGCACCAGACAGGATGCCCTTGCCAGCATACTTGGGATCCAACATGTATGCTGAGGTGTGTATGGGCTTCAGGCAGAAGTCTTCATGCTTTTTGTTATATTTCAGAACTGCAGTTTCCTCTGCTTGGAGCAACAGTGAAGTGGGCAGGGCAGTACGGATTTCTTCTCTTACATCTGCAAGCAGAGTCTGAACATCAGACAGGATGGCATTGTCTCCCTCAATCTGTGCAATGGCTACTGCTATAGGTTTCAGGCTGCTTACCACTCTCTCCCAAAATACGTCATCCAGGAAGATCCTCTTGATGGGGCTGTTCATATCGGCAGACTGTGATATGGCCAGAGACACCTTCCCCTCCAGGACTATCAAACATTATGACAACACCACCCCAACGGGTGTTGCTGGGCAGCTTCAATGTGGTGCACTGATTCTTCTCACTTTGTTTGGTGAGGTAGATTGCTGCTTGGCCCTCTTGTACAGTCATGGCCAAAAGTTGAGAATGACACAAATATTAATTTCCACAACGTTTGCTGCTTCAGTGTCTTTAGATATTTTTGTCTGATGTTACTATGGAATACTGAAGTATAATTACAAGCATTTCATAAGTGTCAAAAGGCTTTTATTGACAATTACATGAAGTTGATGCAAAGAGTCAATATTTGCAGTGTTGACCCTTCTTTTTCAATACCTCTGCAATCCGCCCTGGCATGCTGTCAATTAACTTCTGGGCCACATCCTGACTGACGGCAGCCCCTTCTTGCGTAATCAATGCTTGGAGTTTGTCAGAATTTGTGTTTTTTTGTTTGTCCACCTGCCTCTTGAGGGTTGACCACAAGTTCTCAGTGGGATTAAGGTCTGGGGAGTTTCCTGGCCATGAACCCAAAATATTGACGTTTTGTTCCCCGAGCCACTTAGTTATCACTTTTGCCTTATGGCAAGGTGCTCCGTCATGCTGGAAAAGGCATTGTTTGTCACCAAACCGTTCCTGGATGGTTGGGAGAAGTTGCTCTCAGAGGATGTGTTGGTACCATTCTTTATTCATGGCTGTGTTCTTAGGCAAAATGGTGAGTGAGCCCACTCCCCTTGGCTGAGAAGCAACCCCACACATGAATGGTCTCCGGATGCTTTGCTGTTGGCATGACACAGGACTGATGGTAGCGCTCACCTTGTCTTCTCCGGACAAGCTTTTTTCCGAATGCCCCAAACAATCGGAAAGGGGATTCATCAGAGAAAATGACTTTACCCCAGTCCTCAGGAGTCCATCCCTGTACCTTTTGAAGAATATCAGTCTGTCCCTGATGTTTTTCCTGTAGAGAAGTGGCTTCTTTGCTGCCCTTCTTGACACCAGGCCATCCTCAAAGTATTCGCCTCACTGTGCGTGCAGATGCACTAACACCTGCCTGCTGCCCATCCTGAGCAAGCTCTGTACTGGTGGTGCCCCGATCCTGCAGCTGAATCAACTTTAGGAGTCGGTCCTGGTGCTTGCAGGACTTTCTTGGGCGCCCTGAAGCCTTCTTCACAACAATTGAACCGCTCTCCTTGAAGTTCTTGATGATCTTATAAATGGTTGATTTAGGTGCAATCTTACTGGCAGCAATATCCTTGCCTGTGAAGCGCTTTTTGTGCAAAGCAATGATGACGGCACGTGTTTCCTTGCAGGTAACCATGGTTGACAGAGGAAGAACAATGATTCCAAGCACCACCCTCCTTTTGAAGCTTCCAGTCTGTTATTCAAACTCAATCAGCATGACAGAGTGATCTCTAGCCTTGTCTTCGTCAACGCTCACACCTGTGTTAACGAGAGAATCACTTACATGTCAGTTGGTCCTTTTGTGCTTTCTCTATGATTTGCTTGACCTTCACTTGAACTCTGCATCCAGCAAATCAATAGATAAAGCATGTCTGGTTGGAGGGGTAAGAACATTCAGAAATCTCTTCCAATACACATTCCCTGTGAGCCAGTTGGTGAACCAGTTGCATGCACAGCTCAAGCAAGACATTCATCAGCATTTCTCTGACTACGTTCCTCCATTGAGTCAAATAATTTCTGATTCCAGGATGACCATGAGCTGTTGCTATCGATAAGGTGTCTGATTCATTATTTTCACCTCAAATAGAAATAGAGGGACTTTTATTCGATTACAATACCCCACCCAGTATTGTAATCAAAACTTACCAGTTCCTGGCAAGATAGGACATGCAAGGTGATTAGTTCAATCACTGTTTTCTCTCTCTTTGGTTATTCTCATGAAGATACTTACATTTTGAGCAATATATTAAGTTGGATTTTTTCATGCATTTATTTTTGGTAAAATTAAATGAACAAATTGAAATAACTTGCACACATTTAAACAGATAGATTTATGGGGTTATTTTTACACTTTGAGACAGTTATGAAATGACAGGGGGGTACAGATTGGTAGGGGAAACGATTTGAAGGGTTGGAGCGGGGAATTTACTCCCGGTCTTCAGAAGGGAGAGGGATGAAGTGTCTAAGCCACGATGTGCGTTCATTTTTATTAAATAGGTTTATTTTGTTTTCTTTGTCAATTTCAATTCACCCCAGAATAATTTCTTAGTGTGGTTGAGTGGGTAACATTCCAAAGAAATGTACTATCTTATTACCCCTCCTGTTTCCAATCTGTCTAAATAAAGCAGGGAAAAAAATAAAGGTGGAAATACACAAAAAATATTCTCCATAGGCCCTGATCAGTCAAATTTTAGGCTATATACCATTTGCATTTCTGAACCATTGATTGTATGAGAAACATTGTTTTTGTATTTTGATTCTGCGTTTTACATGCATTGAATCCCCTGAAAGTGTTTTCACAATGCTCTCTTAAAAACACCAATATTCAGGTTGAATAACCACTTTGCGTGTTTTAGTATACTTCATTTCTGTTTTAAAACACATTCTGTGTATTAATTAAAGCACTACATTGGGTTTACATTCAAACACCCTCCAAACACCAGATCTCAGCTTAGGTGCACTACTTTTCATGGTTTCATTACACAATCATGGTGTTTTGAGACTTTACATTTTTACAGAGGGTGGCCGAAGAGGCAAAGGGAGAGCACGACACAGCAGCTGAAGATGGCTGTTTTGTGGGCTGAAGAATGAGCTTTAGGGGGAGAAAAGATGGTGAGACCCATCTTAACTCATAAATGTCCTCCCTCCTGCGGTTTATGGCTCGAGGTTGATTTGTCCCAGCTCTTTGATAGGAATTTAATGGCCATGTCAATGTGATGCCTCTGAAGAGAAAACAATTGTGAAAATGAGAAGGTGCGGGCGGCACAAAGTGCTAAATGTTTAATTTGGGCTAAACGGCTAAATTGGTGACTCAATGAGTCTGAGGTCCAGTCCTTGTTCCTGGCTTGGTCTTGCATGTGCTTTTAAAGGGTAGGTTGACCTTTTAGACATATTCATGGTTTTTCAGACAGTGTTTAAGTCCTGGATTCAGATTTGTTTAAATAACCATAGCTAATGTTTATTTTACATTTTTATTCAACAAGGTAAGATCCATTGAGGTTAAAAACCTCTTTTGCGAGGGTGACCTGGCAAGAAGGCAAAACGGGGAAATATAATACATAAAATACAAAACCTATCTCAGTTCTAAACTTAGGAACAGACAAGGACAGCAGCGACTGTGAACGAAGACTGTATTGAGTGACTGATCTGGTCAGTAGGGAACAGAGATACAAAGGGACTTGCCCCATCAATGCTTTGTACACGGGAATGGCCCAGTGCTTTAGCCTCCTGGTGGAGAGAGAGGGCCATTGCACCATAGCATACAGATAAGTGATGAGTGAGTGATCTAGCGTTGGTAATACATCTTAAAGCACCATGATACACTGTGTCCAGAGTTAAGGTACTTGCTGAGGCATATAGACAATATCACTATAATCCAGCACTGATTTAAAAGGAAAAAGTGCTTTGAACAAGATTCTTTCTGACTAACAAAGTTAGTCACCACCTAACCAAACAACAATAGGAGTGATAGGGGCATGGTTCGCAATTTTAAAATTGCATAGACAAGCCGTGATTGGAAGTTACTAAAATCTGATTAGGCCACAAATTTGGGACATGCAAACCATACTGCCTCTATCCTAACTGTTTAAAAAGTGAACCTACCTTTTAAATGTCTCTGTCCATTTTGTAGAACACAGCTTCCAAGTAAAACAACCTATATGACCAGAACACCCTATGATTTGCTGTCTATAAATGCTCAAATAGGAAAATGGACAGCGAAAATGCTCTAGCCACAATTACATGCTCTTAAGTGCGTTGGGATTCTGTAATTTGTTTGGTCTGTCTTTTAAAACTGTGTGACAATACAATGTGGTTCCACTTGACTGTTCAGCCAATGCTAAGTTAACACTTTTCACACCTGCGCTGAGGAAAAATCACTTTGACCAATCTCTGATTTTAAACCAGTAAAACGTAACACTTAAAGGAAATGTTCAGAGGTTTGATGTTATTGGTTGGCTGTTTTTCAAAGCTGTTGAGCAATAATACACTGCTCAAAAAAATAAAGGGAACACTTAAATAACACAATGTAACTCCAAGTCAATCACACTTCTGTAAAATCAAACTGTCCACTTAGGAAGCAACACTGATTGACAATACATTTCACATGCTGTTGTGCAAATGGAATAGACAACAGGTGGAAATGATTGGCAATTAGCAAGACACCCCCAATAAAGGAGTGCTTCTGCAGGTGGTGACCACAGACCACTTCTCAGTTCCTATGCTTCCTGGCTGATGTTTTGGTCACTTTTGAATGCTGGCGGTGCTTTCACTCTAGTGGTAGCATGAGACGGAGTCTACAACCCACACAAGTGGCTCAGGTAGTGCAGCTCATCCAGGATGGCACATCAATGCGAGCTGTGGCAAGGTTTGCTATGTCTGTCAGCGTTGTGTCCAGAGCATGGAGGCGCTACCAGGAGACAGGCCAGTAAATCAGGAGATGTGGAGGAGGCCTTAGGAGGGCAACAACCCAGCAGCAAGACCGCTATCTCCGCCTTTGTGCAAGGAGGAGCAGGAGGAGCACTGCCAGAGCCCTGCAAAATGACCTCCAGCAGGCCACAAATGTGCATGTGTCTGCTAAAACGGTCAGAAACAGACTCCATGAGGGTGGTATGAGGGCCCGACGTCCACAGGTGGGGGTTGTGCTTACAGCCCAACACCGTGTTTACAGCCCAACACCGTGCAGGACGTTTGGCATTTGCCAGAGAACACCAAGATTGGCAAATTCGCCACTGGCGCCCTGTGCTCTTCACAGATGAAATCAGGTTCACACTGAGCACATGTGACAGAGTCTGGAGACGCCGTGGAAAACGTTCTGCTGCCTGCAACATCCTCCAGCATGACCGGTTTGGTGGTGGGTCAGTCATGGTGTGGCGGGCCGCACAGTCCTCCATGTGCTCGCCAGAGGTAGCCTGACTGCCATTAGGTACCGAGATGAGATCCTCAGACCCCTTGTGAGACCATATGCTGGTGCGGTTGGCCCTGGGTTCCTCCTAATGCAAGACAATGCTAGACCTCATGTGGCTGGAGTGTGTCAGCAGTTCCTGCATCAATGCCTTCCTCTTGCTATGGACTGGCCCGCCCGTTCCCCAGACCTGAATCCAATTGAGCACATCTGGGACATCATGTCTCGCTCCATCCACCAATGCCACGTTGCACCACAGACTGTCCAGGAGTTGGCGGATGCTTTAGTCCAGGTCTGGGAGAAGATCCCTCAGGAGACCATCTGCCACCTCATCAGGAGCATGCCCAGGCGTTGTAGGGAGGTCATACAGGCACGTGGAGGCCACACACACTACTGAGCCCCATTTTGACTTTTAATTAAGGACATTACATCAAAGTTGGATCAGCCTGTAGTGTGGTTTTCCACTTTAATTTTGAGTGTGACTCCAAATCCAGACCTCCATGGGTTGATAAATTTGATTTCCATTGATAATTTGTGTGATTTTGTTGTCAGCACATTCAACTATGTAAAGAAAAAAGTATTTAATAAGAATATTTTTTTCATTCAAATCTGGGATGTGTTATTTTAGTGTTCCCTTTATTTTTTTGAGCAGTGTATATAAGGTTGCTTGTATTCTGGGCAGTGCTTAAAGTGAAAGTAATATAATTATATAGGATTAACATGCTATAAATGTGTTAAACAATCTTCGTTTTTAATTGTCATTTATGGTCATGGAAAACTGAATGCCATCTTTTATCAAACTGAAGGTTATTGTTATGTAGTGGTTTTGGAGCAACGGAAGCATGCATCTGTGCACATTAACCTAACCATCCTAATGGAAGATGAACGTAGTCAAGCTCTGGCTTAAGTGCTAAGTCCCACTAATGACACTATGGCCTCGGAAAGATCACATAATTTTAAATGTTTGCTTTTCTCGTTCTTGTTTATGTTTGGCTGAACTAGAGGTGCAGCTGTTAGCCAGTGTCACTCTAGAGCAGGGTTTCCCAACTGCTTGAATATTCCCAACAGTACACATTTTTGTTGTAGCCCCGGACAAGCACACCTGAATCAACTTGTCAACTAATCATCATGCACTCATTGAGTTGAATCAGGTGAGTTAAAACAAAAATGTGTGATGTTGGGGGTGCTCGAGGACGAGTTGGGAAACACTGCTCTAGAAAACCATGGGGGCCAGGAGGGTGCCGGCTCCAACGCACGTTAGGAGCTTAGGGACTGACCCCATGAGGGAGGTGCACAGAGATGTGGAGTTAGTCCTGGGCCGCCCCATGGAATGCCACGGGTGGCGGAGGATCCTGTAACTCAGCTGGTGCAGGACTGCTGGGGCACATCTGTGGGCACTGATTAAGATGCCGGAGGCTGGCCAAAGCTGAAGGAGGTGGCTTACGTAATGTGGCAGAGGAAGGCAATGGCTCCCATGGTGGAGCAGGGAGGCCTATGAGAGATCTGGAGGCAGGAGCAGGCTGGGCCCCAGAGTCAGTCAGGTGGTCTCCCAGGTGTGAGGGTCGGGGTCGTCCAGTGCAGAAGGTGGGTGGCCCCCCCAGATCTGGTGACAGCAGGGCCCCCAGGCCAGGAAACGGTGGGTCCCCCAAGTCAGGGGGTTGAGGGCTTAGCAGGGAAGGAAACCCAGGGTCTGACAGGGCAGGGGACTGAGAAACAAGCTGACTAGGGAACTTGGTGCCTGGCATTAGGACAGGGGGCAGAGACTGCAGAACTAGAGGAGCAGAGCTGGGCTTGTAGCAATGAGGGAGCTGACTGCTTGCCGACTAAGGCTGGGGATTTTGGACTAAATGAGGGCAGAGGCTGTGGACCTAGTATGGCAGCGACACTAAAGTCTGGCGGAGTAGTGCACTGAGGGCCGATTTAGGGCTGGAGATAGCAAAACTAGAACGGCTGAAGGCTGGCAGCCTCGTGCTGATAACGTTGGGCCTGACAGGGACACTGACTCTAGGCCTGACAGGCAGTGGTGGGAAAAGTACCCAACAATCATACTTTAGTAAAAGTAAAGATACCTTTTTAATATTAATAGAAAATGACAAGTAAAAGTCACCCAGTAAAATTCTACTTGAGTAAAAGTATTTGGTTCAAAATATACTTTATCAAAAGTAAAAGTATAAATAATTTCAAATTCCTTAAACCAGATGGCACCATTTTCTTGTTTTTTTTAATATACGGAAAGCCACGGGCACACTCCAACATTCAGACTTAATTTACAAACAAAGCCTGTGTCTAGTGATTCCGCCAGATCAGAGGCAGTAGGGATGATGCGTTGGTAAGTGGGTGAATTTGACTATTTTCCTGTCCTGCTAAGCATTCAAAATGTAACGAGTACTTTTGGGTGTCAAGGAAAATGTATGGAGCAAAAAGTACAATATTTTCTTAAGGAATGTAGTAAAATAAAAGTAGTAAAACTATCCAAGCATTAGATCTATTTTAAATGTTAATATTCGGTTGCGTTCGTCAAACACAAATTCTATATTACTTTTGTAATACAGTAAATAGCCAGTCTTAAACTAATGTAAGAGTATTTATTTAACACATCCATGGCCATGTTGCGGTTACTGTAGTTATAAATGTCTTATGTAATCATAGAATGCGTGCATGTTCAACATAGCATGCATTGGTCGCAGGTCTGTGGAAATCTTCACAATTGCTATAGTAATCTATGCAGAATCTCGAACAGCATTGATCACCTGCACTATGTACATTTAATGTAATCTCAACTGCAATCCAGGTTATTTAGAAGTGCTATTAGATAAAGCATAGTGATAACGCATTGTTATTGTATAAATACAAAATATCTGACAATTTATTCCCATTTGAACTTTGTTGTGGTTGAAAGTGCAGTGATAACACATTTAGATGACAACTAAACCAAAAATCAGACATTGTTTTTAAGTTGGATTTTGGTTGTGCTTTTAGATGGTTGAAAGCATAGTGATAACGCATTGGGAATTCAACAAACTTCTGTCTGGCCTTTTTAGAGGTTGAAATCTCATTGATCAACGTCTCAACCAGATATTACCCACATTTCCGCGTTTTAATGACGTGGTGTGCCCAGTGGGAGAGAAGAAAAATGCATAAAAGATTCTGACCAGCCACCCTCTGCAGACAGGGTTGAATATTTATTTAGACATTTCTTTGGCATGGGTGGGGATTTTAATGAGCAGCTAGTGTGACAGGGACAGGGCAAATCTGACCTTGGTTCTGAAATGAATGCAATAAATAGGCTTGAGGCTAAAATGGCTTTTCTCGAGGCTGTATTAGGAGAAGCCTGTCCGTGTAGGACTGTGCTGTGTGGAACATGGTATTTTCTCTCCACAAATTATGGACTTGGGGGCTTAGTCTAACCAATTGCTTTCCTTTATTAGACTCTTTTCAATTGTGTCATAAGTATGAATGAATGTGCTCATATTATGGCGATAGAAAACTATAATTCTGTCATTGATTACATTCAGCTTGGATGTGAATGTATTAATATTTAGTTGATATACAGTACCAGTCAAAAGTTTGGAAACACTGACTCTTTCAAGGTTTTTTTTCTTCTACATTGTAGAATAATGGTGAAGACATCAAAGCTATGAAATAACACATGGAATCATGTATTAACCAAAAATGTGTTAAACAAATCTAAATATATTTTAGATTCTTCAAAGTAGCCACCCTTTGCCTTGATGACAGCTTTGCACACTCTTGGGATTCTCTCAACCAGCTTCACCTTAATTTTGTAAATATTTGTTTTATTTTATTTCACCTTTATTTAACCAGGTAGGCTAGTTGAGAACAAGTTCTCATTTGCAACTGCGACCTGGCCAAGATAAAGCGTAGCAATTCGACACATACAACAACACAGAGTTACACATAGAATAAACAAAACATACAGTCAATAATACAGTAGAACAAAAGAAAACAAAAAGTCTATATACAGTGAGTGCAAATGAGGTAAGTTAAGGAAATAAATAGGCCATGGTGGCGAAGTAATTACAATATAGCAATTAAACACTGGAATGGTAGATCGGCAGAATATGAATGTGCAGGTAGAGATACTGGGGTGCAAAGGAGCTAAATAAATAAATACCAGTATGGGGATGAGGTAGGTAGATGGGCTGTTTACAGATAGGCTAAGTACAGATGCAGTGGCCTGTAAACTGCTCTGACAGCTGGTGCTTAAAGCTAGTGAGGGAGATGTGAGTCTCCAGCTTCAGAGAAATGCTTTTCCAACAGTCTTGAAGGAGTTCCCACATATGCTGAGCACTTGTTGGCTGCTTTTCCTTCACTCTGCGGTCCAATTCATCCCAAACCATCTCAATTGGATTGAGGTCGGGGGATTGTGGAGGCCAGGTCACCTGATACAGCACTACATCACTCTCCTTGGTTAAATAGCCCTTACACAGCCTGGAGGTGTGTTGGGTCATTGTCCTGTTGAAAAACAAATGATAGTCCCACTAAGCGCAAACCAGATGCAGAATGCTGTGGTAGCCATGCTGGTTAAGTTTGCCTTCAATTCTAAATAAATCACAGACAGTGTCATCTGCAAATCACCCCCACACCATCACACCTCCTCCATGCTTCATGATGGGAACCACACATGCGGAGGTCATCCGTTTATCTACTCGGCATCTAACAAAGACATGGCGGTTGGAGAAAAAAAATTGATGATAGACAAAAATCTCAAATTTGGACTCATCAGACCAAAATACATATTTAAACCAGTCTAATGTCCATTGCTCGTGTTTCTTGCACCAATAAATTCTTCTTCTTATTGTTTTCTTTTTAGTAGTAGTTTCTTTGCAGCAATTCGTCCATGAAGGCCTGATTCACGCAGTCTCCTCTGAACAGTTGATGTGTCTGTTACTTGAACTCTATAGCATTTATTTGGCCTGCAATTTCTGAGGCTGGTAACTCTAATGAACTTATCCTACGGCCCTCGTGAGAGCCAGAGCTTGGTTTTTGCGACTGGTTTTGAACTTTTCCGGATTGACTAACCTTCAGGTCTTAAAGTAATGATGGACTGTCATTTCTCTTTGCTTATTTGAGCTGTTCTTGCCATAATATGGACTTAGCCCTATTTGGTAAAAGACCATCTTCTGTAAACCACCCCTACCTTGTCACAACACAACTTATTTGCTCAAACACATTAAGAAGGAAATATATTCAACATATTAACTTTTTAACAAGGCACACCTGTTAATCAAAATATATTCCCTCATGAAGATGGTTGAGAGAATGCAAGGCAAAGGGTGGCTACTTTGAAGAATCTCAAATATAAAATCTATTTTGATTTGTTTAACACTTTAGGTTACTACATGATTCCATGTGTTATTTCATAGTTTTGATGTCTCCACTATTATTCTGCAATGTAGAAAATAGTAAAAATATATAAAAACCCTTGAATAAGTACGTGTCCAAACTTTTGACTGGTACTGGAGATCAGAATTCGGGTGCAGCTCTTTTTATTTTAGGTACAGAAGTATGCCCTATGAAAACTTCTGATATGACACCGATATGACATTTTTGGCCGATACCGATATCTGATATTTTCCTTGCCCAAAAAAACGATACCGATGAACAATATTTAAAAGTTTTGCGGCCTTTTTAAGCATTCTAGTACAATTTAAATAGTTGAAACACACACACATTGACCAAAAAGTTATTTTGTTGGCATTACGTATGTCCCCATTACCAGTAAAACATAAATAGGTTTTGATTATTTCACTTACTTGCTGTGCTGTCGTTGTTTATTTGTTCAGTCTCAACCAGGATTTCATCATACAGTTGAAATGGCAGCAGTGGTACAACCAGCACATTCATGAGCATGCAATACGACTTTCCTCAGTATGAAATCCTCCACGACCCACTGTACATGCTCATGGGGCTGACATCGCTGGGACAAATCGTCAGTCAGTCGTTAAGCTAATAGCAGTGACGCTATTACTGTGTAACTCCTGTAGGGCAACATCTGAAATATAGCTCACTTGGTAGTGTGTACCGGTGCTCGACCAGTCGGTGAAAGCCAACATCATCCACGACAGAGAACGGTTGATTGTCAAGGGCAATGAAATCCATTATCTTGACGGATTTCGCCTTTGAGTTGTCTCGCTGAAAATGTCATACTCTTTCAAATGACTGCTCGACTTGAATTTGTTTATCTGTAGGATGTGTGTGCTTAGTATTTTTCTACTTTTGTTCTGTGTAGCGCTGCATTTCATGTGGCGTCATTACTTCATCGGCGTCAAACTTGACATCGGGCCAATGCCGACGTTGGCATTTTTAGCTAATATTGTCCCATTCTGATATGCTTACTGATATATCGTGCATTCCTAGTATGCCCCATCAGGGAGTTCTTACAATTAGTCATTTAACCTAATTTCCACCATTTTTAAGGTACTAAACAGAGACAGTTCTACAGTATAAGGGTATTTTTATTTTGCGTTGTCCATGCAATTTTCTCCCTTAGCCGTTAGCTGTTTCAAGACAGTGACTCCAATTCCTTTTTCTTTGCTCTTCACTGAGCATGCTAATATTGTAATTCCTCTTAGTCTTCTGAAAGAGACCTCATTCACGTTCTCCGAGAAGATTCAGAGGGTGTGAAATAAGCCCCAAAGCTCTTTATTACTCTGTCAATACAAGCTGCCCTTTTCTGTTAACAAGTATAGTGAGTTGATTTCTAGAACTGGAATAAAAAGGGTTTTTCTAACTATACAACAGTGACAGCGTGAGTGGGAATTCACATTAAAACTTTGGGTCATAATCTCCTGAACTGTCACTTGATTTACCTCAACGTGAGGTAAAGGACACTCAAGGAAACTTTATGAATGTGTAAGTATGCTGATTCGCATCAGGTTGACCTTTGACTGCTTCAAATTAGGAGTATAGTCCCATGTAATCCTCATGAGTCATGAAACATTTGTACAGCGAGTATCAAAAGGTGTTCGCTCAATGGACAGAGAATACCCCAACACCAAGGGCTGTGATTGGGTTCCTAGGAGTAGGTGGAAGGAGGAAGCTGCAGAAACTGAGGATGTTTGGTAGTACCTCTTAAATCTGACAGATGTAATGCGTTCTGGTGTGGTTATAATGCATTGTAAGACATAAGCTCTTTGTAAGATCTATTATGTTGAACAGTTCAAAAATCACGGAACATGTTATGTCTCGCAACAGTGTTTGTCTTTGTTCACCAACAGAGCATCAAATAATAAAATCAAAGCCTTGTATGGCTTTTGAGAGATGTAGTGGAAACGTAAACATTGTGTGATGTATAGAAGAAAAGACATAACAAAAACATGCATTACCAGGTGCAGTTAAGGTCAGACATAGGGCACCACTTTGCTAAAGGGCTGTTTCAAGTGTCTCACTACAATGGTTTAATCGGAGAGAAAGCTCAATGTTCAACATTAGAACTACTTTGTCTGCTCATTATGATCAAAGCAGAGGATGCTTTATCAGCAGGCTAGGGACCCTAAAGCTCTGGATATTGGTCTTCGTCATGCATCCTGTCAATTCACTTGAGAGAAAAAGCAGATGGTTGTCTGAAAGAACGCAGCACGTGGTTCTTAGGTAGAGAAATAAATTGGTGCCTTAACTTCAGGGTAGACATTCATGAGACATTCATGGCACATCATCAGACTTTTATAATAATAATGTATTACATTTGTTAAGCACTTTTCATTATACAAGAATAATCTCAAATTGCATAAAATAAGTTAAGATAGTTACCCAAACAAACATAAATAACCATATCATAAAAGCAACAACGTCTAGGAGGAAAGGTAGGACAGCTGATAAATCTCAAACAGTCTGAACAGCCCTGAGATTGACAGGAAGGGAATTCCAAAGGCGTGGTGCGTGGGAGGAAAAGGCACGGTTCCCCATTGTTCGGAGCCAGGTCCTGGGTGCATGAAGCAGTTTGGTGAGGCTTGACCGTAGGGTGTGTGGAGGTTCATAGGGGGAGAGTAGATCAGACAGGTAGGCAAATTCAATCTCATTTAGGCTTTTGTAGACCAGGAGAATAATTTAAGTAATTTCTTTGAGGGACAGGTAGCCAATGGATGTGGTCAAGGATGGGGGTGATGTGAGCAGAGTTTTTTTGTTGGTGTTGAATAATCTGTAATTTATTAATTGAGTTTACTGGCATGCCCATAAGTACTGCATTCATAATAATTGAAAAAGCGTCAGAAGTGGTCTTAGGCTGGAGATGTTTTTCATGTGAAAGAATGACGTTTTACAGACCAGACTAATGCGTGGAGGAAGTTGTTCTGCTGCCAGGATTTAACCTCTTCCAGACAGTTGGATAAGGTTGACAGAGCAGATGTTGTTAGGCTTGGTTTCAAACAATTTTAAGATATTAACACCAAACCAACTTCCAAATATGCAGACTGCCCCAATGTAGATTGCTTGAGGAAATATAACTATTTAATTTAGCTAGCTCAGTGAATTTCAATGGGGAAAACACTCCATAGACTTTAATTATTTATTTTTTTCTCCTGGTCTCCCTGGATGGGACACCAGATTCTGCTGGAAGTGGTGTTAGAGGATTAGTAGTAGGCACCCTTTCCTCTGTTCTAAAGAAAATCACAATGCCCCAAGGCAGTGATTGGGGACATTGCCCTGTGTAGGGTGCCGTCTTTCAGATGGGACGTTAAACGGGTGTCCTGACTCTCTGGTCACTAAAGATCCCATGGCACTTATCGTAAGAGTAGGGGTGTTAACCCTGGTGTCCTGGCTAAATTCTCAATCTGGCCTTCATACCATCATACCATCATGGCCACCTAATCATCCCCAGTTTACAATTGGCTCATTCATCCCCCCCTCCTCTCCCCTGTAACTATTCCCCAGGTCGTTGCTGTAAATGAGAATGTGTTCTCAGTCAACTTACCTGGTTAAATAAAATATTCAAGCTAGAGACACCAAGCCAACACATATTCAAGCTATCCTAACTTCCAGTTACAGTGGGGCAAAAAAGTGTTTAGTCAGCCACCAATTGTGCAAGTTCTCCCACTTAAAAAGATGAGAGAGGCCTGTAATTTTCATCATAGGTACACTTCAACTATGACAGACAAAATGAGAAAAAGAAATCCAGAAAATCACATTGTAGGATTTTTTATGAATTTATTTGCAAATTATGGTGGAAAATAAGTATTTGGTCACCTGTAAACAAGCAAGATTTCTGGCTCTCACAGACCTGTAACTTCTTCTTTAAGAGGCTCCTCTGTCCTCCAGTCGTTACCTGTATTAATGGCAGCTGTTTGAACTTGTTATCAGTATAAAATACACCTGTCCACAACCTCAAACAGTCACACTCCAAACTCCACTATGGCCAAGACCAAAGAGCTGTCAAAGGACACCAGAAACAAAATTGTAGACCTGCACCAGGCTGGGAAGACTGAATCTGCAATAGGTAAGCAGCTTGGTTTGAAGAAATCAACTGTGGGAGCAATTATTAGGAAATGGAAGACATACAAGACCACTGATAATCTCCCTCGATCTGGGGCTCCGTCTGAAGTTTGCTAGAGAGCATTTGGATGATCCAGAAGAAGATTGGGAGAATATCATATGGTCAGGTGAAACCAAAATATAACTTTTTGGTAAAAACTCAACTCGTCGTGTTTGGAGGACAAATAATGCTGAGTTGCATCCAAAGAACACCATACCTACTGTGAAGCATGGGGGTGGAAACATCATGCTTTGGGGCTGTTTTTCTGCAAAGGGACCAGGACGACTGATCCGTGTAAAGGAAAGAATGAATGAGGCCATGTATCGTGAGATTTTGAGTGAAAACCTTCCATCAGCAAGGGCATTGAAGATGAAACGTGGCTGGGTCTTTCAGCATGACAATGATCCCAAACACACCGCCCGGGCAACGAAGGAGTGGCTTCGTAAGAAGCATTTCAAGGTCCTGAAGTGGCCTAGCCAGTCTCCAGATCTCAACCCCATAGAAAATCTTTGGAGGGATTTGAAAGTCTGTGTTGCCCAGCAACAGTCCCAAAACATCACTGCTCTAGAGGAGATCTGCATGGAGGAATGGTCCAAAATACCAGCAACAGTGTGTGAAAACCTTGTGAAGACTTACAGAAAACGTTTGACCTCTGTCATTGCCAACAAAGGGTATATAACAAAGTATTGAGATAAACTTTTGTTATTGACCAAATACTTAATTTCCACCATAATTTGCAAATAAATTCATTAAAAATCCTACAATGTGATTTTCTGGATTTTTTTTCTTCTCATTTTGTCTGTCATAGTTGAAGTGTACCTATGATGAAAATTGCAGGCCTCTCTCATCTTTTTAAGTGGGAGAACTTGCACAATTGGTGGCTTACTAAATACTTTTTTGCCCCACTGTATATATATTTTTTACATCAATTTAGGGCTGCCCCGATTTAGGCGACTGGTCAATTGTTTGATCGATAGGCTGTTGGTCGACCGAGATTTATTTTGAGTCAAGCAGTAGCACAAAAAAAGACACCACTGATTTGTGTCTGTTGTTGAAGCCGTGGGGATGGCACAGTCCATCACTCAAAGGCATATGCTACTGACATTTTATATGGTTATATTACATAAGAACAATGGTGCAACACTAATACAAATATTTTACAACAAATTCACCTTCTGCCGCATTGGGTAGCGGTCGCTGTCCGTGGTTCTGAAACATCAGTGCGTTGTTGAATTGGCTCCTTTTCCTATACATGTTGCTATGTGCATAGTAGCAAAGTTACCCAGCATATTGGTGTTGAGAATAATGCAGCTGTGGATTTAGGAGATGAGCAAACAGCCCTTGACTTATTTGTCTAAGAACAGTGAGAAGTGAGGAATCCCAAATTTAATTAGGTCTATAATCAACAGACTAACTCTAGCTACAGAAATAAAGCATATCCTGCATGTGTTGCCTGTTTGAGTGTTTGTTTAATAGCCTACTGATTCCGTGAGCACCAAGCCTCATGCAACCACATGTCGGATGAACAAGTATACAAATTCGGCTGTTTTTAATATTTGCTATGCTGTAAGAAAGACTTAACATTTTTAACATTTGTTTTTAGAACAGCCTCTCCGGTATGAATTATAATTTATTTAGTGTTTACACTGTTCCAAATTGTTAAATTTATAACCCTTCCTTGATCTCGTTGTTGTTATTATTATGATCATCATTATAATAAGTAATGTCATTATCATTAGTAGGCTTAGTATAGCAGCCTTGTATAACCACCATTGAGCTGCAGGCCTAAGAGCGCATCCTGTTTAGTCTTAATACCATCATTTAGGCCTATATTTCAATACTTAATCCATTCGGAAAGTATTCAGACCCCTTCCCTTTTTCAACATTTTGTTACGTTACAGCCTTATTCTGAAATTGATTAAATATTTTTTTTTACCCATCAATCTACACACTACCCTGTAATGACAAAGTGAAAATAGGTTTTTAGAAATGTTGGTTAATGTATTCAAAATATATATATTTACAGTACCAGTCAAAAGTTTGGGCACACCTACTCATTCCAGTTTTTTTTTTTTTTTTACCGTTTTCTACCTTGTAGAATAATAGTGACGACATCAAACTACAAAATAACCAATATGGAATCCTGTTGTAACCTAAAAAGTGTTAAACAAATCAAAATATATTTTATATTTGAGATTCTTCAAAGTAGCCACCCTTTGCCTTGATGACAGCTTTGCACACTCCTATCCCATTTCTTTCCATGTCCTTCAGAAATCATTTATAAACATTTCAAACATTTCCATCATTCTACATACCCAGTTTAAAACCAAACAGAAAAGACCCCACACAATAAATCCCACTGTATTAACACCACTAACTAGAGGTCGACCAATTAATCGGAATGGCCGATTTAATTAGGGCCGATTTCAAGTTTTCATAACAATCGATAATCTGCATTTTTGGACACCGATTTTGGCCGATTACATTGCACTCCACAAGGAGACCGTGGCAGGCTGACTACCTGTTACGTGAGTGCAGCAAGGAGCCAAGGTAAGTTGCTAGCTAACATTAAACTTATCTTATAAAGAACAATCAATCTTAACTAGTGATTATGTTAACTACACATGGTTGATGATATTACTAGATTATCTAGTTTGTCCTGCGTTGCATATAATCGATGCGGTGCCTGTTAATTTATCATCGAATCACAGCCTACTTTGCCAAATGGGTGTTGATTTAACAATCACATTCGCGAACAAGGACTGTCTTTGCTCCAATGTGTACCTAACCATAAACATCCATGCCTTTCTTAAAATCAATACAAGTATATATTTTTAAACCTGCATATTTAGTTAATATTGCCTGCTAACATAACATTTTTTTTACTAGGGAAATTGTTACTTCTTTTGCGTTCTGTGCAAGCAGAGTCAGGATATATGCAGCAGTTTGGGCCGCCTGGCTCGTTGCGAACTGTGTGAAGACCATTTTCTTCCTAACAAAGACCGTAATTAATTTGCCAGAATTGTACATAATTATGACATAACATTGAAGGTTGTACAATGTAACAGCAATATTTAGACTAAGGGTTGCCACCTGTTAGATAAAATACGGAACGGCTCCGTATTTCACTGAAAGAATAAACGTTTTGTTATCGAAATGATAGTTTCCGGATTTGACCTTAATGACCTAAGGCTTGTATTTCTGTGTGTTATTATATTAGAATTAAGTCGGATTTGATAGAGCAGTCTGACTGAGCGGTGGTAGGCAGCTGCAGGCTTCGTAAGCATTCAATCAAACAGCAATTTCCTGCATTTGCCAGCAGAGCTTATCAACTCCCAAGATTAGGCTAGCAATACTATAGTGCCTATAAGAGCATCCAATAGTCAAATGCTATATGAAACACAAATGGTATAGAGAGAAATAGTCCTATAATAACTACAACCTAAAACTTCTTACCGGGGAATATTGAAGACTCGTGTTAAAAGGAACCACCAGCTTTCATATGTTCTGAGCAAGGAACTTAAACGTTAGCATTTTTACATGGCACATATTGCACTTTGTTTTTGCATTATTTAAACCAAATTGAACGTTTCATTATTTATTTGAGACAAAATAGATTTTATTGATGTATTATATTAAGTTAAAATAAGTGTTCATTCAGTATTGTTGTAATCGTCTCCATTACATATATATATATATATATATATATATATATATATATATATATATATAAAAATCGGCCGAGTAATCGGTACCAGCTTTTTTTGGTCCTCCAATAATCGGTATTACCGTTGAAAAATCATAATCGGTCGAACTCTACCACTGACACATATTCAAACCGGTGAGTTTTGTGTGTGTGGTAAATTGTAGGTCGAAAACGCAGACATGAATATACCTTGACCTTAGCCTTGGGAGACTTCCCAAAGAGATAATCGCCGTCTTCGGGAAAAGTGTACTTTTTGTTAGCATTCACTATGCTACCGCACCACAATGCCCTTCATGTTCACGAACAAAACATTTTAAAAGTTAATTTTAGGTTTTGTAACCCCAATGCTGTCGCTTGACGGAATTGCTTCTTTAAACTACTAACAATTAACTCCAATCTAATTCCTCATGACTGCTCCCTTTCGTCCGTTCTTAAAATCAATTTCAGAATAAGACGATATAAAATGTAAACCCCAAGGTTTTCTAAGTTTGCAAGGAGTGTTTGGACAGAATTTTAATTTGTTACCTCTTTAGAATCCATTACTCTGGCATTTCGTATAGATTCTAAAACCCCAAATAGTTTTTCCTTTGGCAAATTTAGCCAATTTCTCATAAGGAATCTGCAATATCTGATCCCTGGCCTCTATTAGAATGTTGTGGTCTCCTACGTCTCTCTTTACGTAAAGACCGTAATCTCTATGAACCACTATTGATCAAACCGAGGCCATACACCGCTATTTCCTTTCCCGCTGTTTTCAGGAGTGTTTGCTGCTGTTGTTTTGACAAAGATGCAAAGGCTTTCGAAACACAACCCAACCAAGCCGCACTGCTTCTTAACACAACGCGCATCCAACCCGGAAGCCAGCCGCACCAATGTGTCGGAGGAAACATCTGGCGACCTGGTTAGCGTGCACTGCGCCCGGCCCGCCACAGGAGTCGCTGGTGCGCAAGGATATCCATACCGGCCAAACCCGGACGTCGCTAGGCCAATTGTGCGTCGCCCCACAGACCTCCCGGTCGCAGCCGACAGTGGCAGCCTGGGCGCGAACCCAGAGTCTCTGGTGGCACAGCTGCGATGCAGTGCCCTAGACCACTGTGCCACCCGGGAGGCCACGCAATTGCCGTTTTGATCACAGGTTTAAATATTTTTTTGCCGAAATAACCATGTTTCCAAATATGTAAAAACTTTCCATGACTGTAAATGTGAATACATTTGCATAAAATGACTCACCAACAGTAACTTTTGAACTGTTAAGCTCGAGACACCAAACCAACGTTCATATGTTCAGACTATTCTAACTTGAAATGTGTATTTATTATGGATGCCAATTAGCTTCTGCTATGGCAGCAGTCTTCCTGGGGTCCAGCAAAATTATTGCAGTTACACTTTTTTATGCAATTTTAAAAACATTACAATACACCCCTCAACACACTAAGTGTGTGCCCTCAGGGCCCCCACTCTACTACCACATATCTTCAACACAAAATCTATGTGTACGTGTGTGTGTGTATAGTGCGTATGTTATTGTGTGTATCCATGCGTTTGTCTTCACAGTCCCCACTGTTCCATAAGGTGTATTTTTATCTGTGTTTTTTTAATCTAATTTTACTGCTTGTATGAGTTACTTGATGTGGAAAAGAGTTTCATGTAGTCATTTCTCTATGTAGTACTGTGCACCTCCAATAGTCTGTTCTGGACTTGGGGACTGAAGAGACCTTTTGTGGGGTATGCATGGGTGTCCGAGCTGTGTGCCAGTAGCTCAAACAGACAGCTCGTTGCATTCAACATGTCAATACCTCTCACAAGTACAAGTAGTGATGAAGTCAATCTCTCCTCCACTTTGAGCCAGGATAGATTGACATGCATATTATTAATGTTAGCTCTCTGTGTACATCCAAGGACCTAGCCGTGCTGTTCTGTTCTGAGCCAATTGCAAAGTCACTCTTTGTGGCACCTGACCACACGACTGAACAGTAGTCAAGGTGTGACAAAACCAGGGCCTGTAGGACCTGCCTTGTTGATAGTGTTGTTAAGGTACAGTAGCTCTTTATTATGGACATACTTCTCTCCATCTTAGCTATTGTTGTATCAATATGCTTTGACCATGACAGTTTACAATCCAGGGTTACTCCACGCAGTTTAGTCAGTTTAACTTGATCAATTTCCACATTATGGAAACAATTTAGTGAGATTTAGGGTTTAGTGAATGATTCGTCTCAAATACAATGCTTTTAGTTCTTGAATTATTTAGGATGAACTCATTCCTTGCCACCCATTCTGACCTGCAGCCCTTTAAATGTTTCAGTCGCTGAGTAGCTGACGTGTATAGTGTTGAGTCATCCGCATACATAGACAAGCCAGTGGCATGTTTTTAGTAAATATTGAAAAAAGTAAGATGCCTAGACATCTGCCCTAGGGAATTCCTGATTCTACCTGGATTATGTTGGATAGGCTTCCTCTGTGTTCTGTTACCTCTCTAAGTCTTTATCCACAACATAGCAGGGGGTGTAAAGCCATTACACAAATTTTTCCAGCAGCTGACTGATCGATAATGTCAAAAGCCACACTGAAGTCTAACAAGACAGCCCCCACAATATTTGTATCATCAATTTCTCTCTGCCAATCATCAGTAATTTGTGTGTGCTTGTTGAATTTCTTTCCCTATAAGCAATTTGTTTACTGTAAAATAGCATGTATATCTGGTCTAACACAATTTTTTCAAAAAAGGTACTTAGGGTTGGTAACAGGCTCATTGGTTGGCTAAATTGAGCCAGTAAAGGAGGCTTTACTATTCTTGGGTAGCGGAATGACTTTTGCTTCCCTCCAAGCCTGAGGGGGCACACTTTCTAGTAGGCTTAAATTGAAGACATGGCAAATAGGAGTGGCAATATTGTAATTTTCCATCCAAGTTGTCAGACCCCGGTGGCTTGTCATTGTTGATAGACAATGAAACATTTTTCACCTCTTCCACACTCCGTATACGAGTTTCAGAATTACATTGCTTGTCTTTCATAATTTGGTCAGATATACTTGGACATGTAGTGTCAGTGTTTGGTGGTGGCATGTCATGCCTACATTTGCTTATCGTGCCAATGGGAAAAAAAATAAAAATTAAAGTAGTTGGAAATATCAGCGGTTTTTGTGATGAATGAGCCATCTGATTCAATGAATGATGGAGCGGAGTTTGCCTTGCCCAAAATGTCATTCAATGTGCAAGTTTTTACTGTCATTCTTTGTCATTTATCTTTGTTTCATAGTGTATAATCTTTTTATTTATGTATACACATTTCTGCAGCATTAGCAAAGATGTGATCAATACATGTTGATAATTTCATTCCTGTGCTGTTTGTAACTACCCTGGTAGGTTGACTGATAAACTGAATCAGGTTGCAGGCACTTGTTACAGTTTGAACGTTTCTCTTGAGTGGGCAGCCTGATGAAAGCCAGTCTATTTAAATCACGCAGAAAATATACTTCTCTGTTGATATCACATATATTATAAAGCATTTCACACGTTCTCCAAATACTGACTTCACTTGGTGATAGCTTCCCACCAGAATGGGCGTTTGGTGAGGCAGATGAACCTGTAGCCATATTACTTCAACTGTATTTAACATTACTATATATCAACCATAGCTATATACATTTGCATAAAATAAAAATATCCACTAACACGAACTCTTGAAGTGTTCAAGCTAAAGGGACCTAAACAAACTTGTACATGTTATCCTATCAATAAATCCTTCACAAGCCAGCACACCACATTTTCAGGAAATTATTTTTTTCTAGTTTTCAATTGAAATGTTCAAAAATAATAAAGAGCATATAAGATAAGAGCAATTTCTCAAGCAAGAATTTTGCTAGGACTTTCTGGGATTGGTATGAGTGGGGATGGGAAAACTGAAAACTAGCTGGTATTGGTGGAGTGGTTTGGAATACTTAATTATTGGCCTGCCTGGTGATGTCACCAGGAAGGCCAAAAGTCCATCCCACTAAAATGGTCTGTCTTTTCAAACAGCTCTTATACTGAAAGGACATTATCATTTTCACTATCACCATATTATTCCAACTTTATTGTGTGGAAATGTGTATAAAACACATGAAAATCAAATGTTTTACTGCACTGGTCCTTTATATTTTCATACATTTCAGGCCTGCGGCAGAAATGCTACAAAAGTAGGTTTCCAAATGATAAGGTAAGCATTCAGCCCAAATAGCAGCCTACAAAGTACAGTAGCAGTGCTGTTTCCTATCACATTGACTCTTATTGCTTGTTGAAAACAGAACCTTTTTAACTTGCATTGCTTTTTCTAAGGTTCCACAGTATTAAAGTGGGGCATGGCAGGAGCCAGCAATAAGACTCAATAAGACCCCAAGCCAGTCTGCACACTTCACAAGACAGTCCATTTTCACTAATAAACCAACGCATTAACTTAAAACACAAAAACACAGCCAGCTGCATACATACGCAAACACACTTGCTCTGTCCATTCTCCAAGTTAAAGCTCTAGTTAAAATATAAAATACCATGTTTGTCCATCATTTTCTTGCTCGCATTGCTGGGCAGATGCTTTTTTTAAGCTACCCTCATGGTGGACATATGACCAATTCTTCCCAATCCATAGAACACTGTGTGTTAATGTAGGCGACTTGATTTAAAGTGCCATAACAGTGCTGCAACCCTTCTGGAATTTCATCACTGGTTTTCAGTCCATCCTGGAAAAAGAATGCAGATGATGCTGTTGAGTGCATATATGTGGTCTACAGTAAATGGTGAACTGGAGCATGCCACTGCGGAGGTTGACCCATGCGTTATAAAATGAACAATAATGCATATGCAGATTCTGGGAAATTAATGTTTCAAATTTTGTCTGTCTTTAATCTACAATAATCCTAGCACAACTAACCCCTACCCCCAATCACTGACCTCAACCATAGCCATAATCTAGATGTAGATATTAAGAACGTATGACGGGCTTGTCTACGGTCTGTGACTATGCTGCCTACCCCCTCCACTCCATCACTCCATTTCAACCCCTTTACAAGGGTACACAATGACATCGTCACATAATAGTCTAGAGCCAGGAAATTAGACCCCAATCCTCACCTGAAAAGTAGTCGTGTTCATTAGGGCACACACCATCCAAACCTATTGGACAGGTTTGGACAGTACCTTCCCACTATTTAGCTGGGAGCCTGTCCTCTCCTCTAGGGCATCTGTACTGTAGTTAGTCACAGAGACTCAGGTGGAAATAACCACAGGAGGGATGCTTTCATACAAGATTTATTAGAAAGAACTCTGCCTGATTACTGGTGGTTATAAATACATAAAACCTTTTGGGGTCAATTAATTTCAGTCCACACAATTTTTAACCTCACCTGACACACAGTGACAGACAGTGGCTAGAGACATGTCCCCACCTCCCCCTGTTGCCCTTGGCTTGCTTTCAGGAGGTTGTTGGCCTGCATGCATATGCTCTTGGCAGTAGGCTGATGATCAGTGTCTGACATTTTTAAAAGCTCAGCAAATAATAATGCATATTAGGTTGAATGATTCATTTCCTAAATAATTAATATCAACTCAGTACCATTTCTGTAATTTCTCAAAGAGGATGTTCATTTTATGCCATTCTGTCCTTGTAGAAAACGCACTACAAATGAATCCCTATCCTCAATACTAACTGGATCCAGTGAGAACAAGGGAAGGAGTCGTGGTGACATAGATATAGGCCATGTTTCCTTTTATGTACGTCTTTGAAACAAAACACTGCACTTCGGTTTGCATCTACTATGAAATGTGATGCCCACACGAAATTATATTGGCCGCATTCCAGAGACCCAGTATCAGTTGAATACCGCGTATGTCATTACCCTAGAATACGCATGGACTCTTGCATGCATGTGTGCTGTATTAATTGTGTTTAATAAATAAATAAAAAACAGCAATGAGCACTAATGATATCCATTTACTTGCATACTGGTACACAATAATTACATCACCTATTACCTCATAGCAATCTTGGAATAATGTGTACTAAACATTAGGAATACATGGTCTTTCCATGACATAGACTGACCAGTTGAATCCAGGTGAAGGCCATGATCCCTTATTGATGTCACTTGTTAAATCCACTTCAATCAGTGTAGATAAAGGGGAGGAGACAGGTTAAAGAAGGATTTTTAAGCCTTTAGTCAATCGAGACCTGGATTGTGTATGTGTGCCATTCAGAGGGTGGATGGGCAAGACAGAAAACATGTAAATTCCTTTGAACAGGTAGTAGGTGCCGGGCGCACCTGTTTGAGTGTGTCAAGAACAGCAACTCTGCTGGGTTTTTCACTCTCAGCAATTTCTTGTGTGTCTCAAGAAAGGTCCACTGCCCAAAGGAAATCACCAACTTGATACAACTGTGTGAAGCACTGGCATCAACATGGGCCAGCATCCCTGTGGAAGTCTTTTGACACCTTGTAGAGTCCATGCCCAGACAAATTGAGGCTGTTCGAAAGGATATTATGCAACTAAATATTAGGAAGGGGTTTCTAATGTTTTATACACTCAGTGTAAGTGTTGCCAATATTTCCAAAGTTTCTAAAAGAACATGAGGTCAGGTTATTCAATGAAATGCAGATGATTTGGTTGGATTGATTTTCAATCCAATCAGGTTCTAATTCTGGCACAGACATGGCTATTGGGACTCATGATATGCTTGACTTGCAAAGGTAATGCATCATTATACAGGTGTGGGATGGTTTTGTCGAAACAGATGTGGTGGGAAAAAAACGTTTAAGCCTCAGCCCAGATCAGCTCGGCTCTGCACTACTGGGAGTCTCAATGGTCGGAGGTAGACTGTTTGCTCAGCATACGGCAGGTTTATTTTTAGATCTGAAACGCGACTGCAACTCCAAAGCCACAACGATACTGAAGAGCTTTACAGCCGCATAAGATGCATGCATGGGTAAAAGAGTTGGAGAGAGAACGAAAGAGACGAGTTAAGGTGAGGCCAACATCCATTACCTTCTTATATCCATAAAAAAGTGCTGACTACATGGAGGATGCTAACTGACCACAAGCCTCTAGTGCAGAGAAGTTAATGTGGGTCCTTTATTGTAGGAACAGCATGTGAATTTTATTTTGATATGCTCTTCTGGAGGTTAAGAGAAGAGCAGATGTTAATTTAGGCAGTCTTGAGATTGGTGTGACTGTAGGTGCCATGCTGGTTTTATGATTTTGCCTTTCCCTAAATTGTAGTACTCTGCTATTTATTAAACATTAAAGTATTGGCTTACGGAGTTGCATTGTACCTGGTCATAATTCATGCTATCGGTCTTACGTTAACATAGAAAAATATATTAAAATAGAAGCTTATTTCAAATTAAATGAACCGCCCCCCCCACCTCTGTCATGGTTGAACTATTTTTTTCCCATGAGGCTGCACTACAGTCCTGTTTCTCAGCCCCTTTTCAGGTGTCCCAACTTTTCTCTAGAAAAAATATCATTTTGTCAGCAAGACAATTTTGGTGTTTTGTAACAGATGTCTCTTTCCATTCATCAAATAGATGCTGGAATTATTTTGGAGTGGACGAACATGTGCAGGTAGCCTACTTTTTTCCTGTCTTTATTATTAGCCCCATACATACCTCGAATGTTAAGGTATAATTCGCATTTGGACCATGAGCCATTTAAACTGAACAACACTTTCGATGTCGAAAGCCAAATAACATCGAACAATTGACGAAAGAAGTGCATCTCTCAGTTTGAGCGTGATTGAGGGAGAAAGAGACTGAGAAACGAGATCAAACCTAAAGTTAGCATGGCAGAGGAGTGGAAAAAATCTATATGTCAGCTTGGTGTTTAGAGGTTGTTGTTGTTTACTTCTGTCCCTTTTAGCCTTTTCTGTTTTTGGTGTATATCTGAAAAGTAAATGGGAAAGAAGCGTGAAACTGCTAGCTTAGGCTGTGTTGTCATTGATCGTGCAGTGGGTTACCCGCCCTGAGACCTGAAGTAGTGTCGCCATCGCCCGATCAGGTCCATCCCACTGGGCACACCACATAATTTCAACATGGACATTTTGGTTGAGAAGTTGAAGTTTATTCACACACTCAGACAGCCAGAAGTTTGTTGAATTCCCAATGTGTTATCACTATCCTTTCAACCACAACTAAAAGCAAACCAAATTCCAATGGAAAAACAAGGTTAGATATTTTGTATTTTTACAGCAATGTAATGTTATCACTTTGCTTCATCTAAAAGCACAACCAAAGGACATGGATTGTAGTTGAGATTACATAAAAAATACATGGTGCAAGTGATCAATGCTGTTCAGATTATTACAGCAATTGTGAGGATCGCCACAGACCTGCGACCTTTGCATGCTATCTTGAACATGCATGCCTTCTATGATTACATAAATGAGACTTTTATTTTTACAGTAGGCTAACCTCAATGTGGCCATGGATATGTTACTCATTTTAAGGTTGAATAAACACTTGCATTAGGCTATTTACTGTATTACAAAATCATTGAATTGTGTTTGGTTGACAATGCAACTAAATATAAACTTTTAAAGAATATCTAATGCTTCGATAGTTTATCAAATAATATACAGTGCATTTGGAAAGTATTCAAACGCCTTGATTTTTCCACATTTTGTTCCGTTACAGACTTATTCTAAAATTGATGAGGAAAACATTTTTATTTAAATAATCTACCCAATACTCCACAATGGAAAAGCGAAAACAGGTTTTTAGAAATGTTTGCAAAATATAAAAAACAGATACCTTATTTACATAAGTATTCAGACCCTTTGCTATGGGGCTCAGGTGCATCTTGTTTCCATTCATCATCCTTGATGTTTCTTAAACTTGATAGGAGTCCACCTGTGGTAAATTCAATTGATTGGACATGATTTGGAAAGGCACACACCTGTCGAAATAAGGTCCCACAGTTGACAGTGCATGTCAGGGCAAAAACCACGCTATGAGTTCTAAGGATTTGTCCGTAGAGCTCCCAGACAGGATTTTTTCGAGGCACAGATCTGGGGAAGGGTACCATAAAATGTCTGTAGCATTGAAGGTCCCCAAGAATAGTGGCCTCCATCATTCTTAAATGGAAGAAGTTTGGAACAGGAAACTCACTACATCCTGATGAAGTTATGGGGTGGTGAAATCATTTTCTGTCATGGACAAAGGAACTCAAAAGGTGTGACGATATTAACACATTTACTGAATGTTCAAAGGCACTTACATTTTTTTGTCTTGCCCATTCACCCTCTGAATGGCACACATACACCATCCATGTCTCAATTGTCTAAAGGCTTAAAAATACTTATTTAACCTGTCTCCTCCCCTTCATCTACACTGATTTGAAGTGGATTTAACAAGTGACATGATATGCTTGACTTACAAAAGTGATGCATCATTATACAGGTGTGGGATGGTTTTGTCGAAACAGATGTGGTGGGAAAAAAAACGTTTAAGCCTCAGCCCAGATCAGCTCGGCTCTGCACTACTGGGAGTCTCAATGGTCGGAGGTAGACTGTTTGCTCAGCATATGGAAGGTTTATTTTTAGGTCTGAAACGCGATGGCAGCTCCCAAGCCACAACGATACTGAAGAGCTTTACAGCCGCATAAAATGCATGCATGTGTAAAAGAGTTGGAGAGAGAACGAAAGAGACGAGTTAAGGTGAGGCCAACATCCATTACCTTCTTATATCCATAAAAAAAGTGCTGACTACATGGAGGATGCTAACTGACCACAAGCCTCTAGTGCAGAGAAGTTAATGTGGGTCCTTTATTGTAGGAACAGCATGTGACTTTTATTTTGATATGCTCTTCTGGAGGTTAAGAGAAGAGCAGATGTTAATTTAGGCAGTCTTGAGATTGGTGTGACTGTAGGTGCCATGCTGGTTATATGATTTTGCCTTTCCCTAATTAGTAGTACTCTACTATTAAACATTGAAGTCTTGGATTACAGAGTTGCATTGTACCTGGTCATTCCAACTGTTGGATTCGAAATTTTGAACATTGAGATATTAAAGACATGATAGTATAGTAAGGAGTGAGATCTGTAGAAAGACCGAGTGGATGTGGAATGTGCTGGGTGGACGGGAGGAGATCAAAGGATTGTCATAGGGGAGACAGATGGACATCTGTGGACTAGGCGAAGGAGGGGTTGAGGTCAGGAGGTGAGGTCAGGTCCCCTGAAGGGAGTATTAAAGGTTTACTACCGGTTTCCCGTGGAACCATAAGATGTAAGGATTGGAGAGAAATAGTGTCTTAAGGGGAATATATATATAACTGTGATGGGAAAAATGTTGGGTGTCTTTGTTACAGCTGTACAGATCCTTTTGGGAAGAATAAACTTGGTTAAAGCTTCTCTAGTGTCCGTGAGTTACTTACTCTGAAAAATAAGAACCTAACAATACTATTGGTCTTATGTTAACATATCATTTATTTTATTAAAATAGAAGCTTATTCCAAATTAATGAACCTCTGTTACGGTTTAACCATTTTTTCCCATGTGGCTGCACTACAGTCCCGTATTTTGATATGCTCTTCTGGAGGTTAACAAGTGACATGATATGGTTGACTTGCAAAAATGATGCGTCAATATACAGGTGTGGGATGGTTTCGCAAGAAAGGGCAATCTTTTTTAATATGAAAATGGATGAAAAACTCATTAATCTATATTTTGGTGATTCCCTTATAAAATGGGTAAAAGTTATGTATAGCAACCCCAGATGTAAATAGCGGCTACTTCTCAGAGTTTTGAATTGTCAAGTAGTTAAACAAGGGTGTCCGCTGTCACCATATCTATTCATTATGGCTATCGAAATGCTAGCTATTAAAATCAGATCAAATAACATTGAAGGATTATAAATCCAAGGCTTAAAAACAAAGGTGTTCATGTATGCCAATGACTCACATTCTATATTAAGTCTGCAAGCTAAATTCCTGCAATGTCTCATTGAAGATATAGATAACTTTTCTGGACACTGGACTAAAACCTAATTATGATAAGTGTACAATATTACATATTGGAACTATAAAAAATACAACTTTTACATTACCTATAAAATGGTCTGAAGGTGAAGTAGACGTACTTGGTATTCATATCACAAAATATATAAATTAGCTCTCCACAATGAATTTCAATATAAAACTAGTAAAAATAGACAAGCTCCTGTAACCATGGAGAGGTAAATACCTGTCTATTTATGGATAAATGCCCTGAATAACTTGTTAGTCATATCAGTTTACTCACTTACTTATGGCGCTGCCTACTCCTGATGATTTGTTTTTCAAATCATATGAGCAAAATATATTTAGCTTTATCTGGGATGCTAAACCAGACAAGATAAAGCATGCCTATCTATATAACGAATATGAACTGGGTGGGTTGAGATTATTAAATATAAAAGCATTGAACCTCTCTCTAAAAGCTTCACTTATTCAAAAGTTGTATTTGTATCCTAAATGGTTCTCAAGTAGATTACTAAGAAAAGCTTATACATTTTTTTTAAATGGCCTTTTTGCCTTTGTGCAGATTGCCATGTCTCAATTTTGATTAATTGAAAATAATATTTTTTTTCGAAGTATCCCACTTTTTCAAACAAGCATTGCAATTTCATCCGCCTGAAAAGATAGAACAAATATAATGGCTGGACTCAAATGTTCTGGTTGATAAAAGACCTGTATTTAAATATGCTTGAAAATTTGTATTTTGTTTTTAAATGATATTGGAATGGTAGCGTTATGTCTTTCATGGAGTTTATCAGAATATTATGGGAAGGTCTGCTCAATCGAAGATTACAACCATTTGATTTCAGCATTACCCCAAAAATGGAAGAGGCAGGTTGCAGCGGGAGGAGGTAGGGAAGTGGTCTGTCTGCCCAATATAAAGGATCAAAACTGGTGGAGGAATAAAAGTAGCATAAATAGGAAAGTATACCAGTTTAATTTCAGGACCAGGATGTTGTCTATTCAAGCAATAAGGCCCGAAAGGTGTGGTATATGGCCAATATTCCACGGCTAAAGGCTGTTCTTATGCGCGACGCAATGCCGAGTGCCTTGGATACAGCCCTTAGCCGTGATATATTGGCCATATACCACAAACCCCTGAGGTGCCTTATTGAAATCATAACATTTTTACCAATGTAATTAGAACAGTAAACAAGTCGTTTGTATCATACCCATGGTATATGGTCTTATATACCATGGGTTGTTGCATGTTGTAACTTTAATGTGTTACAGAGTTAATGTTTAAGTTTATTCTTTGAGCTGTATCTAAAGATATTTCTTTAGATTTATTTGCATATGTAATTGTATTGGGTTGTGTTGAATTACGCTTTTTGACTGCAAGTCCCAGAATGCCTTGCGAGAGGAATGAGTGATAACGCGCCAATTATGTGCAGGTGCTAGTGTTTGTGGCTGACTTTCCGATAGCATCTTACCTGCATTGCTCTGTACCAAAACAATTGTTGTTAAATGTAACGTAAACAAGTATTCTTACTAAAATAAGCTTTCGTATCAAAACCGACGTCCCGAGTCATTACTAAGAAGTTAGCAAATCTAAAACAGCATTAATGGCTCGAAGAACCCGGTTTATAATTTTTGTTGAACCCTGGGTTGAATTGAAACGATAGCTGTTGATGCAAATCATATATAGGCCTAAATAGTATAATTCATGATTTCTGACTTATAAGCTGTGGTTACATTTAATTTGCTTTGTTAAACCTACCCTTTGGAATGACTTTGATAGCAACAGTGAATATATTTAGTTATTAAGAGGTCTCTTAATAATCATTCTCACGATAGAACATTGGTTAAGCAGAGCTAAGCAGAGCCGGGCTTGGTTAAAAACATGGATAGGAGACTAAATGAATAGCCGTAGATCAACTCTCCAGTAGTAGGTGCTGCCCAGCCTTATTTTTGGGGGGATAGTGGATACAACGTTGAAGATCTTACGTTGTTTCAAAGGTACAAATGTAACATATTTTATATAAGTGTCACGTTCTGACCTTTATTTCCTTTGTTTTGTCTTTATTTTAGTATGGTCAGGGCGTGAGTTGGGGTGGGCAGACTGTTTTGTGTTTCTATGTCTTTCTATTTCTGTGTTCAGACTAGTATGGTTCTCAATCAGAGGCAGGTGTCGTTAGTTGTCTCTGATTGAGAATCATACATAGGCAACCTGTTTTTCACTATTGGTTTGTGGGTGATTGTTTCCTGTGTCAGTGCCACATGGGACTGTTTCGGTTTGTTCACAGTTATTGTTTTTGTATTTTGTGTTCATGTTGAGTTTTTCTTATTTAAACATGGACACTTACCACGCCGCATCTTGGTCCGATCCTTGCTATACACCTCTTCAGAGGAAGAAATCGGCCGTTACAATAAGGTTTGTCTATGTTGAAAATTTGTTACAATGGTGACATTATCCTGTGGTTTTAAATTTCACCCTCAAAACAACAGTTAATTCTTTCAAATCCAACATTTTCTACGTCACATTATGTTGACACAACCAGTTTGTGGCAGGCTAGTGGTTAGCTTACTAGCTTTAGAAGTGTGAAGTGTCATTGCTTTTCTTTTTAATAAAGGAGCATGGAGAGTCACACTCCAGTGTTTTTTTCATGCTTTATTGACAGACAGTAGAAACCGTGGGAGATAAGTGAAGGGAAAACAAAGTTGAAAGGGGCACATAGGGATTTAACGTGAGATCAAATCTCAAGTGGGACGAATGCAGTTGAAGTCGGAAGTTTGAATACACCTTAGCCAAATACATTTAAACTCAATTTTTCACAATTCCTGACATTTAATCCAAGTAAACATTCCCTGTCTTAGGTCAGTTAGGATCACCATTTTATTTTAAGAATGTGACATGTCAGAATAATAGTGTATAGTGATTTTATTTCAGCTTTTATTTATTTCATAACATTCCCAGTGGTTCAGAAGTTTACATACTCAATTAGTATTTGGTGATAGCATTGCCTTTAAAGGGTTTAATTTGGGTCAAACGTTTCTGGTAGCCTTCCACAAGCTTCCCACAATAAGTTGGGTGAATTTGGGCCCATTCCTCCTGACAGAGCTGGTGTAACTGAGTCCGGTTTGTAGGTGTCCTTGCTCACACACGATTTTTCAATTCTGCCATCCAATTTTCCATAGGATTGAGGTCAAGGCTTTGTGATGGCCACTCCAATACCTTGACTTTGTTGTCCTTAAGCCATTTTGCCACAACTTTGGAAGTATGCTTGGGGTCATTGTCCATTTGGAACACCCATTTGCGACCAAGCTTTAACTTCCTGACTGAGATCTTAAGACGTTGCTTCAATATATCCACATAATTTTCCTTCCTCATGATGCCATCTTTTTTGTGAAGTGCACAAGACCCTCCTGCAGCAAAGCACCCCCACAACATGATGCTGCCACCCCCGTGCTTTACGGTTGGGATGGTGTTCTTCGGCTTGCAAGCCTCCCCCTTTTTCCTCCAAACAGTTTTGTTTCATCAGACCAGAGGACATTTCTCCAAAAAGTACGATCTTTGTCCCTATGTGCAGTTGCAAACCGTAGTCTGGCTTTTTTATGGAGGTTTTGGAGCAGTGGCTTCTTCCTTGCTGAGCGGCCTTTCAGGTTATGTCGATATAGGACTTGTTTTATTGTGGATATAGATACTTTTGTGCCTGTTTCCTCCAGCATCTTCACAAAGTCCTTTGCTGTTTTTCTGGGATTGATATGCACTTTTCGCATCAAAGTACGTTCATCTCTAGGAGAAAGATCGCGTCTCCTTCCTGAGCGGCATGACGGCTGCGTGGTCCCATGGTGTTTATACTTGCGTACTATTGTTTGATTAATTAGGGCCGATTTCAAGTTTTCATATCAATCGGAAATCTGTATTTTTGGACACCGATTTGTCAGATTATTATATATATATATTTTTTTACACCTTTATTTAACTAGGCAAGTCAGTTAACCTGTTGCGACGACCAAACCCGGATCCGGGATTCTATTTATAGACCTAAGCTCATTACCATAACGCAACGTTAACTATTCATGAAAATCGCAAATGAAATGAAATAAATATGCTAGCTCTCAATCTTAGCCTTTTGTTAACAACACTGTCATCTCAGATTTTCAAAATATGCTTTTCAACCATAGGAAAACAATCATTTGTGTAACAGTAGCTAGCTAGCGTAGCATTTAGCGTTAGCATTAGCGTTAGCATTAGCGTTAGCATTTAGCAGGCAACTATCACAAAAACAAGTAAAGCCTTCAAATAAAATAACTTACCTTTGAAGAACTTCTGATGTTTTCAATGAGGAGACTCTCAGTTAGATAGCAGATGCTCCGTTTTTCCAAAAATATTCTTTGTGTATTAGAAATAGCTCCGTTTTGTACATCACATTTGGCTACCAAAAAAAAAAAAAAAAAAAAAACGAAAATTCAGCCCTCAAAACGCGAACTTTTTTCCAAATTAACTCCATAATATCGACTGAAACATGGCAAACGTGGTTTAGAATCAATCCTCAAGGTGTTTTTCCACATATCTCTTCAATGATATATCCTTCGTGGAAGCCTGGTTTCTCCTTGCTCTCAAATGGAAAAATAATTGCACCTGGCTTTACGCTCCAATTTCGACGCAGGGACACCAGGCGGACACTTGGAAAATGTAGTCTCTTATGGTCAATCTTCCAATGATATGCCTACAAATACGTCACAATGCTGCTAACGCCTTGGGGGAACGACAGAAAGTGTAGGCTCATTCCTTGCGCAATCACAGCCATATAAGGAGACAATGGAAAACAGAGCTTCAGAAATTCTGCTCATTTCCTGGTTGACGCATCATCTTGGTTTCGCCTGTAGAATGAGTTCTGGGGCACTTACAGACAATATCTTTGCAGATTCTGAAACTTCAGAGTGTTTTCTTTCAAAAACTGTCAAGAATATGCATAGTCGAGCATCTTTTCGTGACAAAATATTGCGCTTAAAACGGGAACGTTTTTTATCCAAAAATGAAATAGCGCCCCTAGAGATCAAAGAGGTTAAGAACATTCTTATTTTCAATGACGGCCTACGAACGGTGGGTTAACCTCCTTGTTCAGGGACAGAATTACAGATTTTTACCTTGTAAGCTCGGGGATTAAATCTTGCAACCTTACAGTTAACTAGTCCAACGCTCCAACCACCTGATTACATTGCACTCCACGAGGAGACTGCCTGTTATGCGAATGCAGTAAGAAGCCAAGGTAAGTTGCTAGCTAGCATTAAACTTATCTTATAAAAAACAATCAATCAATCATAATCACTAGTTAACTACACATGGTTGATGATATTACTAGTTTATCTAGCGTGTCCTGCGTTGCATATAATTGATGCGGTGCGTATTCACGAAAAAGCACTGTCTTTGCTCCAACGGGTACCTAACTATAAACATCAATGCCTTTTCTTAAAATCAATACACAAGTATATATTTTTAAACCTGCATATTTAGTTAATATTGCCTGCTAACATGACTCGTTGCGAACTGTGAAGACTTTCTTCCTAACAAAGACAGCCAACTTCGACAAACGGGGGATGATTTAACAAAAGCGCATTTGCGAAAAAAGCGCAAACGTTGCACAACTGTACCTAACCATAAACATCAATGCATTTCTTAAAATCAATACACAGAAGTATATATTTTTAAACCTGCATATTTAGCTAAAAGAAATCCAGGTTAGCAGGCAATATTTACCAGATGAAATTGTCACTTCTCTTGCGTTCATTGCACGCATAGTCAGTGTATATGCAACAGTTTGGGCTGCCTAATTTGCCAGAATTCTACGTAATTATGAAATGACATTGAAGGTTGTGCAATGTAACAGGAATATTTAGACTTAGGGATGCCACCCGTTAGATGAAATAGGGAACGGTCCCGTATTTCACTGTTTTCGAGATGTTAGTTTCCAGATTCGACCATATTAATGATCTAAGGCTCGTATTTCTGTGTGTTATTATGTTATAATTAAGTCTATGATTTGATAGAGCAGTCTGACTGAGCGGTGGTAGGCAGCAGCAGGCTCATTCATTCAAACAGCACTTTCGTGCGTTTTGCCAGCAGCTCTTCGCTGTGCTTCAAGCATTGAGCTATTTATGACTTCAAGCCTATCAACTCCCGAGATTAGGCTGGTGTAACCGATGTGAAATGGCTAGCTAATTAGCGGGGTGCGCACTAATTGCATTTCAAACGTCACTCCCTCTGAGACTTGGAGTGGTTGTTCCCCTTGCTCTGCATGGGTAACGCTGCTTTGAGGGTGGCTGTTGTCGATGTGTTCCTGGTTCGAGCCCAGGTAGGGGCGAGGAGAGGGACGGAAGCTATACTGTTTCACTGGCCATACTAAAGTGCCTATAAGAACATCCAATAGTCAAAGGTATATGAAATACAAATCACATAGAGAGAAATAGTCCTATAACAACTACAACATAAAACTTCTTACCTGGGAATATTGGAGACTATTGAAAATGAACACCATATGTTCTGAGCAAGGAACTTAAACGTTAGCTTTATTTTATTTTTTTTACTTGGCACATATTGCACTTTTACTTTCTTCTCCAACACTGTTTTTGCATTATTTAAACCAAATTGAACATGTTTAATTTTTTATTTGAGGCTAAATTGATTTTATTGATGTGTTATTAAGTTAAAATAAGTGTTTATTCAGTATTGTTGTAATTTTCATTATTACAAAAAAAAAAAAAATTATCGTCCGATTTAATCAGTATCAGCTTTTTTGGGTCCTCCAATAATCGGTATCGGCGTTGAAAAATCATCGGTCGACCTCCAGTACCTTCAGGCATTTGGAAATTGCTCCCAAGGATGAACCAGATTTGTGGAGGTCTTGGCTGATTTCTTTAGATTTTTTTCCATGATGTCAATCAAAGAGGCACTGAGTTTGAAGGTAGGCCTTGAAATACATCCACAGGTACACCTCCAATTGACTCAAATTATGTCAATTAGCCTATCGGAAGCTTCTACAGCCATGACATCATTTTCTGGAATTTTCCAAGCTGTTTAAAGGCACAGTCAACTTAGTGTATGTAATCTTCTGACCCACTGGAATTGTGATACAGTGAATTATACGTGAAATAATCTCTGTAAACAATGGTTGGAAAAATGACTTGTCATGCACAAAGTAATGTCCTAACCGACATGCCAAAACTATAGTTTGTTAACAAGACATTTGTGGAGTGGTTGAAAATCGAGTTTTAATGACTCCAACCTAAGTGTATGTAAACTTCTGACTTCAACTGTAGCAGTGGCAACTCTGTCACTGACTGAAATGTACATTTCATCCACCTCCCACTATTAGTCATCTTTTAAGAAAAGTTTTATGGGAGCTGTTATGAAACAAGATGTTTAATAAATGAGTGGAGATACTAAAGCAGAGAGACAAGCCGTGAAAGTACTAGCTGCCAAGCTTCCTAAAATATGGCTGTGCAGATGTGAGGAAATTGTGAGTTGACACTGGTGTCCTAGAGTGAACTCTTTCCACTCCAAGTATTGAACCCAGACCGCATGATGGAAGAGCTTGTTTGCCATCTGAGCTAAAGCCTTGGTTTAGCTCTTGGAGCTAGCATGAGCCTTCAGGTTTAAGACAAGTTTATTTACCATGCAAATGTAGTGCAATGAACCAATCATTTCTTACATTGTTGAGTAAGTTGTCAAGACTAGTTACGCATCACATTCACTCATTCGGTGATCAATGTCCTTATCATAACTAAAGTGGAGTGTCTACTTCAAAATACTTATTTACTCTTTAAAGTGTTAGGATCTTATTTTTTAAAGTAAATAACTCACGGACACTAGAGAAGCTTAACAAAGTTGAATTCTTCCCGAAGTGTCGACACAGCTGTATTCAGACAAAAAAAAAAACATTTCTCACCATCACAGGTGTGTATATATATACCCCACTTTAGACACTCCTCCTTCTCTCCAATCCTTACATCTTGTAGTTCCACAGGAAGAGGGTAACAGGATAATAAACCCTTTACTCCATTCAGGGGATCTGACCTGACCTCCTGACTTCAACCCCTCCTTCGCCTAATCCACCGATGTCCATCTGCTTCCTCTATAGCAATCCTTTGATCTCCTCCCGTCCACCCAACATATTCCAAAGCCATCTGTCTTTCTACAGAAAACCATTCACTTCTGACATAAAACCCACTCCTTATATTCTATGCTTCTGATCTATCCTTTCTTTAATATCTCAATGTTTTAAAGTTTAACCCGATTCCAACAAAAGCTAGAATCCTTAGTAGTTACATCCATTTTAGGACTTGTATATTAATAATATTCTTCAATAATCAATGGGCATATATCATTTACAAATGCCTCATGAGCTTATTTCAACGGTACCTCATCAGAACCCAAAATATATCATCTTGTTTTACTCCATTGTTTGTAAACAACAGAAATGTTGTTTAAAACATAACATGGTTAAAACTATGCCTCATAACATGGTTAAAACTATGCATTTGATATCATGGATGGTCAGTCCTTGCACCCATAGCTCTGTCTATGAATGTGTGGTTACATTTTTCCAGCCCCATCCCTTAACTTTTTGGGTGAAACGGGCAGGGAGACGATTTGTTATTGTTGCAGTTAAGGATTCTAGCTCTGTCACTCAAAGGCTTGTAGTGGAGACTGATTTCATCTTTCCATCTCAACTAATTTCTATATTGAGTTGTAATAATAGAAACCTGGACCAGTGTTCTCTCAAATGTTTAGCACTAAGCACATTTCTTTGTCTTCTGAGTGAAAATTCTGCAACTTCCAGTGTGCGTTTACTATGCACACTGAGGCTGTATCCGCTTTAAGTTAGTCTCAGACAGTTGTCATGTAGGCTACTGTGGCTATTTGATCATAAGACCTACCAGATTAGCATACCATTAAAAAAAATGCTTTCTATAACATTTTACGTGGAAATGGCTGTTCTATTATTCAGCCTACAGTACCAGCCAATGTTTGGTGTAAAATGTAGGCCTACATTGCATGAGACTAGGGAGGGTTTAACATTAACCTGTTTATCCACTTGTCCTTTAGACAAGGGGGTGACAATGTTTTGTTTGATAAAAAAAAAACACTTTACAAAATAGTTATTATTCCCATACCATTATTACAGAGAACCAGACAAATTATGCTACCCTCTGCCTATTGGCTACTTAGCTTACTCAATAACCTCTCAAAATACAACACTGTGCCTTTAACCTTTGCGTGGTAATGTTACCCCCATATACCCCCACATTTTTTGCAAAATAAACACAAAATAAACACACACCTTATTTACGTAAGTGTTCAGACCCTTTACTATGACACTAGAAATTGAGCTCAGGTACATCCTGTTTCCATTGATCATCCTTGATGTTTCTACAACTTGATTGGAGTCCACCTGTGGTAAATTCAATTGATTGGACATTATTTGGAAAGGCACATACCTGTTGTCTATATAAGGTCCCACAATTGAAAGTGTATGTCAGAGCAAAAACCACACCATGAGGTCGAATAGAATTGTTGAGACCCATATCTGCGTAAGGGTACCAAAACATTTCTGCAGCATTGATAGTCCCCAAGAATACAGTGGCCCCATCATTCTTAAAAGGACGTTTTGAACCAGAGTAGGCTATGAGAGTAGGCTATGCGTCTGGGAGTTGACCAAGAATCGGAGTTCCTCTGTGAAGATGGCAGAACATTCCAGAAGGACAGCCATCTCTGCAGCACTCCACCAATTAGGCTTTTTTAATGGTAGAGTGGCCAGATGGAAGCCACTCCTCAGTAAAAGGACATGACACCCCACTTGGAGTTTGCCAAAAGGCACCTAAAGGACTCTGACCATGAGAAACAAGATTCTCTAGTCTGATGAATCCAAGCTTGAAATCTTTGGCCTGAATTCTAAGCGTCAAGTCTGGAGGAAACCTGGCACCATCCCTACGGTGAAGCGTGGTGGCAGCATCATGCTGTGGGGATATTAGTCAGGATCAAGGGAAAGATGAATTGAGAAAAGTACAGAGATCCTTGATGAAAACCTTCTCCAGAGCTCTCAGGACCTCCGACTGGGGTGAAAGTTCACCTTCCAACAGGACATCAACCCTAAACACACAGCCAAGACAACACAGGAGTAGCTTCAGGACAAGTCTCTGAATGTCCTTGAGTGGCCCAGCCAGACCCCGGACTTGAACCCGATCGAACATGTCAGGAGAGACCTGAAAATAGCTGTGCAAAGACGCTCCCTATCCAACCTGACAGAGCTTGAGAGGATCTCTGCCAAAGGTGCTTCAACAAAGTACTGAGTAAAGGGTCTGAATACTTATGTTAATGTGATATTTCAGTGTCTTAAAGGTTTTTTCTTTGTCATAATGGGGTATTGTGTCTAGATTGATGATGGGAAAACGATTTAATTCATTTAAGAATAAGGTTGTAACATAACAATGTGGAAAAAGTTGAGGTCTGAATACTTTTTGACTGCACTGTACGTACAGTACCAGTCAAAAGTTTGGACACCTTATTCATGACTTTTTCTTTATTTTTTTACACATTTCTGCAATGTAGAATAATAGTGAAGACAACATTATGAAATAACACCTGGAATCATGTAGTAACCAAAAATAGTGTTAAACAAAATATATTTTTTTGTTTAATATATTTTTCTAAATATATTTTATATTAGCAAAAGCCACCCTTTGCCTTGATGACAGTTTTGCACACTCTTGGCATTCTCTCAACCAGCTTCATGAGGTGGTCACCTGGAATGCATTTCAATTAACATGTGTGCCTTGTTCAATTCATGTCTGTAATTCATTTCCTCAATGTGTTTGCGATAATCAGTTGTGTTGTGAGAAGGTAGGGCTATCTTCTGTATTCTACCCCTATTTGGTAAAAGACCAAGTCCATATTATCGCAAGAACAGCTCAAATAAGCAAAGAGAAATGACAGTAAATCATTACTTTAAGACATGAAGGTTAGTCAATTTCAAGATACCCTGATATTTTATGGTACGATTATTAAACTCATGTCATGCTGCCCCTCACACGGTTGTCTTCAGTTTAAAGGGGCAGCCCATCCATTTATCAGACTCTATATGCCTTTATTTTTTGTCATCATCTGAACATGAAACCGTATATTAAGTAATCCTTTTAAGGTAATGATCTACTTAAATTCAGATTTCAAGTTATTTCAAACTGCCTATTCAATTCCTTGATATAAAAAGACATTGTCAGCATCCACTTTCAGTTTTTTTCTTCTACAGTATAAGTTCAATTAAAACCATAGAATTTGAATTATTAGAATGGACTTTCACATTCAAGTCAATGTTCTGTGATAGGTGTACAGGTGGCCATATTGAGTTTACCCATGAGTGCACTGTCAAGTTGCCAGTCAGATTTATTTTTTTTGTTCTAGTAATTCTATATCTATGGTTATAACAGGCCATTAAATGGTAAATTGAGGAAGTGGAATAGAAACCATTTATCACCGCTGACACAAGTCATTGTTGATCTCGCTGTTATAGGGGAAAGGGGAAAGGGCTGTTGCCATGGTGCTGAAGGAGCTTCCGGGTAAAAAGGCATCCTCAGAAGGAAACCCCCTCACCGTGACAACCAAGGTGGGCATGACGACCACCGACAGGAAGCAGCAATCAATCACTTCCTGGTTTGGTATACTGTACACAACTGCTTTTTTCGATTTCTTTACTTTGGCTTGCAGTGTCTGCTAAGCAACTTAGAATTCTGCACACATTTTTATATACAGCCTGGCAGTGAACCAATTAAGGTTAAATGCAGTGCCAGTGGCAGTGTTTCTTGCAGTGCCCCCTTGGGACTTAAAACAACTACCAACATATCACCAATGCTGTTCCCAATTTTTACTTGGCTTGCTGCTGGCTGCATGTGATTGTATTTTTGCAAGCTGGAGCTGCGTCTAGACCCTTTACAACAATCAAAAGTCAAAAGAGAATGTCAAATCTGTTCTGCAGCTGCAACATTCTATTTCTGAAAACAAACTGCAACATACACTCAAGGCCTTCTAAAAAATATTGGTATCGTCAATTTATATTACCGTTCTAAAACAATGCATGACATTTTCACATGTTAATTTTAAAACCATGAAAACCTGGGGTGAAATTACTTAATGTGTAATATTTTTTAAATTAAAACTCAACCACCCCCAGGGGCCTCCCGAGTGGCGCAGCAGTCTAAGTCACTGCATCGCAGTGCTTGAGGTGTCACTACAGACTCTGGAGACCCATGAGGTGAGGCACAATTGGCCCAGCGTTGTTAGGGGAGGGTTTAGTCGGCTGAGATTTCCTTGTCCCATCAGGCTCCAGCGACTCCTGTGGCTGGCCGAGCGCCTGCACGCTGACATGGTCGCCAGTTGTACGTTGTTTCCTCCAACACATTGGTGCGGCTGGCTTCCGGGTTAAGCGTGCAGTGTGTCAAGAAGCAGTGCGACTTGTCAGGGTCATGTTTCGGAGGATGCGTGGCTCTCGACCTTCGCCTCTACCGAGTCCGTACAGGAATCGCAGCGATGGGATAAGACTAAATACTAATGGGATATCCCGAAATTGGGGAGAAAAAGGGGTAAAAGTACCTAAATAAATAAATATATATTATATATCTATATATATCTATACATACATGCATGCATGCAGACTATGATTTCAACATTTAAATTCAAAATGAGAAACTTAGATGCTGCTTAGCTTTTCTTTTCTGCTCTTGTTTTTATTTTATATGATTTTGTGTGTGAAGTGTGCTTTAATGCAACATTTTATTTTTGCGAATATGCTGTATTTGCAAAACTGATCTCTTAGTTATCCCATGCAGTAATACTATATTTGTTACCCCAGAAATGGATAATTACATTTTTTCTATTTTGGCTCGTCAATATATTCTACTATGCAATGAAATAGGCTTTTGGTGTTTTAGTAGCTTGTTTTATTTAAATGCCGATGGTAGAAATGTATGTGCTTGTTGCCCCCCAGTAACAGTCTCGAAGCACACTGAATGCACTGTTTCGCCCCTTACATTTCCGTTAGTTCTACAGTATATTTTCCTTATGACTCCTTGACATATGTATAGCCTATATACAAGTAATTGCCAAAATAAATAATCACTTCTGGCGGCTCTGTTACGGTGTGCATTTTCCTGACATGGTTTAGGTCCACTCAACCCCTTAGAGGGCAAGGTAAACGGCAATAAATGCGCAGCCTTTCTGAGTGATCACCTTCAACCTGTGGTGAATTATTTCTATGCCCCCATCCACAGGGCACGAGTGGTCATTGAATGGTTTTTTGAGCATGAAAACAATGTAAACCATATGTCATGGTCATCTCAGTCACCAGATCTCAACCCAATTGAACACTTATGTGAGATTCTGGAGAGGTGCCTGAGACGGTGTTTTACACCACCATCAACAAAATTATGGAATTTCCCATGGAAAAATCATGTGACACTTCCACCATACAACTGCTCCTTAACCAACTAGCTGACTGGTCAGAACATAACAAGATGAAGCTCAACCCAACAATGTGCCAAGTCACGTACGCCTGTTTCGGCCACAATCCTGACCCACCACTGCCATTATCCATCTCTGTTCACACACTTTGGTATCCAGCACCAAAGTGCTCGGCGTGCCAAGCCAATCTAAAATGGAACACGCCCATATCTGACATTATCTGATATTATCAACAAAGGTGATGATAAACTATCTTCGCCACTTAAACTTCCCTGTTTTGTCCATCCAGTGCTGGTCTATGGTCTATCCTTGGCATGTAGGTTTCTCACTTATGGGTGGCACACATTGCGATATGTGCGAGGGGAATAGGCAGGGTATATGCAAGTTAAATACTGTAGTATTACTATAGTTAAACTGTTGTGTTTTTGCGGTCATTACTATAATATTAACTAGTGTTTTTTTTTCAGCTATTACTGTAGTGTTAATATAGTATTCTACAGTGTACTACACAATTACATAGTAAGTACTACACGTGATTGAAGGCTACTACAGAGTGTACTATATTTTCTGCAATATACTGCAGTTTACTACAGAATTCTATAGTAAATACTAGAGGTCAACCGATTCAGCGGAATGGCAGATTTGAATTAGGGCCGATTTTTCAAGTTTTCATAACAATCGGTGATCAGCATTTTTGTACGCCGATTATGGCTGATTATATTGCAATTCACGAGGAGACTGCGTGTCAGGCTGACCACCTGTTACGCGAGTGCAGGCAGCAAGGAGCCATGGTAAGTTGCTAGCTAGTATTAAACTTATCTTATTAAAAACAATCAATCTTAACATAATCACTAGTTAACTACACATGGTTGATGATATTATTAATTTAACTAGCTTGTCCTGCGTTGCATATAATCAATGCGGTGCCTGAAATTGTCACTTCTCTTGGGTTCAGTGTAAGCGGAGTCAGGGTATATACAGCAGTTTGGGCCATTGCGAACTGGCTCGTTGCGAACTGCGTGAAGACCATTTCTTCCTAACATAGACCGTGATTAATTTGCCAGAATGTTACATAATTATGACATAACATTGAAGGTTGTGCAATGTAACAGCAATATTTAGACTTAGGGTTGCCACCCTTTCGATAAAATACGGAACGGTTCCGTATCACTGAAGGAATAAACGTTTTGTTTTAGAAATGATAGTTTCCGGATTTGACCATATTAATGACCTAAGGCTTGTATCTCTGTGTCTTTATTATATTATAATTAAGTCTATGATTTGATATTTGATAGAGCAGTCTGACTGAGCGGTGGTAGGCAGCAGCAGGCTCGTAAGCATTCAATCAAACAGCACGTTCCTGCGTTTGCCAGCAGCTTTTCGCAATGCTTGAAGCACAGCGCTGTTTATGACTTCAAGCATATCAACTCCCGAGATTAGGCTGGCAATACGATAGTGCCTATAAGAACATTCAATAGAAAAAAGGTCTATGAAATACAAATGGTATAGAGAGAAAAAGTCCTATAATTCCTTTAATAACTACAACCTAAAACCTCTTAACTGGGATTTATCATGTTTAAAGGAACCACCAGCTTTCATATGTTTTGAGCAAGGAACTTAAACGTTAGCTTTTTTTCATGGCACATATTGCACTTTTATTTTCTTCTCCAACACTGTGTTTTTGCATTATTTATACCAAATTGAACATGTTTCTTTATTTATTTGAGACTAAATAGATTTTATTGATGTATTATATTAAGTTAAAATAAGTTAATTGTTCATTCAGTATTGTTGTAATTTTCATTATTTCAAATGTATATAAAATCGGCCGATTTTAATCGGTATTGGCTTTTTTTGGTTGGTAATAATCGGTATCGGTGTTGAAAAATCATAATCGACCGACCTCTAGTAAATACTGCATTATTCTATGGTAAACTGTATTTTTGTGCTCTATGATCTTTGGAAGCTCCAATGTTTGGAATTGGAGCCTTAAACCAGTATTAAATATATTACAGAAAGTGACAATCAATCAATCAATCAAATGTATTTATAAAGCCTTTTTTCTTAACCTGAGCAATGTCGCTTTCCTTCCAATAACACAAGATTCCTTTCATAGTACTTCAGTCGTATATGCTGCTCCTCATCATTCATTTCAAATAATATGGGTACCAGGGTTGAAGTCAATTCCATTTCAATACGCTTAGAAAATCAAAAAGTTAACATTGCTGGAATTACCTTGCCGTTTTGGAGAAACTGTTGTGTTTGCTAGCAAAGAGATTTGTGGTGGCTGATTTAAGTGAATTGTTTCGCCCCACAGTTATTCAAGATGATTAGTACGCCAGCTAAAATTGTTTACAATAGTTAGCAATCACTTCTTCACCTATTTTGCTAGCTACAGTGTGCCTACCGTGTCAATGTATCCAAAACTGACGTGCTGTTTACAATTTTGACACTCATCCATGTGTATCCACTCTATGCGCATTGAGTCAATTTCGTAGTTGTCCTCATTGAAAAGCATTGAATTGATTGAATTTAAATGGAATTAACCCCGACCCTGGTGACGTACTGTCTCCGGCCATTCACATTAAAGTTGACTTCATACATCTCATGTAATGTGATTAGGATTTCTAAAGCAGAGCAGATTTGGGGACTAGAACAGATCGTCTGTGATGCTGGCAATGTTTACAGCCAGGGATTAGGCCATGGTTAAGCTTTAAGAGTAGGACGATTACTCCTCTATGATTTGATAATAGATCAAATTCAGAAGGTATTCGGACCCCTTCACTTTTTCCCCCAAAAATGTACATTTCTAAAATGAATTAAATTGTTTTTTCCCTCGTCAATCTCCACACAATACCCTATAATAAACAAAGCAAAAACAGGTTTACATCTTTTTAATAGAATATCACATTTACGTAAGTATTCAGACCCTTTACTCAATACTTTGTTGAAACACCTTTGGTAATGATTACAGAGTCTTTTTGGGTATGACACTACAAGCGTGGCACACTTGTATTTGGGGAGTTTCTCCCATTCTTCTCTTCAGATCCTCTCAAGCTCTGTCAGGTTGGATGGTGAGCGTCGATGCGCAGCTATTTTCAGGTTTCTATAGAGATGTTAGATCGGTTTCAAGTCCAGGCACCGGCTGGGTGCTTCAAGGACATTCAGAGACTTGTCCCCGAAGCCATTTCTGCATTGTCTTGGCTGTGGGCCTAGGGTTGTTGTCCTATTGGAAGGTGAACCTTCGCTCCAGTCTGAGGTCCTGAGTGCTCTGGAGCAGGTTTTCATCAAGGATCTCTCTGTACTTTGCTCTTCTCGTCTTTCCCTCGATACTGATTAGTCTCCCTGTCCATGCCTCTGAAAAAATCCCCACAGCATGATTCTGCCACCACCATGCTTCACCGAGGGGATGGTATTGGCCAGGTGATGAGCGGTGCTTGGTTTCCTCTAGATGTGACACTTGGCATTCAGGTCAAAGAGTTCAGTCTTAGTTTCATCAGATCAGAGAATCTTGTTTCCTTTAGGTACCTTTTGGCAAACTCCAAGTGGGCTGTCACGTCTTTTACTGAGGAGTGGCTTCCGTCCGAACACTGTACCATAAAGATCTGATTGTTGGAGTGCTGCATCGATGGTTGTCCTTCTGGAAGGTTCTCCCATCTCCACAGACGAACTCTGCAGCTCTGTCAGTTACCATTGGGTTCTTGGTCACCTCACTCCCTTCTCCCCGATTGTCAAGTTTGGCTGGGTGGCCAGCTCTAAGAAGTCTTGGTGGTTCCAAACTTCTTCCATTTAAAAATGTCAGAGGCCACTGTGTTCTTGGGAACCTTCAATACTGCAGAAATGTTATGGTACCCTGCCCCATAATTGTGCCTCGACACATTCCTGTCTTGGAGCTCTACGGACAATTCCTTCGATCTCATGGCTTGGTTTTTGCTGTCAACTGTAGGACCTTATATATGCCTTTCCAAATCATGTCCAATCAATTGAATTTAATACAGGTGGACTCCAATCAAGTGACTATCGCTCTCATCGTCACTCAATGCATAGGTTTACCTCCACTGTTTTCACATCCTACCACACCTTGTCTGTACATTATGCCTTGAATCTATTCTACCTTGCCCAGAAACCTGCTCCTTTTACTCTCTGTTCCGAACGTGCTAGTCGACCAGTTCTTATAGCCTTTAGCCGTACCCTTATCCTACCCCTCTGTTCCTTTGGTGATGTAGAGGTCAGTCCAGGCCCTGCAGTTCCTAGCCCCACTCTCATTCCCCAGGCGTTCTCATTTGTTAACTTCTGTAACCGTAAAAGCTTTGGTTAACATTAGAAGCCTCCTCCCTAGGTTTGTTTTATTCACCGCTTTAGCACACTCTGCCAACCCGGATGTCCTTGCCGTATCTGAATCCTGGCTTAGGAAGGCCACCAAAAACTCTGAAATTTCCGTCCCTAACTATAACATTTTCCGATAAGATAGAACTGCCAAATTGGGCGGAGTTAGCCTGCAGAGTTCTGTCTTACTATCCAGGTCTGTGCCCAAACAATTCGAGTTTCTACTTTTAAAAATCCACCTTTCCAGAAACAAGTCTCTCACTGTTGTTGCTTGCTATAGACCACCTTCTGCCCCCAGCTGTGCCCTGGACACCATATGTAAATTGATTGCCCGCCATCTATCTTCAGAGCTTGTGCTGTTAGGTGACCTAAACTGGGACATGCTTAACACCCCGGCCATCCTATAATCCAAGCTTAATGCCCTCAATCTCACACAAATGATCAATGAATCTACCAGGTATAACCCCAAATCCGTAAACACGGTCACCCTCATAGATATCATCCGAACCAACCTGCCCTCCAAATACACCTCTTCTGTCTTCAACCAGGATCTCAGCAATCACTGCCTCATTGCCTGCGTCCGTAATGGGTCTGCGGTCAAACGACCAACCCCCATCACTGTCAAACGCTCCTTAAAATACTTCAACGAGCAGGCCTTTCGAATCGACCTAGCCCGGGTATCCTGGAAGGATATTGACCTCATTCCGTCAGTAGAGGATGCTTGGTTATTCTTTAAAAGTGCTTTCCTCACCATCTTAAATAAGCATGCCACATTCAAAAAATGTAGAACCATGAACAGATATAGACCTTGGTTCACTCCCGACCTGACTTCCCTTGAGAAGCACAAAAACATACTGTGGCGTATTGCCCCCGCGATATTTAACTTTTCAGGGAAGTTAGGAACCAATATACACAGGCAGTTAGGAAAGCAAAGGCTAGCTTTTTCAAACAGAAATTTGCAGAAACTTGCCCAAGCCTCCCCCATTTCTCCTTCACCCAAATCCAGATAACCGATGTTCTGAAAGAGCTGCAAAATCTGGGCCCCTACAAATCAGCCGGGCTACACAGTCTGGACCCTCTCCGTCTAAAATTATGTGTCGAAATTATTGCAACCCCTATTACTAGCCTCTTCAACCTCTCTTTCGTATTGTCCGAGATCCCCAAAAATTGAAGAGGGGGGATGACTGCGGCAGCTTTCCAAAGGGGGAGACACTCTAGACCCAAACTGTTACAGACCTATATCTATCCTACCTTGCCTTTTCTAAGTTCTTCGAAAGCCAAGTTAACAAACAGATCACCAACCATTTCGAATTCCACCGTACCTTCTCTGATATGCAATCTGGTATCTGAGCTGGTCATGGGTGCACCTCAGACACGCTCAAGGTCCTAAACGATATCATAACCGCCATCGATAAGAGACAATACTGTGCAGCTGTTTTCATCGACCTGGCCAAGGCTTTCGACTCTGTCAATCACCACATTCTTATCGGTAGACTCAACAGCCTTCGTTTCTCAAATGACAGCCTCGCCTGGTTCACCAACTACTTCTCAGACAGAGTTCAGTGTGTCAAATCGGAGGGCCTGTTGTCCGGACCTCTGGCAGTCTCTATGGGGGTTCAATTCTCAGGCCTCAGACCTCTTTTTTTTCAATTCTCAGGCGACTCTTTTCTCTGTATACATCAATGATGTCGCTCTTGCTGCTGGTGATTCTTTGATCCACCTCTACGCAGACGATACCATTCTGTATACCTCTGGCCCTTCTTTGGACACTGTGTTAACTAACCTCCAGATGAGCTTCAATGCCATACAACTCTCCCTCTCCAACTGCTCTTAAATGCAAGTAAAACTAAATGCATGCTCTTCAACCGATCGCTGTCTGTACCTGCCCACCCGTCCTGCATCACTACTCTGGACGGTTCCGATTAAGAATATGTGGACAACTACAAATACCTAGGTGTCTGGTTAGACTGTAAACTCTCCTTCCAGACTCACATTAAGCATCTCCAGTCCAAAATTAAATCTAGAATCCGCTTCCTATTTCGCAACAAAGCATCCTTCACTCATGCTGCCAAACATATCCTCGTGAAACTGACTATCCTACCGATCCTTGAATTCGGCGATGTCATTTACCAAATAGCCTCCAACACTCTACTCAGACTGCATCCAATTTGCTATCACAGTGCCGTCTGTTTTGTCACCAAAGCCCCATATACTACCTACCACTGCGACCTGTATGCTCTCGTTAGCTGGCCCTCGCTTCATATTCGTCGCCAAATCCACTGTCTCCAGGTCATGTATAAGTCCTTGCTAGGTAAAGCCCCGCCTTATCTCAGCTCGCTGGTCACCATAGCAGCACCCACCCGTAGGACGTGCTCCAGCAGGTATATTTCACTGGTCACCCCCAAAACCAATCTCTCCTTTAGCCACCTTTCCTTCCAGTTCTCTGTCGCCAATGACTGGAACGAACTGGAAAAATCACTGAAGCTGGAGACTCATATCTTCCTCACTATCTTGAAGCTCCAGCTGTCAGAGCAGTTTACAGATCACTGCACCTGTACATAACCCATCTGTAAATTGCCCATCCAACTACCTCATCCCCATGCTGTTATTTATTTTATTTATTTTGCTCCTTTGCACCCCAGTATCTCTACTTGCACACTCATCTTCTGCACATCTATCACTCCAGTGTTTAATTGCTATATTGTAATTATTTCGCCACTATGGCCTATTTATTGCCTTACCTCCCTTATCCTACCTCATTTACACACACTGTATATACTTTTTCTATTGTATTATTGCCTGTATGTTTGTTTATTCCATGAGTAACTCTGTGTTTGTGTCGCACTGTTTTGCTTTATCTTGGCCAGGTCGCAGTTGTAAACTAGCCTACCTAGTTAAATGAAGGTGAAATTAAAAAATAAAAGCCATTCCAAATTGTCTTTCTCATTCCTAATTAAAGGGGTTGTAATGTCTGAGTCATTAGAGTCTACCTCACAGAGACAGTTATGACTCTAGGTCACACTCAGACCCTCTATCATTTTCCTTCCCAAATAGACATGGGCGAACATCCATAGTGCACATGGGCATGTATGTCCTCGCCGAACATAATACGCATGGACAAACACACGCACAGTGGTTTGATGGTGTCTATGGTAGAGGAAGCGGTGCTCTCTATCTCCCAGCTCCTGCTTATCTGTTTGAAGGCAATGCACTGTTCCATATATAGTTTTATGTCCGTAAGTGGTCTATGTAACATCCCCAATGTTGCACAATCTGACATATATGGGATCTATATATATCTGTCGTGCTATATATCATCCCACAACAATAGAAAGTAAAGGATATCATATATTGTATTACATGACATTTTACTGTAAGCTGCTCTGTGTTTATTGAACATCAAGGAATACTCTAGGGTAGGGTCAATAGGGTCACTATTTAGTGAAGTAAATAAATATAATTTGGTTACACTTTCACTTTTAGATTTCATTCTCAAATGAAAAATCATAAATGACATATGTCATTTTTCCCGTTTTATGATTTGAAGATCTGTTTCTCAACTCGTATGGTCAAGGGATGTTGGCAGCTGTTTCATTATGTGTTGTAGGTTTTACCATCGCTCCTCTTTTGGTTCTGCTTCATCAAAATCAGTTATTTTCCTCATCCTCAACGTGTTTATCTTAGCTGTGATCCGATTCATCTCAATCCCTATGAATTCAGGCATAAACTTGAAGTGTTCCATAACCAGTTGATAGTAGTTTCTAAATTGACTCTTAGATTGAAATGGACTTTAGCCCCCCTCAAGTTTGCCTTCCGTTACTGTATCTAACCTAAGAGTGTTATACATAAACAAAATAGGGCATCAACTGTTGACCAGGGATATTCTCCAACATAAAAAAGACAACCTTGGTGTTCCACATCAAATCGGTTTGTGGGCTGGATTTGGCTCACAAGCCACGAGATGCAGACTCCTACTATGGAGTATCCTTCTCCTGCAGCGTTTTTGTTTTCTGTTTTCCTCACTGCGTCTCTCCTCCCCAGCTGGTTGGTGAGCAGCAAGAGAGCCGCCCGCTGCTGAGCCCCTCCATCGACGACTTCCTGTCAGAGAGCCGCATCGATGGCCCTGTTGTCCGGCCGGTCACCTCCAACACAGCAGGTAGCCCTCTCTCATTACCCACAACTCATTAATGCCCTCATCTGCTCCTCTCCTCTCATTCTCTCTCTCAGTCAGTCCCAATTTGTTCCCTGCCCCACCCTTCCCCAAGGCAAGTGTTTGCCATAGCTCTCCTCAAGGGCCCCCAGCCAGTTACACTTGAAGTATTCCAGTACAAGCACACCTGAATCAATGGCAAAGGTTCATAAAGATGCCGGAATTCAGATATGACGTCATTGTTTTAGGACTATCCACAGAGTTTTTTAACAACGGCATTTGACATGGTTCAATATACAAATAAACCTCAAAAATGTTCCAATTGGCAGGCATCTCAAAGCTACCCCACACTCAATACCCCATAATGTTGAAGTTGAATTGTTTTTTTTTTCACATAAAAAAATGTAAAACTGAAACTTCATTAGTCAGTAAGTATTCAACCCCTTTGTTAACCTGGTGTGTCCCCCCCCTCCCCACGGGACGGTTGAGCTAACGTGTGCTAATGTGATTAGCATGATGTTTTAAGTATGAAGAACATTTCCCAGGACATAGACATATCTGATATGGGCAGAAAGCTTAAATTATTGTTAATCTAACTGCACTGTCCAATTTACGGTAGCTATTACAGTGAAAGAATACCATGCTATTGTTTGAGGAGAGTGCACCGTTATGAACTTGAAAATGAATTAATAAACCAATTAGGCACATTTGGGCAGTCTTGATACATTTTGAACAGAAATACAATGGTTCATTGCAGCAGTCTCAAACTTTGCACATACACTGCTGTCACCTAGTGGCCAAAATCTAAATTGCGCCTAGATTCCTAAGTTAAATATTGGACTTTCTGTTGTATTTCAAAGATGGAAAAGAAAAAAAACACATGCTTTTATTCTTTGTATTATCTTTAACCAGATCTAATATGTTTCACATTTCCACAAACTTCAAATGGTATCAAGAATATGCATATCCTTGCATCAGGTCCTGAGCTACAGGCAGTTAGATTTGGGTATGTCATTTTAGGCGACGAGGATGGATCAACATTGTAGTTACGCCACAATACTAACCTAGATGACAGAGTGAAAAGAAGGAAGCTGGTACAGAAAACATGCATCCTGATATTTTTGTAATCCTTATTATACCAGGTAAGTTGACTGGGAAGACATTCTCATTTACAGCAACGACCTGGGAATGTTTACAGTGGAGTGGAAGGTGGATGAATGAGCCAATTGGAAGCTGGGGATGATGGTATGGGAATTTAGCCAGGAGACCGGGGTTAACACCCCAATCTTACGATAAGTGCCATGGGATCTTTAGTGACCACAGAGAGTTAGGACACTTGTTTAACGAAAGACGACACCCTACAGAAGGCAATGTCCCCAATCACTGCCCTGGGGTATTGGGATCTTTTTTTAGACCAGAGGAAAGAGTGACTCCTACTGGCCCTTCAACACCACTTCCAGCAGCATCTGGTCTCCCATCTAGGGACCAACCAGATCCAACTTAGTTAGTTGAACGTCTACAGACTAACACTAGTAACCCTCTGTAGATATGCATTGGGACCATCTAAATAAAGCTGTTCTGTTCTGTACCTTATTGACTCTGACCTGGATTACTGACCTCTGCCTGCTTTTGACCTGTATTTTGCCTGCCTGCTGTTTGGGTCAATATACCTCTGTGACTAGCTGTCTGCATTTGGGTCTTATCCTGAGTTCTGATAGAACGAACTGGCCCTGACTGACCCAGCACTCAGACCAGCTCCACAATGCTGTCTCCCTGCAAGGAGCCACCATTGGAAGACACAAGGAGCTACTGCAATGTCTTATGGAGAGACTCCATACCCTGGTAGAACACCATGACCAGGCGTTTGATACATTGCTGGAGCAATTCCGCAGATTCCCTACTGGGTAACGGATCACACCAGTAATCTCCCAGCCTACCACAGTGTCCCGAGGACCCCGCTTGCCTCCTCCGGAGCGCTACGCTGGAGATTCTGGAACCTGCCAGGCTTTTCTCTCCCAGTGCTCCCTAATTTTTGAGCTGCAGTCTTCTTCGTTCCCCTTGGACCGCTCGAGGATAGCGTACATCATAACGCTGATATCCGGGAAGGCACTCGCCTGGGCTGTGGTGGTGTTGGTGCAACCGTCCGCCGTCTGCCTCAGTCTGGAGGAGTTTGTGGCAGCAGTTCGGAAGGTTTGGAAGGATTGTTTGTTGTCCGGGAGAGTGGCTGCTTGTTAGCTGCTCCAGCTACATCAAGACTCCCGTAGTGTGGCAGACTATGCGGTTGATTTTTGCATGGTTGCGGCTGAGAGTGCCTCGAACCCGGAAGCATTGTTCAAACATGTTCCTTCACAAATTATCGGAGGTGATCAAAGAAGAGTACACTAGTGGGCCATACAGAAAACTTTTGCTCTCCCCTTACTCGCACACCTTTCCATGCTATCCTGCTGTGGGGGAACCAGTCAAAATCCCTCCGACTCTGGGGCAGCCTGCCCCGGGACATATTCCTGCAGGCACCGAAGTTGCCCTGGTCCTCAATGACATCACGGTGAAAAACCACTAACCTCTACCCCTCATCGGCTCAGCCTTTGAGCCGCTCCAGGGGGCCACCGTTTTCTCCATTTTGGACCTGCGGAACAACAACCATTTGGTGCGTTTACGGGAAGGGGATGACTGGAAGACTGCCTTCAACATGGCCAGCGGCCACTACGAATACCTGGTAATGACATTTGGACTTACCAACGCCCCTGCTGTGTTCCAGGCCCTGGTTAATGACGTTGTCCACGACATGTTGAGCTGGTATGTTTTCGTCTACCTTGATGACATCCTTGTTTCTTCCCATTCAGCCCAAGAACACGTGCTCCACGTCCAATAGGGCCTTTTTGTGAAAGCGGAGAAATGCGAATTCCATCGCCCCACCAACCGCTTCCTTGGTTACATCATCGCTGCAATGTACAGATCCCGGGAAGGTGAGAGCGGTGGGGGATTGGCCCCAGCTTACGTCCAGAATGCAGCTGCAACGCTTCCTGGGATTCGCCGCTTTAGCCGGGGTTACAGCACCCTGGTTTCCCCCGTCTGCACTCACCTTTCCGAAGGTTTCGTTCACATGGTTCGCAGCTGCTGACCGGGCGTTCCGGGACTTCAAGCACCACGCCACCACTGCTCCCGTCAGTTCGTGGTGGAGGCCGATGCTTCGGATGTCGGAGTGGGGACTGTCCTGTCCCAGCGTTCTGCCCTGTACCTCAAGTTAAATCTCTGCGCCTTCTCACATCACCTCAACGCCACAGAGAGGAACTACGATGTGGGGAATCGTGAACTTCTCGTTGTAAACATGGCATTGGAGGAGTGGAGACACTGGTTAGAGGGGGTGGAACATTCGTTCATTGTGTGGACAGACGATAGGAACCTGGAATATCTCCCGACCGCCAAGCGTCTAGATTCCAGGCAAGCCAGGTGGGCCCTGCTTTTCACCCGGTTTAACTTCTCCCTCTCCTACCGACCAGGATCCAAGAACATCAAGCCGGATGCACTGTCACGCCGTTATAGCCCCACCGCTACACTCTCAGATCCCGAAACCATTCTTCCCACCTCATGTCTGGCGACAGCACTCATCTGGGGAATAGGGAAGCAGGTTCGTGAGGCACAGCGTTCCCAGTCAAACCCAGGGGAGGGGGCTCAGATATCCAGATGTTTATGCCTGACTCTGTCCGCTCCTTGGTCCTGGAGTGGGCCCACTCCTCCAGGCTTGCCTGCCACCCGGGCTCCAGTCAGACACTGACCTTTGTGCGGCAACGCTTTTGGTGGTATGGTCCCGGACTTCTCCGCGTTCGTCGCCGCCTGCACGGTCTCTGCACAGAACAAGACTCCTCGGCAAGCTCTGGCTATTCTTCAACCATTGCCTGTCCCTCACCACCCCTGGTCTCGCATGTCCCTGGACTTCATCACGAGTCTTCCCCCGTCTGATGGCAACACCGCCATTCTGACAGTAGTGGACCAGTTTTCCAAAGCCACCCACTTCATTCCTCTCCCCAAGCTACCCTTTGCCAAAGAGATGGCCCAGCTCATGGTGCAGCACATCTAATGTTTGCATGGACGCCCAGTGGACATGGTCTCCGACCGGGGTCCTCAGTTCTCGTCCCGGTTCTGGAAGGAGTTCTGCACGCTCATTGGGTCGTCAGCCTGTCCTCCGGGTTCCACCTGCAGTCCAATGGCCAGTCGGAGCAAGCCAACCACGACCTGAAGACGACTCATTGCTGCCTTGTCTCCGCCAACCCCACCACCTGGAGCCAGCAACTTGTGTGGGTTGAATACGCCCGCAACACCCACCCCTGCTCTGCCACTGGGCTCTCGACTTTCAAGTGTTCTCTGGGGTATCAGCCCCTGATAGAGGTCGGCATACTCTTGGCCCAGATGTAATGTCGCCGTATATGGAAGGGGGGGTGCTGCTGTCACACCCTGGTCTGTTTCATTTGTCTTTGTGCTTGTCTCCACCCCTTCCAGGTGACGCCCATCTTCCTAATTATCGCCAGTGTATTTATACCTTTTGTTCTCTGTTGCCAGTTCGTTTTGTCTTACCAGCACGTTTTCCCATCTCCCTGCTTTCTCATGTTCTGTTCCCTAGTTTCCCCGGTTCTGACAATTCTGCCTGCCCTGACTCCGAGCCTGCCTGCCGTTCTGTACCTTATTGACTCTGCCTTGGTTTACGGACCTCTGCCTGCCTTTGTCCTGTCATTTGCCTGCCCCCTGTTTGGGTCAATTAACCTCTGTGACTCTAGCTGTCTGCATCTGGGTCTTATCCTGAGTTTTGATTTAAAGGCTGCCAGTGAAAGTGTGAGTGTATCGTCAGTGGGAGATTTGTGCTAGAGACCTGAAGATTTGTCTTATTTGTATTCTTTGTACTGACAGAATACATTTAAGTGAGAATCCATAAACCATAATATATTAAATTAAACAGAGTTCCTAATTTGGAATAATGTCACCTATCTTCTGTTTCGGCAGTCAACTTGATCAGTTGCTGCTCCAGAAATGCTCGATCAGCCTCCAGGTCTTCCACTGGAGCCTGGAGGATCTCTGCTTTAATCTTCCATTGAACCAATTCCTGGTTCATCTACTTAATTTTTTCACTTGAACTTCAACAACATAAACTGAATAAAATTACAAACGCAAGAGGCAACAATTTCAAAGATATTTTACAGTTCATAGAAGGAAATCAGTCAATTGAAATAATTAAATGAGGCCCTAATCTATGGATTTCACATGACTGTCCAGGGGCGCAGCCATGGGTGGGGCTGGGAGGACATAGGCCCACCGACTTGGGAGCCAGGTCCACCCACCTGGGAGCTAGGCCCAGCCAATCAGATTGAGTTTTTCCCAACAAAAGGTCCTGGGGTGGTGTGGTTACACGTGGTCTGCAGTTGTGAAGCCTGTTGGATGTGCTGCCAAATTCTCTGAAACAATGTTGGAGGTGGCTTATGGTAGAGAAATGAACATCTGTGACATTGTGTTGTGAGACAAAACTGCACATGTTAGAATGGCTTTTTATTGTCCCCTGCACAAGTTGCACCTGTGTAATGATCATGCAGTTTAATCAGCTTCATAATATGCCACAACTGTCAGGCGGATGGATTATCTTGGCAAAGGAGAAATATTCACTAACAGATGGTAACACATTTGTGCACAGACGTTGAGAGAAATAGCTTTTTGTGCACATGGAACATTTCTGGCATCTTTTATGTCAGCTCATGAAAAGTGGGACCAACACACTACATGTGTTTATATTTTTGTTCAGTATAGTTGGTTGGAAAATATAGCACGGGAAAGTTCATCATGCCAGACACGAGACATTCAATAACCAAATTTGGTTGTTTTTTATGTTTGCATGCTTTTTATTCACTGTAGCACCATCTCAGGACCAATGGTGACTGAAAAGATATGTTTTACAATCTGAACTCTTGAAGAGATCCAGCATGTGATCGTTAACGTTAACATTGACAAATGCTAGGTAAGTATAGCTGGCTAACTAAACATGGTATTTCACAAAGTTTAGCTTTCTAGCTAGTTAGCTAGCTACCTTTTTATAGCTTATACCATAGATAAGAGGTTAGCTAGTTTTATAATCTTTGCTTATACTGTTAACATTAGCTAGGCTAGTAGCTTGCTAATTTCTTACATTCTCCCTCCTCGTCCTCTTCCTTTGCATGGTCACACATCCGTGCTCTTGTCCCCTGAGCAGAAAAGATAGTGGACATGAAAACGTGAGCTAGCTAGCTAAACAAGCTCCAGGTAGCTAACTAGCTGTGGCCGAAAACAGCAACAGCAATTATAATAGCAGCAATTGACTTGCAGTTTACATTTTGCTAGCCAAGATTTTTTAGCTCAGACATGAATCATATTTCAACAATGTAGCTAGGCACCTAACATTAATTTACCTTGTATATTATTTTATTGCTTTGTAGACACTCCATATGGTCCTCATGCAGTTGCAGTGGTGAATGTAACGTTACTGCAGGCGGGGAGAGGGGGCCCGTCTGGTTCGACATAGAAACTAACACCCACATAGACGTCACTCATGAAAGATAGCAGTGAAATCTATCTGCATGGTTATGCACTTTGATCCCAGCCAATGAAATTAGTGTGCCAATTATATTCAAATGGTACGCCAATTCCAGTCAAAACACTATCCATTATTCCAGCCTGTCCCGAATGGATAGTTTGGTTATAAAACTAACTAGCATGGTCTATGTCAAACAAAACAAAAAATCCTACATAGAAATTGATAAACTGGCTGCAGGAGAAATGTCTGCTGAAAGGAAAAATGAAAAGCAAGAAATGTGGACGGAAGATGAAGATGGTGTCATACCAGTGCACAGACATCTTCATCTGGTAAGTCATTGTTAGCTAGTGTTAGCTGTATTAATCAACTGGAAGCAAGTGGTATTTTTATTTATTTTAGAAACAATGTTTAATTTAAATATGTAATAATGCAGCCCATCAATATTTTTTGTTGACCATAAACTGGAAAACAAGCTGATATGTTAATAAACCATTGTGTTGCAGTCTGGGCCGAGAGGTGTGTTGCTGAGTCACTCAGAGATATGAGCTTTGAATGTTTTTTTTGTGGTCCAAAAGGCTCTTCAACAGCTTCTACCCCCAAGCCATAAGACTGCTGAACAATTCATCAAATGGCCACCCCGGACTATTTACATTGACACATTATGCATAGTCACTCTACCCCTACCTACATGTAAATATTACTTTGACTAACCTGTACACCCGCACATTGACTCCCTGCATATAGCCTCGTTAATGTTATTTGATTGTTACTTTTTATTCTTTTTTTAAAACTTTTTAATTTATTTAGTAAATATGTTCTTATCCAACAATGCAGTTCAAGAAATAGAGTTAAGCGCTTGACAAATACATTTCGATTTGATTTGCTGTGGTGGAGTTCTGCAGTAGCCAGTGAGTGCAGTTAGTTAGCGGTGGTGCGCGCTAATAGCGTTTCAATCGGTGACATCACTTGCTCTGAGACCTTGAAGTAGTTGTGGCACGATGGGTAACTATACTTCGTGGGTGTCAGTTGTTGGTGTGTGCAGAGGGTCCCTGGTTCGAGCCCAGGTAGGGGCGAGGAGAGGGACAGAAGATATACTGTTACATATGGTCTCCACCGTATAGGTGACACCACTGTGTAATCACACTAAATGGTAGAACATGGAACTATATCCCCTGTTGAAGGCCTGTGTACGTTATAATTCCTATTTATGAAAACTGGGAATGTCTTCACATTTCAGACTATGGATACAGCAAATAGGACCTGGCAACCCTGTTTAGTTATTATACGATACATGTCATATGTGACTGGGTCAATTTTGTACTGGTCCCACTCCAGCCTCTTTATGTGGATGCAATACATACACTGGTAGTTCTGCGTTATCACTGACAATGGGAGATGAGAGGTAAATGTGTGAAGAAAATTTAAAATAAATAGCTTTGTATTTTCATTAGACAATAATACATGCTATAAATTATTTATTACATGTCCATAGAGACCCAGTTTCTTATAATGGTCTTTTTTTGTGTAAACATAATTATTGTCAGACTTTTCACTGGGTGAAAAGTGTCCATAACACGGGACATCTTTACATGACACGTTATTGATATTCTAGAGATTACAGACAATTTCCAATGAATTTTTAGAGTTTTCTGGATAGGCACTTTTAGATGTTATATTGTAACATGCGTTACCAAGAAAGCACAACGTGAAAGTGAAATGAAACGTTGCCCCTAAAATAAATGAAATTATTAATATATGAAAATAATGTGTTGATGTACAGTCGTGATCAAAAGTTTTGAGAATGACACAAATATACAATGGAATACTGAAGTATAATTACAAGCGTTTCATAAGTGTCAAAGGCTTTTATTGACAATTACATGAAGTTGATGCAAAGAGTCAATATATGCAGTGTTGACCCTTCTTTTTCAAGACCTCTGCAATCCGCCCTGGCATGCTGTCAATTAACTTCTGGGCCACATCCTGACTGATGGCAGCCCATTCTTGCATAATCAATGCTTGGAGTTTGAAAGAATTTGTGGGTTTTTGTTTGTCCACTCGGCTCTTGATGATTGACCACAAGTTCTCAATGGGATTAAGGTCTAGGGAGTTTCCTGGCCATGAACCCAAAATATTGATATTTTGTTCCCCGACCCACTTAGTTATCACCTTTTCCTTATGGCAAGGTGCTCCATCATGCCGGAAAAGGCATTGTTCGTCACCAAACTGTTCCTGGATGGTTGGGAGAAGTTGCTCTCAGAGGATGTGTTGGTACCATTCTTTATTCATGGCTGTGTTCTTAGGCAAAATTGTGAGTGAGCCCACTCCCTTGGCTGAGAAGCAACCCCACACATGAATGGTCTCAGGATGCTTTACTGTTTGCATGACACAGGACTGATGGTACCGCTCACCTTGTCTTCTCCGGACAATCTTTTTTCCGGACGCTCCAAACAATCGGAAAGGGGATTCATCAGAGAAAAGGACTTTACCCCAGTCCTCAGCAGTCCAATCTCTGCACCTTTTGCAGAATATCAGTCTGTCCCTGATGTTTTTCCTGGAGAGAAGTGGCTTCTTTGCTGCCCTTCTTGACACCAGGCCATCCTCCAAAAGTCTTCGCCTCACCGTGTGTGCAGATGCACTCACACCTGCCTGCTGCCATTCCTGAGCAAGCTCTGTACTGGTGGTGCCCCGATCCCGCAGCTGAATCAACTTTAGGAGACGGTCCTGGTGCTTGCTGGACTTTCTTGGGCGCCCTGAAGCCTTCACAACAATTGAACCATTCTCCTTGAAGTTCTTGATGATCTAATAAATGGTTGATTTAGGTGCAATCTTACTGGCAGCAATATCCTTGCCTGAGAAGCCCTTTTTGTTCCAATTAATGATGACTGCACGTGTTTCCTTGCAGGTAACCATGGAAGAACAATAATTCCAAGCACCACCCTCCTTTTGAAGCTTCCAGTCTATTATTAAAACTCATCAGCATGACAGAATGATCTCCAGCCTTGTCCTCGTCAACACTTACCCATGTGTTAACGAGAATCACTGACATGTCAGCTGGTCCTTTTGTGGCAGGGCTGAAATGCAGTGAATGTTTTTTTGGGGGGATTCAGTTTATTTTTATGGCAAAGAGGGACTTTGCAATTAATTGCAATTCATCTGATCACTCTTCATAACATTCTGGAGTATTTGCAAATTGCGATCATACAAACTGAGGCAGCAGACTTTGTGAAAATTTATATTTTTGTCATTCTCAACTTTTGGCCACGACAAGACTATGTTAACACACTGTGTTGTGACTATAATGGCCTATTATGTAGTAGTGCTTTAAGGCTGCAGTTATGGATGTGGTTGGAGGCATGTCCAACCCACAGGTGCCATCTTGAATTTGCTGCAAGCCCATTCTGAGAGACAGCTGGGGCTAGCTCGATCCAATCGGGAGAGACGCTGGTTGGAGCTGGAGACCGAACAGTTGACGGCTGGTTTGTGCTTTGTCAGTGTCCGATTCGGATTGGAATGCGACAGGTTTTTGAGTGTTGATGTGGATCCTTCACTGCGCTGTGAATGGAGCAGAGATGGATGGATGGAAGTGTAAGGGGGTTAGGACTTGAGGAGGATGTGATGGAGTGTAGCAGTGGAGGGGGAAAGTTGGAGGAAGAGTAGTGCGAGTAGATATGAAGAAGCGGAAGACTGAGGATCTTTTGCAGGTCTCGTCAGGGGAGAGTGGTAATGAGGGAGGTTCCGATCAGTGTTTTATGGAGAGAAGTGGAGTTCAATGGGTTGGTTAAGTTTAAGGACAAGAGTGGAGTAATGGCGGTGAGTCCGATGGAATTGGCTCGTGATTTGTATAGTAAAGTAGGAGAGGTTGTGTCTGCTAAAAGTCTTTGTGATGGAAGTTTGGTGGTGGTGTGTATTGATGCTAAACAGCATGAGAAGGCTCTCAAACTCAAGCAGGTATGTAAACGTGAGGTTGATAGTAGCATACCGGATCAAACCGGAAGGTAGTGGCTGACAGGAATTATTTTACCAGAGTCCCAGAAATAGTTAACATAAACTAAATAAAGAATCACTTGAAGGGAGGCTCTCTTATTGATGCAAAGTGCCTCCAGATGACAAAAGAAGGGAAGGTGGATAGCCTGTCAGAGATACTAAACTTTGAGGATCCGGTACTGGCAGAAAAAGTTAAGATGTGCAAGCTTATGTTCCCGAAACCATTGCATTGATATAACTGTTAAAGGTTTGGGTATGTGGCGGTGGTGTTTAAAGGGAAAATGAGATTTGTGAAGTGTGGGGCCGAACATGAATGTGGAGATCCAGTTAAACTGCTGTGCAGTGATGAAAAGACAAGTAGAAGTGCAGCAGGTGAGGAGTGAGCGTGAAATCTCATATGCAGAAGCAGTAAAGGTTGTAAACGCAGAGCACCTAGAAGAGCAGGTATTCCAGGACAGATTGGGATGCAGGTTGGGCGTGATGTAGGGAGAAGAATGGGAGAGAACACACGACTGGTAGACATGAAGAAGGTTGTTACATATGCACGGTAAGTGAGAAATCTAATAATAAGATTTGGCTTGTTTAGCATAGCCCTGCCCTGCCCCCTTGTGGAGCTCTTCAGTTACTGTTTCTTATATAATTCATAATTGGGATTTTGTTATTGCAACTTATTTTTATAGCAGTGTTATTATGTTACTTCATTGTAATATTGTTTTATTGCTATTTCCTGATATTGTATTCTAATTACTAACAATTCCTCATTCTGTACTTTCAGAAACCACACACATAAACAGTAACAAACATTAATCGTGAACATCATAACTGGACATCTTTCTTGCCGAAGATTGAGGCCAACTTTTGTATGCTAGCAACATACTGTTTGAATTTACACTCCTTTACAGTTTTAGTGGAGGAAAAAATAGGTCTATATGTAATGGTTGTCTATTTTTTTTGAAGTATTGGTGGTGATTGAGCAACAGAAACAGCAAGAAAAGACTGACAACTTATTAATATGCAAAACCCATATTTCAATAATGTTGTGATTGAACAACAAAAACTGCATTCCCATCCCCCACCTCTAAAGGCATAGTATCAAGGCAGGTCACCTGCCAAGACAGTCAGTCAGTAATTGCGGCAGATGTGCTCAATAGTCCCCAAAGCGTGGCGTAACACAGGGTGTGTCACAAGCTAAACACATGTCCTTTATGAACATCCTCTGCTTCCTTCTCCTGATGCTGGACAAGCAGACTATGCAGTGCCTCCTTGTGCGACTGCCTTGAGCAGCAGTTTGAGGGTCTTCGGAGGGAAAATGCAGTGCCGTGAGGCATATCAGCAGGACACCCGCCAGTGGATGGACACAAGTGTGTGGTGCTCGTTCAGCGGCTCTCTCATGAGGTTCTCTCTATACTTTTGGTAGGTGATCATCTCACCAATGAGGGAGTAGGTACGTGGGTGAGATATTGTCAATATAATTGCATAATGGAACTGTATGTGAACTATATGTCCAATTGCAAAGGATCCTTGTTATATATTCATCTCCCCTCTTAGCTGGCGGTGAATTATGTGGCCATTGAGAACAGCAGTGTAGACCTGAAGAAAAAATATATTCTTATACCACTTGGTAGTTTTCCGAGCACATTCCACAAAGCTGTTTATCATGTCCACCTTATCCACTGTCCCCATTTTGATGTTCTAGTCAAGCACGCAGTCTGGTTTGCTCTTTCTCCCGTCAGGTGGTCCACCTTTCCTGTGGCAAAATGGTTGCTATATGGACAGTGGAGAGGACATGGACAAATACAGCTGTTGACCGTTCTCCTTGAACTCCCCCTTTGCATCTTCCTGCTTCTGAATGCCTGCATCCCTTTCCTGTTCGAACAGTCTGTGCCAAAGGCCCCTGTGCTGTTGGAGAGCAGATGCTTGAAGTGTGTGGGACTGCTGTACCAATTGTGTGGCCCTTCCCGAGATGAGGAGCCAGCATGGTGATCAGCACGAACCCATAATATTAGATGTCAGTGTTGGACCCTGTGTACTTCACCCACTGTTGGTCTGCCTCCATCACCAACAGCATCTTCAGAGTGACCTGGTACTTTGTTGGTGTGCAAGGGGTCCTCAGACTCAGGGTTCTCAATGACCACAAGGTTGGGGGCAGCTCCTCACTGATTCCTGACTTTCCGACTCAGAATTTACGAAAATCTCTAGAATGTTTTGCTTTTGAAAGACATTGCTAATGCTACAGCTTAGCCCACTAGCTACATACATAAACAACAACACTGAATTTCTCTGAGTGACTGTCAGAATTAACTTGATTGACTGCCGGCACGCGCCAATTGTATGAATAAATCAATATCAGAAAGTGGTTTGTGGTGTTTTATTCACATGTTTTCAAGTACTGGTGACAAATCATGGATTCCGATTCTTGCATAGATTGTAATGGACGCATACAGTATGATGTGTGTAAAATCCTTTTTCAAGGTTGTACTGTTATGATGAGCTAATTGCTAGTTAAGTGTGGAACCATGTTTGTTATCATCTAACAATGCATTCTGGGTGTCACAGTAACGCCTGTCAGACTAAAGATGTTATAACAAAACGAGGTGAAAGGATGGTTCTAATCAAATTAAATTGGCACATGCGCTGAATACAAAAGGTGTAGACTTTAAATGGTTACTTACGAGCCCTTTCCCAACAATGCAGATTTAAAAAGTAAGAACATTTAGCTTTTTTTTTTTAAGGAAACTGTAATACAATTAAATACGATTTTACTGAGTTACAGTTCATATAAGAAAATCAGTGAAATTAAATAAATTCATTACGCCCTAATCAATGGATTTCACATGACTGGGAATACAGATATGCATCTGTTGGTCACAGATAACTTTGAAAAAAGTCTGGTGTGGATCAGGCTCTCAGGATCTCATCACCGTATCTCTGTGCATTCAAATTACCATCGATAAAATGCAATTGTTTTCGTTGTCAATAGCGTATGCCTGCCCATACCATAACCCACTCTGTTCACAATGTTGACATCCATAAACCGCTCACCCACACGACGCCATGCACGCACGTGGTCTGCGGTTGTAAAGCCAGTTGAACGTACTGCCAAATACTCTAAAATTATGTTGTTGGCAGCTTATGGTAAAGAAACAATCAATTCTCTAGGACCAGCTCGGGTGGACGTTCCTGCAATCAGCATGCCAAATGCATGCTCCCTCAACTTGAGAACTCTTTGGCTTGAATGCTAAGCGTCACGTCTGGAGGAAAAAAACTAACAATTTAATCAATTGTAACGACCCTGGGTTTATAAGCGAGGAAATCGACCCTGCTGCTCGAGCATGCTTTTGCGGCACAGTCGATAGCGCGCCGGACCTCGGGCTAGAAGGTCGACGGTTCGAGACCTGCTCCCTGCCTGTTTCATTACATTGGTGTCAGAAGTGGGATCGTTACACAATTTTAGAATAAGGCTGTAACGTAACAAAATGTGGAATTAGTCAAGGGGTCTTAATACTTTTTGAATGCCTTTATGGTTCAATCATTAGTGATTTTTGGGCTTGGGCTCATTAAATGTCTTTAATGTTGGGCTAATAAAATTTGTTTGAATTATGGCTCATCAGGCTCAGTTAGCATCAGGCTCGAATTTACAATCAAATCCAGACACAGGCCTATGCTTTTGAATGATGTTTACGGTTTTGGCAGGAAATCCCGGGTTACCTGGGAGAAAAGTGATTTACAGTGCAGTTCGGAAAGTATTCAGACTTTTCCACATTTGTTACATTACAGCCTTATTCTAAAATTGATTAAATTTTTGTTCCTCATCAATCTACACACAATATCCTGTAATGACAAAGCAAAAACTTGTTTTTAGACATTTTTGCAAATGTGTGTGTATATATATATATTTTTAAAAAATTAACGTGAGTATTCTGTCCCTTTACTCAGTACTTTGTTAAAGCACCTTTGGCAGCGATTACAGCCTCGAGTCTTCTTGGGTATGACGCTAAAAGCTTGGCACACCTGTATTTGGTGAGTTTCTCCCATTTTTCTCTGCAGATCCTCTCAAGCTCTGTCAGGTTGGATGGGGAGCGTCGCAGCACAGCAACATCCCTACAGCATGATGCTGCCACCACCATACTTCACAGTAGTAATGGTGCCAGGTTTCCTGCATATGTGACGCTTGGCATTCAGGCCAAATAGTTCATTCTTGGTTTCATCAAACCAGAGAATATTGTTTCTCATGGTCTGAGAGTCCTTTAAGTGCCTTTTGGCAAACTCCAAGTGGGCTGTCGTGCCTTTTACTGAGCAGGGGCTTCCGTCTGGGCACTCTTCCATAAATGCCTGATTGGTGGAGTGCTGCTGAGATGGTTGTCCTTCTGGAAGGTACTCCCATCTCCACAGATGAACTCTGGAGCTCTGTAAGAGTGACCATCGGGTTCTTGGTCACCTCCCTGACCAAGGCCCTTCTCCCCCGATTGCTCAGTTTGGCCGGTAGGCCAGCTCTAGAGAGAGTCTTGGTGGTTCAAAACTTCTTCCATTTAAGAATGATGGAGGCCACTGTGTTCTTGGGGACCTTCAATGCTGCAGAATTTTTTTGGTACCCTTCCCCAGATCTGTACCTCGACACAATCCTGTCTCGGAGCTCTACAGACAATTAATTCGACCTCATGGCTTGGTTTTTGCTCTGACATGCACTGCCAACTGTGGGACTTTATATAGACAGGTGTGTGTGCCTTTCCAAATCATGTCCAATCAATTGAATTTATCACAGGTCGACTCCAATGACGTTGTAGAAACATCAAGGATGATCAATGAAAACAGGATGCACCTGAGCTCAATTTCGAGGCTAATAGCAGAGTCTAAATACTTATGTAAATCAGGCCTGTTTTTTGTTATAAATGCGTTTCCCAAACTGTCTAATAACCTGTTTTAGCTTTGTCATTATCGAGTATTGTATGTAGATTGATGAGGAAAACATTTTATTTAATACATTTTAGAATAAGGCTGTAACGCAACAAAGTGTGGAGGAAGGGGTCTGAATACTTTCCGAATACGCTGTATATACATCCTCCGGTTCAGCAAGCCCCATAAATATGGATACTTTTTTGTCAGGTATAGTATTATCTAGATAGTACAGACCAGGTCTACCTGGCTATAACAGAAGATGAGGTTAGAGCTGCCATTTTATGTATGAAAGCTGGGAAGTCACCTGGTCTGGATGGCCTTCCTGTAGAATATTTTGAAAAGTATATTGACATTCTTGTACCTATATTGACAGTGGTTTAACAGGAGTCATTAATAATGGTTCCCTTTCGGACACCTTTAATGAGGCTTTGATATCGCTTATCCCTAAAAAGGATAGTGATACTAAAGAACCTGGGAAATTTAGAGCTATCAGCCTCCTTAATGTGGATTGTAAGATTCTTACTAAGACTCTTGCGATATGCTTAGAGAAGGCACTACCTAATATCGTACATGGTGACCAAGTAGGATTTATTAAGAACAGGACCTCAACTGATAATATGAGGAGGCTCTTACATCTCATGTGGTTAAACCGCTCAAACATAGTTCCTACCACTGCTGTCACCTTAGATGCTGGATTAATATGAAGATGTGCTCACCAAGGGATGTAGGAGGCTTGGCTTTACCAGATGTTAAATTGTACAATTTACCATTTGAAATGGCTAAATTGGCAAAGCATTGGGTAAAAGGGATGCTGGCTTGGATTGGATAACAATAGAACGAGAACTAAGTTATCCTTTCACCCCTGTTGATACTCTGTCACATAGTCCTACAGGGGAGAGGTCTGTTGAAACTCCCAAACCAAATTTGTTACACTCAAGTGGTGTGGAGAACAGTACACAATGTAGAATTTCACATCTAAGGGTACTCATCTTTGTGGCACAATCCTAGGCTACTGATGGGAAAGAAGTCTGTGTACTGGAAACAGTGGCTAATGAAAATAATTCATACTATAGGTAATCTGTACAATGAAGATGTTTTAAAGTCATACTTTTGGTACAAAAATATGTGGGAGACGAGGGACATTTCTGGAAATATTCACAATGGAGGGAGTGTTTGTTAAACGGCTATCAACAAAATCCAGGAAAGAACCCAAAAGCTGAATATTTGGAATTACCCAAATATAAAGCAGATGTTTTTTTACTCAATATTTAGTCATCTGCTGAGTAAAGACTAAAAACCTCTCAACAATATGGAAATTGACCTTAAGTGTGATGATACCTGGTTGAAGGTTTTGTCCAGCTCAGGGAGGAACATAAGGGAAGCCAGGGGGAAACTTACTCAATATAAGATACTACATAGGTTTTATTGGACTCCAACAAGGCTTCATAAGATGGGGCTTGACCCATGGAAATGCCAAAAAGACACTGGGCCATTTTTACATGCAATATGACAATGTACATTAGTGCTACCTTTCTGGAAGGATGTTTTTTAAATATCTGGAGGAATGGTTGGGGTTAACAATTTCAGTTATACCAATAATGTCTCTTGGGCGATAGAACAGAGTTACCTAATGTAACAAATGAGGAATTTGCACTGATCGCTGTTGTTATCGTTACATGCCACTCCTATTCTAAAACAGTGGATAGAATCAATGTTGGAGGTAGTATCTTATGAACAAATGCTTGATAGGATCACTGGTAGAAACGACAATTCTAGAAGCTGGACGCATTTTATTTGTCATGTTTTTGTTTCTGATTAACCTATGCTTGTGAACCCATTTTAGTTTAGTATTTTAGCTTGTAAGATACTATTTGACTGATTTATATGTGATATGTTGGAGGTGTTGGTCCATTTCTTCAACAGATGATCAGGTCTATATAATTATCAAACTTATATTGGTAGAAGAAAGGAAACAGACTCTTTGTTTAAGTATTTAGATTATCCCTCAGTAATACAATTGTAGGCAGAAGTTGGTACAGAGTTCAGTATATGACTGGGGGGGGCAAAGACCTGGGGAGAGAGCTAAGACATTCTGTAACTCATTTAGCCTCCCCAGTCCCCCTTGCGTGACTTTCCCTGGCAACAACATTTTAATAAATATAGCCTCTCCCTGACAGCAGCAACCATCTTGTCAGCAATTAAAAGCTCGGAAGTGGGTTTGACCGAAACTTGACCTTTCATCACAAGTATAGGGTCATAACAAGGTGAACGAGTCTAAGCATCTTCTGACAGGAGGCTGTTCGCAGAAACTCAGATAGCCACGGTTTCCACCTTCTGATAGTGTCTGAAGGGGACAACACTCAAAACAGGTGTTACCACAGACCCAGAGGTCTCTGTACAGTTTATCATAACTCAATTTATTAACCCTTTAAAAGTTATGAGGCCTTGGTTTAACCCCTTCAGTGGATATGTCTGGATGTCATGCTCAATATTTTTATGCTGAACATTTAAAAAAAAAAAATGTGTTTGTGGAAAACAATATATCCAACTTTAATAACAAACCAAAAAACTAGCATTAGTTCAATCGTCTTGGGGTAACAGTTGGAATAATGGGGCAATTCGTAGTACAGTGCCTTTCTCATCCCTGGATTGATGTGCTTTTTCTAAACTATATCTCACGCTGGCTCCACAGTGTCTTAATCTATACAGGAAGCCTGTCTGACCCTAGTGCAGCTGTAAGCAAGTGGGTCGGATCTGTTCGCTAACAGTAGGCCTACAGTTGAAGTAGGAAGTTTACATACACCTTAGCCAAATACATTTAAACTCAGTTTTTCACAATTCCTGACATTTAATCCTAAAAAAAAATCCCTGTCTTAGGTCAGTTAGGAACACCACTTAATTTTAAGAATGTGAAATGTCAGAATAATAGCAGAGTGATTTATTTCAGCGTTTATTTCTTTCATCACATTCCCAGTGGGTCAGAAGTTTACATACACTTAATTAGTATTTGGTAGCATTGCCTTTAAAATTGTGCAGGCCTCGGTGTAACGCTCATTCCTTTGATGATAAACGCGAATCCGACCATCACCCCCAGAGAAGAGCACTTTTTGCCAGTCCTTTCTGGCCCAGCGACGGTGGGTTTGTGCCCATAGGCGATGCTATTGCTGGTGATGTCTGGTGAGGACCTGCCTTACAACAGGCCTACAAGCCCTGTGACCTTAATTTCCTACCGTCTGTAAGCTGTTAGTGTGTTAATGACCGTTCCACAGGTGCATGTTCATTCATTATTTATGGTTCATTGAACAAGCATGGGAAACAGTTTATCCTTTACAAACCCTCTACAATGAAGATCTGTGAAGTTATTTGGATTTTTACGAATTATCTTTGAAAGACAGGTTCCTGAAAAAGGGACGTGTCTTTTTTTGTCGAATTTAGTATATATTCTCAACAAATACAATACTAATGCTTTTTGACTGAGGTCCGTATCAGGATATTTATGTGCATTTTGATATACTACATTTTCTGTTTATTTGAGTTTTGAGGACATGTTCAATAATTTGAAATATTATTGACATATAATTTGAAATATTATTGCCATATAATTCTTAGACATAAAGGCGCAAAACCGCAAGCTACAAGCACTGTAACTGTTAGCCTAGCAACAAGAACCACTTTTTTTCTGCTGCAAAATTCAAACCGTCATTTTTTTATTTGGGCGCCACAAATGAGTGTGTAAATGCTGTGGTCGAACTGCCTCAAGGCCTCAACAAAAGTGAAGTAACTCGAGCATAATGATTATAAGAATCATCCACAAAAGGTGCGTTAGATTGCAAGCAATCCTCAGGAGATTGAGAATAGAAATAAGGGTCTGGGGGATGAGGAACATGAAGCATAAACATGCCTGGCATAGCCTTATGAAGTACACATTCGCCAGCTGCACAGAATGCACAAATGCAAATTAACAAAACGATCAGTAGGAGCAGTAATGGAACCAAAATGGAAAACAACTTAAATCCAAAATGTCCTAATTTATCTTTCAACCACCCAAACGGGAACCAGGAGTCTTCTCCTGTGGGGGTGTAGGTATCAGCCAACCGTGTTAATTCTTTCAAAATCTCTGTCAGAGGAGTCAAGGAGAAGCATAGCACATTCAGTCGGTGGAAATAGAATTTAGGGCCCTGCAGTATCCCCCCTCCTTATCCAGGATGTCGTCTAATGCCAGGCTATACCTGGCTGTAACAGCTTTAAGACTCTGAACATCAGTGGAAAGGAGGGCAAAACCAGCAATAGTCAAATTCATATGGGCCTGCATGGAGTAGGTGACGTTGTTAATCCAATCACCTACGACAATTGATCCAAACAACTCACTCCGAGGGTTTTTCAAAACGACTACATACGAACCACTTGGCGTGACTCGTCTACTCTGGTTTTGGACCATGTTTACCCATTGATTACTGGTTTTCAATTGGTTCTCCTGGATCTCTATTCCACTGAGCAGAGACTGCTGGTGCAGAATAAGAACAACCAAAAACATGTACCTTTTTAAAGGTTTACCCCAAGTTTTGTTTTTAACAATGTGAGCATAATGTTCATGTGTGACAACATCTGGGTCTGGTTGTGCACTCTTATCTGTTATGATGGCTGTGACGTCTTCTGGCAGTGTGATAGGTGGTGCCACCCCTGGTGCTCCTGGACCTTCACTGCTGTGGGTGTTGCTGAGATGACCTGTTATGGGCCCATCCATCTGGGGTGGTTCCATGTTTGTTTGTGGACCTTCAGCTTGATCCACTCTCCAACGTCAACAGGCAGGCTGTCTGGGTCGCCCTGTTCTTGAACTTCCTGGGCCTTCCTGTGTTGGGAATAAAAAGACCTAACAGCATGGATTAGTTCCTTCATATATTTACTCAAATCATCATCCAGTGTAGTCAGGTCAGTCAGTTTTGGAGTCATTGGTCTGTGTAAAGGAACGTTCATTGGATGGTCAGATAAGCGCTCATGTGGGCTAAGCCCTGTTCTGCGGTTTATGCTATTGTGCTTTTTCATCAAGACTAAGGGGAGACACTCTACCCATGACTGCCCTGTGGAGTGACATGCTTTGGCAAGCCCCCCTTTTATGGTTTGATTAGCTCTTAAAGTAATCCCATTACTTTGTGGTTGGTAGATACAAACAAACTCTTGGTAGATGACAAACTCCCCAATTGGGCAGCCACCTGTGCAACCACATCTCCTGTGAAATGGGTGTCATTGTCTGCAGAAAGAATTTCTGGTCAAATCTAGGGATGATTTCCCTTACCAGAAGTTTTGCTACCATTTTGGCATCACAGTGCACGGTTGGAAATGCTTCAACCCACCTGGTAAGCAGTCAATTATTACCAGGCAGTATCTCTTTCTTTCCTTTAGTTCAGCCATGTCTATGAAATCCATAGCTAAATGGATGAATGGCCGGCCGGTGCTGGACATTTCCCTGGTTTCAGGAGGGTACACTTACCAATGTTGTATTGCATGCATGTAGTACATTTATACATGTGTGTTTTGAAAATTCCAATCAGATTTGGACAAAACCAGGTGTCAGATATTAGTCTTACCATCTCCCCCTTGGCGCCTTGCCAAGCGACACTCAGAGGAGACGAGAGGTTTGCCAGAGAGGGACTGCCTCCAAAGGCCATCAGGGGCCCTAGAGCAGCCTCTAGACTCCGACAAAGGGTGATTAAGTGCATCCGTAGCCTGGTGTTGGTCCAGATCAGGGATTTCAGAATTACACAGGGTAGTAAGCATAACGGCATGAGTATGGCAGTGAGAAGCAGCATTCTTAGCAGCATCAGCAGCAGCATTACCTAAACTAATGCTATCAGTGTTGCCTGTGTGGGCACGGACCTTGAGAATAGCCAACTCAGCTGGAAGCAACATGGCCTCCATCAGGGATTCAATCTGTATACGGTTCTTGATAGGAGTACCAGACGCGTTAACAAAGTCCCTACCTTTCCAAACCCCTATCCAAGACAGGCAAACACCAATGGTGTATGCAGAGTCAGAATGCATGTTAACCTTCAAACCACTACATAATTGACATGCTTCAGTAAGTGCCAACAGCTCAGCTTGTTGGGCAGAGCAATATTCAGGCATGGGCTGTTCAGTCAACAGTGACCTATCCAGTGAGACTATACCAAAACCTGCATGTTTCCTACCAGTGTCCTTATCAATAAAGGCAGAGACTTCAACAAAGAGAGCAACATCAGGGAGCTCACGAGGTTCATCATAAAGGTCAGGTCGTGCCTTTGAATCATGTTGGACTTGATCAGGAAAATGTCTACCCAGTAGGCTAACGGGAGTGGCTGGAGAGTTCAGAAAGGGAGCCTTAATAGTATTACCTTCCCCAGGTCAATTGTTGTATCTTCAGTCCAGTACAGCTTTTGAGATATCCCAGCGACTCCCATCGTCTTCACTGACTTAGATGTGAGTCCCAGGCCGAGGTGTTGGCCTGTAGATCCAATGCAGGAGGTGTGAGCGCCAGCGTCTATTAAAAATGATTCCTCTTGATCGTTGACCTTCAGAGTAATGATTGGCTCTTTGGTACCATCCGGGAATATGTACTGGTGACACTGGAGAAAGGGGTCAGGGCGTCCCTATTGTTGATTATTTTGCGGTGGGAACCACGCCTGGTTTGTTGCAGGAGGTTGTTGGGGCCATCCATATTGTCTACCATTCAGAGTCTGGGGAAGAAACAGGTTGAGGCTGTCCAGTGTAGGCTGGTCTTCCACCTCTACCACCTTGCAAGTTCTCTCTGCCAGCATTCCCTCTCCATTGACCTCTTCCGCTCTGCTGCCAAAGTTGCTGCTGTGGTTGTTGTGGGCACATGTTTCTCATATGACCTGTCATTCCACAATTCCAGCACACCAGCAGTTGTCTAAGTGGTGCTAGGTATCGTTGTGGGTTCCCATATGGCTGAGGAGGGAACTGAGCTGTAGGTGGTTGAGGAAGTTGTGTTGGTGGTTGTTGTTACTTGATGGCTGAAGTTACAGCCACCGTCAGGTTGTTGGTCTTTCCTTTGTCCAGCTGGGCTAGCTGGGCCTTCTTGAGCTGTGTGTCAAGTCCAGCCATTATTGCTCTTTCCTCAGTCTTCCTTTATGTTACTTCCACTCATCGTTTTGTCTGTCTTCATCATTGCAATGTCGTCTGATTTTGTCAACAGCTTTATCCATTTCTCTCTGCACCTTCTTTTCTTGAGCTGCCACGAGGTCCTTTGCTGTGGTAACTCTAGGGTAGAGAGGTGTTGAGTGATCCCTGGCATCATTCCATATATCCCCTAGTTCTTGATACATTCTACCTGGTGGTGGGGGAGAGTTGTCAACTTGGTCTGGCAGGGGAATAGATTCCTGTGTCTCCGAATTCAGAAAAGTCAAGTCTCCAGTAAAGACAACCTTCCTGGTACCATCCGAATCCCCTCCTTGGCTCGGGGCTCTTCCTCCCTCTGGTCCTGGAGACCAAGCACCTGGAGCTACTAGTTTGTTTGGGAGTAGTGGATACATTCTTTTAAACCTATCTCCGCAGCAGGGAGGGGGCGGTGGAACATATGGTAGGGGCGCTACACTCCAGAGGAGCTTCTCTTTTTTAAGAGAACCAGCGTCTTTAATCCGTGTCAATTCCTTTTTCAAACGGGTAGCTTTCTGTTGAGTCCAGAATAGATTACTCTCAGTTTTTAACATTGCCAAAGCAGTCACGGTAAACAGGGTGGACTTATTTTCCTGTCTTCTTTTCACAATGTCCTGCACATGTTGATATTTGGTCTTGTTAAATGATCCATCCGTAGGCCATCTATATTCAAAAGCCTCTTTGGTCCACTCATGCCATTTCTTGAAAACCCAGGTTGTCTTTTTCCACAGTGGGGTATTTCCCAATTTAAAACTGTTGAGACAACTCTGAGCTCCCGTCAGCCATATCTCAAAAATGTTTTCCATTTCTTTTTAAATTAGACTCTGCGTGTAATGTAAAGATAAATGAACTGCAAAATATCCCTATATGTGCGTATAATCTACCCCTTACGTCGTGTAAGTGTGTTGAGAACATGGTGATAAGTAAATGATAATTGAATACCATGTAATGTATGAGTGGTGTAATATAAACATCCTCTATGGAGCAACCACGGAACAGTAAAAGGTTCAAGATGATTTATAACTGGTATAAATTTCGGTATAACCCCCACTACGATTCTGGTATCCCTGTGATAATGTTCTCCTTCCAAAGGAGAAACTACTACTTCGAAACTAGTTCCTTCTAAAATAACATGGGTCAGTAACACACGGGTAGGTGTATTTCCTAATACAACAGGGTGTATGCATTAAGGTTTATACCCCCACAGGCAACTCTTCGAGCGTCTGATCCGAATGTCCACTCAGTTAACTCAAATACACGGGCATTATATTGTTTATAACTAACTCCTGATTAAATGTCCCACCATCCAGTAATAACACACAGAAAATATCATAAACAGAACAATTACAAATTAAATTATTAGAAGATATTTTAACTCTCAATTCTATCAAATATCGATGTTTTATACTTGGATTTTATGCCCTATCACCAAGTCTCATCACAATAATCTCAACAATCAGTGTTTTATACTTGGAATTTGTGCCCTAAGTCCTATCACCAAATCTCATCTTCTTTGTCAAAGTCATTAACTTGTTATTTAACCTAGGAATGTATAACCTATTTCCACCTAGTTGGTCTGTGCTTCCTCTGAAGAATTTCACAACAATAGGTTCACACTTTCAATTATTTCATCATTACACAGAAATGTAGGTTTGTATAAATTTAACAGCGAGGGGCCACTTACTTGCCAGAATGACTCATTAACCACAATGTGCTATAGCAAACTTACAGACTTTAGATATAACATGCGTCTGCTTACCTTATAATTTTGTAGCTCTTGCACGTGGATCAATGGTCAGTCTAGCGAAGTGGTCACTCGATCCTGGAAAGCTCACCAAAGTGTTGGTCAATTTCTTCAACAGATGATTAGGTCTATATAATTTATATATATATATTTGTAGTAGAAAGTAAACACTGACTCTTTGTTTAATAAGTATTAAGATATCCTTTAGTAATACAATTATAGGCAGAAGTTGGTACAGAGTACAGTATATGATTCTCTCCCCAGGTTCTGCAGTGTCTAAGACATCCTGTACTCATATAGCCTCCCTAGTCCCCCTTGCGTGACTTTCCCTGGCAACAACATTTTAATAAATCTAACCTCTCCCTGACAGCAGCAACCATCTTGTCAGCAATTAAAAGCTCAGAAGTGGGTTTGACCGAAACATGACTTTTCATCACAAGAATAGGGTCATAACAAGGTGAACGAGTCTAAGCATCTTCTGACAGGAGGCTGTTTTCATCAGGCCTGCGGCAGCCTTGTGTTCTCAGGGAAACAGTCGTGTTCGCAGAAACTCAGATAGCCACGGTTTCCGCCTTCTGATAGTGTCTGAAGGGGACAACACTCAAAACAGATGTTACCACACACCCAGAGGTCTCCTTACAGTTTATCACAATTTAACACAATTTATTAAACCTTTAAAAGGTATGAGGCCTTGGTTTAACCCCTTCAGAGGATATGTCTGGATGTCATGCTCAATATTTTTATGCTGTATGTTGTTTTTAAAAAATGTGTTTGTGGAAAAAATATATACAACTTTAATAACAAACCAAAAAACTAGCATTAGTTCAATCGTCTTGGGGTAACAGTTGGAATAATGGGGCAATTCGTAGTACAGTGCATTTCTCATCCCTGGATTTATGTACTTTTTCCAAACTAAACTATAACTCACGCTGGCTCCACAGTGTCTTAATCTATACTACTATACTACTATCTATGCTACATAGTATATTTTCTCAACAAATACAATGCATATGCTCTTGACTGAGGTCCGTATCAGGATCTTGATATGCGTTTTGATTTACATTGTCTGTTTATTTGAGTTTTGAGGACATGCTCAATACTTTGTTATATATTAAATCCATATAATTCATAAAGGTGCAAACCGCAAGCTACAAGCACTGTAACTGGTAGCCTAGCAACAAGAACCACTTTTTTTCTGCTGCAGAATACAAACCGTCATTTTCTTTATTTGGGCGCCACAAATGAGTGTGTAAATGCTGTGGTCGAACTGACAACTGGAAAAACAAAGTGAGAAACTATTCAGAAAATACCTCAAAGCAGTTAAAGTGAGTAGCTAATTTGAGATGTTTTATTTATCTTATTAACTCGAATCAAGAACGTTAGCTAATTTGGCCAGTAGCCAGCAGGTCTAACTTAGCTAGCTAGGCTTGATAGGGTGACTTCAGGCTGTTGTGAGAGTCCAGCTTGCTTAGCGAGTACCGCTTCCCCCTGATTCAGCTTATACAGAGACTCAAACTCGGGACCTCTGCTTCAAAAACACACGTGACCGTCCTCCTGTACCATACCATCCCATCACGCCATTTAAAAAAGGCTTCTTCAATAGCGCAAGGGGTCACACTTCAGGCTGAGGAGTGAGTTTCACAGATCCCAATCTGCTACACTAATACAAGTCTGCAAAATCCAGCAAGGTTAATCATCAAAATAGAGTTTTTTTGGTGACCCAGGCTTATGTGATGAGAAACTGAAGATTGGTTTGTTTCAAGTACTCATTATAAGGGTAACGTGACTGGTTTAAGACTTTGTTAGCCTACTGAGTTAAAGCCTAGGTATTGGTTATGTTACTTTGATTGGTCTCTTCGAGGAAGACGTCAAAGGGGGGTGAAGTGTAACACAGGTGGTCCGGGGACCACATTTGCGTGATAACTAACATTTCAGAGACAAGTTACATTGTCTGGCGCGCAGGATTGGGTTATAAACCCATCAGTCAAACTAACATGTCTTCAGGTCTCAGGCAATAAGTTTGCTCATCACATGCATGGATCACCAAACCACCTCTGTTGCACTTCCATTGAGGTGCACAGATCCTTCTGCTTCTGTTTGCCACAGAAAGTGTTGTTGTGCAGTGGGCCTGAGTTCAAATGCAGTCAGCTATATTGGTGCTATGATGGAGTATGAGGTCAAAAGTATGTATAAGGTCAAAATATAACCTTGCTGGAGGCTTGTTAGCTTCCTGTACTCATTCGGATGGGCTTCAGCTAAGTGGGCTAAAACAGTCTTCTGACATGCAGGAGACCCGGGTCGCACCCAGTAAGTCACAAGAGCAAGAAAAGGTATTTAACTATATTGTAATGCGGGCCAAAATGCTGTTTTTTTCCCCCTCTCCTTCTAATGTGTCCATAGAGGGGAACAGAAGGCACCATGTTCCAGAGAAACTTCACTTTCAAGAATGGGGGTCATATTAGCTTATAGCCCAAACAGTTAAAATGCTAGTGCCAAATTCATATAAAGAACATACAGTGCCTTGCGAAAGTATTCGGCCCCCTTGAACTTTGCGACCTTTTGCCACATTTCAGGCTTCAAACATAAAGATATAAAACTGTATTTTTTGGGGAAGAATCAACAACAAGTGGGACACAATCATGAAGTGGAACGACATTTATTGGATATTTCAAACTTTTTTAACAAATCAAAAACTGAAAAATTGGGCGTGCAAAATTATTCAGCCCCTTTACTTTCAGTGCAGCAAACTCTCTCCAGAAGTTCAGTGAGGATCTCTGAATGATCCAATGTTGACCTAAATGACTAATGATGATAAATACAATCCACCTGTGTGTAATCAAGTCTCCGTATAAATGCACCTGCACTGTGAAAGTCTCAGAGGTCCGTTAAAAGCGCAGAGAGCATCATGAAGAACAAGGAACACACCAGGCAGGTCCGAGATACTGTTGTGAAAAAGTTTAAAGCCGGATTTGGATACAAAAAGATTTCCCAAGCTTTAAACATCCCAAGGAGCACTGTGCAAGCGATAATATTGAAATGGAAGGAGTATCAGACCACTGCAAATCTACCAAGACCTGGCCGTCCCTCTAAACTTTCAGCTCATACAAGGAGAAGACTGATCAGAGATGCAGCCAAGAGGCCCATGATCACTCTGGATGAACTGCAGAGATCTACAGCTGAGGTGGGAGACTCTGTCCATAGGACAACAATCAGTATATTGCACAAATCTGGCCTTTATGGAAGAGTGGCAAGAAGAAAGCCATTTCTTAAAGATATCCATAAAAAGTGTTGTTTAAGTTTGCCACAAGCCACCTGGGAGACACACCAAACATGTAAAATCAACACAGTAAAATCAACACAGCTCATCACCCTGAACACACCATACCCACTGTCAAACATGGAGGTGGCAGCATCATGGTTTGGGCCTGCTTTTCTTCAGCAGGGACAGGGAAGATGGTTAAAATTGATGGGAAGATGGATGGAGCCAAATACAGGACCATTCTGGAAGAAAACCTGATGGAGTCTGCAAAAGACCTGAGACTGGGACGGAGATTTGTCTTCCGATAAGACAATGATCCAAAACATAAAGCAAAATCTACAATGGAATGGTTCAAAAATAAACATATCCAGGTGTTAGAATGGCCAAGTCAAAGTCCAGACCTGAATCCAATCGAGAATCTGTGGAAAGAACTGAAAACTGCTGTTCACAAATGCTCTCCATCCAACCTCACTGAGCTTGAGCTGTTTTGCAAGGAGGAATGGGAAAAAATGTCAGTCTCTCGATGTGCAAAACTGATAGAGACATACCCCAAGCGACTTACAGCTGTAATCGCAGCAAAAGGTGGCGCTACAAAGTATTAACTTAAGGGGGCTGAATAATTTTGCACGCCCAATTTTTCAGTTTTTGATTTGTTAAAAAAGTTTGAAATATCCAATAAATGTCGTTCCACTTCATGATTGTGTCCCACTTGTTGTTGATTCTTCACAAAAAAATACAGTTTTATATCCTTATGTTTGAAGCCTGAAATGTGGCAAAAGGTCGCAAAGTTCAAGGGGGCCGAATACTTTCGCAAGGCACTGTACATTCAACGTGCTACATTGGCTTCAGAAATCACCAGAAACCTGCTTAACATAGTGTTTGATTCTCTTTTCTTTTTTACCATTTCTTGCTGGCAAGGTACAGTACCAAGATGTTGTCTCTGGTTTTGAATCTGAAATTAGAGAACTGAAATTAAGAACTGAACGCATCTGAGAAGTTGAATATATTCAACTTTGGTAAACTTGAAATTATGGTTTTTAACTTGATACACAGACAATGAACGCAATAGTTACCATATTGAAACTGAATATATAAAGAACAGTAAAGGGGCCTCCTGATGTGGCGCAGCAGTCTAAGAGGCGTCACTACAGACCCGGGTTCGATCCCACGCTGTGTTGCAGCTAGCCGCGACTGGGAGACCGCACATGAGGCAGCGCACAATTGGCCCAGCGTCTTGCGGCTGAGATGTCCTTGTCCCATCACGCTCTAGAGCATCCTGTGGCGGGCCGGGCGCATGCACGCTGACTTCGGTCGCAAGATGTACAGTGTTTGCTCCGAAATATTGGTGCGGCTGACTTCCGGGTTAAGTAAGCAGTGTATCAAGAAGCAGTGCGGCTTGGCAGGGCCGTGTTTCGAACTTCAGGGCCGCGTCTCGACCTTCGCTTCGTTGCAGCGATGGGACTATACTGTAACTACCACTTGGATATCCACGAAAAATGGGAGGTTAGCATTTTTTGGGGGGCGGGTAACTTTCTCACTCATAATTATTCACAATTCAGGATTATTTGTAATCATGGTAGCATCCACATTACTGTAGCATTTGTCATTGTCCCAATACTTTTGGCTCTCATGGTAAGTCTAAATAAACAAAACACTCCAGTGATAACAACTAACTTTTTCATTTGAAAACTGCTGTTCAGATCTTTACCAAAACTATGGTGGGGTTTCACTTTATCTTTTGAACTGCAGATTGCCTCTTTAATGTGTAGGTTGATTCCTTGTTCACTAACAATACTTTGACACTATTTAATTCCAGTACACCAGAGGACACTTTGGAAATACATGGAGGACAAAGACATGGGTGTTCGGAAATGTTGTCGATCCGGTGCAACTCCAGTCTCACAATCCCTCGGCTTGTGAAGAGGAGGAACAAGGAGACCCTGGTTGCTGTCATCAAGAAGCATGTGAAGCGTTAGATTATGGTAGTCAGTGACAAGTGGAGAGCCTTTGCAGGTTTCTCAAAGGAGGACTACAGGTCAACCACAGTCAGAATTATGTAGACCCACTTACAGGTCTGCACACTCAGAATATTGAGAGGGCGTGGCAGATTTACAAGAAGGAAGTGTGGCATGGAAACCGGTCAGAGAAGTCCCTAAAGAGGAAGCTCTGCTTCATAGAGTGGATACACGTTGGGGCAGGAGACACAAACATGGAGTCCTTGGTAGACTTTTCAAGGACATAAGGAATGTGAAAAACTGAGGTTGTGATGGTTTTGACCATTTGAAACGCAAAACTTGTGCATCACCCATGTGCAGCACACACCATGCACATACACAAACGCTCTATGGGTCACCATAAACGCACCGTTCTTATACTGGTCGTTCAGTACAGTTTCCTTTTAATTATACATTGCACACTACTCTGTCAAACTGAACACACCCCTGGCAACGTTATGCATGGTGGGTGATATTCAAGTAAAGGTCACAGAGATGAAGAGAAAGGGGGAGCTACTTCCCCTTCAACTAAGATGAGGAAAAACATGTTTTCCTTGTTGCAGGAAGACTGTACTTTGTTACATTCGATAGAAAGAAAAACGTACATGAGTTTTTCCCCAAATTGAATTCAACTTCCCTGGTGCTGCAATGTCTCTCTCTTTCACTCACTCTCCTCGAGCAATGGCCCAACATGCACTGGCAGCCTTTAGCAATTAGGCCAAAAATGTTGATAGACAATGTTGTGATTTTTTTTCATTAAAACATTGAGTTTAACATCATGCTTCTGATGCGTTTCTTCATCACCAACAGGAAAGAGACACGTTTAAGCTTAGTGGTTGTTTGTTTGGCTTCCCTCTTGATTTATTTCCCTGGGTGCTCCAGTGTCTAAAGGTCATTTCAGTCATCCCAACATCAGTTGCACATCTGGATGTGTTGGTTGATTATTGCATATTAACTTAATCACTTTATTTCCATAGTCCCAATGCATGTCTACAGAGCGTTTACTAGATGGTAATGTTGGTAATTGCACAATTGCAACATGCCCATCAGTTGATAAATATTTGAATGTGAAGTAGATAGTTGAAGGTCTATGCTATACAGACTAAGCTCAACTTGTGTTTCACTTGATTTAGATAGTCCCAAAGGGTATCTACAAATAGTTACTAGAGTGCTGTTAAAGGGATAGTTCACCCAAATTACACAATTCTGTTGGCTTCCTTACCCTGTAAACCAGTGGTATTCAAACTTTTTCAGCAGGGACCCCGTTTTTTTTTTCCACTAGAATTTCTGGGAACCTATTTCTTTCACCGGAAATTCACGCCAACAAATAACCTTAAGTTATTGCATTTTCATCTCTCTAGGAAAACCAGTATGTGCATTTACTCAATAAAATTTTATTTTTTGTAATATATTTTTTTTTATCAGTAACGTTTTTACACGGTGTATAAAACATTAAGAAAACTAATATTCAGTTGCATTCCCCCTTTTCCCGTCAGATCAGCCTCAGTTCATCAGGGTGTCAAGTTGGAGTCAACTCTACAAGGTGTCAAGCGTTCCACAGGGATGCTGGCTCATGTTGACTCCAATGCTTCCCACAGTTGTGTCAAATTGGCTGGACATTGGCTGGATGTCCTTTTGTTGGTGGTCCATTCTAGATACACACAGGAAACTGTTGAGCGTAAAAAAACAAGCGTTGGAGTTCTTGACACAAACCAGTGTGCCTGGCACCTACTACCATACCTTGTTCAAAGGAACTTAAATCTGTTGTCTTGCCCATCCACCCTCTGAATGGCACACATACACAATCCATGTTTCAATTGTCTCAATTTGTACACTCAATGTATATTGTCCCATAAAATAAACTGTACTCTTAATTTTTGCAATTCCTAGTGGTGACCCCACTGCAAATCCGACTTTGAATACCTCTGCTGTAAGCAGTCTATGGACAAGGTATAACAGCAATCCGTGCCTCGGTTTAGTTTCTCTGACACTGTTTCCACATGCTAATGTTTTAGCATTTGTGGCTCAAATCACATTCAAGTCATTGGAACGATATTGGCTTTCACGCATCATGTCCAAATCATACGAAAGTATCTAAAATCGATTGTGAAGCTCAACAAAGTCACTGAGATAATTTGAACTTGATGCGTGAAAAATGCTAGTATCGGTGCCATGCCTTGAATGGTATTTGTGCTATAAAGGCTAAAGCATTAGCATGTGGAAACAGTGCCGCTAAGGAAACTAAACCAAAGCACGGATTGCTGTCCATATACGGCTTACAATGAAAGGAAACCAATATGTAACTGATATGCAGTTGAAATGCTGCTGATAGTCTACAGATGGTTTGTTGAGCATCTATAGATGGAATATCCAAATAAAGTGTTACCGAATAGATCAACTAAGTGGAAGTGGGAGGAGAATACTCAAGAAATAGGTTTGGGAAACACTGCTCTAACCCTTTGATGTTTGCAGATCTGTAAGAAGTAAACAATATGGTAGAAGTCCTACCACTACACGGTCTGCTTATACTTATCCAGACAACTCAGATCTGCAAGCATGGAAGGGTTATAGGGTCAGGGGGATGGATATAATTAGAATAGGTTGTCTCACAATTCTTTTGTATGCATTACATGTTCTCCTAGAAAGTGTTACCCAAGTTGTTAATTCAGCAGTAACACAACTACATTTATGACTACACAGAAATTACCTTCTGTTTGTGTGTCTCCTCAGTTCTATCCTCAGCCCTTGACCTGGTGGACCTGAGCGAGCCCAGTGAACGCAGTAGCAGGAAGGTCAGCGTCAGGGAGCGTCCGAGCCCCTTGGGGCCCCGTAAGGGAAATTCTAAAAACAGCCCACGGAGAGGGAATAGACGAGATGAGACAGAGCTCATCCAGGTGGAGGTGGAGTGCTCATCGAGTGCTCGCACCACACGAGCCCCCGAGAGGGTCTCCCTAGAGTCAGGTATTGACTGCAAGATGTGTGTGTTTGGATTGAGGGGTTGTGGGTTTGAGTGTTACAACATGCAGTTGTCTTCATACTGTGTACCTACAGCAATATCATTAGACATTCATATTGGGAGGACACTTACAGTGCCTTCAGAAAGTATTCACACCCCTTGAATTTTTCAACATTTTGTTGTTACAAAGTGGGATTAAAATGGATTTAATTGTCATTTTTTGTCAATGATCTACAGTGAGGGAAAAAAGTATTTGATCCCCTGCTGATTTTGTACGTTTGCCCACTGACAAAGAAATGATCCGTCTATAATTTTAATGGTAGGTTTATTTGAACAGTGAGAGACAGAATAACAACAAAAAAACATCCAGAAAAATGCATGTCAAAAATGTTATAAATTGATTTGCATTTTAATGAGGGAAATAAGTATTTGACCCCTCTGCAAAACATGACTTAGTACTTGGTGGCAAAACCCTTGTTGGCAATCAGAGGTCAGACATTTCTTGTAGTTAGCCACCAGGTTTGCAAACATCTCAGGAGGGATTTTGTCCCACTCCTCTTTGCAGATCTTCTCCAAGTCATTTTGAGGCTGATGTTTGGCAACTCGAACCTTCAGCTCCCTCCACAGATTTTCTATGGGATTAAGGTCTGGAGACTGGCTAGGCCACTCCAGGACCTTAATGTGCTTCTTCTTGAGCCACTCCTTTGTTGCCTTGGCCGTGTGTTTTGGGTCATTGTCATGCTGGAATACCCATCCACGACCCATTTTCAATGCCCTGGCTGAGGGAAAGTTCTCACCCAAGATTTGACGGTACATGGCCCCGTCCATCGTCCCTTTGATGCGGTGAAGTTGTCCTGTCCCCTTAGCAGAAAAACACCCTCAAAGCATAATGTTTCCACCTCCATGTTCAACGGTGGGGGATGGTGTTCTTGGGGTTATTGGCAGCATTCCTCCTCCTCCAAACACGGCAAGTTGAGTTGATGCAAAAGAGCTCCATTTTGGTCTCATCTGACCACAACACTTTCACCCAGTTGTCCTCTGAATCATTCAGATGTTCATTGGCAAACTTCAGAAGGGCATGTATATGTGCTTTCTTGAGCAGGGGGACATTACGGGTGCTGCAGGATTTCAGTCCTTCACGGCGTAGTGTGTTACCAATGGTTTTCTTGGTGACTATGGTCCCAGCTGCCTCGAGATCATTGACAAGATCCTCCCGTGTAGTTCTGAGCTGATTCCTCACCGTTCTTAGGATCATTGCAACTCCACGAGGTGAGATCTTGCATGGAGCCCCAGGCCAATGGAGATTCACAGTTCTTTTGTGTTTCTTACATTTGCGAATAATCGCACCAACTGTTGTCACCTTCTCACCAAGCTGCTTGGCGATGGTCTTGTAGCTCATTCCAGCCTTATGTAGGTCTACAATCTTGTCCCTGACATCCTTGGAGAGCTCTTTGGTCTTGGCCATGGTGGAGAGTTTGGAATCTGATTGATTGATTGATTGCTTGTGTGGACAGGTGTCTTTTATACAGGTAACAAACTGAGATTAGGAGCACTCCCTTTAAGAGCGTGCTCCTAATCTCAGCTCGTTACCTGTATAAAAGACACCTGGCAGCCAGAAATCTTTCTGATTGAGAGGGGGTCAAATACTTATTTCCCTCATTAAAATGCAAATCAATTTATAAAATTTTTGTTGTGCGTTTTTCTGGATTTTTTTGTTCTTATTCTGTCTCTCACTGTTCAAATAAACGTACCATTAAAAATATAGACTCATAATTTCTTAGTCAGTGGGCAAACATACAAAATCAGCAGGGGATCAAATACTTTTCCCCCTCACTGTACACAAAATACTCTAATGTAAAACTGTTAGTCACCTTTAGCAGCGATTACAGCTGTAAGTATTTCTGGGTAAGGTTCTAATCTCTTTCCCCCTAAGAAAAAATAAAGGCTCTAAGAGATTTACACAACAGAATTGTACAATATTTGTCAGTTGGAGAGCCTATCATTCAGAGGTCAAGACTGCAGGTGCTGGGGGAAGAGAGGGAGAGAAAAGAGAGCAAGAGCGGTTCGAGATAGCAGGTCCGGGACAAGGTAGCATGACCGGTGAACAGGACAGGGTTCCATAGCCGCAGGCAGAACAGCAGAAACTGGATCAGCAGCATGAACAGGTGGACTGGGGATGGGGACAGCCACAAGTCGTCCTGAGGCATGGTCCTAAGGCCGAGTATAGCCCATGAAGATCTCCCCACCGCACTTTCCCGAGGAAAGGAAGGATGGGAGAGAGCAAGCAAGCCAGTGACTCAGCCACCGTAATAGGGTCAGAGGCAGAGAATCCAAGTGGAAAGAAGGGAGCCGGCTAGGCAGAGACAGCAAGGGTGGTTCGTCACTCCAGTGCCTTGTTGTTTACCTTCACACCCCTGGGTCAGAAGAGATGAGTCTTGAGTAAAGACTTTCACATGGACTGGCCGACCAAAAACGGAGCTCTTTAGGAGAAAGCTCTGCATCCAGTTGTTTGCTTAGAAGGCCTGCTTCTTGTGAACGTAGCGTTGGTATGTACGGCTGGAACAAATTGGTGAGATAGGTACAGTAGGAGTAAGTCCATGTAATGCTTTGCAGGTTAGCAGTAAAACCTTGAAATCAGCCCTAGCTTTAAGAGGAAGCCAGGCTAGCACTGGAGTAAATAATCACATTTATTGGTTCTAGTCAAAATTCTAGTAGCTGTATTTAACACTAGCTGAAGTTTATTTAGTGCCTTATCCGGGGAGCCAGAGAGTAGAGCATTGCAGTAGTCTAATCTTAAAGTGACAAATCATTGATTAGCTTTTCTGTACCATTTTTTCAGGTATTTCAGGTTTGTGCAATGTTGCGAAGATGAAAAAGCCTGCTCTTGAAATATTTTTGATATGTTTATTTCTTTTTACCATAAAAAAACTCCCTAGTCTTTGTTGATGACAAGCATGCCCATAACATGATTCAGCCACCACCATGCTTGAAAATATGAAGAGTGGTACTCAGTGATGTGTTGTGTTGGATTTTCCCCAAACATAACACTTTGTAAACAGAACATAAAGTGAATTTCTTTCCACATTTTTTGCAGTTTTACTTTAGTGCCTTATTGCAAACAGGATGCATGTTTTGGAATATTTTATTATGTACAGGCTTCTTTCTTGTCACTCTGTGGAGTAACAACAGTGTTTTCTCCTTATCACAGCCATTAAACTCTATACATTGGCCTCATGGTGAAATCCTTGAATGGTTTCCTTCCTCTAGGGCAACTTAGTTAGGAAAGACGCCTGTATCTTTGTAGTGACTGGGAGTATTGATACACCATCCAAAGTGTAATTAATAACTTCACCATGCCCAAAGTGATATTCAATGTCTTTGCGAGGCATTGGAAAACCTCCCTGGTCTTTGTGGTTGAATCTGTGTTTGAAATTTACTGTTTGACTGAGGGACCTTACAGATAATTGTACGTGTGGGGTACAGAGATTAGGTATTTGTTTAAGAATCATGTTAAACTCTGTTATTGTCCAGGCAACTTATGTTAATTGTTAAGCAAATGTTTACTCCTTAACTTATTTAGGCTTGCCATAACAAAGGGGTTGGATACTTATTGACTCAAGGCATTTTAGCTTTTCATTTTTAATGTGCTCAATTTTAAATTCAGACTGTGTAACAACAAAATGTGGAAACAGTCTAGGGGTGTAAATACTTTCTGAAGGCACTGAATGTGTTTAATAATAATAATGTGCTTTTCATGAGAAGGATACAAAAGGCATAACAATCTCTTCACTCCATTCCTATTACTGTTTTGGCTTAAATCCCTGTGTTCCAAATCACTGCTCAGAGCTACTTTAAAATAGGCCAGATTAAGGTTTCACTGGATTGACAAATTCCTTTCATGTGGAAATGTCAGTTTGCCAGTAAGTAATAAATTGGTCAATTGACCAGTGCAAAGCCTCAAGCCACACAGCTATCCTATTTTCTACATCATCATGGTACTGTAATTTGATTTATGCTGTGACATGATTAAATGCTGCTGCTGATTGATTGTAATCTCTGTTCTTAGCCTAATGTCTTATTTAGATGTCTCTATAACCACGTTTCCATCCACAGTTTTAAAGTCAATCAGTATAAAAAATAAAATCATGAAAGCTATGATGGAAACAGGTAGCTTCGGTAAAATTGTATAAATATTGACAGATCATTTGTTCATTCGACGTGGTGGGATCTTTTTATTTTGGTAAAATGAATTATGCGAGAAATGGAGTTGGAAACGCCTTTGTGCAAATATTGATATAATAACCATCAAATGGAAATAAACTTTGAGTCACGCAATGATATGGTGTGTGTGGTCCTCCTACTACGACTTGGGAAACCATGTAGTTTATTAGGCTACAGATGAAATAATTTATAATGAACTTCACAGGGTGGTGAAAGTGCACAGTGATCTTGATGCTCCTTTCTAATAAATATTGAAGGCCTTATTCTGGTGACATGATGATTGATGCTTGACTGCCACTTGACAAATAAAAAATATTCTTGCTCTTATCCATAATAATCATCATCAGGGACTAGCCTACTTGCACTGTATCTGCGAGCTGTTGGCTAGAGCGCAAGTGTCAAGACTAGAATCGGCACATTTGCTATTTAACACAACAGTTTGAGACAAAACTATCGGTAGAGTTAAAAATGTGAGGGAAACACATTGAACTTTATTTGGTACAGGAAAACATAAGCAAAGAATTACATTTTGTGTGCACTATGTCATCACATACTGACTTTTATCCGCAACAAGTCTGTTTGGTGGGAAACACACCACTGGGGGGAAAATTAATGTAAACCTAGCTACTGACACTGACTGACCTAGGGGCAATTTTTCAAAACTTTCGTACACACAGATTTGATTGTAAATTGCGCATACAGCTAAATCCACACCAACCATTGTAATTTATAAATCTTGAACTTAACATCAAGATATGTGATTTACTTGGAATATGCTCTAGTATGGTTTGTGTGAAAATTTGCATCACTGTTATGTTCCTATTGTTGGATAGCACTATGCTAACAGTACTTTGTGGATAGCACTATGCAAACAGTTCTATGTTCTTGTCCATGTTGTTGGATAGCATTATGCTAACAGTTCTATGTTTCTGTCTATATCTTGTGGATAGCATTTTGATAACAGTTCTATGTTCTTGTCCATGTTGTTGAATAGCATTATGCTAACATTTCTATGTTTCTGTCTATATCTTGTGGATAGCATTATGCTAACAGTTCTATGTTTCTGCCTATATCTTGTGGATAGCATTTTGCTAACAGTTCTACACCCTTTATTCCTTCTGCTCAGTCAGTTCCTCTTCTCCTTTGGAGAAATGGGAGGAAGTGAATCTTCACCCTGAAGGTGCCCTGAATGACAGCAGGAAGAGACGATACGAAAAGAAGTGCACCTCACACCACTCCTCCAGTGAATTAATATGGTAAAGAAATGTTTATAAGCATTTAAAATGCTTTATTTGTTATTTAACCTTTTATTTAGCTAGGCAAGTCAGTTAAGAACAAATTCTTATTTACATTGACGGCCTACCATGGCTATACTTTCCACCTTGTCCACTTTAAACGTCAACGTTAGAAATAGAGTTCAATCAATTATGTGTTATAAGTTACAGGAAACAAAACATAAAAAATGAAATATTACTAGAAATATGAATAATGGTTGTGAACATATTTTTTTATTTTGTTGTACAACTGTAGTGTTAGAGTATATTGTAGAAGTATAATTTCCCTTCGATACCAGAAATGTTTACCCTTCTTTCTCCCCAGGTCAGCAGAGTTTAAAACAAATCCATCTGTGAAAAACTCATTTGAAGTCAATAGCAATGATGACGAGGACCACATATCAGCACTAAAGGTCTACAGAACCTCCATTAACATGTATACTAATAGAAAAGTATGTGAAGTTATGGTATCTTCCCTTAAAATAACCATATACAGGTCAAGTTTCATCACAAAGTGTGAGGATGTATCGAAAGCTATTTTAAATTGTATATTGGTGTCTCCATTGCCTTCTGGGATTATGTGTGACCCCTCACACAGTTACAGGTGAGGGCGTTTTTGCTGATCTTGCATTTCTGTGTGTGTGTGCGTGTGTGTGTGTGTGTGTGTACGTACACATTTCTGTGTCCTACAGGACCCAGTACCCCAACAAGTGCGGCCCAGTCTCCGTCACCTCTTGGGCAGACATCATTCCCAGGAGGAGGAGTTTGTAAGGGCAAAGGCTGCTGTAGAGGTGAGAGATTAATACACACACACATAATCTAAGATATTTGTTTGCTGGAAGTAGTAGTTTGGTAATGGCTAAAACTTTAAAAACATCCTACACATCTGTTATCTACAAGTTTCCACATGCACAGGATACAACAGGTGTAAAACGGTACAGTGAAATACTTACCTTGAGAGCTCTTTCCGAACAATGCAGTAATAATATACGGTAGATAATAATAGGAAATAGAATAAAAAATGAAAGCAAAAACAAAAGCCAAACAATAACTACAATAAGAGTTAAAGAAACACGAGAATGCAAGTTTGTATACAGTCCAGGTCAGTACCAGTACCTTATTCAATGTGCAGGGCTACTGGAGTGGTTGAGGTGGGTTTATACATAAAACGTGACTGGTAGTAGGATATACATGTAAACATGGCTGAAAAGGGACTGGTAGCAGGAATATATAAATACGTATGGTAATATGTGACCGACCGCCTCGATTCGTTCTTATGGTTGCTCGACTAAAGGTTTTGAGATTATGCTGCGGGATTTAGAGGTAATTTGTGGTTTGGTACGGTACCATGCATCACTGCTTCATTTCTGAAGCCCAGCGCAAGGGGGAGTTAGAACACTTATTATGATTTTGGGTCCCAAGGCGTTACTGTGTCTCTGACAATGAATGGGTGACATAAACCAAATAGAAATGGATAATTGTGCACGACTCTTCAAAATGTAATTTCAATTAACTGAATGATGAGGATGAAGGTGATTGAATTGAGAACAATAGTGTAACATCATACCCGCTTGCGCCATCGTGTGCAAATTTATTTTGTCCCCCCACATCAAATGCGATCACGAAACGCAGGTTGAAATATCAAAACAAACTCTGAACCAATTATATTAATTTGGGGACAGGTCGGGAAAGCATTAAACATTTATGGCAATTTAGTTAGCTAGCTTGCAGTTGCTAGCTAATTTGTCCTATTTAGCTAGCTTGCTGTTGCTAGCTAATTTGTTATGAACGTTGAGTTGTTATTTCTCTACTCTGACAATTAATCCACACATAAAACGGTCAACTGAATCGTTTCTAGTCATCTCTCCTCCTTCCAGGCTTTTTCTTCTTTGGACTTTATATGACGATTGGCAACTAACTTTCATAAGGTGTATTACCACCACTGACCTCAATCACCCACGTGGGTATAACCAATGAGGAGATGGCACGTGGGCAAATGCTTCTAAAAGCCAATGAGGAGATGGGAGAGGCAGGACTTGCTGCACATTCTGCGCCACAAATAGAAGCAACTTCTATTTTAGCACCTGGCAACGCAGACGCATGCGACCCTGGGCAGCAGGGTAGCCTAGTGGTTAGAGCGTTGTACTAGTAACCGGAAGGTTGCAAGTTCAAACCCCCGAGCTGACAAGGTACAAATCTTTCATTCTGCCCCTGAACAGGCAGTTAACCCACTGTTCCTAGGCCGTCATTGAAAATAAGAATTTGATTGACTTGCCTATTTAAATAAAGGTGTGGTCAGCATGTAAGAATTGCTTTTCCTCTGTCCTGCACGTGCACACCCGGAAAAGCACATATTTTTTTGTTACTACTCATCAGTATTCTTACTTACTAAAACTGTTGTTACACTACGAAACAAAAAAATTCAATTATATTCCAGGATATTCTTAAAATATATTTATTGACTGAATATAAGCAAGTGTCTGCTAAATTATTAAGTTGATGGCGCAGTTATATAGCATCGGCACCTACATAAAGCTGAGTGACTCACTCATTCATGGCTTTGGATCAAAATAAATAAGTACCAACATTCTTTCTGATAGTCTTTAATAAAGAAACGTTGTGGTTATTCTGACCTGGACACCATGTATTATAGTCTCTAAAAGGAAATATTTTACAACCGTTTCTTGCGCATATCATTTTCCATATGGATCCATAACAAATTACTATGGGAATAAATATCACTGAATGACAGAAATATTGGAACAAAGTAGGCTAACGAAGGTAAACAAATTGTTGCTTACTGGAAAATACTCTTTCAAAATGAATGGAAGAGGCAAGTGGAAGGGGGAAAAGACAGCATTCAGAGGTCAAGACAGCACTGCTCTGAGACAAGCATGGGGACTGGTCTTGATAAATCAACAAGATGTTTATTTTCACTAAGTCTCCGTTTGGGTATTGGTTAGACTACAATTAGGGTATTGGAAATGTTAGGATTATTTTGCTCTTACTGTAATACTGTAGCGTACTCCCGACCCATAAAGGCTAATAGCCATTATGGGCTATTAGCAGGACAATAGACTCTTGCCAACACCTCCCAGTATTTTGATTATTTGTGCAAGGCAATTCATCAGCATTAAAAAATTAAAACAACTCATAGGCTTCTACTTCCAGCTTATACATACTATATACAGTTTACGGACACAGAGTAGTTTACAATAGTTATATTTTATTTGTTTTTAGTCCCATCCTACAGCTCCTCTCAACCTCTCCCATCTATCTCTGAACACCATCCAGTTTTTTATATTTGCCATATATTTTTCAACTGGGCTGTGATGTTTCACAAAAGTTCTGAACCTTTCTATTCTCATAGATTCTACAAATTAAAGATAAAAACTTTTGCTAAGATTATTATCATATTATTCATCGATTGACTATTGCTTTTTAAATCACCCAGCAGTGCTATTTGCAGAGTTAGCTCCAGGTAAATGTTGCAGAGCTGGGATGGTTGTATCTCCCATATATAACATTCTATTGGTTGCAAGAATTTTGTATAATAATTTTAAATGGAACATTTCTACGTTTTGAACACAGCGTTGTTTTGTGTATCAGTTCATAAACCATGTGCCATGGAATCGGTACATAGAGAATCTCTTCCCAACTATTTTGCTATCTGAATGGTACAGCTGTCAGTATTTTGGTCCTTAAATTAAACTGGTATACATTTTTATTTATCACAATTGTCTTTACCAATTTTGGTCTTTAAGACAGATAAGTTCCTTACTTTCTCCCCCTTCCACTTGCCTTCTTCATTTTTGCCTTAATGCTGCAATTAGGTGGTTGTAATTTTGAGTAGAGCAGACATTTACATATATTTTTGTTAGCTGCATGTGTGACAACTCCACCAGTCCTATTTATGAAAATAATTTACAAAGATTATGTCGTAATATTTGTTGTAATATGTTATTTTCTGGTGGAATAAACTGAAATTGCAACCAACTTTCAAAGACTTGTTTTAAAAATAGCGATATTTTCACATTTTCAAAGTGAGAGGTTGAAATCTGAATAAAGGAGAAAATGACATTCTTGAACATGGGGTGGGCCATTCTTACTAATCTGCTAGAGAACCAGTTTGGATTTAAGTAAACTCAGCAAAAATAGGCAACGTTGTTGCCGGTGATATCTGGGGAGGACCTGCCTTACAACAGGCCTACAAGCCCTCAGTCCAGCCTCTCTCAGCCTATTGCGGACAGTGTGAGCACTGATGGAGGGATTGTGCGTTCCTGGTGTAACTTGGGCAGGTGTTGTTACACGTGGTCTGCCACTGCAAGGACGATCAGCTGTCCGTCCTGTCTCCCTGTAGCGCTGTCTTAGGCGTCTCTCATTACGGACATTGCAATTTATTGCCCTGGCCTCATCTGCAGTCATCATGCCTCCTTGCAGGATGTCTAAGGCACGTTCACGCAGATGAGCAGGGACACTGGGCATCTTTCTTTTGGTGTTTTTCAGAGTCAGTAGAAAGGCCTCTTTAATGTCCTAAGTTTTCATAACTGTGACCTTAATTGCCTACCGTCTGTAAGCTGTTAGTGTCTTAACGACCGTTCCACAGGCACCTGTGTCCCATCTGCTCCTGCAACGCCCTCTTAATGCTCATCCTGTGTCTCCTTGACCTGCCGCCACTCCCCCAGTACTCCCTCCCTCTCTCTGGTTGTTACTATTCAGACCCTGTTATCCGTTTGTTCCTGTTTTCCTCTCCGCTACAGTTCGCTCTGACACTGGTCCCTGTCTCCAGTCCACGTCTCGTCATCCTGCTACTCTGTCCTCGATTCCCCACTCTGCTACTCCCTTGGATTCCCCTCCGGACCTACTTACCCTGTCTCAACCCCTCTCGCTCCAGCCTCAGCCTCCGCACCTGGTTTCCAGAAACCCGGCCGAGCTTCCCTTGACCTGCACTCCATCTCCCCCCTGTGTCTCAAAAAATACCTTGGTTACTTCATGCCAGTCTCCTCGTCTGAGTCTGCTCTTGGGTTCCCCTGTTCCACTCCGCGTAACAGCATGTTCATTAATTGTTTATTGTTCATTGAACAAGCATGGGAAACAGTCTTTAAACCCTTTACAATGAAGATCTATGAAGTCATTTGGATTTTTACAAATGATCTTTGAAAGACAGGGTCCTGAAAAGGGGTTTTATAGAAATTACCATAGCTCAAAATATGCATGACACAGTATACTTTAAATGCATGCAAAGTTGTTTGTATTATATTTGGGTCATTCAAGAAATATTAAAGATATATTTAAAGATCTTGTTAGGTATGCATTGATATTTGTTTGTGTGTGAATGTCCATCCCGGGTTCAAATAGTAATTCAAATCAAATGCAATGATTTTGAATACGGTTTGAACCTAAGTCTGGTGAATGGTGAATGTAATGTATGCCTCTCGTCCCCTTTCCATCTGTATGGAAAATTGTTACTTGATCCTAAGCAAATAAAAGGCCAAAGCTGATAAGACAGTACAAAAAAGTCACATACAGTATATGAGTTTTTACTGGCATTATCTGACAATTCTCTGTATATCTATCTATAGCTCTTGCTATAGCTGGACATAGCTGGACATGTTATGGAGGTTTGGGTATCGGAGCTGAAACAAAGCACACGATGCATGTCATCAAAGTATTCGATTACTCCGTTGAGCCCTCATTCTTCTCCACCTCACCTTCCTCCTAACCTTCTCCCCCTTTCCGCCCTTGTGTCTCCCCTTTCAGTTTAATGGGGGCATGATATCAGTTCTGCCATGCCATATGTACAGTGCTGTAAATATGCTGACCTCTTTGTTTGCTGTCAAACTGATATGTTACCGCAGGTGTTGTTTTCCAATGGTTAAGTTCAATTGTGAATTAAGTTGTCTTTATTTGTCTCACAATGCATTATAAAGTTAGTTAATTTGACCAGGGAATAATATCCCCTCATATTAATGTCCCAGGTGTGTGTGTGTGCACGTGGGTGCGCATGTGTGTGTGTTCACCTGTGCATCCATGTGTGTATGCATCTGTGTCTGTATGCATCCCATTTCATTAACAACTATTGACCCATTATTTTCAAATCTGGACCTCGAAGCCAGTTCCACTGCTTTTTTTTCTTGATCTGTGTGCTATTCCTGTGCGCCACCATTCGCTTCAAGTTCAGTCATCAGTCAGGTAAGAAAGAGGATAAGAAATTCAGACAATAGCGAGCCCACTTTCCTTACTTTGGCTAAATCACCAATTGTTCTGCAACTGATATAAGCTGTATTTATGCTGCATTAAACAGCACAATTCTTGACACGTGTCATTTAAATTTAGGTGATCAAACAGGTGAATAGTGAATATCATCGTACTGAAAAAAGATAACCATATTCCCAGAGGTATTGTCAGTAATAATCTTGCGACCATAAGGTTCAATTCCACTGTTAGCCCATTTGGGAAGCCCACTGTGGTAAGCTCATCCAGTGCTAATACTTTAAATGCCATAAATATGGATACCCCCACTGTTTTAAATCGTGTAGGAGGCTTGAGCTGTTGCATATCAACGTGCAAAGTTTGTCAAAGATCGACCTTCTTGATATCTGAGTGCATGACATGAGCCCGGATATTTTCATTCTCTTGGAGACTTGTCTAAATGGCTCGATCCCGGATAACGACCATGACATTGCTGATTACAACGTCTACAAACTTGTTTTTGCATGTATTCCGCGACACGGTTAGCTTTTAACAGCTAGGGTCGCTATTTCTTGTGCCGGAATCCCGCTCTAGACCTGTTGAAGCCTGCTTGACAGACAGGTTGAAGCCTGCTTGATGGAGACGCTAAGCTGCTAGCCATCATACTAACAAAGTTGGGAACAGATGAGTTTTGCAATGGAGCCCTCTGTCTGGAGAAATAAATGAACGGTTCCAGCACTGTAAGAGCTGTATCTACTACGCTTTGTTTCGGGACAAACCGGATCATTCTGACTTCCAATGCGGCACTTGCCGAGGATTATAGGCTTGAGGTGGCTTCTTTGATCACGCTGGTCGCCAGCCTACGTAAGAAACTGGGGAAAACGCGGAGTGGAATGTGACATTTTCTACGCCAGTGGCAGGATGGCGTTTACGTTCGCCAGTGTTGCCCGGACCTCCCCCATCTGATAGCAGAATGGAAGTCGCACCGTAAAAGGAGCAAGGCAATCAAAGATGGTCACATGTTACAAGCCAGGAAGCCGAAGACATCTGCCTCTTGCAAAGCAGTCTACACTCCCAACGAGAGGCCCAGAGCGGATACAAACAATGCCGTCCTGAAACCTGATCTTCCTGCACTCTCCTCGCTGGAGATGCCAGTGTCTGTGGGGCCACAATGTCTACTACTACAATTTCAAAGGCGACTTCGGCAACCTTCTGTCCCTGCTCTGGATCGAGTGGGCTTCTCCATCTGTCGGAGGCCTGCGCCGGGCTCAACTTATTCTGCGCTCGAGTAAATTACATTACTAAGCTGTTCCTGAATGTACTACGTCAGGACATGGGAATTGATTGTATCGTAGTCCATGTGGGTTTTAATGACATTATGATGGGCAGCACTGAGCAGTTGAAACTGGATTTTAAAGAGTTGATTGACTCTCTGCTAGACACTAACAAATATCTGCTCCTGTGCCTTCTCTGAATTGTGGTATTGATCGCTTTAGCAGGATTCTTTCTCTTCACAACTGGCTACGTGATTATTGCAGCTCAATGGGTGTAACTTTTGTTGACAATTTCAATACCTTTAAGAAACAAAGGCAAAGACAATTCCCTTTATAAAGGGGATGGGATCCACCCAAATCATATGGGTTCCTGGATCCTTTCAAAGCATTATAAGGCTGCGTTGAGACTGACTTATCAATGACCCAAGCCCAGCTCAGGTAATCCCTACCATTGTCACGCAGAGTTGACATAATGCTTCAACAAATGTACATTACACCAGGGGCGTTGGCAAATACAATGTAAGTAACCTAATTCATATCCCTCTAACTGCTCTGAATGCCTCTTATCCTACAGCTATTGTATGCAGTAATCATGTGCCTATGAACCAGATTTATACTGTTAGCACTGATCCAGTGTGCCCTAGGAGGAAGTCCACTGTATGCAGCTCACCCTGCACTAACATAAATAACATAATAAGCTTCCCAGTAAAGCAATAAAACAAGTAAGCATCCCAGAAGACAAGTGCTCAAAATAGCCCACGTTAACATATGTAGCTTAGAAACAAGGTTCATGAAATCAATAATTTGCTAGTAACAGATGACATTCATATTCTGACTATCTCTGAAACTCAGTTAGATAATGCCTTTGGTGATACAGTGGTAGCAATACAAGGTTACAACATTTACAGAAAATATAGAAATGCCAATGGTGGAGGTGTTGCTGTTTATATTCAGAGCCACATTCCTGTAAAGATTAGAGAGGATCTCATGTTAAATACTGTTGAAGTAATATGGCTACAGAAATGCTTGATAATGTTTGAAATGCTTGATAATGTATGTGATATTATATTTTCTGGGTGATTTAATTATTGACTGGCTTTCATCAAGCTCGCCCACTCAAGAAAAAGCTTCAAACTGTAACCAGTGCCTGCAACCTGGTTCAGATTATGAGTCAACCTACCAGGGTAGTTACAAACAGCACATGAATGAAATCATCAACATGTATTGATCACATATTTACTAATGCTGCAGAAATGTGCTTTAAAGCAGTATCCAGATCTACTGGATGTAGTGATTACAATATAGTAGCCATATCTAGGAAACCAAAGTTCCAAAGGCTGGGCATAATATAGTGTATAAGAGGTCATGCAAGAGGTTTTGTAGTGATTCCTATGTTTTATGATTTAAAGAATCTGTTGGTCCGTGGTGTGTAATGAGGAGCAAACAGACACTTAATTTGACACATTTATGAAATTGCTTATTCCAGTTACTAATAAGCATGCACCTATTAAGAAAATGACTGTAAAAACTGTTAAATCCCAGTGGATTGATGAGGAATTTAAACATGTTATGCTTGACAGGGATGAGGCAAAAGGAATGGCAAATAAGTTTGACTGCACAACGTGTTGCAAATTGTGAAATCATGTGACTAAACTGAATAAAAAGAACTACACTATGAAACAAAGGTAAATTACATACAGAATGATAGTAAAAAGGTTTGGAGCACCTTAAATTACATTTTGGGAAAAAGGCAAACTCGGCTCCATCATTCATTGAATCAGATGGTACATTCATCACAAAACCAACTGATATTGGCAACTACTTTAATGATTTTTTCATTGGCAAAATTAGGCATACCAGCAACAAATGCTGACACTACACATCCTGTCACGCCCTGACCATAGAGAGCCCTTGGGGTTCTCTATGGTGCAATAGGTCAGAGCGTGACTTTATGGTGTTTTAGTCTTGAATTCCTATTTTTGGTGTGAGTATGGTTCCCAATTGGAGGCAGCTGATGATCGTTGCCTCTAATTGGGGATCATACTTAGTGTGGTCCTTTTCCCACCTGCGTTTGTGGGATATTGTTTTGTCTTGGTTTAGTGCTATGTGTGCTACGAACTGCACATTCGTTTATTCTTTTTTTTTTTAAGGTTCACTTTAATAAATATGTGTAACTCTACTCACGCTGCGCCTTTGGTCCGCTCATTATGTATACGACGAATGTAACACATCCAAGTATATCTGACCAAATTATGAAAGACAAGCATTGTATTTTTGAATTCTGTAAAGTGAGTTTGGAGGAGGTGAAAAATGTCTTGTCCATCAACAATGACAAGCCACCATGGTTTGACAACTTGGATGGAAAATTACTGCGGATGATAGCGGACGATATTGCCACTCCTATTTGCCATATTTTCAATTTAAGCTTACTAGAAAGTGTGTTCCACCAGGCTTGGAGGGAAGCAAAAGTCATTACGCTACCTAAGAATAGTAATGCCCCTTTACTGGCTCAAATAGGTGACCAATCAGCCTGTTCCCAACGCTTAGTAAACTTTTGGGAAAAATTGTGTTTGACCAGCTCCAATGCTATTTTACAATAAAACAAATTAACAACAAACTTGAACCTGTTTGGGATAGGGGGCAGCATTTTCACATTTGGATGAAAAGCGTGCCCAGAGTAAACTGCTTGCTATTCAGTCCCAGTTGCTAATATATGCATATTATGGATATGGACAGAAGACACTCTGAAGTTTCTAAAACTATTTGAATGATGTCTGTGAGTATAACAGAACTCATATGGCAGGCAAAAACCAGAGAAAAATCCAACAAAAAGTGGGAAATCTGAGGTTTGTAGTTTTTCAACTCTTGGCCTATCGAATACACAGTGTCTATGGGGTCAAATTGCACTTCCTACGGCTTCCAGTAGATGTCAACAGTCTTTAGAACCTTGTTTGATGCTTCTACTGTGAAGGAGGGGGGAATGAGGGCTGAATGAGTCAGTGGTCTGGCAGAGTGCCATGAACTCGTGACGCGCGTTCACGTTAGAGTAAGCTTGAGTTCCATTGCATTTCTGAAGACAGGAATTCTCCGGTACGTCTGCTCGTGCGTCATGAATTTGGATTACTGGGCTGAACGAGCTAACAACAAGGAGGTATTTGGACATAAAGATGAACTTTATCGAACAAATCATACATTAATTGTGGAACTGGGATTCCTGGGAGTGCATTCAGATGAAGATCAAAGGTAAGTGAATATTTATAATGCTATTTCTGACTTCTGTTGACTCCAACATGGCGGATATCTGTATTGCTTGATTTGTTGTCTGAGCGCCGTACTCAGATTATTGCATGGTTTGCTTTTTCTGTAAAGTTATTTTGAAATCAGACACAGCGGTTGCATTAAGGAGAAGAATATCTTTAATTCTGTGAATAACAGTTGTAGCTTTTATCAATGTTTATTATGAGTATTTCTGTAAATTGACGTGGCTCTCTGCAAAATCACCGGATATTTTAGAAGCAAAACATTACTGAACGTAACGCGCCAATGTAAACTGAGATTTTTGGATATAAATATGCACTTTATTAAACAAAACATTCATGTATTGTGTAACATGATGTCCTATGAGTGTCATCTGACGAAGATCATCAAAGGTTAGTGATTAATTTTATCTATATTTCTGCTTTTTGTGACTCCTCTCTTTGTCTGGAAAAATGGCTGTGTGTGTTTTTGTGACTTGGCACAGACCTAACATTATCATATGTTGTGCTTCCGCTGTAAAGCCTTTTTGAAATCGGACACGATGTGTAGATACACTTCTTGTTAATCTTTCATTTGGTGTACGATACTTGTTAATGTATGAAAGTTACATATTTCTAAAAAATAATTTTGAATTTCCGGCACTGCCTTTTCAGCGGAATGTTGTCGAGGGGTGCCGCTAGTGGAACCCCCTAGCCATAAGAAGTTTTAAGCATGCTTATAGGGAAGGACGTTCAACAAGCACCGCACTTCCACAAATTACTGATTGTCTGAGAGAAATTGATGATAAAAGATTGTGGGGACTGTTAGACTACATTGTGGCTTTTGACATTATCGATCATAGCCTGCTGCCGGAAAAGCGTATGTGTTATGGATTTACACCCCTGCTATGTTGTGGATAAAGAGTTACCTGTCTAACAGAGCACATATGGTGTTATTTAATGGAAGCCTCTCCAACATAATCCAACTAGAATCAGGAATTCCGCAGGGAAGCTGTCTAGGCCCATTTGAAAAAAAGTAATCTTTACTAATGACATGCCAGTGTGTGTTAGGGTTTTCTTCCTGGGAAGGAGAGGAGGACCAAAATGCAGCGTGGTTATGGTTGAACATCTTTAATAAAGATGATAACGTGAACAATATACATATACAAAATAAGAAACCGTGGAAAAAAACAAAACACAGTCCTAACTGGTGCAAAACACAGTGACAGGAAACAATCACCCGCAAAACACCCAAAGAATATGGCTGCCTAAATATGGTTCCCAATCAGAGACAACGATAAACACCTGCCTCTGATTGAGAACCACTCTAGGCAACCATAGACTTACCTAGAATACTACACTCAACACAACCCCATCAATCTACAAAACCCCTAGACAAGACAAACACATAACCACCCATGTCACACCCTGGCCAACCAAAATAATAAAGGAAACACAGAATACTAAGGCCAGGGCGTGACAGTGTGTCTATAGAGTAAAGCCAGTGTATCCATGTATGTCGATGACTCAACACTATGCTACTCCACTACTACAGCGACTAAAATGACTGCAACACTCAACAAAGTGTTGCAGTTAGTTTCAGTGTGGGTGGCAAGGAACAAGTTAGTCCTAAATATTTCTAAAACTAAAAACATTGTATTTGGGACAAATCATTCAAACCTCAACTAAATCTTGTAATAAATAATGTGGAAATTGAGCAAGTTGAGATGACTAAACTGCTTGGAGTAACACTAGAATGTATACTGTCATGGTCAAAACATTGATAAAACAGTAGCTAAGATGGGGAGAAATATGTCCATAATAAAGCGTTGCTCTACCATCTTAACAGTACTATCAACAAGGCAGATCCTACAGGCCCTAGTTTTATCGCACCTGGACTACTGTTTAGTCGTGTAGTCAGGTGCCACAAAAAGGAACTTAGAAAATTGTAATTGGCTCAAAACAGGGCAGCACAGCTGGCCCTTGGATGTACACAGAGAACTAATATTAATAATATGCATGTCAATCTCTCCTGGCTCAAAGTGGAGGAGAGATGGACTTCATCCATACTTGTATTTAAGAGCTTTATTGACATGCTGAATGCACCGCGCTGTCCTTTCGAACTACTGGCACATAGCTCGCACACCCATGTATACCCCACGAGACATGCCACAAGAGGTGTCTTCACAGTCCCCAAGTCCAAATCAGAGTATGGGAGGCTCACAGTACTACATAGACCCATGACTACATGGAACTCAATTCCACATCAAGTAACTGATGCAAGCAGTAAAATAATATTTAAAAAACAGATAAATATACACCTTAGCGAACAGTGGGGACTGTGAACCAAAACAAACATTGGCACAGACACAATAACATACGCACTATACACAGACGTACACATGGATTTTGTACTGTAGATATGTGGTAGTGGTGGAGTAGGGGCCTGAGGGTACACAGTGTGTTGTGAAATATGTGAATGTATTGTAATGTTTTTAGAAGAGCAGCTACTGCATTGGCAGCAGCTAATGGGAATCCATAATAATAAAATGAAAAATACAAATCTTCAGCAGACTGAAAAATCGGGAAGGGGTGGCTATTAACAGTACCAATCAAATGTTTGGACACACCTACAGTGGTTCGTCCTTTTAAAAGTTGCAGCGTACTGGAGTGCAGCTTGCATGGTGCTGCAGAATTCTATGACACGTTATTTAAGTCTGAACCACTGTTGCCATTAATGCTAGTTAGTGCTACTTTGACCGCCAGAGGGCATCTTTTGTAAAGCATTTGATAGCCTTCAATAGTGGCTGTACTAGAGAATGCAGGCACTCGGGAGACTGGGGTTCAATTCCCCGACGGGGAGGAAGGAGTAGGCTGTCCTTGTAAATACGAATTTGTTCTTAACGGACTTGCCTAGTTAAATAAAAGTTAGAGCATAACATTTCTACAGCCTAATTTTCTAGTTCTTGTCTAACCAATACCTAAATGGAGATTCAGTGAAAATAAAAGATAATTGGTTTATCAAGACCAGTCCCCATGCTTGTCTCAGAGCAGTACGAAACGGTGCTAAAATATGTGTAGGCTATTGCTTCAAATCCTATTGCTTCTAACTTCAATATTCTCTTTAAATAAATAAGACCTACACCACTTTTAACAGAACATTACTCAACATTAGTGAGACTCATGTCGCCTAGAGTAGGCCTACAGTATATCTAAAAAAAATGACATGACTCTCCGCCAATAATAACATATAGAGGATTGGAGGATATTTCTGTAATTCAGTGATATTTATTCCCATAGTAATTCATTATGGATCCATAACTAAATAAACACCGGCATTATGGAAGAGTATTTTTATATCCTTATTTTATTAACGAAAGTATAAAGATTCCATTATTAGTTTGAACGTGCAAACTGGCACAAAGAACAGAACAGCGGGAACGTTTCCCTAGCCAGCTCCGTTATTAGTGCAATGCCCCTTAAAGTGTTGCCAGTGTCACGGGGTGGGGGTCCACCCCCCCTCCTGGTTCCTCCTCCTTCCTTCCCCATGGGCTAGGTCCATCTTCTGTACTTGGCTCTGCGGCCCATCCCATGCCCTCGTGCCTTGAACCTTGCGCACTTTCAGTGGATACAGCTGGAGAACTGCAAGGCAACCCCATTGTGCGCCACTCGGGAGCTATGACCAATATACACTGCTCAAAAAAATAAAGGGAACACTAAAATAACACATCCTAGATCTGAATGAATGAAATATTCTTATTAAATACTTTTTTCTTTACATAGTTGAATGTGCTGACAACAAAATCACACAAAAATTATCAATGGAAATCAAATTCATCAACCCATGGAGGTCTGGATTTGGACTCAAAGTTAAAGTGGAAAACCACACTACAGGCAGATCCAACTTTGATGTAATGTCCTTAAAACAAGTCAAAATGAGGCTCGGTAGTGTGTGTGGCCTCCACGTGCCTGTATGACCTCCCTACAACGCCTGGGCATGCTCCTGATGAGGTGGCGGATGGTCTCCTGAGGGATCTCCTCCCAGACCTGGACTAAAGCATCCGCCAACTCCTGGACAGTCTGTGGTGCAACGTGGCGTTGGTGGATGAAGCGAGACATGATGTCCCAGATGTGCTCAATTGGATTCAGGTCTGGGGAACGGGCGGGCCAGTCCATAGCATCAATGCCTTCCTCTTGCAGGAACTGCTGACACACTCCAGCCACATGAGGTCTAGCAGTGTCTTGCATTAGGAGGAACCCAGGGCCAACCGCACCAGCATATGGTCTCACAAGGGGTCTGAGGATCTCATCTCGGTACCTAATGGCAGTCAGGCTACCTCTGGCGAGCACATGGAGGGCTGTGCGGCCCGCCAAAGAAATGCCACCCCATACCATGACTGACCCACCGCCAAACCGGTCATGCTGGAGGATTTTGCAGGCAGCAGAACGTTCTCCACTGCGTCTCCAGACTCTGTCACGTCTGTCACATGTGCTCAGTGTGAACCTGATTTAATCTGTGAAGAGCACAGGGCGCCAGTGGTGAATTTGCCGATCTTGGTGTACTCTGGCAAATGCCAAACGTCCTGCACGGTGTTGGGCTGTAAGCACAACCCCCATCTGTGGACGTCGGGCCCTCATACCACCCTCATGGAGTCTGTTTCTGACCGTTTGAGCAGACACATGCACATTTGAGGCCTGCTGGAGGTCAGTTTGCAGGGCTCTGGCAGTGCTCCTCCTGCTCCTCCTTGCACAAAGGCGGAGGTAGCGGTCCTGCTGCTGGGTTATTGCCCTCCTACAGCCTCCTCCACGTCTCCTGATGTACTGGCCTGTCTCCTGGTAGCGCCTCCATGCTCTGGACACTACGCTGACAGACATAGCAAACCTTCTTGCCACAGCTCGCATTGATGTGCCATCCTGGATGAGCTGCACTACCTGAGCCACTTGTGTGGGTTGTAGACTCTCATGGTACCACTAGAGTGAAAGCACTGCCTGCATTCAAAAGTGACCAAAACATCAGCCAGGAAGCAAAGGAACTGAGAAGTGGTCTGTGGTCACCACTTGCAGAACCACTCCTTTATTCGGGGTGTCTTGCTAATTGCCTATAATTTCCACCTGTTTTCTATTCCATTTGCACAACAGCATGTGAAATGTATTGTCAATCAGTGTTGCTTCCTAAGTGGACAGTTTGATTTCACAGAAGTGTGATTGACTTGGAGTTACATTGTGATGTTTAAGTGTTCCCTTTATTTTTTTGAGCAGTGTATATTGTCTTGCTAATAACAGGTTAATAATATATTTTTTGAGAATATCCAACGGCTTTTATATAATTCTAAATTAATAATAATAATCGCTTTGTATAAAAAAATATAAATATTTTGGAGATTATTTCCTTTTTTCAAATAACGTAAAAGGAGCAAGAAAAAGGCCATTCTTGAACATGGGGTGAGACATTGTTACTAGTTTGTAAATAAAGCCAGTTTGTTATTTAGGATTATTTTTCTGTTTTTAGAGCAAGAGAAACTTAAAACCTGCAATCATCTCATGGGTCTCCCAGTCATGGGCGGCACAGGTATTGAACCAGCATCTGTAGCAACACAGCTTGCACTGCTATGTAGTGTCTTATACTGTTGCGCTACTCAGACGCTGTATAATGTGACCGGTCGGGAGTGGCCTACAGTACTACAGTAAGAGCAAATAATCCTGACAAAATAAAATAATAAAAACCTTAGTGTAACAACAGTTTAAGTAAGTAATACTGAAGTTGTACACAATTATCAGTTTCTATTTAGGTTTATGTCGCCCATTCATTGTCAGTTAGAGACACAGTAGGACCCAAAACCATAATCAGTGCTCTAACTCCCCCTTCCGCTGGTCTGGAGCAATGAAGTGGTGACGCAGGGTACCGTACTAAACCACAAATTAGTCCCGCAGCATTATCACACTTTTAGTGGAGCAACCACTGTACTCATTTAAGGGTTTTTCTTGTTTGGACTATTTTCCACATTGTAGAATAATATTATAATAATAATAAGACATCAAAGCAATGAAATAACATATATGGAATCATGTAGTAACCAAAAAAGTGTTAAACAAGTCAAAATATATTTTTTATTTTAGATTCTTCAAAGTACCCACCCTTTTCCTTGATGACAGCTTTGTACACTCTTGGCATTCTCTCAACCAGCTTCATGAGGAAAGCTTTTCCAACAGTCTTGAACGAGTTCCCACATATGCTGAGCGCTTGTTGGTTGTTTTTCCTTCATTCTGCGGTCCAAATCATCCTAAACCATCTCAATTGGGTTGAGGTCGTGTTATTGTGGAGTCATCTGATGCAGCACTCCATTATTGTCCTTCTCGGTCAAGTAGCCCTTACACATCCTGTAAGTGTGTTGGTTCATTGTCCTGTTGAAAACAAATGATAGTCCCACTAAGCAGATGGGATGCAGAATTCTATGGTAGCCATGCTGGTTAAGTGTGCCTTGAATTCTAATTAAATCACTGACAGTGTCACCAGCAATTCACCATCACACCTCCTGATTCATGCTTCACAGTGGGAACAACACATGCAAAGGTCATCCGTTCACCTACTCTGCATCTCACAAAGACACGGCTTTTGGAACCAAAATTCAAACATTTGGAATCATCAGACCAAAGGACAGATTTCCACCAGTCTATTGCTCATGTTTCTTGGACCAAGCAAGTGTCTTCTTCTTATTGGTGTCCTTTAGTGATGGTTTCTTTGCAGCAATTCGACCATGAAGGCCTTATTCATTCAGTCTCCTCTGAACAGTTGATGTTGAGATGTGTCTGTTACTTGAACTCTGAATCATTTGTTTGGGCTGCAATCTCAGGTGCAGTTAACTCTAATGAAAGTATTCTCTGCAGCAGAGGTAACTCTGGGTCTTCCTTTCCGGTCCTCACGAGAGCCAGTTTCATCATAGCGCTTCATGGTTTTTGCGACTGCACTTGAAGAAACTTTCAAAGTTCTTGAAAATTTACAGACTGACTGACCTTCATGTCCAAAAGTAATGATGGACTGTCATTTCTCTTTGTTTATTTGAGCATTTCTTGCCATAATATGGACTTGGTCTTTTATCAAATAGGGCTATCCTCTGTATACCACCCCTACCTTCTCACAACACAACGGATTGTCTCAAACGCATTAAGAAGGAAAAAATTCCACAATTAAAATTTTAACAAGTAATTGATATGCATACCAGGTGACTTATGACTTATGACCTTATGAAGCTGGTTGAGAGAATGCCAAGAGTGTGCAAAGCTGTCATCAAGGGAAAGGGTGGCTACTTTGAAGAATCTCAAATATAAAAAACACTTTTTTGGTTACCACATGATTCCATATATGTTATTTATAGTTTTGATTTCCACTATTATTCTACAATGTAGAAAATAGTAAAAATAAAGAAAAACCCCTGAATGTGTAGGTGTGTCCAAACTTTTGACTGGTACAGTATGTGAAATCATCTCTTGTGGCATCATGTTACCTAAATATCACTATCCCCATATTGTTATTATTATTTTTTTTAATTTTAAACTTTTGGTTATAGGTTTTGCCATAAACCAAAATATGCATTTATCTGTTTCATTGATTTACTCTTTAGCTGATTGCCAGCTTTTCAGGCAATTGAGAATTAGATACACCTCCTCAATCAAGAACGCTATATCATGCTACTTTCTATCTCATATTCTGATGGTGTCCCGTCTAAATTTTGGAAAACAGTTAATGCAAAAATGAATCTCTCCCTGCCTAAGAAAGCTGTGGATCTAACATATTTACTGAGAAACATTTGATAAGTGAATATTTCAATCAATGTGTTATCTCCGCAGGACTTTTATTTGAAAAAAATGGTGGTTTAATTTACCCTGATCAGTCAATCGACTGCTTTTCCCTCTCCCAGCCTCTAGTTGGCATGATGGAAGATCCAACTTCTGGGGCTAATTTGCTTGATCCTCTCTTGCTGCAGCATTCTGCTCCTCTAATTGTAGAATGATTGACACATTTTAAACCAGAGAAATATATTGGGTGCTATCCCTAGGGTCTGGAAGGCTGCCCATGTGCCTCCTCTCCAGAAAGGTGGTGACCGCTCTGACATTAATAATTATCACCTCATCTCTAAACTCTTTCCTATTGAAAAATTTTCAATCTTTAATCAACACAGCTTAGATATTTTCCAGTGTCCATCAGTCTGATTTCAGGCCAGTACTATATCTGCTTCTTCTTTGGTGATAAATTACATTGTAAATTGCTTGGACAAAAGGCAGCATTGTGCTGCCCTTCTTATAGGCTTGTGGAAGGCTTTCGACACTTGACCTGTCACCATTATTCATTTGTCGACTGTCTGAAATTGGCCTGGGTTAGGAAGCCTGCATTTGGTTTGAAAACTACCTGACAGACAGGACACAATGTTTTTATTCTGATGGTGTTAAGTCAGGGTTCCTTGAGAGGAATAGGATGCCTTTCATTAAATAGCAGAAAACAAATAATTCAGTCAACATTCATATCGGTTATAGTTTATGGTGATATCGCTTATATGAATGCAGCTGCCACTGTGCTTAAACCACTGGACAAAGTTTATCGTAACGCACTACACTTTATTACGGGTGACAGGTTCAGTGCACATCATTGCTTTCTGTATCAGAAAGTAGACTGGCCCTCTGAAGTCTTGTAGATTGATGCATTGCACTCTTTTTGTTTATGAAGCACTGTTGCATAGACTTCCGTCTTACTTCATTGGGAACCTGCAGACATACGCACTACCAGACTCAGCCCCAGGGATGGTTTACTCTGGAGATCCCTTCGATCTCCACTGAGTTAGGTAAATCTGCTTCTAGTTTTTTATTACACCTTACTTATGGAATAATCTCCAAAATTCTAAAATTGGAAGAATTGGTGACTAGGTGTCACGCCCATGCCTTAGTATTTTGTGTTTTCTTTATTATTTTGGTCAGGCATTTTGGTTATTTTGGTGTGACATGGGTGATCATGTGTTTGTCTTGTCTAGGTGTGTTGTATATTGATAGGGTTGTGTTTAGTATAGTATTCTAGGTAAGTCTATGGTTGCCTAGAGTGGTTCTCAATCAGAGGCAGGTGTTTATCGTTGTCTCTGATTGGGAACCATATTTAGGCAGCCATATTCTTTGAGTATTTCGTGGGTGATTGTTTCCTGTCTTTGTTGCACCAGATAGGGCTGTTTCGGTTTTTTCACGGTTTCTTGTTTTGTTCATTTTTCATCTTTCATTAAAGATGTATAAAGCTAACCACGCTGCATTTTGGTCCTCCTCTCTTTCACCAGAAGAAAACTGTAACACTACGGCAATTCAGATGGCTGATTGAGGACCTTTTTACTGAAGAATGCATTTGTTTTATATTCTTGTTTTGCTTTTTGTATATTGATGTGTCTGTTTGATACAGGGCTCATCTGTACAATAGACCTTGGTCTCAGCAGACTCTCTGTCCAAAAAAGGTTACTTAAAAAAATGTAAGCGGAAGATTTGGCAATGTATTTGTTTCTTCTGTTCCAATTGAAGATGGCTTCTTTCCAAATATAGCGTATCTATCTATTGAGGCTAATTTGAACTGACAAGACCCACATTTAGCAGCGGGAGAAATATGCTTCAGTAAATGGGTGAAATTATGGATTTTTGTTCTGGGGTGTTGTCTTGGACAGAGGCCAGTGGGGGCATGCAAATTGAGTAAGCAAACACAAGCAACAAAACACGCAATTGGATTCTATTTTTTTCAGAGTCTGAATACTTTTATTTTGAATAAATATGCAAACATTTTTAAGTACCTGTTTTTGCTTTGTCATTCTGGGGTATGTGTGTAGATTGATTTAAGAAAAAAATATTTTAATCCATTTTAGAATAAGGCTGTAACATATCAAAATGTGGAAAAAGTGAAGGGGTCTGAATACTTTCCGAATGCACTAGCTTGGTCCTTGCAAGTTTGTGGATATTAGGGCTGACCCCATTTAGCCAACAGGTCAGTTGTTTGTTGAAAAGGCTTTTGGTTGACAGATTATTTTTGTTGAGCGGCCCATGAAACACGTGTCTGATTCGTGCCTGTCTCAGTGGACTAATCCATTGCGGAGTCCTCGGGAATGTCACAGTCCATCACTCTAAAACAGGCATCTGCAACATAAGGCACACGTGAGGGTATTTGCCTTGGCACGCCAAGCAATTTTATAATATAAAGAAAAAAAGGGGAAATTGCATTTGTTTCAAAATTGCATGGGTTTTTCCATAAATAGCTTTTGCTTTGGACATGACACCATTTGTTAAGTTTTCCTTGGACCTATAGTATGTGTGAAGATAATCATTTTACATTTGACTGTACGCTTGTTTATTCCATGTGTAACTCTGTTGTTTGTGTCGCACTGCTTTGCTTTATCTTGTCCAGGTCGCAGTTGTAAATGAGAACTTGTTCTCAACTTGCCTACCTGGTAAAATAAAGGTGAAATAAAAAAATACAAATGTTGAGTCAAGAAGAAGGGGAATGTGGCCAAGATCCACAAGGCACGTCTCCCTCCAGAATGCGATCTGTCCTGCAAATTGGTGCACGTTCATTGTTTCATACCTTAATTGTGTGAACATTTTTCCCTTTGATTGTTATTGTCTATCAATTCCCCATTACGTACACTATATATACAAAAGTATGTGGACACCCCTTCAAATTCATGGATTCGGTTATTTCAGACACACTTGTTGCTGACAGGTGTATAAAATCGAGCCATGCAATCTCCATAGTTTGTTAAGTGGAATGTCTAAGCACAACAATGTCTCAACCACAAAATGTTAGGCCACACAAGCTCACAGAACTGGATAGCCAAGTGCTGAAGCTTGTAGCTTGGTAGTGAGTGTTGCAACCGAGGAAAGACGATTTGTCTCTCCTCGGTCGCAACACTCACTACTAAGTTCCAAATTGCCTCTGGAAGCAAAGTCAGCACAAGAACTGTTCGTTGGGAGCTTCATGAAATGGATTTCCATGGCCGAGCATCCGCACACAAGCCCAACATCATCATGCGCAATGCCAAGCGTCGGCTGAAGTGGTGTAAAGCTCGCCACCATTGGACTCTGGAGCTGTGGAAAGATGTTTTCCGGAGGGATGAATCACACTTCACCATCTGGAAGTCTGACGGATGACTCCCTGCAGCAATGTTCCAACATCTAGTGGAAAGCCTTCCGAGAAGTGTGGAGGCTGTTATAGCAGGAAAGGGGGGACCAACTCCATATTAATGCCCATGATTTTGGAATGAGATGTTTGACGACCAGGTGTCCACATACTTTTGGTCATGTAGTGTATATCACCAATAGTACATTTACCATAAATCCCCATAATTTCTAATGTACAATGTTTCTTTGGTTTCGGTAATTTCTGTTAATAGATTCAATAGGCTATATTATTTCTACAGTCGTTTACTGTTCTCATTATCGGAGTGGACACATTGTTTGGCATTCCACATGAAAAAGGTTGCCGACCCCCGGCAACTTCAAGAGTTTATCGGCAGAATCTGCGAAGGCCAGTAGCAGCAGGAGTAGGAGAGTTGGGAACATTTTTCTTCAAATTCTTTTCTTTCTATCTTGATCTCTGGCTCTCTCTTGAGTCATTTGTGTGTGTTAATTATTTCATCAAACAGTGTGCTTAAACATCAGACAAGCTCAGTGCATATAGTTGATTTTATTAAAATGTTTATAAATGAAAAAATACATGTTTTAAAATATCTACCAATTGACTTGTCTAAAGAACAGACGACCCTCTGTCAACCAAGATATTATTTTGGGTCGGGGACAGCCAATAATGGTTAGAATGGAAATAGCTCATTGAAGATTTGGAAGAGAATAGTACATAAAGCCAATGACCCAATCCTAAACTATTCCATTGCTTTTACCTCTCTAGACCCTTTAATTGTTGTCCCTCCCTATTAGCGCTAACTAGCATTGTATTTATAGTTTTTTTGTATTGTCACAAACACCAAAGGCTATGTGGAGTTTATACCATATTGCTTACACTAGAGTTGACTTCAAAATGAACGAAACGGAAGAAAACAGATCAATAATGAGTGAAACGGGGATATCCTATCTGAACAAGGTGAAACGCTCATTTTCTGTTTAGAAACAGTTTGCTACAGTGTGCTCTAATGAACATGACCCTGTAGTATCTAGCTCCCATTAGATCCCATAAGGGTGTCACCAAGGGCCATGGGAATGGGATATGTCCAGTGGATGATTATGGGATTGGGCCATTACGAAGCAGAAATCAATTCCAACACCTCTTTCTCTTCTGTTCTCATCAGTCGGACACAGAGTTCTGGGATAAGATGCAGGCAGAATGGGAGGAACTGGCTCGCAGGAATTGGCTCGAGGAAGAAAATGAAGGCCCGATACCACCCAGCAGCTCTCCAATTGAGAAGGTAAACTCCCCCAACACCTAATTCTTTCCTCAACACTAATACTAATCTGGAAAAATCTCCCATTAGAGTTTCCAATATCATTTACATAAACTTTCCCACCAATCCCAGAATTTATTCACAAAATGTCTATCCATTCAAAGAGATGCACTTACTGACCATAATCCCTGATGCTAATCCCTGATATTACCCCCCAAAATAACCTTTTAAAACCACAAGCGATGGTAGGTACAAAACACCATCCCTTCATCAAAGCTATCTAATCCAATATTTTACATGGAGAAAAACAGTAATATCGATGTAATCACCAAACCTTTGAATTCATCTTCAACCTATCACTAACCTAGGAATCTCACAACTGCACTCATTTGTGATAGGTAGTGTAGAGCTAACATGAGAAAGTGATGTGTTGCTTCGAATGACAGACCACTCACTGATGGTTGATACTTAATCTAGAATTCTCTCAACTCCACTATTGTCTCAATTGGAACAGATTGTTGCTCAAATGTTGAGAGATCACAATAATGAGGGAGAAAAAAGGAGAGGGAGGAAGAGAGACAGACAGGGGATATGGAAAGGGGCAGTAGTGGAATAGTAAACAACTATCCCCCATTGGTTTAAGTCTTATTAATAACATACATTTACTTCTTATTTTCTTTGCAGTCAATATGTTTCCTCCTGGAATTATTATTATTTTCAATCTGAAAGGTTGTGTTTCACATTCATTCATCAAAAATAATGCTGCAGTTGTCACTCCAGTTGATATGTAATAATAACTACCCACCATAACACATAATGCCCCGACCATATTCTGCCAGAACATATTGTGAAAATGTATATGACAATAAACATACCGGTATGTTAAATCAACATCCATTCCCCAAAATGAAGAAAATCTGTCATATTTATATTGCTATTACGTTATGTTATTACTTGCATCATATTTCAATTTTTGTATAGGTTATTCACCCTCCATGGTAAAGACCTTCATATATCGGAGGGTTGCCTTTGTTCTTGAATTCTTATCTAAACAAATGGCTGCTGTCAACAGCATCGAACAAGGCTCTAATTTTCTATAAATACATTTCAAATACCCATAGGACCAAACAGACCTGGGTTTAAATACATAAAGTATTTAAATATTTGTATTTGAAAATGCTATTTTCTGTGTTTGAGTTTTTTTAAATGCATGTCCATACTTTACTACGTGTAATTTCAAAGGAAGTTTGTCTAAATACTTACTTAAAATAACTGAAATACAATTTGTAGTATTTCAACCCAGGTCTGGTAAATACTCTTTTGTTTCTATAATGGGTAAAGACTTACTTTGACTACATATCATAACGCATTTATTACACATCTATAAGCATTTTATGAACGTGTTATAACAGGTCCAAACCACATTGTTAAAGGTTAATTAAATGTATCCATAGGACATCTATACCACATTCATGTCATGGTATGCAAGAGCTCATTATGTATCTTAATAGATGCATCATTACAATGACAGCATAGTGTCATCATTATGGCTGTTCTCCAAAGTGTGCTTCTGACATTGCCCCCAACGGACTTACCTTACCACCTTCTTCTCACTGAGGTCAATGGTGCATAAAGATCCCCACAGGGTTGAATCCTCTTGGTAAATGATACGGTTCAAACGGTGTAGTTCTCATTCGTAACTCATGAACAGCCCTCTACATCACAATTAAGGTGGTCAAACGGGTCTTCAATGCACACATGAAGGGTCTATTTATGAATTCTATGCAGTCAAAGTAGTCATCAATTTTCCCATTCACAAACCATTTATAGCTAAGCACTTCGTGGCATTTAACTGAGCAGTTTGCCACTCTGATCTATAAAACCAACATTAAAGGTCTATGTATGAATTCTATGCAGTCAATATACTGTCATTTCTATTTTCTCTTTCATAAACATGCTTCACTTATCAAAAAGAATATGGACACAACACAAAATGTTAAAAGGATATTTCAGCATTTTTGCAATGAAGTCCTTTATCAACTTCCCCAGAGTCAGATGAACTCATGGATACCATGCATCCAGGAAGTTAGAGAGCGTTGTTCTAGTCAATGCTAACTAGTGATAGAGCAATGACTGAAAGCCTATGCTATCTACCGGCACACTAACGCTAGTTAGCAACTTCTTTCAAACTGCACACAGAGATAAAAATTGTATCATCTGACTCATTGCCAAAAATCCAGAAGTATCCCTTTAAGGGAAATATTTTATTTACATTTTCCAGATGTAACACAGAAACAATTGCTGAAGAATCCTACTATTGACATTTTTCATTTGGACTTTTCTTGAATAGATTTAGCAAAGATCAATATTCAAAGCATTCAAATCAAGTTCCACATTTCAGACTCATAGCAATAACTATGAGTAAAACATACTAACACAGGGTGGTAAGGCTAGCTAGCATTTCCCCCTTAATTAAAGGGTCCGCATGGTCAATCTGGCCTCCGCAGAAATTAGAGCAATCATACTTCTTGTACTTTGCAGAACAGAGCTGTTGTGAAGGAAGTTGTCGTCAAGGATGTGGGTAGCTGCAGCCCAATATGGTGACTGGAGTATGGGCGAGTGTGTTAGGAGCAGCTACTCTTCCTGGAGTCCACATAAAATACAGTAATGGACAAGATAAGATATTTCATTAAAATAGGAGTTATATGAAGAAAAGTCACCAAGAGACAACAAAAATACTATATACACACTATTCATACATACATATTCATATTCTTATTTACAGTACAGTTAAATTAGATCTTTAGAAAGAGTGGTGGCGCTGTGATACAAGATGTTTTTATCTGTTTTTTAAAGCTAACCTTGCTTTTTTTGCCTGAGTAACCTCTGGTGGCAGAGCATTCCACGATGGCTCTATACATAACTGAGCAATGCATTAAATCTATTTATGATTTGGATGCAGTGAAGAAACCCAGCGAGTGTGTGACACAAAGGAGTGGGTGTATGAAATGCGAATCGGCTATTTGGGCTGTTTTTTTGCCACTCGAGACAGTCTTGCGTGGCTGATTTTGCTGCACGGCAAGTCGATAAGCCGGCAAGTCAAGTGCACCGGTGTTGTAGCGTGCCTACCGAACTGAGGTGCTTCTCACTGGGCAGCTGTATCACGGCATCGCAGCCTACACAAGAAATAACTAATATTGATAATCATCTAGATGTCACCTTGATACATACATACAGTCTACTACTCAATTGGGAGGGCATGAATGGCAACAACACTGGGACACAGTGCTCTTCGCTCCCGCTTGCCAAGAACTACTGACTGGCAATGGCGTGGGAAGTATAGCTACCTAGTAGCCAATATCAGGGTGACAGTCACAGTAAGCAGACAACACATACAAGAAACAGTACACCCATCATCAGTACTTTTAATCAAAAATAAACCATTGTCACTTTTATAACTGAAAATCGACAATTATTTCTGTAACAGTGAAATACGACTCAGACTTATCCTCTGGCTTCAAAGCAAAGTCCAAACTCTCGCCGTACGGTAGCTCAACGTATGATAGTTGCGTGCTAACTTAAAGGAACTGAAGGGAAAAAACTCAATCAAATCAAACTATAGATAGTAGAGCGCTTGACACACCCACTCCTTTCCTCACGCCCACTACTTTCCTTTCAACACACCCACTTGCCCATACTCCGGTCACCATATTGGGCTGCAGCTGCCCCTTTCTCCTGACGTGAAGCAAATCAGGAGGAGAATGTGAGAGGTCAGTGAAATATCACTTCCTGTTGACCTCTCGCTTTGACAAAAACATTTAGTTAACCTTTTTGTTCACTATTTCATGACTGACATTGTACGTTTGCACATTTAAATTAACAAAAATAGCTAATAAGAACCCTGGGCTGTCAACCAGAAGTGATGTCATACTGACCTTTCACATTCTCTTCTGCTGTCAAAACCGTTATTTTATACCTCAATGGTCAAAATAAAATCAACTGGTTTCTGTCTCTTAATTTTTCCCATTTTAAAAAGGTTCATAATGTGCCAAAGTGGAATGGAAATTGTGAAATAAATGTTTAACGAGTATTATGACTATTAACGTGTTGACATTGTGCCAGGGGCTTAGCTAGCTAGCTACATTAGTGATAGCGCTGAAACCCCTAGAGGGCGTAGTTCTTCCTGATGTCGTATTACTGTTAGGAATGGACACAGTCAGCCTAGCCGGTAATACACATGTCCCCCATGGACCGGCTCATACATAAAACATCCTCCATTCAAGCTGCAAAGGCATTGGTTTCCTCCTTAACTCGATTTAAAGTAGCAGATAATGGACCCTGTCATATATTTATGTAGTTGGTGCTGTAGATTAACTAATGAGTTCTAACGTGAAAAATGGATTCTAACTTCGAAAAGTTTACAACTGTACAATTTATGCTCCCCCCCATATAAAAACCATGAAGACTGATGGAAAGCTCCGAAAGCAAGATGGTAATTTCTATGACTCACACCGTGGAGGAACATATTGCCTGTAGCCTGGTGTGCACCAAGTGGTATGTTTCTACAATATTCATAACATACTGACACAATTACAATCTTTATAGAATAAAAATCAAATTTCATCAATTACATGTGAAAAAACATACTTAAGTGAACATTAGCAAGCCAGCAGCAGATGAAACAGAAAGTGAATTCTCTCCTCTTTCTCTCCCAGGTGATATTCTATCACTGTCTAGGTTTAGGATATTTACTAGTTCATACCAGTGACAAACTTAGCTATGTTATCGACATTTGGCAGTTTACAAACCAAATCTAGCTCACTTATTTTGCCAGCTAGTAAGAAAAAAACACAAATTCATTCAAAAACGGAGGAAGAGAATAGCTAGCTATAGCAAGCTAATGTTAGCTTAACTGCTGCTTCTTCAACAAGAATCGATCCTAAGAGTAAGACAAAAAAAATGTATAAATAAAACTTTCCCCCCCAAAAAAATCCACAATCCACCCCTCCAAAGAAAACCTGGACCCAGGGCTTCTCAGAAATTCCACCAGATCCACGATTGAATCCATGGCCGAAGCTTTGCAGTTCAGTTTAGCCTGCACTCGGCAGGCCGCATAGAAAACTCTCCTGGAGCCACAGAACGCCCAAATGATCTGCCATCAGTCCAGTGTAGGGAATATGTTCGAGATGCCCTAGCCCGTAGCTGATTTCGGAATAACATTATGCTGGAGGGGTCTCGCCAACCCACGTGGATCCATCTGACAAGCCATCCATCCACAGTCCCTCAGTCGCAGCCAAAACTACTCTTCCCCATACGCTTGTACTATCTATAGTATGACAGCACAAGCAGTTAGCTACCAACAACTGGCAGACATGTTTACATTTGGTTAGTTTGTGTTATTGAGATGGAAAACGTGAGCTAAATACGGTAGCTCTATAGTTACTCTTAGAAGAAAAAGTTTCCAAAAGAGTTCTTCAGCTGTCCCCATAGGAGAACCCTTTTTGGTTCCAGGTTTCCATGTACATGGAACCAAAAGTGTTCTACCTGCAACCAAAAAGGGTTTTTCATAGGGTTCTCCTATGGGGACAGCCGAAGAACCCTTTAAAAGGTCCTTGACCTTTAGGTCTTTCCCTTACCCTGTTCACTTCCATGCTCACTGAAACCTATAAAAATGCTTGTTCTCTGTTGATGCTGCTGGCTGTTTGAGATGTTTTAGAATAGGGGTGTGCCGATCTCATTGTATTCATAATCGCATCCGTTTTATCACACTTCATAGTCATAATCGGATTTAGTCGTGATCAGACAACCCAGGAATGTGCTGTAAATGCCTATACCACAAGTGCGCATTCACTCAGAGTGCATCTCAGAGTGCATTATGTTCCTTTTAAATGACCCCGACCGATGAAAATGCACATGATACTTACTTAGTTCTATTCAATTATTAATGAAATAGGCTAATAAATAGTACTACTACTGCCTGCATTTATTCCAGGCACAGATTTAGATGAATGTCGGCTATATATTGTTGTACTTTTGAGAGGAGCAAAACTTTTCTCTTCCGCAACTTATGCCAGCCAACATTATACAATACATTTTAAAAAGTATCTACATTTGTCATTTTATTTTCTAATGATCTGTCGCTCGGTAAACATGCCTGGGTGAGAATAAATAATAATAGCAAGCAAGCTTGGGCTTGGATCATGACGTAATGACAGACGTCGTCAGCAATGAAATAATTATACGGACAGACAACATAGGCCTACTAAACAACGACAAGTAGACAGACAAAAACAATCATATGGTGTCAGCAAAGTCAACAGGAAATAACTAGATTGAACAACGATGACTAGCTACAGATTCTGATTCATACATGATGTTTGAAGATCATGGCTTGTGGCTTGTTCTAATCCAATCGTTGCAGCAGGCTCAACTGATACTCCATCTGATTCTTTACAGACAATATACAGTGCCTTGCGAAAGTATTCGGCCCCCTTGAACTTTGCGACCTTTTGCCACATTTCAGGCTTCAAACATAAAGATATAAAACTGTATTTTTTTGTGAAGAATCAACAACAAGTGGGACACAATCATGAAGTGGAACGACATTTATTGGATATTTCAAACTTTTTTAACAAATCAAAAACTGAAAAATTGGGCGTGCAAAATTATTCAGCCCCTTTACTTTCAGTGCAGCAAACTCTCTCCAGAAGTTCAGTGAGGATCTCTGAATGATCTAATGTTGAGCTAAATGACTAATGATGATAAATACAATCCACCTGTGTGTAATCAAGTCTCCGTATAAATGCACCTGCACTGTGATAGTCTCAGAGGTCCGTTAAAAGCGCAGAGAGCATCATGAAGAACAAGGAACACACCAGGCAGGTCCGAGATACTGTTGTGAAGAAGTTTAAAGCCGGATTTGGATACAAAAAGATTTCCCAAGCTTTAAACATCCCAAGGAGCACTGTGCAAGCGATAATATTGAAATGGAAGGAGTATCAGACCACTGCAAATCTACCAAGACCTGGCCGTCCCTCTAAACTTTCAGCTCATACAATACAGTTTTATATCTTTATGTTTGAAGCCTGAAATGTGGCAAAAGGTCACAAAGTTCAAGGGGGCCGAATACTTTCGCAAGGCACTGTAACTAGCCAATAGTTGTTTAAAGCACACAGCGCTTAACACTGTTTGAGTGAAAGAGTGTGCTGGCAGCTGAATTATTATATTTTTTCTTTCACGGATAATTACAAAAAATACTTGTCATAATCGTATTCTGAAAATGTTCCATATCTGTTACGATACTCGTTTTGCCCAAGTACTCGGCACACCCCTACTTTAGAAGTCACGTTGATGGTAGGGACAGCATCCACTTTGAGAAGAAACTTATTTCTGAAGCCCTCCTTCCATTATTGATATCCGTGAGAATAGATGCCCAATTCGACCACCTCATTCTCACAAATGTATTGAATTAAGAGGAATGTAGTTTTTCATTTCACTGTGTGACGCTGACCGCGGGGGGCTTTGGGATTGTTTCCAAAGTTAGAGCTGATTTTGAGAACCTTAAACTCACCTTTTAAAACAACATTACAATAGTATAACAATTGATTTAAGTTTGCAATTTGGGAATGTTTTCTTTGTGTTCTCTTAGTAATTATTATATGCATTTCTGGCATTGGGAAATAGGTGCTACACTCTCTTTAAAGGCTCGTTGGAGGGAAAAAAAATGGTGAAAATATTTGTAGTATCTTAATAAAATTTTCCACCACCATGCTAGGGTGGCTAATGCTACTTGCTGGTGTTGCGGTCTGCGTTCAACCAGGGATAAACAGACTCGCGATGTGCAACATCTGGAAGTTGTCAGAAAATTTGAAAATGGTGGTGGAAAATTGTATTTTTGTTAAGATATTTCTACTGATGAGCCATTAAATCAAGGTAAATCAGGTTAAGGAGGAAACCGATGTCTTTGCAGTTGAATGGAGGATGCTTTATGTACCAGCCGGTCCACGAGGGAAAGCAGTGTGTTGCTGGCTGAGTACATTAAAGTCGTACGTAAGATGATAAACGATGTAAAAGGAATAATATTGCCATCTTGTGGCCGGTTAGGCTACATTAGTGAATAATGGGGAAATGCTTTGCCTGACGACTCAAATGGAATTATTCCACTGCTCTATCGTTCGCTACATACAGTACATCAATCTGAAACTGCCATCAATGAAGTTGTTTGTGGTGACGTCAAAATGAGGGGTGTTGTAAAAAATAAAATGAATCAAAGACAATGACAAATTTCCTAAACGCCTCATTACTTATGCTTGTTCTTGCCCGACTAGTCAGGCGCTCTGGAAATCATCGGAGAGGTCGTCAGAAGCAGACTCATTGTGGAAAAGAAACTAACATCTGTGGGCATGGCGTAGTGTTTGGCCGGAGCAAGGAGTTTGAGTAGCCAGGCAAGGAAATTCTAGCTAGCTTTACCACCCTGTGTTTATATGGTTTACTCACTAAAAAAGTTATGGCTATGAGTCTGAAATGGGAATTTGAATCTTTGTTAAATATATTCAAGAATAGTCAATAGTAGGATTCATTTTCTATCAAATGTTCACATTTCCTTTAACATTCTGTGTTGTCTCACTTATCAAAAATAATACGGACACATGTTTATAAATTATTTATAAATGCTTTATGAATGGGAAAATACAAATGACAGTACAATGACTGCATAGAAGCACCTCACAACTAAGCACTTCAGACCTTAAATGTTGGTGTTATAGATCAGTGGCAAACTACAGTTAATTACCTTGAAGTGCTTCGTTATAAATGCTTCATGGGAATGGGAAAATAGATTTAACTTTACTTTGACTGCATAGAATTCCTACATAGACCCTTCATGTGCGCATTATAGACTAGTATGACCAACTTAGGCCTAATTGTGATGTGGAGGGGTGTTAATGAGTTACGAAAGCGTTATGATATGACCCTCAACTACACTATTTGATCCATACAATTTACCCTGAGGATTCAACCCTGTGGGGATCCTCATGCCCCATTGACCTCTGAGAAGAAGTAGTTATGGGCCTATACCGGCCTATATATCAGCATAATTTTCTAAATGTGTTTGGGCCTTTTGGAATATTCACAAACACTTTTGAGAACATCCATAATGATAACACTACATTGTCATTGTAATATGAACTATTGCATGACATGAATGTATTATAGATATGCTATTGATATACACTTACATTTAAAAATGTTGTTGGGACCTGTTATATCACATTCATTAAATGCTTATAGATGTGTAATAAATGCGTTATGATATGTAGTCAAAGTAAATCTTTACCCTTGTGGTATGGAAGAAGAATAATTCATGATCTGCTTCATGGAGACTTAGCATAAGTGTTGGGCAGTGGTGGGAGTGGAGGGACAGTTAGGGCTGGCGCTGGTGCACACTGCTGCTATGCCCTGAACACAATGCCTAACTTCATTTGCTGCGGTTATAGAAATTCATCCATATAATTGGATGATTTGAAATAGAATGAGCCACACAGTATAGATCCTCATGAATAACACATATTTGAATGCCTCACTGAGACCGTTATTACACCGAGGTGTGAAACACTGATCAGAAGATTATACATTTGTATTGTTTCATGAATTAACTGTTATACCGCAAATACCCTACTGTCAATTATGTCATATTAACCATTGTACTTGTATTCGTATGACCATGCAGACATTATTTACACAAACGTATGCAATTCATTCAAAAAGATGCCTGTGATATTTACAGGGCTACTACTTTCACACCAACAACCCGTACAAAGAGTGGCCCAATGCTTTCGAGGAAGGGCAGCAGAAGGCCAGAGATGGTGACCTGAACAATGCTGTCCTACTACTGGAGGCGGCCATTTTGCAGGACCCATCGGACTCGGAGGTAAAAGATTGTTGAGTTCAGTGGTGTAGTGAAGGGTATACACAAGTATATGCCGTATACCCACATATTTTTCAGTGGGCATTGCGTATATTTATTTCTTAATCCCCACGATGCTTATTAAAGTAGTGTAATGGAGGTATACGTCGTATAAATTAATAAGTCTGATGGAACAGATTAGAATGTTTAGCTTAAAATGTTGATAAACTATTATTTATTCACATTGTAGGAGCAGCTACAGTGCCTTGCGAAAGTATTCGGCCCCCTTGAACTTTGCGACCTTTTGCCACATTTCAGGCTTCAAACATAAAGATATAAAACTGTATTTTTTTGTGAAGAATCAACAACAAGTGGGACACAATCATGAAGTGGAACGACATTTATTGGATATTTCAAACTTTTTTAACAAATCAAAAACTGAAAAATTGGGCGTGCTAAATTATTCAGCCCCCTTAAGTTAATACTTTGTAGCGCCACCTTTTGCTGCGATTACAGCTGTAAGTCGCTTGGGGTATGTCTCTATCAGTTTTGCACATCGAGAGACTGACATTTTTTCCCATTCCTCCTTGCAAAACAGCTCGAACTCAGTGAGGTTGGATGGAGAGCATTTGTGAACAGCAGTTTTCAGTTCTTTCCACAGATTCTCGATTGGATTCAGGTCTGGACTTTGACTTGGCCATTCTAACACCTGGATATGTTTATTTTTGAACCATTCCATTGTAGATTTTGCTTTATATTTTGGATCATTGTCTTGTTGGAAGACAAATCTCCGTCCCAGTCTCAGGTCTTTTGCAGACTGCATCAGTTTTTCTTCCAGAATGGTCCTGTATTTGGCTCCATCCATCTTCCCATCAATTTTAACCATCTTCCCTGTCCCTGCTGAATAAAAGCAGGCCCAAACCATGATGCTGCCACCACCATGTTTGACAGTGGGGATGGTGTGTTCAGGGTGATGAGCTGTGTTGCTTTTACGCCAAACATAACGTTTTGTATTGTTGCCAAAAAGTTCAATTTTGGTTTCATCTGACCAGAGTACCTTCTTCCACATGTTTGGTGTGTCTCCCAGGTGGCTTGTGGCAAACTTTAAACAACACTTTTTATGGATATCTTTAAGAAATGGCTTTCTTCTTGCCACTCTTCCATAAAGGCCAGATTTGTGCAATATACGACTGATTGTTGTCCTATGGACAGAGTCTCCCACCTCAGCTGTAGATCTTTGCAGTTCATCCAGAGTGATCATGGGCCTCTTGGCTGCATCTCTGATCAGTCTTCTCCTTGTATGAGCTGAAAGTTTAGAGGGACGGCCAGGTCTTGGTAGATTTGCAGTGGTCTGATACTCCTTCCATTTCAATATTATCGCTTGCACAGTGCTCCTTGGGATGTTTAAAGCTTGGGAAATCTTTTTGTATCCAAATCCAGCTTTAAACTTCTTCACAACAGTATCTCGGACCTGCCTGGTGTGTTCCTTGTTCTTCATGATGCTCTCTGCGCTTTTAACGGACCTCTGAGACTATCACAGTGCAGGTGCATTTATACGGAGACTTGATTACGCACAGGTGGATTGTATTTATCATCATTAGTCATTTAGGTCAACATTGGATCATTCAGAGATGCTAACTGAACTTCTGGAGAGAGTTTGCTGCACTGAAAGTAAAGGTGCTGAATAATTTTGCACGCCCCATTTTTTAGTTTTTGATTTGTTAAAAAGGTTTGAAATATCCAATAAATGTCGTTCCACTTCATGATTGTGTCCCACTTGTTGTTGATTCTTCACAAAAAAATACAGTTTTATATCTTTATGTTTGAAGCCTGAAATGTGGCAAAAGGTCGCAAAGTTCAAGGGGGCCGAATACTTTCGCAAGGCACTGTATGTACACACAGAGGTAGGCTTACACGCAAATGTTCCAAAATGCAATTTGTGGAAAACATTGTTCTAAAATGTGCACTGCACATACAAGCGGTTTCATGGACAGAGATGGAAATATCCGTTAGAAAGGGGAGATTTTAAGATGCACGAACTATCACAGGTTGCTAATAGTGCTCAGCGATTAACCAACATTTTGTTTGTGCACATTGCACAGTTTCTGTAGAGATACATCCGATCAAGCCAGAACTATGCGAAGTAGTAGTAGGGAGTTGTAGTTTCCAACAGGCCAATATTCTATATGGTTTAGTGCAGAAAACTTGGTAAAGCCTGCTATGAAAAAAAGACAGAAGAATGCTTTGCGAGGTATCTCTAACTGAAAATACATGCTCTAAGTGATTTGATAGTTGCAGTTCAGCAGTCAGGTAACAGCTCTATGGAGATGAGATGATGACTTGGAAGTCATCAAATAAAACAAATGTAATATACACAACTGAAATATTTTATGGAAGTAAAGTAATGTGAATAAATTATTGATAAGTGATAATCAGTAATGTGCAGTCACTACCATCATGGGACTTTTATTAATTGTATTATTTTGTATTCTTACTGCATTCAACCCACAAAATGCATCGTGCATTTAATGTTTAAAAACTGATATGGAAAACTGATCTTTTTTTTATAAGCCAACCGAATCCGAACCAACCTCAAAGCAATAATCGCTCATCACTCATTTCTAATATGAATAGGACAATGCCTTTGGCTGATAGACAATGAAAGAAAACCAATAGAACAGGAGAACACATAGGGGAAGACTATAAAATAATTGCCTACACGTTTCTATGGTGGAATTTTGGCTATAGGTATTTTGAAGCAAGGTAAGACATGCCTCATAATATGAAGTAAAACGTCCAGGTTTCAAACAATTAAGAAACAGGAAAAACGTAGCGATGTTACCGTCTTCTGGTAGATGGAAAGGCTTTCTCAGAAACCTTCTCAATTGAATGTTCGCTCCACAAAAGCCGCGGCCCTTGCAGAGCAAGGGGAACCACTACTTCAAGGTCTCAGAGCAAGTGACGTCACCGATTGAAACGCTATTTAGCGCGCACCGCTAACTAAGCTAGCCGTTTCACATCCGTTACACCTACCTGGCATAATGATATCATGATTATTTGCGTCAATCCGGTGGCCATTTCTTTTGCAATTTCCATTTTATGTGCTAAAGAAACACTACTAACCAAACAACATTTCTAGGTGCCTGCGCAGTTGAACTAAAGGGTAACTACAATAAATAAATGTCATGCATTTTTTCCCAGACCTCAAACGTGGTCTCCTGATGTGGTTAAAGCATTGTTATGGACTTAGAATGGACTTAGAACATCCACATTTGTTTTTGTTTTTTTATTTAAAAAGTTTGCCTTTTTGGGGAAAATCAGAAACCTGTGAAATTCAGGTTCAGTTAACAGCCTCATTTATTTGTTTTAATTGTAGGTAACATTGTGTGAAGTATTGAGTTTACTTTATTGAATCAATTCGAGAAATGTATCTTGTGTGTTCTTTTGTCTTATTTTTTTTGTATTTGTTGAGTTTTAGCCCTCGTTCAAAGACCACTCTATCGCCGCAAAAAAATCTATTTCTCTTTGGAAGAGCGGGGATAGAGAGCTGTCTGAAACCATTAAGTGAGCCTCTTTCAAATTCTTTCAATAGTTCGGCAGCTTCTCTTTTGGCCCAGTGCGGTAAGCCTTTGTTTCATGCAGCACATCAGAGCAGTTCTTCCACTTTCAGGAGATATGGTAATACATATTAATATGTGTTAATTGCATGCAAATAATAGTTGCTTCACTACCACACCCACAACAGAAGCACAATCATTGTCTCGGATTTCCAGGTGGAGGACTTCTGTAAGAGGTTGCTGTTATGTCGCCCCAAAACCAACGAGGAAGTCTGCTGCAGTGTTGAGAGCAGTTGTATGAAACCAATCGGTACATCAAGCAAAGCTTTAAACCTTGCCAGGCCGCCCTTAATTTCTATTCAGTTCCACTCGCCATAAAATCGATGTTTGAACTGTGCATAAGATTTCCTTTAGTGAAGTACTGGTTAGCTCGGGAGTACTGATGTAGTATTGTTTGACTTTGTTTGATGTGTTAGTTTGGTTGAAACCCTCTCTGCGTCTTTAGGCTTGGCAGGTTCTGGGCACCACACAGGCTGAGAATGAGAATGAGCAGGCAGCCATCGTGTCACTCCAGAGGTAAAAAAATGAGTTGTTTCTACTTACAATGCCTTCAGACCCCTTGACCTTTTCCACATTTTGTTAGCCTTATTCTGAAATTGATTAAATAAATAAAAATCCTCAGCAATCTACACACAATACCCCATAATGACAAAGCAAAGCAGGTTTTTAGACATTTTTGCAATTGTATTAAAAATAAAAAACACACTTTTTACATTATTATTATTCTTTTTTTGCATCCTCTTTCCATTGATCATCCTTGAGATGTTTCTACAACTTGGAGTCCATCTGTGGTACATTCAGTTGATTGGACATGATTTGGAAAGGCACACCTGTCTATATAAGGTCCCACAGTTGACAGTGCATGTCAGAGCAAAAATCAAGCCATGAGGTTGAAGGAATTGTCCGTAGAGCTCCAAGACAGGATTTTGTCGAGGCACAGATCTGGGGAAGTGTACCAAAAAATGTCTGCAGCATTGAAGGTTCTTAAGAGCAAATTTGCCTCCATCATTCTTAAATGAAAGAAATTTGGAACCACCAAGACTCTTCCTAGAGCTGGCTGCATGGCCAAACTGAGCTTTCGGGGGAGAAGGGCCTTGGTCAGGGGGGTGACCAAGAACCCTATGGTCACTCTGACGGAGTGCTAGAGTTCCTCTGTGGAGATGGGAGAACCTTCCAGAAGGACAACCATCTCTGCCACACTCCACCAATCAGGCCTTTGTTAGAGTGGCCAGACGGAAGACACTCCTCAGTAAAAGGCACATGACAGCCTGCTTGGAGTTTGCCAAAAGGCACCTAAAGACTCTCAGACCATGAGAAACAAATTTCTCTGGTCTGATGAAACCAAGATTGAACTCTTTGGCCTGAATGTCAAGCATCACATCTGGAAGAAACCTGTCACCATCCCTACGGTAAAGCATTGAGGTGTCAGCATCATGCTGTGGGCGATGTTTTTCAGCTGCAGGGACTGGGAGACTAGACAGGATCGTGGCAAAGAGTAACGGATCAACGTACAGATCCTTGATGAAAACCTGCTCCAGAGGGCTCAGGACCTCAGACTAGGGCGAAGGTTTACCTTCCAACAGGACAATGACCCTAAGCACACAGCCAAGACAACGCAGGAGTGGCTTCGGAACAAGTCTCTGAATGTCCTTGAGTGGCCCAGACAGAGCCCGGACTTGAACCCGATCAAACATCTCTGGAGAGACCCGAAAATAGCTGTGCACCAATGCTCCACATTCAACCTGACAGAGCTTGATAGGAGCTGCAGAGAGTAATGGGAGAAACCCCCCAAATACATGTGTTCCAAGCTTGCAGCGTCATACCCAAGAAGACTCGAGGCTGTAATCGCTGCCAAAGTTGCTTCAGTAAAGTACTGAGTAAAGGTTCTGAAAAGATATGTAAATGTTCTAAAATAAAAAAATAAATGTTGTTTTTTGCTTCATCATTATGGGGTATTTTGTGTAGCTTGATTTAATACAATTGAATACATTTTAGAATAAGGCAGTAACGTAACAAAATGTGAAAAACTTAAAAGGGTCTGAGTACTTAACGAAAAGCACTGTATATACATGTATACAGTGTCACAGGTGGGATTGAACCCTGGTCTCCAGTTCTGATTTAAGTCGTAAGAGTCTAATTCACATTCATTACAACAGCACAACTATGTTGTTTAACTTGATAGGGTTAACAGCAAACATAGTAATTTAAAAGGAAATTCCTAATCCATTAACTTTTTTCAATCCTCAAATAACCAAATTCAATGGGTGTTACGTGCATCAGCAAAAATTGAGTCTCTCGCCAAGAAAAAATTTGATTATTAAAACATTTCAAAACATTTCCAAGGAAGATGCATTCTCCCCATCCTCTCCCCATCCTACCTGGAACGACCTCACCTGGCGTGCACACAAAAAAAGACAGAACCAGCACATCCTTGCACAGAAATCACAGCAGTCCCTGTCTGCAGGTGTCTAGACCTCCACCACAACAACTTGCCGGCCCTCATGGCCCTGGCGGTGAGTTTGACCAACACAGGCATGCAACAGGACGCTTGCAAGGCCCTGCACCGATGGATCTGCCACAACCCCCGTTATAAACACCTACTGCCAGGGAGCCGGAGCCCACTGCTGCAGGGGTCCCCCACCACACCGCGTAGGGGTCGTCCCCATACGCCAACCTCTTGGTACGCCCACCTCTTGGTTACAATGCATATTCAGTGGTTCCTCCTTTAAAAGTTGCAAGCTTACGCCGCAGGATTTAGAGGTAATTTGTTGTTTAGTACAGTACCCTGCGTCACCACTTCATTGCTCCAGACTAGTGCAGGGGGGAGTTAGAGCACTGATTATGCTTTTGGGTCCTACTGTGGCTCTAACTGACTGGGCGACACAAACCTAAATGGAAAATTGTGCGCGACTTCAGTATTACTGATTAAAACTGTTGTTACACTAAGGTTTTTATTATTTTATTTTGTTTGGATTATTACTGTAGTATTGTAGGCCACTCCCGACTGGTCACATTGTACAGCGCCTGAGTGGAGCATTGGTCTAAGACACTGCATATCAGTGCAAGCTGTGTTGCTACACATGCTGGTTCAATAACTGTGCCGGCCTCAACTGGGAGACCCATGAGATGACTGTAGGTTTTTGGTTTTTCTCTGTCTAAAAACAGAAATAAATTATTCCAAATAACAAACTGGCTTTATTTACAAATTAGTAACAATGTCTCATCCCATGTTCAAGAATGACCTTTTTTTCACTAATTTTACGTTATTTGAAAACCAAATCTCCAAAATATTTAAAGGGACACTGCACTAATAATGGTGCTGACTAGGGAAACGTTCCCGCTGTTCTTAGAGCCAGTCTGCACGTTCAAACTAAAACAATGCAACTAATAATGGCATCTTCATGCTTTCATTAATAAAATAATGATAAAATACTCTTTCAAAATGCTGACGTTTATTTAGTTATGGATCCATAACGAATTACTATGGGAATAAAATCACTAAATTACAGAAATATTATTATTATACCTTTATTTCAACAAGGAACACAGACTGAGCTGGGCCCTGCGTATACATGTTTACACATACAGTTTAGGTACAGTGATTAAAGAATTACACAAGACAAACAAAAAAAATCACAAATAACATTTTAAAAAATACAACAGCAGATGGTTACATTTACACATACACTACCGTTCAAAAGTTTTGGGTCAATTAGAAATGTCTTTGTTTTCCATGAAAACAAGAAATTAGTGACAAAATGAATAGGATACTGTACAGCGTTTGTACAGCGTTTAATTACGTACCATATGGTCAAGCTGCTCCCACAAAAGCTCAATAGGGTTGAGATGCGGTGACTGTGCTGGCCACTCCATTATAGAAAGAATGCCAGCTGACTGCGTCTTCCCTAAATAGTTAGTGCATAGTTTGGAGCTGTGCTTTGGGTCATTGTCCTGTTGTAGGAGGAAATTGGCTCCAATTAAGTGCGATCCACAGGGTATGGCATGGCGTTGCAAAATGGAGTGATATCCTTCCTTCTTCAAGATCCCTTTTACCCTTTACAATTCTCCCAGTTTACCACCACCAAAGCACCCCCAGACCATCACATTGCCTTCACCATGCTTGACAGATGGCGTCAAGCACTCCACCAGGATATTTTCATTTTTTCTTTGTCTCACAAATGTTCTTCTTTGTGATCCGAACACGTCAAACTTAGAGTCGTCTGTTCATAACACTTTTTTCCAATCTTCCCGTCCAGTGTTTTATTTTTATTGGCTAGTCTGAGATATGTCTTTTTCTTTGCAACTCTGCCTAGAAAGGTCAGCATCCCGGAGTCACCTCTTCACTGTTGACATTGAGACTAGTGTTTTGCGGGTACTATTTAATGAAGCTGCCAGTTGAAGACTTGTGAGGCATCTGTTTCTGAAACTGGACACTATTGCATATGTCCTATTGCTCAGTTGTGCGCCGGGGCCTCCCACTCCTCTTTCTATTCTGGTTAAAGCCAGTTTTCGCTGTTCTGTGAAGGGAGTAGTACACAGCGTTGTATGAGATCTTCAGTTTCTTGGCAATTTCTCTCATGGAATAGCCTTCATTTCTCAGAACAAGAATAGACAGTTTCAGAAGGAAGGTATTTGTTTCTGGCCATTTTGAGCTTGTAATCAAACCGACAAATGCTGATGCTCCAGATACTTAGCTCGTCTAAAGAAGGACAGTTTTATTGCTTCTTTAAACAGCACAAACGTTTTCAGCTGTGCTAACATAATTGCAAAAGTGTTTTCTAATGATTCAAATAGCCATTTAAAATGATACACTTGGATTAGCTAACACAACGTGCCATTGGAACACAGGAGTGATGGTTGCTGATAATGGGCCTCTGTACACCTATGTAGATATTCCATTACAAATCAGCTGTTTCCAGCTACAGTAGTCATTTACAACATGAACAATGTCTAAACTGTATTTCTGATCAATTTGTTATTTTAATGGACAAAAACAAGGTCATTTCTAAGTGACCCCAAACTTTTGAACGTTAGTGTTAGGTTATTCCCCTAATAGCACAATAGCTTGCATTACCCAAAGCAGTTACAAGCAATACAAAAAATCCTCCAATAAATGTTTAAAATGTGCAACAGGGGGACAAGTCTCAAGTTTAGTCTGCAGGCTATTCCATAAGCAAGGAGCGTAACAGGAAAAGGCAGCCATACCCAACTCTGTAGAGATCTCAGGGGCCTTAAGTGTAATCCATGCTTGAGACCTGGTTTTATGAATTATAATTCCAATGATGATAAATAAGAAGGTAGTTTATTCAGAAGTTCTTTATAGACATACATGGGATCATGTTGTTCTTGTCTCATGGACAGTGAAGTCCAACCCACATTTTTATCTAAAACACAGTGGTGAGTTCTGTAACTAGCACCTGTAATAAGCCTAAGTGCACAACGATAAGTAGCATCCAGTGGTTTAAGTGTGGATGCCGTAGCATGCATGTAAATAATATCCCCATGATCTATAACAGACATAAAAGTAGCTTGCACAATTTGTCATGTCCTGTTTCTATAGAGGAAGCCTAGCTTTTTGCAATGTTCGTTAACATGCATTTTAAAAGACAGTTTATCATCCAGCCATATCCCTAAGTATTTATATGCAGAGACCCGATTCATTTCAGAGCCATCTAAGCTCGTAAGTGCAAGTCTATTTTCAACTTTCTGGACCTATTAAAAATCATAAATGTGTTTTCTTAGCATTTAAAACAAGTTTAAACTGTAAAAAAGACCCTTGTAATATCTTAAAATTGGTCTCCAACTGTGATAATGCTTGGTCAGCCATTGAAGCAATAGAGTACATGACAGTGTCATCAGCATATAGATGAATTTGGCACTATTACCTGATCATCGATATTGTTTATGCAGAGAGTGAACAATAATGGACCAAGTATTGAACCTTGTGGCACCCCTAACCAAATCCAATGGCTCCGACTGGATGGCGTCAACTCTAACAGCCTGACTTCTATCCTTTAGATAGTCATGAAACCAACGACAGGCATCCGATTCCAGTCCTATTGACGACAGCTTACCCAAAAGTATCGCATGACCTACAGTGTCAAAAGCTTTAGACAAATCTATGAACACTGTACTTTCTATTATCTAGGGCATTAGCAATATAATTTACAACATGCACAGTGGCCGAAGTGGTACTGTGTTTAGGTCTGAAGCCAGATTGATTGCTAGAAAGAGTATTGATAACAGTTCAAAATGGTTGTAGTTGCCTATTCACCAATTAAATTTTGCCAAACAGGAGAGCTTAGAGATGGGCCGATAATTATCCAATTCACTACCATCACCTCCCTTGAGGAGTGGTATAACAAAAGCTGTTATCCAAGCTTCAGGAATCTTTCCTACAACTAATGTTTGATTTGAAGATGTGCGTCACTGCACTAGCAATGATAGGTGCTGCACACTTGTGTAAATATGGATCCAGATGATCAGCGCCTAACGATTTCTTTGAATCTATAGCAGATAAGACCTCATCTTCTGTGACTTTTTGAAAATTAAAAACCGGCTTACTGTTTTCCACATCAGCTGGGGGCCGAGGGGCTGAAACAATAGACCGGTCAGGATCATATTGGCCATTTTTTTCTTTCAAAAAGAAAACCAGCAGAAATAAAGTGCTTATTAAAAACATCACAAATTTCAGTTTGGTCACTGACGATCCCAGATTCTAATGTAATTTGCTTTGGCAGGGACGTCAAGGAGTTTCCTCCTTTAAGTGAGTTAACGGATTTCCATAAGTTAGAGGGATCACCAGCAGACTCTGTCATAGCACTAGATTTGGCCTTTTTTATTCCTCGGGTCCATTTATTTCTCAATTGCCAAAAAATCAGCTGTTTCACCAGTATTCCTCGCCAAGAGCCATGCTTGATTCTTTTGCAGGAAAAGGATTTTCAAATCAGAGGAGATTTTTTTTTAACCCTAAATCGCTTTAACGGGGTGTGTTTATCAGCAATGGAGGTAAAAATGTATGAAAAGAAAGAACTCTAAAACTGGGTCCTCCAATCCTCTATATGTAATTATTGGCGGAGATTCATGTCATATTTTCCGATATACTGTAGGTGACATGAGTCTCACTAGTGTTGAGTAATGTGCTGTTAAAAGTGGTGTAGGTCCTATTTATTTAAAGAGCATATTGACGTTAAAGCAATAAGCCTACAACTATTGTAGCACTGTTTCGCGCTGCTCTGAGACAAACATGGGGACTGGTCTTGATCAATCAATGAGATTTTTATTTTCAGTTCATCTCGGTTTGGGTGTTGGTTAGACTAGAATAAAAAAAATGAGGGTGCAGAAATGTTATGCTCTTAGTGTAACCTTTATTTAACTAGGCAAGGCGTTTAAGAACAAATTCTTATTTACAAGGATAGCCTACTCCTTCCTCCCTGTCGGGGAATTGAACCCCGGTCTTCTGCGTGCCCTGCCCGCAGGACATGGGGATTCTTTAGCTAAATAGCCCAATACTGTACTGGCAACCATCACGTTATACAGCGCTATCTTTTCCGTTCCATACTAACAGAAACCCAGAGGGTACCAAGTACCAATCAAAAGTTTGGTTACACCTACTTATTCCAGGATTTTTCTTTATTTTTACTATTTTCTACATTGTAGAATAATAGTGAAGACATCACAACTATGAAATAACACATATGGAATCAGTTAAGAACAAATTCTTATTTACAAGGACAACCTACTCCTCCTCCCCGTCGGGGAATTGAAACCCGGTCTCCCGCGTGCCAGCATTCTCTTGTACAGCCATTGTTGAAGGTACTTGAGGTCACTAAGAAAGTCTGGACATGGCTTGCTCTCCCTTATGTAAGGAATTAGGCACCTTCCCATGTTTTCTACAGTATGTATTGTAGGCTGTTTACTTGTCGGACTGCACAGTAGCCTAATAAACAAATGCAGGTGACTTATATCTTCTAAATGCTTTATTATCCAAATGTAAAAGCATATACTGTACAGTACTGTATTTCATCATCAGCATCTTTATACTTTTGTTAATGAAATAATGATAAAAAATACTCTTTCAAAATGCAGATGTTGATTTAGTTACAGATCCATAACAAATTATTGTCAGAATAAATAGCACTGAATTACAGAAATATTGGAACAAAGTTGTATAATGAAGGCAAACAAATTGTTGCTTACTGGAAAATACTCTTTCAAACACACATGGTCATGTTGTACAGCGTCATTATGGCTATTAGCAGGGCTATATTTTGGCTTTCATAAATATTATTTTGGCCTTTATTCAGATTACAATCGCTCACTGTCATTATACAGTTGAAGTCGTAAGTTTACAAACACTTAGGTTGGAGTCAATTAAACTTGTTTTTCAACCACTCCACAAATGTATTGTTAACAAACCATAGCTTTGGTAAGTCTGATATGACATCTACTTTGTGCATGACACAAGTAATTTTTCCAACAGTTGTTTACAGACAGATTATTTAACTTATAATTCACTATATCACAATTACAGTGGGTCAGAAGTTTACATACACTAAGTTGACTGTGCCTTTAAATGGCTTTTAACCTCTTGAATCTAGGGGGCACTATTTTCATTTTTGGAAAAATAACGTCCCCAAAGTAAACGGCTATTTTGTCAGGACAAGATGCTAGAATATGCATATAATTGACAGCTTAGGATAGAAACCACTCTAAAGTTTCCAAAACTGTAAAAATATTGTCTGCGAGTATAACAGAACTGATATTGCAGGCGAAAGCCTGAGAAAAGTCCAATCAGGAAGGGACTCTTATTTAGAAAGCTCTGCGTTCCTATGCGTCCCTATTGAGCAGTGAATGAAAGGCTGTGCCTTTAAATTCCAGAAAATTATGTCATGGCTTTAGAAGCTTCTGATAGGCTAATTGACATCATTTGAATCAATTGGAGGTGTACCTGTAGATGTATTTCAAGGCCTACCTTCAAACTCAGTGCCTATTTGCTTGACATCATGGGAAAATCAAAAGAAATCAGCCAAAGACCTCAGGAAAAAAAATGGTTCATCCTTGGAAGCAATTTCCAAACGCCTGAAGGTACCACGTTCATCTGTACAAACAATAGTATGCAAGTATAAATACCATGGGACCACGCAGCCGTCATACCGCTCAGGAAGGAGACGCGTTCTGTCTCCTAGAGATGAACCTACTTTGGTGCGAAAATTGCAAATCAATCCCAGAACAACAGCAAAGGACCTTGTGAAGATGCTGGAGGAAACAGGTACAAAGTATCTGTATCCACGGTAAAATGAGTCCTATATCGACATAACCTGAAAAGCCGCTCAGCAAGGAAGAAGCCACTGCTCCAAAACCAACAAATGGACAATGACCCCAAGCATACTTCCAAAGTTGTGGCAAAATGGCTTAAGGACAACAAAGTCAAGGTATTGGAGTGGCCATCTCAAAGCCCTGACCTCAATCCCATAGAACATTTTTAGATAGAACTGAAAAAGTGTGTGCGAGCAAGGAGGCCTACAAACGTGACTCAGTTACACCAGCTCTGTCAGGAGGAATGGGACAACATTCACCCAACTTATTGTGGGAAGCTTGTGGAAGGCTACCCGAAACGTTTGACCCAAGTTAAACAATTTAAAGGCCATTCTTAAAATAAAGTGGTGATCCTAACTGACCTAAGACAGGGAATTTTTACTTGGATTAAATGTCAGGAATTGTGAAAAACTGAGTTTAATGTATTTGGCTAAGGTGTATGTAAACTTCCCACTTCAACTGTATATAACCTTCCCCCTTTAGACGTCTATTTAAGCACCGTTTCGCACTGTTCTGAGACAAGCATGGTGAAACGAAAATGTTCAATTATATTCCATGATATTAAGATAAATGTGTTAACTGAATATAAGCAAGTGATGTCTGCTAAATAATCAAGTTAGGTTTCTCCGGAAATAAATCATTTTAAATAAGAAACTGGCTTTATTTACAAATTAGTGATGTCTCACCATGTTCAAGAATTGCATTTTTCTCGCTCACTCTAGGTTAAATTAAAATGAAATCTCCAAAATATTGTTACTTTTTAAACAAAGTGATTATTATTTATTTATTTAGAATTATATTAAAGTCTCACAGATCCTAACAGAAAATGTAATTGTTGGCAGAGAGTCTCGTCATTGAAATAAATATATTTTAGATATGCTATAGGCCTACCATAGGTGAAATGAATATTTATTTCACTACAATTAGGGTGTGGAAATGTTATACCCCTTAGATAGTATTTTAGAATCCTCCTATGCTGTAGTCTACTCCCGACCGTCACGTTGTACAGCGCAATATTTTCCATTAAATTCTAACGGAAATCCTGGGGGTTTCGTTTTTCTTGGAATAAAAACACGATAATATCAAATTAATTAAGCCAAATTTCTTAAAATCAATCTCATGTACTCTGTTATTACAAAAAAGGTTTAACATTTTCTAGTAATGCCAATATGGGAGACTATCAAATGCTTCTCAAAGTTGCCCTCTGGTGGTCAAACTAGCACTAACTTGCATTAACGTAAAAAATGGCTGACAATTAAATAACGGGCCATAGAATGCTGTAGCAGCCCGCAAGATGTGCTGCAGTATGGCACAACTTTTAAAGGAGGAACCACTATAGCTCGCAGATATATTGCATTATTCATTGTTGTAAGCATATATGAGCCTTTATAATGTAAAGTGTCCATTTTAGGATAGCCTCAGTCTCAAGATGACTTCTTTCAATCTCAGGATATCTTAACAATGTCTTAACATATTAAGCCTATCCGGCAAAAAGATAATGTCATTAGTTTCTGATGGAGCTCATTTTAAAATTTCTGCATAATTTACTTAAACTTGTTGAATCCATGCACTTCGGTTACTGTCTTGAAGCACATCAAGTGCACAGTGTGTCAATTGTCACAGTGTGTGTGTGCTTGCAGCAGCCAGCTGGCGGAGGTCAAGGGATTGTATCAGGAGGCTGTCTTGCTGAATACAGATGGGGTGGACCCGGACCTCCAGACAGGCCTTGGGGTCCTGTTCAACCTCAGCTCCGAGTTTGACAAGGCTGTGGAGGCCTTCAAGTCAGCCCTGTCTGTCAGACCTGAGGTATCCATTAATATAGTACAGAAACACACACACTATGCACAAACCTATCACAAAAACACCTAAACCTACCACACGCACATGCACACACACACCCTTTCACCCCCACCTATTCTGGTTATGTTGTGTCTGTCAGGACTACCTGCTGTGGAACCGCCTGGGGGCCACACTGGCTAATGGGGACCATAGTGAGGAGGCAGTGGAGGCATACACCCGGGCCCTGGAGCTCCAGCCGGGCTTCATCAGGTCCCGCTACAACCTGGGCATCAGCTGCATCAACCTGGGAGCGCACAAGTAGGCGAGGGGTATGGGATGGGATGGGTTGGGTTGAGCTGAGTGAGAGGGCAGTCAGATAGGGAGAGAATAGAGTAACAGATGCATTAATAATTTTCTACTTTATAGCGCTCTTCATTACATTAAAGAATCTGAGCTTTAAAATGAGACATGCAATTTAGAAAAAACAATGTCACATCATCATGAGATGGACAGTCATTAGAAAGGTCATGGCTTGAGTGGTCATCTGAGGGAGGGGGCAAGAAAGCAGCACGGTCTTATCAATGTGTCTCGCATCTACTACCGAAATGGAGCACCCACTTGGATGATGCTACGGCAGTCACGTGGCGCCAGAAAGCACACCACATTTCATAATGTTACTTGTCCTCCCTACGATCCTCATCACTGGACACCTCTGCCGTCATGCTTTTCAGGCTTCTCTTCATCCTCAACCTCTGAACACTGGCTGGCATTTGAATCAAAACATTTGCCAGCTAGCCTGTTAACATTAGCTTGCTAGCCAAACAAACAAATGACTTGCCAGCTTCAGTCTTAATGCTGTGGTTGATTCTGATGATATTAGCTATACTAATTGTTCATTCTTAAAACAAAAAGATTGTATGGAAACAATCCAAATGAATTACAAAAATATTTACAAAAAAGTTACTCGGCTTATGTAGCGTGGTTCGTTCTGCGTTGTGTACTTTTAATTAGGACGCTGCCACAACTGGAGGTCTGCTAGTTGAATTGTTTTTATTTGCCCTGCACATGAGGAGACGACACACAATATTTTAGCCCTTGGCGCAGTCATAGTGCTCAGGCACCTTGCTATGCCGAAGGTCAGGCAAAAGAGAGCGTCAAAAGGAAATAACAGGTGCTGCGTGCACACATTCAGTGCACAAGAGCACACCATACCATACAAGTAAAATGATACAGAACATAATTCAGACAAAATAAAAGACATACCTGCACACGAAGAGACAACACACAACATGTTAGCCCTTGGCGCAGTCATAGCTCTCAGGCACCTGCGCAAGCACACGGACACTCACTCAAACACGATCCCAAGTACTCACAAGTTACAATAGATACCCTAGTTAGCGAGCTCGGTGAAACTTGTTTACATAAATCTTTATCTTGTCCACATTGTAACACACTTATGGTTGCATAACAGCACATTGTGTAACATTACCACGGTTTTATATTGAAATATCGCGGAGACAAGGACAACATACCTTGCTAGCCGAAGGTCAGGCAAAAGAGAACAATAAGGGGGTACGGATGTACGCGATGGACCAAACCAAAATAAACAAAACTTTTACAATCACATGTACAGTGGGGCAAAAAAGTATTTAGTCAGCCACCAATTGTGCAAGTTCTCCCACTTAAAAAGATGAGAGGCCTGTAATTTTCATCATAGGTACACTTCAACTATGACAGACAAAATGAGAAAAAAAATCCAGAAAATCACATTGTAGGATTTTTAATGAATTTATTTGCAAATTATGGTGGAAAATAAGTATTTGGTCACCTACAAACAAGCAAGATTTCTGGCTCTCACAGACCTGTAACTTCTTATTTAACTTCTTTGATATAGGGGGCGCTCTTTTAATTTTTGGATTAAAAAACGTTCCCGTTTTAAACAAGATATTTTGTCACGAAAAGATGCTCGACTATGCATATAATTGACAGCTTTGGAAAGAAAACACTCTGACGTTTCCAAATCTGCAAAGATATTATCTGTGCGTGCCTAAGAACTGATGCTACAGGCGAAACCAAGATGAAATTTCAAACAGGAAATGCCCCAGATTTTGAAGGCGCTGTGTTCCAATGTCTCCTTATATGGCTGTGAATGCGCCAGGAATGAGCTTACACTTTCTGTCGTTTCCCCAAGGTGTCTGCAGCATTGTGACGTATTTGTAGGCATATCATTGGAAGATTGACCATAAGAGACTTCATTTACCAGGTGCTCGCTTGGTGTCCTCCGTTGCAATTATTGTGTAATCTCCAGCTGCGTGTATTTTTCCATTTGCTTCAGAGGAGAAACCCAACTGCCACGAATGACTTATCATCGAATAGATATGTGAAAAACAACTTGAGGATTGATTCTAAACAACGTTTGCCATGTTTCTGTCGATATTATGGAGTTAATTTGGAAAAAAGTTCGGCGTTGTAATGACTGAATTTACGTTTTTTTTTCTTAGCCAAACGTGATGAAGAAAACGGAGCGATTTCTCCTACACAAATAATATTTTTGGAAAAACTGAACATTTGCTATCTAACTGAGAGTCTCTTCATTGAAAACATCCAAAGTTCTTCAAAGGTAAATTATTTTATTTGAATGCTTTTCTTGTTTTTGTGAAAATGTTGCCTGCTGAATGCTAGGCTTAATGCTATGCTAGCTATCAATACTCTTACACAAATGCTTGTGTAGCTATGGTTGAAAAGCATATTTTGAAAATCTGAGATGACAGTGTTGTTAACAAAAGGCTAAGCTTGTGAGCCAATATATTTATTTAATTTCATTTGCGATTTTCATGAATAGTTAACGTTGCGTTATGGTAATGAGCTTGAGGCTATGATTACGCTCCCGGATAAGGTTAAGAGGCTCCTCTGTCCTCCACTCCTTACCTGTATTAATGGCACCTGTTTGAACTTGTTATCAGTATAAAAGACACCTGTCCACAACCTCAAACAGTCACACTCCAAACTCCACTATGGCCAAGACCAAAGAGCTGTCAAAGGACACCAGAAACAAAATTGTAGACCTGCACCAGGCTGGGAAGACTGAATCTGCAATAGGTAAGCAGCTTGGTTTGAAGAAATCAACTGTGGGAGCAATTATTAGGAAATGGAAGACATACAAGACCACTGATAATCTCCCTCGATCTGGGGCTCCACGCAAGATCTCACCCCGTGGGGTCAAAATGATCACAAGAACGGTGAGCAAAAATCCCAGAACCACACGGGGGGACCTAGTGAATGACCTGCAGAGAGCTGGGACCAAAGTAACAAAGCCTACCATCAGTAACACACTACTCCGCCAGGGACTCAAATCCTGCAGTGCCAGACGTGTGCCCCTGCTTAAGCCAGTACATGTCCAGGCCCGTCTGAAGTTTGCTAGAGAGCATTTGGATGATCCAGAAGAAGATTGGGAGAATGTCATATGGTCAGATGAAACCAAAATATAACTTAGCTGTTTTTCTGCAAATGGACCAGGACGACTGATCTGTGTAAAGGAAAGAATGAATGGGGCCATGTATCGTGAGATTTTGAGTGAAAACCTTCCATAAGCAAGGGCATTGAAGATGAAACGTGGCTGGGTCTTTCAGCATGACAATGATCCCAAACACACCGCCTGGGCAACGAAGGAGTTGCTTCGTAAGAAGCATTTCAAGGTCCTGGAGTGGCCTAGCCAGTCTCCAGATCTCAACCCCATAGAAAATCTTTGGAGGGAGTTGAAAGTTTGTGTTGCCCAGCATAAGCCCCAAAACATCACTGTTCTAGAGGAGATCTGCATGGAGGAATGGGCCAAAATACCAGCAACAGTTTGACCATCTTGTGAAGACTTACAGAAAACGTTTGACCTCTGTCATTGCCAACAAAGGGTATATAACAAAGTATTGAGATAAACTTTTGTTATTGACCAAATCCTTATTTTCCACCATAATTTGCAAATAAATACATAAAAAATTCTGCAATGTGATTTTCTGGATTTTTTTTCTCATTTTGTCTGTCATAGTTGAAGTGTACCTATGATGAAAATTACAGGCCTCTCACATCTTTTTAAGTGGGAGAACTTGCACAATTGGTGGCTGACTAAATACTTTTTTGCCCCACTGTATGTACAATATTGATATGAAAAAAAGTGTTTGTACACCAAAGAATAACATTAGCTATGCAGCTGTAATGAAATAAAATACACACTGAAATATTATTATTTTCAAATTATTAACATCCCCTCTTGACCTGGCCAATTTGAATTGGTCCTTGTGTGCGACTTGGTGCATAATCTAGGGGAACAACATCACGCTGCTACACTTAGGCTGCTACTAGGGTGCCATGGCAACTGTAGAACGATGTTGTTGAAGGCTTACTTTCCTGTGGGGTTAGGAATAGGATATCCAGGTTTAAAGGGATAGTTCAGTCAAATTGACTGTTTCCATACCTTGAAAGCAGTCTAATGAGGGACTGACTGGACTGGCTACTTTGACAAAACCAAATCAATGATTACAGTCTTTCCTTGTCCATAGACTGCTCTCAAAGTAAGTATATATACTTTTAATTGAGCTATCCCATACTTTGGCGTCCTACCAATGCTAACAGGGGTCCTAACTCTCCAATTGTTTTACACTGAACAATGCTAATGCTATTAAAGCTGTTTGTAAACAAACCCATATTTTGGGTTACAGAATCTCTTGGTCCATGTACTACTTTCTACTTATCCATAAGATTAATTGAAGTTGTAATAACGGAAAACTATTCCTTTAAGATGAAGTAAAATTGTAATATCAGCGAACTCTCTCTTAAGATAAAGTAAAGAGAGTAATAATTAAAATACTTTAAAGTTGTTGTTTTTTAAAATCTTTTTCCTGATTTTGTTTTTTAGGGAGGCAGCTAGTAACTTCCTGACTGCCCTTAACCAGCAGAGGCAGAGCCAGAGTCACCAAGTCATGTCGGCTAACATCTGGGCTGCCCTTCGGATCGCCCTCTCCATGATGGACCGGCCCGAGCTCTTCCAGGCTGCGAACCTTGGAGACCTGGACCGACTCATGAAGGCCTTCGAAATGGGGCGGGTTATGTGACCAGGTTTAGTGGGGCTCCTCAGATAAACAGTTCGCTAATTGGCTAGAGGGTTGCCAGATTGGTGACCAAGAATGGCTTCTGTTAATGTAAAGCTAAATTAATGTCTGACAGAAGAGAGATGAATGTTATTGAAGATCGGAAAAAGAGGTGGGATTGTAGAATAATGGAGGTGTTCTAGTATTTGAAATGCCATTATAGTGGAAATATTGGAAGACCTGAACCAACTTGGGAAATATACACACTCTTTTATTTTAGACTGGCCTCCAGCAGCTGAAATTAGGCTACAATAACGCAGCCATAGATCAAACGTGGTCATTTATTCCCTATTTGTTTTGGTATGGCACTGTATACAACTTCTGCTGTGTGGTCATATACCATCTACTTTAAGTGGATGGGAAGATTGTTTTTAACCCGTTGAAACGGATTTGCACCACTGCAATGGGGTACTACTATTTATTTTTTATCCCCGAAGAGCACAATGTTGACTGAGAAAAGGAAAGACAGAGTCTGCTGTAAAGTAGAGGAAAAACAAGCCATGCATGCCCGGCAATCACATTGTAAAAGAACTGAAGCCTTATACTAAATGAAATTATATCAAATGCACAAGTCGTAATCACTTTTATAGACAGCAGGTACTGATGGTCAAATTGTGTGTAATAGTATAGACTAGAGTCCTCTTGTGTATAGTTTTTTGTCATTTTGTACATACCTGTATTTATTTGGAATATCACTTCCATGCAATGCTCCAAGTACAGTATGTAATAAATGACTGGTTGACAGGTTCGATAGGCCGGAAAGTAAATAAGCTAATTTGGACATACACACACGTATGTCGGTACACAGACTGCCTCTGGATGAACAATCATTGTACCATTTGGGGGTGTGTGTGTGTGTGTGTGTGTGTGTGTGTGTGTGTGTGTGTGTGTGTGTGTGTGTGTGTGTGTGTGTGTGTGTGTGTGTGTGTGTGTGTGTGTGTGTGTGTGTGTGTGTAGCTTGATTTTATTTCAACCACTCTACAGCAATAAGTGTCGTGTTTTTCCACAATGCCCACTTACTATTCAAGTAGTAAGTACCCGCACACACCTGCTTGCGACACCTGTTCCATCTGTTTTTGCAACATCAGTCACATGAAATGATTTCTGCCTCTCATCTTTACTAGCATCTCAGTAGCAACTAGTGATGTTCAAACAGTGCTTTGTGATCCTGGCTTCAAAGTGTGGCAACAACCGCTGAAAATGAAATCCCTCTAAAGCAGCCTGTCATGTTCAAATGAGAGTGATTAAGTCAACAGTGAGGAAAATGCACTGAAAAGACCTGTTAAAACAAGTTATGCAAGTCACCCGTTCGTTCATTGGTTTTACGAATCAGTGTTTGATGAGATATGATTTCAAGCATAAGTCATCTGCTTTTTAAGAAATTCTGTTTTTGAGGATAGATTTTCCAGTTTACTCTTTCTTACCAGAAAAAGGTGTGGTGTTTAAAGTGATTATTGGTATACAACTGAATTGGTAGTGGACATGTGTGTTGAATTGACAGTAAATTCCCTATGCAATATACAGTATATTTGTATAACATTGACTGTTGTCTCATATTTGGTTCAATTAACCAAACACATTGTTTCTTTGGGAGTTTGCACTTCTGTCCACATGCAAAGGCTAAAGACATTACGATAATTTTTTAGTGCCAGGCTGGAACAAAAGCCTGTTTCTCTGGAAGTGGAGTTGGAGAACCCTGATTTACACTAATCAATTCCCCATTTCCTTAGAACTTACTTTGGGTCTTTTTACCTTCTCAGATTCTCAATAAGTTGAATGTTGGCCATGGAATTTGAGAATGTTGGCTTGTATAATGTAGTATAATAATATTTATTTACATTGTACAGTACATACAATTCAAATGGCAAAGTTACTAAACAGTTTCCACACTGTTTCTACACTGTAAATAGCGTGCACTGTATAAATTAAAGTTACAGCCTAATTCTAAAATATATTAAATAAAAACAAAATGCTCAATCTACACACAATACCCCATAATGACAAAGCATTCAGACCCTTTCCTATGAGACTCAAAATTGAGCTCAGGTGCATCCTGTTTCCATTGATGATCCTTGAGATGTTTCTACAACTTGGAGTCCACCTAAGGAAAATTCAGTTGATTGGACATGATTTGGAAAGGCACACCTGTCTATATAAGGTCCCACAGTTGACAGAGCCAAAACCAAGCGATGAGGTTGAAGGAATTTGGGAAGGGTACCAAAATAATTCTGCGGCATTCAAGGTCCCAAAAAACACAGTGGCCTCCATCATTCTTAAATAGAATAAGTTTGGAACCACCAAGGCTCTTCCTAGAGCTGGCAGCTGAGTAAAACTGAGTAATCGGGGATAAGGTTCTTGGTCAGGGAGGTGACAAAGAACCCAATGGTCACTCTGACAGAGCACTTGAGTTCCTCTGTGGGAGAAACTTCGAGGGACAACCATCTCTGCAGCACTCCACCAATCAGGCCTTTTTGGTAGAGTGTCCAGACAGAAGCCACTCCTCAGTAAAAGGCACATGACAGCCCGTTTGGAGTTTGCCAAAAGGTACCTAAAGACTCTCAGATCGTGAGAAACCAAGATTGAACTCTTTGTCGTGAATTTCAAGCGTCACATCTGGAGGAAACCTGGCACCATCCCTACGGTGAAGCACGGTGGTGGAAGCATCCTGCTGTGGTGATGTTTTCCAGAGGCAGGGACTGGGAGACTAGTCAGGATCGAGGCAAAGATGAACGGAGCAAAGTACAGAGAGATCCTTGATGAAAACCTGCTCCAGAGGGCTCAGGATCTCAGACCCGGGCGAAGGTTCACATTCCAAAAGGGCAACGACGGTAATCACACAGCCAAGACAACGCAGGAGTGACATCGGAACAAATCTCTGAATGTCCTTGAGTGGCCCAGCCAGAGCCTGGGCTTGAACCCAATCAAACATCTCTGGAGAGACCTGAAAATAGCTGTGCAGCAACGCTCCCCATAAAACCTGACAGAGCTTGAGAGGATTTGCAGAGAAGAATGGGAGAAACTCCCCAAATATAGGTGTGCCAAGCTTGCACCGTCATACCAAAAAAGACTGCCAAAGCTGCAGATACTGAGTAAATTGTCTGAATACTTATGTAAATGTAATATTTCTGTATTTTCTAAAAACTACTTTTTGCTTTGTCGTTATGGGGTATTGTGTGTAGATGGCTGAGATAAAAAAAAATAAAAAAATAAAGTCAATTTTAGAATAAGGCTGTAACGTAACAAAATGTGGAAAAAGTCAAGGGGTCTGAATACTTTCTGAAGGCACTGTACATAAAAAGCAAAACCTATCAAAAATTGTATTTACAGGATAATACCAATATATATTTAATGCATTTCTCTAAGAACAACTATTACATGTATTAGCAACGGAATATATTTTACTCACAAGCTACAGTTGAAATGTTGCCTGTAACCACAAGCACTTAAACTCAATCTGCACTTGCATATTTGTGATTAAAGGAATTGTTTGCCCAAATGACAAAATAAGTTAGTATACTTGCATGATAAGAAAACAACTATGAGCCAGCCATCACTATGGATAATATTCTCTTCTGGTCAATAGAAACATCTGATCATCTATCTTTGTAATTTGCGGAACTATCCCTTTAAGCCAACTTAATGAAAAATAGCTGTACTTATCAATATGCAATATGTTTAGCATGTAAACATGTTGTGAAGTCCTATCCTTTGTAAGCATGTACCCATCATTAGTTGTCACTTAGCTATTCCAAATGTTCATGCCACTGTATAGCATACAGTATTCCTGTAAAGAAAAATTAAACACGGGTTTATTGTCAATATTCAAATAATATTTTAGAAATTAAAGTATTGTTACATAAGATGAATGCCATTGTTTTTTTCTGGATGTCTCACAGCTGCAACACATTTTCATTAAATAAAGTCACACACCCGTATTATTACAGCCCAGTGGCGCCCTTGTACTGGAATCCTTACCACATCCTTGATTTGAAATTAAACATACAGTACCAGTCAAATGTTTGGAGACACCTACTCATTCATGGGTCTCTTTCTTTTTACTATTTTCTACATTGTAGAATAATAGTGAAGACATCAAAACTATGAAATAACACACATGAAATCATGTAGTAACCAAAAAAGTGTTAAACAAAATATATTTTAGATTCTTCAAAGTAGCCACCCTTTGCCTTGACAGCTTTGCACACTTGGTATTCTCTTAACCAGTTTCACCTGGAATGCTTTTCCAACAGTCTTGAAGGAGTTCCCACATATGCTGAACACTTGTTGGCTGCTTTTCCTTCACTCTGTGGTCCAACTCATCCTGAACTATCTCAATTGGGTTGTCGGGTGATTGTGGAGGCCAGGTCATCTGATGCAGCACTCCATCACTCTTGTTCTTAGTCAAATAGCCCTTACACAGCCTGGAGGTGTGTTGGGTCATTGTCCTGTTGAAAAACAAATGATAGTCCCACTAAGCGCAAACCAGATGGGATGGTGTATCGCTGCAGAATGCTGTGGAAGACATGTTGTTTGATTGTGCCTTAAACTCCAAATAAATCACAGACCTTTTCACCAGCAAAGCACCCCCACACCATCACACCTCCTCCTCCATGCTTCATGGTGGGAACCACACATGCAGGGATCATCTGTTCACCTACTCTGCATCTCACATAGACACGTCGGTTGGAACCAAAATCTTCAAATTTGGACTCATCAGCCCAAAGACAGATTTCCATTACTCGTGTTTCTTGGCCCAAGTAAGTTAATTATTTTTAACCCTTGTTAAAATAGGAAACATATGTGGATATATTGAAGCAACATCTCAAGATATCAGTCAGGAAGTTAAAGCTTGGTTTAATGACAATGACCCCAAGCATACTTCCAAAGTTGTGGCAAAATGGCTTAATTACGGACAACAAAGTCATGGTATTGGAGTTGCCATCACAAAGCCCTGACCTAAATCCTATAAAAAATGTGTGGGCAGAACTGAAAAATCGTGTGCGAGCAAGGAAGCCTACAAACCCGACTGTTACACCAGCTCTGTCAGGAGGAATGGGACAAAATTCACCCAACTTATTGTGGGAAGCTTGTGGAAAGGCTACCTGAAACGTTCGACCCAAGTTAAACAATTTAAAGGCAATGCTATCAAATACTAATTGAGTGTATGTATACTTCTGGCCCACTGGGAATGTGATGAAAGAAAGAAAAGTTGAAATACATCATTATCTCTACTATTATTCTGACATTTCACATTCTTAAAATAAAGTGGTGATCCTAACTGACCTAAGACAGGGAATTTTTACTAGGATTGAATGTCAGGAATTGTGAAAGTTTGAGTTTAAATGTATTTAGCTAAGGTGTTTGTAAACTTCTGACTCCATGGAAATCTTTAGGCAAAATGAGTTTGAACAAACAAGGAAAGGATATCCAACAAAACAATTCATCAATTCATCATTCTCACCATGCTTATGTCCTCAAGGCAATCTAGATCATCTTAAAAGTCCAGAAACTCCCAAGTTTCTATATCGTCCAAGTCCAGATCGGACATGTCTTCATCCTCAAAGCCTTCTATATCCTATTGAATGTCCATAACTTTAAGAGTGTCCCACAAAACAAGAGTAGCCAGAGAATGTCTGGAGCTTAAAGAATTTTCAAGTATGACCAGTATGATCCCGTTTTAAACAAGATATTTTGTCACGAAAAGATGCTCGACTATGCATATAATTGACAGCTTTGGAAAGAAGACACTGATGTTTCCAAAACTGCAAAGATATTGTCTGTGAGTGCCACAGAACTGATGTTACAGGCGAAACCCAGATAAAAATCCAACCAGGAAGTGCCGCATTTTTTGAAACCGCCTCATGCCAATGACTCCCTATATGGCTGTGAATGAGCTACAAATGAGCTTACGTTTTCCACGTTTTCCCCAAGGTGTCTACAGCATTGTGATGTCTTCTTAGGCATTTCCCTTGAAGAATGGCCATATATGGACCATATATGGCATGTGGTCACATGGTGTCTCCCGCAGAAAACCTACTGGGGTAGCCATTTTTCCAATCGCTTCTTATGAGAAACCAACTGCCTCGACGGATATATTATCGAATATATTTGTTAAAAACACCTTGAGGATGGATCCTAAACAACGTTTGCCGTGTTTCTTTCGATATTATGGAGCAAATTTTGAAAAAAGTTTGGCATTATTTTTGAAGCATTTGAGGGTCGATTTCTCAGCCAAGCATGATGAACAAACGGGAACTATTTCGCCTACAAAAATAATATTTTGGGAAAAAAGGAACATTTGCTATCTAACTGGGAGTCTCCTGAGTGAAAGCATCTGAAGTTCTTCAAAGGTAAATGATTTAATTTGGTTGCTTTTCTTATTTTCGTGAAAATGTTGCCTGCTGCCAGCAGAGCCTAGCATAGCATTATGCCATGATAAACTTACACAAATGCTTGTCTAGCGTTGGCTGTAACGCATATTTTGAAAATCTGAGATGACAGTGTTGTTAACAAAAGGCTAAGCTTGTGTTTGAATATATTTATTTCATTGAATTTGCGATTTTCATGAATAGGAAAAGTTTATAGGGGTATTTATGTCCGTTGCGTTATGCTAATGCATTTGAGGCTATGATTACGCTCCCGGATACGAGTTTGCTTGTCGCAAAAGGTTAACAAGAATTTAATTGTCCAATGCATTTCATAAAATTCAGTGCATTACATGTTAATCTTAAAATAGACATTTAATGAGTGTAAAGTAGAAAGTGAATACCCAATTTATTGCCCTGGCCACATCTGCAGTCCTCATGTCTCCCTGCAGCATGCCTAAGGCACGTTCACGCAGATGAGCAGTGGCCCTGGGCATCTTTCTTTTGTTGTTTTTCAGAGTCAGTAGAAAGGCCTCTTTAGTGTTCTAAGTTTTCATAACAGTGACCTTAATTGCCTACCGTCTGTAAGCTGTTAGTGTCTTAACGACCGTATCACAGGTGCATGTTCATTAAACATATTGCAAATGGACAAAAGTCAGCCAGCAAGTCACCACCCATACACATAGACAAAACACATTAAAGGCTATTGATTAGAACTTAACATAACGGGCCAACACACTATGGCACGTGTTACCCACAATGGGAATTTCAAAAAAGAGAGAAAAAAAGTACACAAGGGAAATATACATTTGGGTGAATTTGTCAGCTATGTTATTCTAACCCTAGCCTTGCCTCAAACTGCCGCTCTTATGGGTCAGAATATAATGATGTAATTACGTGGGGGGTGATCTCTGGGGATTCTCTGCATGGACCGTTACGTTGTTCGATGACGCACTTCTCCTGCGCATCTCGTTGCTCGTCCTCCCGGTGTCCGTGTCCCTTTTGGCTTAGGAGTCTGTGTCCCCCCCTTTTCCCTGGAAGGGGTCTTCTGAGGACAGACAGCTCTGTAGCTCAGAGCTCACAGCATAGGAATGAAACACTTTAGATACCACGGTTCGATGGGAGATGGAGGCTAGATGGTTCGACTTGAATTCACCCGCTTAGACAGCTACTCATCCATAGCTTGGGTAGAAAAGGATTTCTTTGTCCTCAAACTTGCGTTGCGTTCTGGGTTGGTTGACTTTTTCAGACACTGCTGCAGCTGGGGTCACGTAGTTCTGTTGTAAATTCTATACTCACAGGTTTTATACCCTAGGGTCAGAAGTGGGCAAAACCGCCTTTAGGGCAATTCTCTGGGCGTACCAAGTTAATGAGGCAAGGGCTAGATTTTTCTCAAATCCCATTTTAGACAACTAACTTAACATTTCATCTTCCCCAAAACATTCTTTTTGATTTGGATATTTTCCATACAACGTACAATGTATAAACATTAGACATATACTTGGAAAACCCTTCACATTACAATGTTTTCCTAATAACGTCATCTATTAACCTTTAATAACAGAACAAAAATGACATACATTTTCATAGTCCATCTATCGTCATGACCATCATTGTTGCTGACGGAAACCATTCTTCCAAAGTCCCTTTATTTCATGTTCAGAATTATTTTTTTTGGTCTCTGTCTGTTCACTGAGTTCTCATTGGCAAATTATATTTCTTAGGAACCTGTTTTCAGTTCCTACCGCTTCCACTGGATGTCACCAGTCTTTGGAATTTGGTTGAGGTTATTCCTTTGTGCAATGAAGAAGTAGGCCATCTAGGAACTGGGTAACACTGTTGAGAGTGTGCAAGACGTGAAAAGTAGCATGGTTTGTTGTCTTCCTGTATTGAACATAGATAGACCCGTCTACAAATTGATTGATTATTAATGTTTAAAAATACCTAAAGTTGTATTACAAAAGTAGTTTGAAATATTTTGGCAAAGTTTATAGGCAACTTTTGAAATATTTTGTAGTGACGTTGCGTTTTTTGGAAGCTGTTTAAATAAATGGGCATTTGGATATATATGGACGGAATTAATCGAACAAAAGGACCAATTGTGATGTTTATAGGACATATTGGAGTGCCAACAAAAGAAGCTCGTCAAAGGTAATGCATGTTTTATATTTTATTTCTACGTTTTGTGGAGCACTTGCAGGGTTGAAATATGCTACCCTCTTTGTTTACTATTGTGCTATCATCAGATAATAGCTTTTTATGCTTTCGCGGAAAAGCATTTTAAAAATCTGACATGTTGCTGGATTCACAACGAGTGTAGCTTTAATTGAGTATCTTACATGTGTGATGTTTTAAATATTTTTTATTATTATGAATTTTTTTTACCCCTTTTTCTCCCCAATTTTGTGGTATCCAATTGTTTAGTAGCTACTATCTTGTCTCATCGCTACAACTCCCGTACTGGCTCGGGAGAGAAGAAGGTTGAAAGTCATGCGTCCTCCGATACACAACCCAACCTAGCCGCACTGCCTCTTTACACAGCGCACATCCAACCCGGAAGCCAGCCGCACCAATGTGTCAGAGGAAACACCGTGCACCTGGTAACCTTGGTTAGCGTGCACTGCGCCCGGCCCGCCACAGGAGTCGCTGGTGCGCGATGAGTCAAGGATATCCCTACAGGCCAATCCCTCCCTAACCCGGACGATGCTGGGCCAATTGTGCGTCGCCCCACTGACCTCCCTGTCGCGGCCGGTTGCGACAGAGCCTGGGCTCTGAAATCCCAAGTGCAATATAGCAAAACACAGCTTAGCTTGTTGTTAATCCACCTGGCGTGTCAGATTTCAAAACATATTTTCGGTGAAAGCATACCAAGCGTTTATGTAAGGACATCTCTCTCAGTAGACAAAATATTACAAACAGCTAGCAGCCAAGTAGATAGGTCACGAAAGTCAGAAAAGCAATAAAATGAATTGCTTACCTTTGATGATCTTCAGATGTTTGCACTCACGAGACTCCCAGTTACACAATAAATGTTCCTTTTGTTCCATAAAAATTATTTCTATATCCAAAATACCTCCATTTGGTTGGCGCGTTATGTTCAGAAATCCACAGGCTCGAGTGGTCAAGACCGGGCAGACGAAAATTCCAAATAGTATCCGTAAAGTTCGTAGAAACATGTGAAACGTTTTTATAATCAATCCTCAGGATTTTTTTTATAATCGATAATATTTCAACCGGGACTGTAGCTTCATAAATAGGAGAGAGATAGAACATGTCTGCTCCAAGCTGTTGCACATGCAAAACTCTGCTGGCACCCAGCCATCCAATTAAACGATGTGATCTTTCTCACTCATTTTTCAAAATAAAAGCCTTAAGACTGTTCACACCATGGGGAAGCCATAGGAAAAGGAATCTGGTTGATATCCCTTTAAATGGAGCGAATTCAGGCTATGGAACAGAGAGCTTTCAGGAAAAACAGCACTTCCGGGTTGGATTTTCCTCAGGTGTTTGCCTGCAATATCCGTTCTGTTGTACTCACAGACAATATGTTGACACTTTTGGAAACTTTAGAGTGTTTTCTATCCTAATCTGACAATTATATGCATATTCTAGATTCTGGGCCTGAGAAATAGGCAGTTTCATTTGGGTACGTTTTTCATCCAAACATCAAAATACTGCCCCTTACACTCAACAGATCCCCTTACACTCAAGGTCAAATAAAAAATAAATACAAATAATTTGAAGAGCAATTTGGGTAAAGTTCCTTGCTCATGGGCACATCAACAGATTTTTTTCACTTAGTCGTCTCTAAACAAGCGACGTTTCAGTTACTGGCCCAAAGCTCTTAACCCCTACAATACGGCTACCCGTGTTGGTGTAATATGGTTAATTCCATCAATGGATACACACCTTTTGTGTCCTGTAATTTAGTCAAAGTGCCAATTAAAGAAACAGGATTGACGATTTCATCTGAAATCAGCAATAAATCCCCTTGTCACAAGGGGAATGGAATCTTGATTTGTGCAACAGGGAGGGGCAATTGAATGCAAGCTTCAGCATTTTTTTTATTGTCTATCTATGGGTAACAGGGTTGACTATTTATGCATGACACGCTCAGTTTTTTCTTTTGAAAATAAATATTTAAAAAGGAAGATTTTCATCATATTAAAACTAGAGTTCAGTTCACGTAACAGGGTTGACCTTAAAATTAGGGACAAATGTAAATGAATTACTAATTACATTAAATAAATAATAATCTTCAGAAATTACTTTGTCAAAGCAACAAAATAACTAGGGCTTTACAATGATTCTGAAAACTTGGGGTTAAGTGGGTTAAAATCTTAATAGAGGTCGGGAAAATATAACATGGAACAAAAGAAAGTCTGATTTATTGAATTTTCCATGTGGTTTATACACTGAGTCTACAAAACATTAAGAACAACGTCCTAATATTGAGATGCACCCCCCCTTTTGCCCTCATAACAGCCTCAATTCATTGGAGCATGGGATCTACAAGGTGTCAAAAGCATTCCACGGGGATGCTGGCCCATGTTGTGTTTCCCCCAGTTGACTGGTTGTCATTTGGGTGGTGGACCATTCTTTATACACACAGGAAACTGTTGAGCGTGAACAACCCATCAGCTATTGACACAAAGTGGTGCGCCTGGTACCTACTACCATACCCTGTTCAAATGTACTTCAATCTTTTGAATTGCACATTCACCCTCTGAATGACACATATACACAACCTATGTCTCAATTGTCTCAAGGCTTAAAAATCCTTCTTTAGCCTGTCTCCTCCCCTTCATCTTTACTGATTGAAGTCGATTTAACAAGAGACATCAATAAGGGATCATAACTTTCCCCTGGTCAGTCTATGTTCATAATGTTTTGTTCACTCAGTGTATTAAAGGGCACTTCATTAAATATAGCAGGCTTTTAAAATTCAACACTGGTGCAACATTTTTACTTAAAATATTTAAAAAAATATCAGGCACAATATTCATGTAACGACCCATATATTGCCTCCCGTCAAACAGTATTTCCACCTTGGCGTGGCAAATCCTCAACAGGCAAGAAACACAGACCCAAGAAATATCTGGCCAGATTTATTGCACTTAGTAGATATGAAGTAACTAAGTCTGTTTATTCATATCTTCACTTGAGTGAAGATGAAAAGCACAGTCATGAATAAACAGTGTCTCTCTAATATACTAAATGTAATGTGCAGAGTTGCAAAAAATGCAAGTACAATACATTTGAGTTTACTTGGTACTAAGGTGACAAAACTGGTTGTAGAACTTAGCAGCAAAATGAACCGTATACCATATATTTATCCTATTATTTTGCTAAAGGGTGTCAACACTAACATTATTTTTGAGCTGGAAAATAACAGATGTTTGTAAAGCTGAAGAAGAGATAATTTCAAACTCAGTAGCCTGAACTACAAATACTGTACAATATGAGTGAAAAAATACTACTGACTTAGATCATAGGAAGTCAAAACAGGTCCCATCTGTAAAACAAAAATGTCTTCATGGCAATACTGTATGGTGTGTGCAGAGCCCGTAGTCTAGCGGTAACACCACAGGCTCTAGACATATATACTCTCTCTCCCCACCGTTCATTCTTCACTCTAAGGGCTTGATTCAATCCGTAATGCCAAAGTTCAGTGCTATAGCGCAATTAAAATTGAAAGGCAATTTTACCATATTCGCAGAGACTGCATTCATTGTAAATGCTGCGTATGTCGGCTCAATTGGAAATGACCTCATAGCGAACTATAGCGCTGATTGAATCTAGCCCTAAAACGTCAAATGAGACCTAAAACTTCATACTTTTACTCCCATCTCTCTGTATACCCCTCTGTGATTTCACAACTGCCTAAATAAAATACTGTATGCCACTATGCCTGTTGTTTTATTGTGTTTTACTGAATCAGCTTGGCCCTGTATACAGTGTATTCGGAAAGTATTCAAACCACTTGACTTTTTCCACATTTTGTTAAGTTACAGCCTTATTCTAAAATGGATTCAATACTCCCCCCCCCCCCCCCCCCCCCATAAATCTACACACAATACCCCACAATGATAAAGCGAAAACGGGTTTTTAGACATTTTTGCAAATGCATACAAAATTAAAAGAACCAATCAGACGTTCCTAGAGCCGGCCAAGCTGAGCACTCAGTGGAGAAGGGACTTGGTCAGGGAGGTGACCAAGAACCCAATGGTCACTCTGACAGACCTCCAGAGTTCCTCTGTGAAGATGGCAGAATCTTCCAGAAGGACAACCATCTCTGCAACACTCCACCAATCAGGCCTTTATGGTAGAGTGGCCAGACGGAATCCACTACTCAGTAAAAGGCACATGACAGCCCACTTGGAGTTTGCCAAAAGGCACCGAAAGGCCTCTCAGACCATGAGAAACAAGATATATATTGTTTACAACTCTTTGGCCTGAATGCTGTGTGGATGTTTTTCAGTGGCAGGGAGTAGGAGACTAGTCAGGATCGAGGGAAAGATGAACAGAGCAAAGTACAGAGAGATCCTTGATGAAAACCTGCCCCAGAGCGCCCAGGACCTCAGACTAAGGGGAAGGTTCACCTTCCAACATGACAACAACCCTCAGCACACAGCCAAGACAACGCAGGAGTGGCTTCGGGACAAGTCTCTGAATGTCCTTGAATGGCCCAGTCAGAGCCCAGACTTGAACCCAATCGAACGTCTCTGGAGAAACCTGAAAATACAGTGCCTTGCGAAAGTATTCGGCCCCCTTGAACTTTGCGACCTTTTTCCACATTTCAGGCTTCAAACATAAAGATATAAAACTGTATTTTTTTGTGAAGAATCAACAACAAGTGGGACACAATCATGAAGTGGAACGACATTTATTGGATATTTCAAACTTTTTAACAAATCAAAAACTGAAAAATTGGGTGTGCAAAATTATTCAGCCCCTTTACTTTCAGTGCAGCAAACTCTCTCCAGAAGTTCAGTGAGGATCTCTGAATGATCCAATGTTGACCTAAATGACTAATGATGATGAATACAATCCACCTGTGTGTAATCAAGTCTCCGTATAAATGCACCTGCACTGTGATAGTCTCAGAGGTCCGTTAAAAGCGCAGAGAGCATCATGAAGAACAAGGAACACACCAGGCAGGTCCGAGATACTGTTGTGAAGAAGTTTAAAGCCGGATTTGGATACAAAAAGATTTCCCAAGCTTTAAACATCCCAAGGAGCACTGTGCAAGCGATAATATTGAAATGGAAGGAGTATCAGACCACTGCAAATCTACCAAGACCTGGCCGTCCCTCTAAACTTTCAGCTCATACAAGGAGAAGACTGATCAGAGATGCAGCCAAGAGGCCCATGATCACTCTGGATGAACTGCAGAGATCTACAGCTGAGGTGGGAGACTCTGTCCATAGGACAACAATCAGTCGTATATTGCACAAATCTGGCCTTTATGGAAGAGTGGCAAGAAGAAAGCCATTTCTTAAAGATATCCATAAAAAGTGTTGTTTAAAGTTTGCCACAAGCCACCTGGGAGACACACCAAACATGTGGAAGAAGGTGCTCTGGTCTGATGAAACCAAAATTGAACTTTTTGGCAACAATGCAAAACGTTATGTTTGGCGTAAATGCAACACAGCTCATCACCCTGAACACACCATCCCCACTGTCAAACATGGTGCTGGCAGCATCATGGTTTGGGCCTGCTTTTCTTCAGCAGGGACAGGGAAGATGGTTAAAATTGATGGGAAGATGGATGGAGCCAAATACAGGACCATTCTGGAAGAAAACCTGATGGAGTCTGCAAAAGACCTGAGACTGGGACGGAGATTTGTCTTCCAACAAGACAATGATCCAAAACATAAAGCAAAATCTACAATGGAATGGTTCAAAAATAAACATATCCAGGTGTTAGAATGGCCAAGTCAAAGTCCAGACCTGAATCCAATCGAGAATCTGTGGAAAGAACTGAAAACTGCTGTTCACAAATGCTCTCCATCCAACCTCACTGAGCTCGAGCTGTTTTGCAAGGAGGAATGGGAAAAAATTTCAGTCTCTCGATGTGCAAAACTGATAGAGACATACCCCAAGCGACTTACAACTGTAATCGCAGCAAAAGGTGGCGCTACAAAGTATTAACTTAAGGGGGCTGAATAATTTTGCACGCCCAATTTTTCAGTTTTTGATTTGTTAAAAAAGTTTGAAATATCCAATAAATGTCGTTCCACTTCATGATTGTGTCCCACTTGTTGTTGATTCTTCACAAAAAAATACAGTTTTATATCTTTATGTTTGAAGCCTGAAATGTGGCAAAAGGTCGCAAAGTTCAAGGGGGCCGAATACTTTCGCAAGGCACTGTAGCTGTGCAGCTACACTCCCACTCCCACTTGAGAGGATCAGCAGAGAAAAATGTGGGAAACTCCCAAAATACAGGTGTCGCTGCCAAAGGTGCTTCAACAAAGTACTGAGTAAAGGGTCTGAGTACTGTGATATTTCAGTTTATTTTTTTTTCATAAATGTGCAAACATTTCTAAAAACCTGTTTTTGCTTTGTCGTTATGGGGTATTGTGTGTAGATTGATGATGAAATGAAAACAATTTAATACATTTTAGAATAAGTCTGTGACTTAAGAAAATGTGGAAAAAGTCAAGTGGTCTGAATACATTCCGAATGCACTGTACCTGTGTGAGATGTGCCCCATGCGATAACACATGCAATGACACATCCAGATGCTATCCAGCTAGAACATTTGGTTCCTTGGAAGTTGTGGGAATGTCTGTTTTTGGTTTTAAATTGGTTATTGGAAATTGAGTAGTTTTTGTATAGAATGATCATGGTACCACAGACCATTTTAGAACCAGTTCCATTGAAAACCTCAATGTATCTCCTTGTGAGGATCTGTTCACTCAGCACTGATTCTGCAGATACTGGGCAGAGAATGCCTCCAGCTGAGACTCCAGATCTGTGGCTCTGTGTCTGTAGGAAACAGAAGAGATTTATCACTCTGTTATTTTCTAACTTTTCATGTCAGTAGTTTGTATTGAAGTGTGTGTGTGTACAATGTGTTCAGAGAGCCCTACTATCAGACATTAAAAAGCTGAGATGAACAATGCAAGGTAGAGTGGCTATTCGACCTGAGAGTCTTGGAGCGTCGCTGGACATTCTCCAGTCTCTGGATCCTGCCACTCAGCAGTCGAATGTGCCCCTCCAGCTCCACCTCGCTCAGGTCAACCCGCTGGCACAGATGGGCAAAGGTCGTTGCCAACTCCCTGCCACAACCAAAAGGTCACATTAGGAGGGCATGAGAGCTGGAAAATACACATACAGTACTGTACATGTAACAGTATAGCTTCTGTCTCTGTTCTGGCCCGAGCTGTGAGCAAATCAGAGACCCTTATCACCCACAAAGCAACATTCTAACCAATAGCTCTTCAAAAAACATGGTCTTGGTTGAGCAAGGGTGACACGATCTCTAGGTCAAATAAAGGGTGACATCACTTGGAAGATTGTCACTACTAGCGCACAGCTAATTAGCGAGTGATTCCACATTGAGGCTACATAGGATACACATGACAGTATAGCTGTAAAATAACCACAGTTAATAGCAAAATGACTGCACTGTATAAAGCTGTAGTAACCCTGCAGTTACAATAGATTCTGTCATTTTTCAGACGCAGTAGTGGAACTGCAATGTACTGCATTGTAACTGCAATTATTTTTGTAAGGTTTGTACTCTACTCACCATACACTAGTGCTGAGCTTTTTGAGGTCAATTTGGTTTCGGTTAGATTATAATAATCACGGTTTTCGATTTCGTTTATAAAAAAAATATAAATAAACGCACTATGCATTCTGTGGGTTGAATGCTCGAACAACACTCTAACAACACAGAGGCCCATGATGGTAGCGTCTGCCCATTACTGCTTATCACTTATTTACCATCATTTATTCACATTACTTGAATAAAATATTTCAGTTGTGTATATTACATTTGTTTTATTTGATGACTATTATTTCATTTCAAGTCATCATCTCATCTCGATAGAGCTGCTGCCTATGCTGCCTGACAAAATCACTATTTTACTCGTTCTTAAAAAGTAAATAAGGCAGACTTTTATGACTGCTGAATACCAACTATCAATCATTTTGATCATGTATTTTCAGGTAGAAGTACCTCGCGAAGCAACTGCTTTCTAACCCTCTCGATTGCGCATTCTTCTGTCTCTTCTCTCCCTCTCTGTGTCTACCCCACACTAACCTAACTTAACAGGTGTAAAATAAACAAACAGACCAGACAAGTAGGTGTGCAATGGATTATGGTCATTTTAGTTAATTACCATGTTTTCTGCGCTAAACTATGTAGAATATTAGCCAGTTGGCAACTACAACTCCCTAATACATCGCACAGTTCAGGCTTGATCTGATTTATCTCTAGAACAGTGGTCACCAACCGGTCGATGGAGATCTGTAAAAAAACAAACTATAAGACTTGTGTTCATATTTTATTTATTTGTCTCAAGTTGTTGGTGGTAGGTGCACCCAATTCAACTGCCCTGCGTGTCGGGTAGGCGATGTGTTCCAATTTTGAACCATTTCATGTCTGAAGGTAGGGGGTAGCAAATCAAGTGGACTACAGGCCTACCACTTGTCAATCAGATGGCTCAGATCTTATTGTTTGCAGTAACATAGCAGGTATATAAAAAAAGCTACTGCAAAGTTGATATGTGTAATTTCAAAGCTTTTAAAACCATGAATAGAGAGAGACAGTCAACAAATACAGCAAAGAGCTGCTGTTTTTATGATTAAGTTCCTGTTTAAGTTTACGCAACACTGTCAACACTTTCTAAAGGGAGAGCGGAGGGACATTGAAAGGCACAACATAAAATGTTGAAATATCATTAAAAAAATGTTCTGAGAATAACCACAAATGCAAGGCAATTCAAGCAAAACTAATATGTGACTCGTTTCAGGAAACTAGGCGTATGTCGCGCGTCACTACTTCACAGGAGAAGCATTTTAACATAAACCTTAAAAAGAAATCTAAAACCATTTTTGACAGAAATGCATTCTGGAACATGTGAACTTTCATGTGCCTCAACAACGAACTTGTATGCCATCTGTAAATACGAATACAATTGTTAAATTACGAGCCTAGTTGGTTGATCCATGGAAAAGGCCAGGAACCTTCCCAATAGCCATGATTGTCTGAGATAATGGATTGGCTGGACATGCCAAGAGAGGAGTTTGGATTGGTCTGCCATATAGCATGCTTCTGTCTATAACATGAGCTGGTCAGTACGTGTAGGTAATCCTTTCTAATTTGGCTTTATTGAAAGATATCACATAGTAGAACTAAAAAACTGCTGCTCTCCACTTTCTGGAGGACTGAGATTTGAAATCATTGGAATGACCGGTGGAATTAGAGTATGATAGCTTTTCATTTCAAGTTAAAGCGGAGTGTTAGCTAGCTAGCTAACGTTAGCTGGCTGGCTCGCTAGCTAACAATTATCAGTTTATTATTTGGTTTGTATTGCCCATTCATTGTCAGTTAGAGACACAGTAATGCATTGGGACCCAAAAGCATAATCAGTGCTCTAACTCCCCCTCGGTCATTAGGGAAAATGTGGTCTGTGATAGGACAGGGGTTTTTCACACCTAGCTCAGCTATTAGACTATTCTTTAGTAAAGGTTGAATAGTCTATTGTTCAGCTCTCTTTTTGTCGATAGCAAAACTTTTTTATTTTCAATCAAAAATAATTGTTCTGAAAGCAATAACGAGGCTATAAAGTAAAAAAAAAAAGGTTTTGCAATCAAGTAATTTGTAATAGAGCGCAAAACGTTATGCATTTTATTCCCCCAAAATATTTTGAGAACAAAAAATGTATTTGAAAACAAAACTCCAATTTAATTTCGCTATCAACCACCCTCCATTTTGGCCATTTTTGAGTGTCAGTTTGGCTACAATACTGTTCAGCCTTTCTTTCCAACACAAAGGAAGTCAGAGCAGACACCCATGAAGGACTGTGTGATGATGTCATCTCAGGTAAGCAGCACTGGGCATTATTCTGTCCATTTTTTACATAGCTAGTAGTTAGCTCCTACGATTCAGGGACGGTTCATAACATTCTACTGTATTACATAGATATATACATACATAGAATGATAAATCATGCAATTATTATTCTCAAACTAACCAAAAACATTTAGCTACGAATGCCTTTTCTCGCCATTTTCAGTTGAATTCATCTAACTTTCTTTCATGGCAACTCATAAGCAGGCCATGTCCTATTTGTTTCATAGTCAATATATATATATATTACATGACAGTGTAATGGTTAGCTTTTTTTTACAGAAGGATGAAAGAGCACAATATGTCTGTCAGGGAATGCTATTCTGATATGTCAGATGAAGACCAGAAAGTCAGCGCCATTATGGCGAGGATGCCCCATGCAGGCTTTAGAATGGTCAAAGGAAGTCTCAGAGCAATGGGCCATTGTGTAAAATGGCGAAGACTTAGTGAGTCTTTGCAGCGTGTAGATGGTGCAGGTATCATTGCCAGGATGATCCAGCTTCGTTGCATTGCTCGGCAAAAATACTCTGTTCCTGCTCCCCTGTCTCTAGTCCACATTGATACAAATCATAAATTGATAGGGTACTAAGTGTCACACCCTGATCAGTTTCACCTGTGCTTGTTACTGTCTCCACCCCCTCCAGCTGTCGCTTATTTTCCCCAGTCTATTTATCCCTGTGTTTCCTGTCTCTCTGTGCCAGTTCGTCTTGTATGTTTAGTCAAGTCAACCAGCGTGTTTTTCCCGTGCTCCTTTTGCTATTCTCTTTTTCTAGTCGTCCCGGTTTTGACCCTTGCCTGTTTCTGGACTCTGTACCTGCTTGACTGACCATTCTACCTGCCTTGACCATGAGCATGTCTGCCACTCCTGGACTCTGATCTGGTTTTGACCTTTTTGCCTGTCCACGACCATTCTCTTGCCTACCCCTTTGGATTATTAAACATTGTAAGACTCCAACCATCTGACTCCTGTGTCTGCATCTGGGTCTCGCCTTGTGCCTTTATACTAAGATGTATAATGTCTTCATCAAGTATAAGAATTGATTTAAACTTTTTTATTCTTACTTATTCGTAGACACATTTTCAATGATGTATGAAATTGGAGTTGTTCTTGATCAACTGGTAACACATAAATAATGAAGCAGGTTAATAGGTTAAACATTTTACTTTTAATTCCAATGCTTTTTTTCAAGATACAACATTGTCATCTTTGGCGGTATAGATGGATTTTCAAGGAAGGTAAGTATATTATTTTGTATGCAAATTGCCCATTTCCCAAAATGAGATCTGCTGCTTTGAACAGTGATATCTCAGTTATTGTTTTCATATCTACAAAAAATATACTTTACTTTCAGAGTGCGAGCTGATCAAGGGGTCAAAAATGTAGATATTACATCCACTGTTTCACAAGACGACAGCCTGGTTTGCTGGTTTTCTCAGGAGTCCCTAAAACATTAAACAACACAAATTACAAATTCATACTCATGTCATAACACTAACTAGCTAATTGGCTAATGTTAGCTAGTCAGCTAATTTGCTAAATAGCAATTTACGTAAATTTACTTTATGACAAAAAAATATGCACAATCGTTGGTATCTACATTAGCTAACATATTCCTCTGAATTGTAATTTTTTTTGCTTGACTCATTATAACTACTTACATTTGCTTCCACCATAATGTTTTGCCAGCCATCTTTGAAGAAAGTCACCAGTGGCTCGCATCAAATTCGTCATTGGAACCACTCGATATGATTGGTCATATAAAAACCTTTTGACCCAAATGCATAATGAGTGCTCTACCTCTTCCTTGCGGTGGTCTGGAGCACTGAAGCCATGACGCTGGGTACCTCTAAGTCCTGCAGTGTAAGCTCGCAACTTTTAAAGGAGGAACCACTGTATGCAGTAATAATGTTTTGGGCCTACAGCTTACTGCACAAACCTCATTACTACAGTACTGTTTTTAATAGGTTCATGTTGCACAATCGTATGTTTTTTAATTAAGTAATGTAAAAATAATAATTGCGTTTTCATTTTTTGACTCAAAGTGATCGCTCAAAAAAGGTTGGTGACCACAGCTCTAGAGAAACTGAGGAATGTGTGCATTGAGCTCACAGAAAAAAAACAGAATGAAATGGAATTCAAATAATTTAGAATAATAATTGGTTAATTGCGTAACACTACCATACACTCCTTTAAATTCAATCAAAAGCCACAGAAACTAAATTAAATCATATCCTCTCTCTGTTACGGTAGAACTGGGACTCACTGGTGAACCTGCTGGCTGCAGCTCCCACTGGTGAAGGGGATGATGGCCCTAAGTCGGTGGATGGCGAGCTCCACAAACTGCTGCTTCAGAGCCCTTTCCCTGGAGGCGTTGGTCCACGTCAGCTTCTCGTACAGGTAGAGCAGGCCATAAAGTGTTGCGGAGAGGGCGATGAGTCTCCAGCCCACTGAGCGCCACACCTGCCACACAGGGTGGGAGGAGATCACCTGCTTTAGCATTAGCTGTAATAGCGGTGCTAGACTAGCAAGACAAATCAGTGTTAGCATTAGCTTTTACAAACAGTTGTCAGTATTAATAGCAAATTAGCAATATAATCATGTGTCAGTGTTTGCTTTACTGTGTCAGTTTTGGCACGCAAGTCTTCTGTTATCATTACAAACAAGTAACGGTAGCCAACACTGTTCCATAGAGATTTTGCGTACCATGGCATTCAAACGAGGCTGCGATGAAAACAAATGGGACTGTGGTGACTGTGTTGGTATCAAAATCCCGGTGGCATAAACTATGTTTCCATTCAAGCGTTGATTGACATTGTAATAGACCAATAGTTTTCGAGAAAATAGGAAAACCTGACCCCTCTGACGTTGTACGATACATGTTTCTCTCGCAGATTAAAAACAAGAAAGTGAAAGGGATAGGGAAAGGGGGATACCTAGTCAATTGTACAACTGAATGCATTCATTTTTTGCGTCATCACTGCAAGCCATCTCTTTCAAAGCCGTGATAGCCGCAGTTTACATGTGAATATTACTTTAGCGTTGCCCTAAAAGCCCTATTCAAATTCGACACAAACCTTTAAATAGGTATGTAATGACACATTATTTTAACTCTTTATAGTGTTTTATAAAACATGTAGAGGTGATAAGTTGCCCAAATCTGGTGAAAAAAGCTCTCACACAACATACCTTTTCACTATTACTCAGTAGCCTTAGCTTCCCCCTCTGCAATTTAAAAAAAGACCGGGCGGAGCTCAGTTGCCTTCTTCAATCATGTATGGAAGTGTTAAGCGTTAGTGTGCCAAAAGATAACGGCTAGCAATGCATGCGTTAGCGATGGCCAATACAAGCACCTTTCAGTTTTATCAGTAGCTGTTAGCAAATAGAGTACATTATAAAATGAAATACAAACATAATTGGTTTGAATAGAAGAGAACGTGCACATACCACTCCGCCAATGACAAGCACAGTCATGGAGGCTCTGGAGGTGAGTGACACAACACCTGTTGCCATTGAAAAGACCATGTGGTCTTGTAGGCTGGTTCCGCCTTGTGCCTGGAGTGCAGTAGGAGAGGTATTCTGGAGAGAATTTAAGGGCATATGATACTGGTGGCCACCTACATCAGTCCTCCTCATCGAGAGCTATGGGGTGTACAGGCTTTCATTCCAACCCTGCTAAAATTACTTTACTTGCTGTTCTTCGAGACCTTGATTAGCTGAATCAGGCGTTAGGAATAGGGTTGGTGCAAAACCCTGCAGTCCCAGTAGCTCAAGAGGATGACTGGCCACCCCTGGCATATCACTCATTTATCCTACTGTTGTCAAAGTAAACTTTTTTTTTAAGCATCTCAGAGTAGGAGTGCTGATCTAGGATGATGTCCATGCCATATTTTTGAAATATGATTTAAAGGGATAAACTGATCCTACATCAGCACCTCTACTCTAAGAGACTGAATACAGACCCTGACCATGGCTAACCTGAAACTTCTGGTTCATAGCCGTCAGGGCACGTTTGGCATTGCTCGGCCCAATGAATCGACTGACAAGGGCAGTCCAGCCGAGAGAGAACTGGAAGTCGATGTTTTCCTGGAAGTCGGCGCAGAGGGTGGCCAGGTTAAGGTCGTAGGTCAGGACAAACTTCCTGCTGGGTAGGGGAATGTGGAACTGCTCCTGGACATCAGGGGGCAGCAGCGGCCTAATATTCTCTGAAATACAGAATCCTCATCATGGGTTTAACTACACATAAAAATAATATATCTATATAAATCAATTACTTCCTAATTCATGGATTGACATTGTAGCGATCCTCACTAATGAGCCCACATTACAATTCCCCCAAAGTGAGTTAACCCTATTGGAGCAATGTGTAGCAAGATTCCCTTTCACAGGAGAGATCTGGGTTCTATTGCTGATCCCTCCGTTTGCTATATTGGTGACAGAGGTTTGGGATGGTGCCAGTGAAGCCATCGCAATGCACAGATGGACGTGCTTCGTAAACCTGAAAGATGGTCCAGCACGGAGACGTATCTGTGTTCGAACGGGGCAGTGTAGCAATCCTCACTAATGAGCCCACATTACAGTTCCCTCCAACTGGGTTAACCCTAATGTGTACCGTTGTTTGCCTTTCACAGGAGCAACACGGTTCCTATTCCCGCTCCCTCTATTCGCTATAATATATAAAAATGTCATGCCCATGATCACCAAACTGTTTTGGAATTTCAAGAAACACATTCACGGCTCAAGCAAAGTGTGTACTATACCTACCAATCATGTTTTTCTGGCATGACTGCATGTGGCCAATGATCCCAGTGGAACAACGAAAGGCCAAACATGTACTCATCCTCTCTTCCACATGCATCATAAGTTTCTGCAGGTGAAAACAATGAGGAGAAAGAGATTATGAGACCACATGTAATGGAGGTGGTTCAGTGAACCACGCTCGCGTGATCAGTAACCTTATCGGAGACCTGGATACCTAGGATAGCTCCCCAAGCTCTGGCCAGGCTTTAGCTCAGCGGGCTAATGGTGTTGTAGTGAGTAGACAACCCGGGTTTAAACCTGCTTGGTCACACACACAACCTATTACTCAAAAGGATGTCAGTGAAGATTTAGTTTACCATCATCATATTTTTTAGACAATCATACACAACCAAGTGCTAATGCCATAAAAAAACTACAATTTAAATGACACTGACCAGTACTTTTAAAGTTCATACATCACTGTGTTATCATCCATAGATGTAAACAAAGCTTACATTCACACACACAGTCACACACAGTACAATGCCCTATTGACCCTATGTCTATTGACCCCATCCACCCCCCTCTGACCAGCAGGACTTTAAGAGGCTTTCCTTTCATCCTGTTTAGCGTGATCACTCACTCTCCAGCCAGCTGTACTGATCATATACGGTACACTGAGACTGTGTGTGTGTGTGTGTGTGTGTCAGGGTTTCCGGTTTCCAGTAATTCACGGCTTTTGGCTGATTAAAAAAACGAAAAGAGATAACTAAAATGGTTGCCGGCCAAATTGACCCTGAGCGGGTAAACTGATAGCGAAGAGACGCTGTAGACGCTACTACTAGTCACATCCCAAATCTCACACACACAGACACACGTGACATGACTCAAGTGACCCCGTTACCACGGTAACCCCCCGCCCTTAAAGGACAGCTGAACATTTTGTCTCATCTGATATTTTGGGTAAAATATATATATTTTTAAATTGATTAATATACTACATTACTTCTTACTTGTATATTTTTTAATCTACCCACCACAGTTGATGGTGGAACAAAAAGTTACATTTTAGGCCCTGATTTTAGGCCCTGCATTTAAATAATTAAGGGAAATATCTGTCGATGTAAATACATTTGACTGTTGTTGCTGCTGGAGTGAATCAAACGCTTTAATAAGCCAAGTCATTCCGCAACAATTCTAAATGCAATCGTGTGTTAAAAACACATTTGATGGCCACAACTGAAAAGAGCTACTATTTTTAGTTATTTACTGGTAATTGAATTGCACCATTCAAGTGCATAGGCAATAGTAGGCAGGCTATCAGTGCGTCACCCACCACTTTGCAATGTGATCTGGAGGCAGTATGCATTTTGAAAACATATATTTAATTGTTTGAAACCTGAATGTTTTACTTCATATTATGAGGCATGTCTTACCTCGATTTGATTCAAAGTAGCCTAGTCAAAATTGGACCATAGAAACGTGGAGGCAATTATTTTATAAAGACTTCCTCATGGCCTCCCGAGTAGCGCAGCAGTCTAAGGCACTGCATCGCAAGGCTTGAGGCATCACTACAGACCCAGGTTCAATCCCAGGCTGTCGCAGCTGGCTGTGACTGGGAGACCCATGAGGCGGTACACGATTGGCCCAGCGATGTCCGGGTTAGGGGAGGGCTTGGCCGGCCGGGATTTCCTTGTCCTATTGCACTCTACCAGCCTTTCTCTCCTGTTCTATAGGTTTTCATATCAACTTTCTTCCGTTGTCCGGAAACCAAAGGCACAATCCTAGTCATATTAGCAACGCATCCTAGTTGTTGCATCTTTAGATTCTTTAGATTTAGATTTCACTCTTTCTCGGTTTTTAACAGAGATTTTCATTTCTTTCACATATGGAACCACTCATATCAGGTTTGCTGTTTAGAATGGTGTTTTCCTGCGAATTGCATTTTGTCAAGTGTTTGAAAATTACGTTTTATTGTCTGCTACATTACAGGAGTTGCATGATCTGTTAAGATGAACTACCATAATCTAAATGTGATCTAAATGTTCTATCATTCTGAGCACTGTGGATGGACGCTCTAATGCGTTACACACCCAATGCATATACTGTATAGGTCCGGTAAATTTCTCAAATGGCCGGTAAATTAAAATCTTCCTGGTCACATTGTCTGGCGCCACATTTTCCGGAAACCCTAGTGTGTGTTTGTGTGCATAGGTCTGTGCGCAGATCTGAGTGTTTGCCCATGGGTGTGAAGGTTAAATGTCACATTTTAAAAAAACATGACAGTGTAGAAAGGGGTGAAATAGTTCAAGGGAATTACAATTTTAATGCCACTTTTAGGCCTGTAGGCTACATGTAACAATTAAGATAGAGTTTAACTGTTGATCATGGGTTAATATTGCTAGGATATGGGATCTAGAAGCAGAACTCACTGCTTTGTAGAGCGGCAATGCATGTGGTGTTGGTGTAAAATCAGCACTGAACTCATCAACCTGAGCTGGGAGACCACGAATCTGCTCCACCATGGCAACGGTCACCTAAACAAAATGTATAGTAAAATCATAAACCAACAGATAATTTACTAACCTTAATCTGTCCATTGCCTACACTATTTATATGTGGCTAACAATACACAAAATATAATTGAACACAAAATCTTGAACACAAACTGCTTGTCAGCCCAACTATAGACAAACATATGTGTTGTATGAGAGAGTTGTTCATCTGTTAATCCTAAACCAATAATTTACTCACACATTTACGCACCGCTATCCTTGCATTATTTTGATTTGAGATCTGTGTGCTTAATGAAAATGTTCTCCCATTAACATCAATTCATTATTTAGGTCAAGAGTGAAATATGTGTGTGCTTATCTCAACTCTGAATCAGGCCTACAGTAAATGATAGGCTATTCCCCTTTGTCATTTGGCTTAACAGACAGTCCCTCCCTTTTTATACAACTGTACGTGGGTGATTGCGAATGTCTACCTTGGCAGCCACCTCATCTGTTATGGTGTTGATCTTCTCTTTTATGTTCTCGGTCAGGCGGTTAAGTTGGCCTCTGACAAACTCTAGACGGTCCTTCTGGTCCTCTCGGTCCTCCAGGGAAAATATCCTGCACACGGAGAGGTCAAAGGGGAAAGAGCAAAGGTTGTCATAGTTAGGAGCAAATTGGAAAGCTTCTCTCTTTCAAGGCTAAATCCTATGCTGAGATAAACATTTGAGTCAGAGTTTTGCGCAATTCATACAGTACATGGATGTTAGTAGGAAGTTAGTGTGAAAATTGGAGGTTTGGATGCACAGATCTAGCGTTTGGACCTTTAAAGGGATACTGCGATATTTAGGTCTTCAATCTATTTATCCATTACTATGAATAGCTTCGTAAGACTATAAATGACCAACCAGCCAGTTGTGGAGTATTTAGAAGGTCTATTCCCCTGCTTTTGAGAGGAGCTGGCTACTGTACTGGGGAACTTCCAGCAATTGTGCTAAACTAACGATATGCTAACTTCAATAATCTCCAAACAGCATGCAGATACATAAAAATGGTATCCATGAGTTCATAGGACTCTGGGTAAGTAGATAAACGGTCTAAATCTTGAAATATCACAGTATCCCTTTAATCTAATGATTAATAATCAATACTGTTTAGGTGCGTATGGCAGTAGCACATTACCAATGCTCCTATAAAAAACTGGGGGAGAAACTCACTTCCTTTCGGCGGATGCGATATTTATGGCGTCCATGACTGCTTTGATTGCTTCTGTGATCTGCCACGCCCTGAGCGTGTGCTGCTCAAACTTGGTCTTGACCGCAGAGTGTGAGATGAACTCCTGTGCAGTCGTAAATACAGTAAGTTAGTGTGACGATGCCAATCAACGTGAAATGGACAATGATATTACAATGGACCATGACAATCAGTTATGCTTCAGTGCTTGCCTCAAAAGTCCTCTCGAATCTCTGGAACTCCCTCAGTCTCTCGTGGAATCCCTCTGCTAAAGCGCCACCTAGAAAGACCAGCAGAAGTCCAAATAAAAATAATAGCCGAGGACCACCAGCATATTAAGTTATAGTTAATGTGGGCATTCATGGATGGCCGGGTAAGGTGAGCAGTTCAAAGCTTTAAGATAGCAATGTTTTTGAGGCGAGACAGTAACAGGAGAGAGATGCCTGTTACAGGGCCGATGGAGGAAAATCTGTCAGGAGTGTGCTGGCAACTGCTTGTCAACTTCTTATGAATGCCGATGTATTCAAGTAAATTGATATTTTGCCTTCTAAATTACCATAACCATATCAATATCGTATAATTATTGTTCCCAAACCTGATCAGCGAGCCAGCCCAGCCAGTCAATCAGCGTCAACTAGCCTTTGGTCCCTCCTCACCGATCTCACCTGTCTCGGGCATGCCCTGGGCACAGTGCATCCTGGAGCTGAGCACCTCCTTGGCCGACACAAAGAAGATTCGGCCCGGAGCCTCCTCTTGTCTCACCACCCTCAGCTCCTCCACCAGGAAACTCACACAGCGGTCCATGTGCTGCTTACGCACCTGAGGGAGCTCATTATCCATTAGGTTTGACATTTTGGTCACTCAAAAAGTAGGCAAATCGAATGAAGGGCTCAATGAAGCGCACCATTAGCCCTTTATAAGAGGGACCCATCTTGTTTTTCTCACAGCTAAACTACACAAGACATGTAATGTAAGCATAGTGTCCACAAAGCGCAAGCGTGGATGACACTGAGCCACTGTGAGCAAAGATAAATTATACTCCAGCTGAGCAAGCAGCAAGTCAATGAAGCGATCTTGCGCTGCTTAAGTGTCTATTTCAAGTATTTCACTCCTGCTTTCAGTGTTCTCAACAAGCGGATTTCACTATTGATTGCATGTCCTTTTGCTGCTTCTGGTGTAGCATGGCAAAAACAACGCTTATGAAATGCTTGCACTATGCTTGCAGTGTAGTTTCACAGTCAAACTCACTTCATCAATGTACTCGGGCTCCCACGCAGAGGCATCCCAGCGGTTGTGCAGGATAAAAATGTTTGGCTTGGATATTCGCTCGCTCACTTTGTGGAAAAACAGCTTCTCCTTTAAAGAGTAATAGACACATCAAGAAACACATATATATGAGTAGAGAAGCAATGGAAAGAAAAATTAGTTTTAAATGAACAAAAAACAAGTGCAAAAATGCATCATGGGACACAATATAATAATTGATTATGCTCATAGTGGTGTGCATAGGCGTAATTTCCAGTCGGAACGGGGGAATTTTGTAAGGTAGTATAAAAATGCAGAAAATATATTTGAATGGCAAAAAACATTCTTATTTTCTGTCAATTAATGGTAATGTACGTTAGTGTTAATGCTAAAGAGTTAAAAGAGTGGTTTAGTTTTTTTTCTCACTGTGTTCATCAGTGTGGATTCTGCATTGCCCACCAACACAAAGACGTCAGCATCCAGACAGAACTTGTCGATCCAGCTGTCCAGGTAAGAGGTCACATCAGTACCTGGGCTGTGCATGCATAATGCAACATATACGTAGAATTGATTGATAAGAGGAAGTCAAATAATACATTTTGAACACATACAAATTGAACACAGTTTTCATGAAATACTAAATATACAAACACTGCACAGACAAGTCAGGACAACCCAGCGTAACAGAGCCAGTCCGGGTTGTATATTGTACAGTTCTTTCAGAAAGTAATCATACCCCTTGACATATTCCACATTTTGTTGTTTTACAGCCTGAATTCAAAATTGATTAATTAAAACATGTTTCTTACCAATATACACACACAATACCTCATAATGACAAAGTTTAAACATGTTTTTCGAAAATGTAACAAATTTATTGAAAATGAAATAAAGAAATATCTAGTCTACCCACCCCTGATTCAATACAGCTTTGGCAGCGATTACAACTGTGAGTCTTTATGGGTAAGTATAAGAGTTTTGAAGACCTGGATTGTACAATATTTGCACATCATTTGTTTTAATTCTTCAAGCTCTGTCAAGTTGGTTGTCGATGGCTAGACAACTATTTTCAAGTCTTGCTATATATTTTTAAGCCCATTTAAGTTAAAACTGTAACTAGGCTACTCTGAACATTCAACAACGTCATGGTAAGCAACTCCAGTGTATATTTGGCCTTGTGTTTTAGGTTATTGTTCTGCTGAAAGGTACATTTGTCTCCCAGTATCTGTTGGAAAGCAGACTGAACCAGGTTTTCCTCTAGGATTTTGCCTGTGCTTAGCTCTATTCCATTTCTTTTTATCCCACAAACTCCCTAGTCCTTGTCGATGACAAGCAAACCCATAACATGATGCAGTCACGACAATGCTTGAACTCAGTGGTACTCAGTGAGGTGTTGTGTTGGATTTGCCCCAAACATAACGCTTTGTATTCAGGACTTAAAGTGAATTTCTTTGCACTTTATTGTTAGTGCCTTCAAGCAAACAGGATGTTTCTGAATATTTTTTATTCTGTACAGGCTTCCTTCTTTTCACTCTGTCATTTAGGTTAGTATTGTGGAGTAACTGCAATATTGTTGATCCATCCTCAGTTTTCTCCTATCACCGCCATTAAACTCTAACTGTTTTAAAGTCACCATTGGCCTCATGGTGAAATCCCTGGGCAGTTTAGAAGAGACACCTGTATTTTTGTAGTGACTGGGTGTATGGATACACCATCCAAAGTGTAATTAATAACTTCACCATGCTTAAAGGGATATTCAATGTCTGTCTTGTATACCCATCACTGCTCGACTGAGGGACTTTACAGAAGTGCGGAGTACAGAGATGAGGTAGTCATTAATAAATGTTAACCACTATTATTGCACACAGAGTGAGTACATACAACTCATTATGTGACTTTTTAAGCAATATTTTACTCCTGAAATTATTTAGGCTTGCCATAACAATGGGTTCAATACTTATTGACTTGACATTTCAGCTTTTCATTTTTTATTAATTTCAACAACAAAAAAATCTAAAAACATAATTCCACTTTGACATTATGGGATATTGTGTGTAGGACAGTGACACACAATCTCAATTTAACCCATTTTAAACTCAGGCTGTAACACAACAAAATGTGGAAAGGGTGAAATGGTGTGAATACTTTCTGAGGACATTACATTCTTAGAAAAACGGATTCCAAAAGGGTTCTTGGGCTGTTCCCATAGAATAACCCTTTTTGGTTCCAACATACATTTTATTTGAATCCCATAATTTAGCATTTGTATTTGGATATGAATATGAATTTAATATTGTATAATTTGTACTGGACATGTTGAATCATTGAATTTATAAACTGAACTTGTATATTCATACTTTTTTAAATATGGTAGATATTGCATTAATTGTCTGTGTATCAAGTTTATAAACTAATTTCAAGTATATCAAAGGTAGGTATTCAACTTCTCAGGTGCATGTTTTCAAATTCAGATCTCAAATTCAGATTCAAAACCAGAGACAACATCCTGGCACTTTGCCAGCCAGGAAAGGTAGAGAACAAATGCTCTCTGTGTTAAAAGATAAGTTTCTGGAGGTTTCTGAAGCCAAAGTGGCGTGTTGAATTGATTTTAGTCATTAAAACTAGGTCAGATAGGAGTGAGGTGTTGTGAGGTGTTGTTTAATTTGTTTTTTAAAGCAAATTTTGCTGTTTGCTTGAGTAATTTGAGATGGAAGGGAGTTCCATATGATCATGGCTCTATATAATACTATGCGTTGCCTTGAATTCTAACTGGATTTGGGGACTGTGAAGAGACCTCTGGTGGCATGTCTGGTGGGGTAAGTATATCTGTCAGAGCTATACGTAAGTTGATTATACAGACAATTTGGACATTTTAACACAATATTTCTCACAAAAACAAAAATGTATGCAGTCAGCCCTCAACCAGGAAAGCCTGGCATGCATGTTGTTGATGTTAGTTCTGTATGTTAAGGGCAAGGAATGCTGCTATGTTTTAAGCCATCTTCAGCTTTGCTAGGTCTTTCTTTGCTGCACTTAACCATATTACCGGACAGTAATCAAGATGGGACAAGACCAGAGCCTGAATTAGTACAGTTGATTTTTGTGTCAAAAACACAGAACATCTTTTTATAACAGACATACCACTCCCTTAGTGGCCACTCACACCTCCAACTCAATCATCAAGTTTGCAGATGACATAACAGTAGTAGGCCTGATTACCAACAATGACGAGACAGCCTACAGGGAGGAGGTGAGGGCCCTGGGAGAGTGGTGCCAGGAAAATAACCTCTCAATGTCAACAAAACAAAAGAGCTGATTGTGAACTTCAGGAAACAGCAGAGGGAGCACGCCCCTATACACGCCTAGTGTATATTCTCATAGGGGCCAAATCATGCTTTTTGTGACACTTTCTTCTAATGTGTCCTGCGCTGCATGTGATCGTCAAAGAGGGGAACAGAAGTCATGTCCATGTTCCAGAGGTCTTAACTTTCAGGTATGGCGTCAAATTACACTACATGACCAAAAGTATGTGGACACCTGTTTGTTGAACATCTCATTCTAAAATCATGGGCATTAATATGGAATTGGTCCCCCCTTTGCTGCTATAACAGCCTTCACTCTTCTCGGAAGAGAACTTTCTACTAGACGTTGGAACATTGCTGTGGGTACTTGCTTCCATTCAGCAACAAGAGCATTAGTGAGGTCGGGCACTGATGTTGGGCGATTAGGCCTGGCTCACAGTCAGTATTCCAATTCATCCCAAAGGTGTTCAATGGGATTAAGGTCAGGGTTCTGTACAGGCCAGTCAAGTTTATCCACATCTCGACAAACCATTTCTGTTTGGACCTCGCTTTAAGCAGGGGGGCATTGTCATACTGAAATAGGAAAGGGCATTCTCCAAACTGTTGCCACAAAGTTGGAAGCATCATCTAGAATGTCATTATATATAGTAGTGTTAAGATTTCTCTTCACTGGAACTATGTGGCCTAGCCCGAACCATTAAAAACAGCCCCAGACCATTATTCCTCCTCCACCAAACTTTACAGTTGGCACTATGCATTGTGACAGGTAGCATTATCCTGGCATTCGTCCAACCCAGATTCTTCCGTCGGACTGGCAGATGGTGAACCGTGATTCATCACTCCAGGGAATTAGTTTTCACTGCTCCACAGTTCAATGGCAGCAAGCTTTACATCAAATCAAATTTTTTTGGTCACATACAAATATTTAACAGTTGTTATTGCGGGTGTAGTGAAATCTTGTGTTCCTAGCTCCAACAGTGCAGTAGTATCTAAAAACAATACACACAAATCTAAAATTAAAAGAATGGAATTAAGAAATATGTAAATATTAGATTGAGAAAAGTCAGAGTGGCATTGACTATAATATAGTAGAATAGAATATGAGATGAGTAAAGCAGTATGTAAACATTATTTAAACATTATTAAAGTGACTAGTTTTCCATTATTAAAGTGGCCAGTGAATCCAAGTCTATGTATACAGGGCAGCAGCCTCTAAGGTCAGGGTTGCGTAACTGGGTGGAAGCCGGCTAGTGATAGAAGCTGTTTTTCAGTCTCTCGGTCACCGCTTTGATGCACCTGTACTGACCCTGTCTTCTGGATGATAGCGTGGTGACATCGGGTGCTGTAGGTGTTTAGGAGGGAAAGTAGTTTGCCCCCGGTGATGCGTTGGGCAGACCGCACCACCCACTGGAGAGCCCTGCGGTTGCGGGTGGTGCAGTTTCCATAGCAGGCAGTGATACAGCCCGACAGGATGCTCTCAATTGTGCATCTGTAAAAGTTTGTGAGGGTTTTAGGGCCAAGGCAAATTTCTTCAGCCTCCTGAGGTTGAAGAGGTGCTGTTGCGCCTTCTTCACCACACTGTCTGTGTGGGTGGACCATTTCAGATGGTCAGTGATGTGTACGCCGAGGAACTTGAAGCTTTCCACCTTCTCCTCAGCGGTCCCGTCGATGTAGATAGGGGCGTGCTCCCTCTGCTGTTTCCTGAAGTTCACAATCAGCTCTTTTGTTTTGTTGACATTGAGAGGTTATTTTCCTGGCACCACTCTCCCAGGGCCCTCACCTCCTCCCTGTAGGCTGTCTCGTCATTGTTGGTAATCAGGCCTACTACTGTTATGTCATCTGCAAACTTGATGATTGAGTTGGAGGCGTGAGTGGCCACGCAGTCATGGGTGAACAGGGAGTACAGGAGGGGGCTGAGCACGCACCCTTGTGGGGCCCCTGTGATGAGGATTAGTGAAGTGTAGGTGTTGTTTCCTACCTTCACCACCTGGGGGCGGCCCACCAGGAAGTCCAGGACCCAGTTGCACAGGGCGTGGTTCAGACCTAGGGCCTTGAGCTTAATGATGAGCTTGGAGGGTACTACGGTGTTAAATGCTGAGCTATAGTCAATGAACAGCATTCTTACATAGGTATTCCTCTTGTCCAGATAGGATAGGGCAGTGTGCAGTGTGATGGCGGTTGCATCGTCTGTGGATCTCTTGGGGTGGTAAACAAATTGAAGTGGGTCTAGGGTGTCAGGTAAGGTAGAGGTGATATGATCCTTAACTAGCCTTTCAAAGCACTTCATGATGACAGAAGTGAGTGATACGGGGCAATAGTCAGTCATTTAGTTCAGTTACCTTTGCTTTGTTGGGTACAGGAACAATGGTCTACATCTTGATGCAAGTCGGGACAGCAGACTGGGATAGGGAGAGATTGAATATGTCCGTAAACACTCCATCCAGCTGGTCTGAGCATGCTCTGAGGACGCAACTAGGGATGCCGTCTGGGCCGGTAGCCTTGCGAGGGTTAACTCATTTAAATGTCTTACTTATGTCGGCCATAGAAAAGAAGAGTCCACAGTCCTTGGTAGTGGGCCACGTCGGTGGAACTGTGTTATCCTCAAAGCAGGCCAAGAAGGTGTCTGGTTTTCCCTTTGTAGTCTGTGATTGTCTGTAGACCCTGCCACATACGTCTCATGTCTGAGCCGTTGAATTGCTACTCGACTTTCTCTGTACTGACTTTTGCCTGTTTGATTGCCTTATGGAGAGAATAACACTGTTTGTATTCAGCCATATTCCCAGTTACCTTGCCATGGTTATATGCAGTGGTTCGCGCTTTCAGTTTTGCGTGAATACTGCCATCTATCCATGGTTTCCGGTTTGGGTAGGTTTTAATAGTCACAGTGGGTACAACATCTCCTATTCACTTCCTGATGAACTCAGTCACCGTATCCGTGTATTCGTCGATGTTATTTTCAGAGGCTACCCAGAACATGTCACAGTCCGCGTGATCAAAACAATCTTGAAGCATGGATTGCGATTGGTCAGACCAGCGTTGAATAGACCTTAGCACGGGTACTTTCTGTTTGAGTTTTACCTATAGAAACGGAGGAGCAAAATGGAGTCGTGATCAGATTTGCAGAGGGGAGGGTCTTGTAGGTATTTCAAAAAGTTCAGTAGCAGTGGTCCAATGTTTTACCAGCATGAATACTACAGTCAATGTGTTTGTAGATCTTCGGTAGCGTTTTCCTCCAATTTGCTTTGTTAAAATTGCCAGCTACAATAAATGCGGCCTGAGTATATGTGGTTTCCAGTTTGCATAAAGTCAAGTAAAGTTCTTTGAGGGCTGTTGTGGTATCGGCTTGCGGCGGAATATACACGGCTTTGACAATAAACAAAGTAATAAATAATTATCTTTGAAGATAATACGGTCACCGTTTGATTGTGAGGTATTCTAGGTCGGGTGAACAAAAGGACTTGAGTTTCTGTATGTTATCACAATCACACCATGAAACACCATGAAACATACACCCCCGCCTTTCTTCTACCTGGAGAGTTCTTTATTCCTGTCTTCACGATGTACTGAGAACCCAGATGGCTGAATGGACGGGGGCAGTATATCCCAAGAGAGCCATGTTTCTGTGAAACAGAGCATGTTACGATCCTTGATGTCTCTCTGGAAGGAGATCCTCTCCCTGAGCTCATCTACTTTATTATCCAGAGACTGAACATTAGCGAGTAATATACTCAGAAGTGGTGGATGGACTAGAGTCGGACTAGAAGTTCACTCCGAATACCTCTTCTCTGCCTGTTGTGTTTTGGAGCAGACTGGAAGAAGTTCAATTGCCCTGCGGGGTACGAACAAAAGATCCAGGAAAGTCGTATTCCTGGTTATAATGCTGTTGAGTTACCGCTGCTCTGATATCCAAAAGTTATTTCTGGCTGTATGTATTAACACAAAAAAATTCTGGGCTAATAATGTAAGAAATAACACACAAAAAAACGAAATACTGCAAAGTTGTTTAGAAGGAAGAGGCAGAGCTGTCATATCCGTCGGCACCATCTTACTTTTCTTACTTACACCACTCCAGCCGACACTTGGCATTGCACATGGTGATGTTAGGCTTGTGTGCGGCTGCTCAGCCATGGAAACCCATTTCACGAAGCTCCTGACGAACAGTTATTGTGGTGACGTTGCTTCCAGAGGCAGTTTGGAACTCGGTAGTGAGTATTGCAACCGAGGACAGATATTTTTTACGTGCTTCAGCACTCTGCAGTCCTGTTCTGTGAGCTTGTGTTGCCTACCACTCCCCGGCTGAGCCGTTGTGGCTCCAAGACGTTTCCACTTCACAATAACAGCACTTACAGTTGACCGGGGCAGCTATAGCACGGCCGAAATTTGACAAACTGACCTGTTGGAAAGGTGCCATGTTGAAAGTCACTGAGCTCTTCAGTAAGGCCATTCTACTGCCAATATTTGTCTATGGAGATTGCATGGCTGTGTGCTCGATTTTATACCCTGTCAGCAACGGGTGTGGCTGAAATAGCCGAACCACTAATTTGAAGAGGTGTCCACATACTTTTGTATCTGAGAAGTTTACTATTTGATCAACTTGAAATTAAAAGTTTGATGGACAAACAATTAATTAAATATCTGCTATATTTAAACTGAATATATAAATATTGAAATTGAACATTCAATTAAATTGAAATCCAATGTTCATAAAGTTCAATTTCAAATCATGAAATACAAGTTCAATTTATGAATTCAATAATTACATTTGTGCTTCACAAATAAATATACAGTATATTAAAGAAAAATTAAATATCCTCATACATATTCAAAATTATGGAATTCAAACACAATTTCTGTTGGCACTGAAATCACTCCATAGAACATGCACCATGGATAACGCTGAGATTAATCAATTACCTGCGAATCTGATTAAGCCCGTCTTGCTCTCACTTTTGTAGTGTAACATCATTGTACAATGTTGCGAATGTCTAGGCTATTTCGGACCCAGTGTATCAGACATTTTGTTAACAGTGAATAGCACATTTTGAGCCTCTTCCAGTGCCACACAGCTAGTTTGGGGATTGTCTACCGTAACTGTGTCGACAGGTTGTGTGTAGCCTATTCATGATAGTTAGCAATGCAAGCCATGAAAGTAAGTATTATGTTCTATAGGGGACTTAATGGTGAGTAAATATGGCAGGCTACTAATGTTGTGATGACTGGTCGAATGTATGAATGAAGCCATTTGTAGCTATTTGCACCTGCACATTTATTTTTTATTTTTTTTGTGGTGGCATAGAAATTCTAAATAATTGGTGCACGGGTCCCGTCATTATTTTTCTCAGGAAATTGGAAGGAGCATGGTTTGGAAGTCCTGAGATACCGGTCACTGGCATTAAACCCTAGCTGGTACCTGTCCATAATAACAAGGTCATCCCTCAGCAGGGCACACCTGGACTTGGGCCAGAACACCTTCACTTGGCAGCCTGAGTCTAGACTGCGCTCCATATGCAGGGCATGGGCCAGCTGATTGACTGACTGGAAGGGGGGAAGAAAAAGATGCAGAGACATACATAAAGTAGTAGAACAGAGGGAAATATCATTGCTAACAATTGTGTGTTATACTGCACGTCGAAAAGGCTGTTCTAGCGTTATTGCCGCAGCCATACCTCAGCCTCCGTCTACATTATAATTTGCAAATAAATTCATTAAAAATCCTACAATGTGATTTTCTGGGTTTTTTTCTCATTTTGTCTGTCATAGTTGAAGTGACAAATTACAGGCCTCTCTCATCTTTTTAAGTGGGAGAACTTGCACAATTGGTGGCTGACTAAATACTTTTTTTGCCCCACTGTGTGTATATATATATATATATATATATATATATATATATATATATATATATATATATATACACACACACACAGTAGATCAGTCTGCGACCCCCTGGTTTGACTCCAGACCTTGACGCTTTTTCTGTCATCAGAGCCCTCGGTGGTGAGGTAGGCATCTTCCCCGTCTGTGCCTTCCACCCTCAAAAAGCAGTTGGTGGTGTGGCCAATGCCGCTGGGCAGCACCCGGTCCCTCAGCATGGCATTGATCACCGTGCTTTTACCGTTACTCGTCCTGCCAGGGAGAGAGAAAGGAAATGTCTCTTTACTCCTTTGACAAAATGTTTACAATTATGGTCACAAGGCTAATGTGAACAGCTTTGTTCTAACCTGGGTCTCCTGCCACCACAGTAATTATGCTGCGACAAAGCCTAGGTAGCTCAGTGAGCTAGCACAAATCTTCCACCTCCGTTACACTAACTTTTGGGAAAATCATTCTGCACATCCAAAATTATGGTACTAATATTTACTTATGCTGTATCAATAGTTACACCATACTATCTAGGTAGTATGAAAAACATCTGGAATAACAGTGAGACTACTTAATTATACCAATCCAGCAGCAAACTGTATAATATAAATGTCCTTTACATATGGACCCTCAGTAATGCATCTGTGTTGAATATTGGGTTCAATTCTATTTCCAATAAACCATTGACTCTCACCTCCCAAAAAAGGCTACCTTCATGTGCCTACGTGCCAGCACCTCCCGAATGGTGGCCAGTTTCCTAGCACAGGTCTGGATTTCAAGGCACTGCTCCTCAACTGCGACCTGCTCCAGATCTGCACTTCGCCATGTCTCTGGGCATCACAGAAGCAGATAGACAAGAATGTATATTGTGGTAAATGACAACTAAAACCCCCACACTAGTGTAAGGTAGCCCACCATGTGTACGCGTTAATATGTAATAGGTAACCACGCAAAAAAAGTTAACAATTAACAAGGGAATTGTCTGAAGGGTGCCCTTTTAGATGCAGATTATAGCATAACACCATCTATACCTATGTGTATACATCTTTATTCAAACTGTAAGACGCTATTGATGCTAATAATCTACAAAACACACTTTTTGTTAAGTAACACTATGTAGACTCACCGTCCACAAACTCTGAGCCCTCTTTGACGTACTCCAGCAACTGATCAAATATACCGTTGATAGTCTTCTTCGCCACCACAAAATGCATGAGGGGCGATGGGCCCCCCGGGTCCATTTCAACTTCCTGAGCATAGTGTTGAGATTAACTTAATAGGCACAGACAAACTGACTGACAGGCAGGCAGACAGACGGACAGACAGGTGACACACAGGCACACATTATGCAAACACAGTACACACATGCACATAAAGTCTGTCAGTACCTTGGCTAGGGGATAGTTGCAGTGAGAGAAATCTTCAGAGGTTCTGGATTCATTTGCTTCCCAATCAATGCTATTAGAACGTGTTGAAAAGCATAGTTGCAGGACAAGAATTGACAACACTTCCTCTCCCTAAATGATCAAATACACCTGGTTTGCCTAATTACATTTTTTTTCTCCATTATATAATCTGTTTATGCACCCGTACACTCTCATTTCCACTTCTTTCTATTCTTCATACACAATCTATTTCACCTCTACCCTCTTCCTCTCACTCTCCATCATACAACCTGGGTCTACCTGCTTTCTGTCTGAAGATCAGATCTCTGACGCGCAGTGGACTTACACAGCCTTTCCAGCTGGTGTGTGTGGAGCCTGTAAATCTCCAATCCTCTTAGCTAGGACTTAATGCATCAGGTGGTTCGGTGTTTCTTTACCTGCAGCGTCTACTATGAATAATACTATGGGTAATACTATCCTTTAGCAATGTTAACTGAGTTCAACTGGGCCTAACTGCAGATTGGATACTTGTGTAAAGTTTACAATGTTTTAGGCATATTGGTATTTTTATAACTGCTGTTTACCATTCACTTTTGATATCTGCTAATCAAATGGACTATTTGCATTGTCTTGTAAGTTAGCATTTCACTGTTGTATTCGGCGCATGTGACAAATAACATTTGATTTAATTAATCTATCTAACCAATTATTCTAATAAAGTAAACTAGTCTGTGTGTGTCTACGTGGGTGATTACTATATTATTCCATATGTGTTATTTCATAGTTTTGATGTCTACAATATAGAAAATAGTAAAAATAAAGAAACCCTTGAATGAGTAGGTGTGTCCAAACTTTTGACTGGTACTGTAGCTACAGGGGTCTTTTGTTCAAAATCAAATAGCTAAATGATCCATTGTATGACCATCTTAAAACAATTCCATATTTTAGCTTAGTACCCATCCACCACCGGCTTAGACTTTGAGGTTAATAGGTGGAAATCTTATTACCAATTACACCATTCATAATGGTGATATGTGGTACCCCACATGCCTTTGAATGGTGCCTTTGAATCACACGTTGTACTGTGTGATACGTGACCATTCAATGGTTATTTTGAACAATTTCAACTGAGACAGTGCACATGTTAAAATTGTCCAAATTTGTGGGTTTTGTGAGAAACTGTCCTTTCTCTCCTCGGGGTTCCACCCTCAGTCAAATGGGCAAACTGAGCGGGCCTACCAGCCCAGCAACTGGAGCAAGTTCCTCATCTGGGCGGAGTATGCTCATAACACACTGCCAAACTCGCAGAAGCCCGCTCCTCGCTACATAGAACCCTTCCAGATCCTGAGTCGCATCAACCCAATCACCTATCGTTCCCAGCTTCCCAGGTCTATGAGGGTCGGTCTGTCCATCCTTTCATGTCTCCCGTCTCAAGCTGGTAAGGACCAGTCAATTCTCTCCCCTCATACCTGCTCCTCCACCCCCACACCTGCTCCTCCGCCCCCTTGACATGGTCTGGCGTCTGTTGGAGGCTCGTCGGGTCCGAGGGACCCTGCAGTACCTGCTGGACTGGGAGGGCTACGGTCCCGAGGAGCAGGCATGGGTGCTTGCCCGGGACATCCTGGACCTGGGTCTTGTTAGAGACTTCAAACAACTGGTCATCATAGCTCTGCGGCTGGAGCCGCTCCTAGAGGGGGGTGGGGGGGTGCTGTCATGGTTCCTCCTGGCACCATAGGGAGGCTAAGACCACCCTAGAAACTTTTATTGTACTCAGTGTCTTATTATTTCATGATTTTGTCCCTTTTAAAAGAGGTGTGTTTTCTGTGGTCCTTTGTAGAAGCGTGAATTGTTTACCGTGTGCGTTCTTTTCTTGAGTGAGTTTGAGACATAGTGTCCTGCGGCTACCGTATCTCAGTAAAGTATTACTTTTATCCTTAACCACTTATTTCTTGTCATGTCTCTTCTCTGCACCTGGGTCCACATTTCCCACGTCACATGAGGAGGTTAAGAGCAAGAGGTGCAGCACTGAGGGACAATGTGCCCCTTTCGCCTTTCAATAGAATTTTCTTTCTCAGGATAAACATTTTTGTTTTCCCAAATTTGGGCATTGTTCAATAATTCTGAACCAAGGAAAGTTATCAAGAATCAGATGAATTAGATATAATACATACAGTTGATCACAAACCCAAGGAAAGCAAGAAGCCAGCAAATCCCTGTCCACTTAAAAACAATACTTTCAAAAGGTATTCACCATACAGTATGTGACCCATTTCAGGAAACTAGGCATATTGTCGCAGGTCACTACTTCACAGGACAGCCGTTTGAAGGTAAACTTTTTTTTAAATCACACTGCATTTTTTGGGGCAGAAATGCCTTCTCGAATATGTGAACTTTCATGTGCCTCAATAACAAACGTGTGTATGCCATCCGTAAATATGAACTTGCCTAGTTGGTTAATAATCGATCAAATTGAAGATGGGTCTATCTGTTTTCAATACAGAAAGACAACAAACCAAGCTACTTTTCAAGTATTGCGCAACTCTCAACAGTGTTACGCAGTTCCTAGATGGCCATACTTCTTCATTGCACAAAGGAATAACCTCAACCAAATTCCAAAGACTGGTGACATCCAGTGGAAGCGGTAAGAACTGAAAACAAGTTCCTAAGAAATTTCGTTTCCCAATGAGAACACAATGAACAGACAGAGACCTCAAAAAAAATAATTCTGAACGGTTAGTCCTCAGGGTTTTGCCTGCTACATAAGTTATGTTATACTCACAGACATGATTCAAACAGTTTGAGAAACTTCAGAGTGTTTTCTATCCTATGCATATCTTATATTCTTGGCATGAGTAGCTGGAAGTTGAAATTGGGCACGCTATTTATCCACAAGTGAAAATGCTGCCCCCTATACCTTAAGAAGTTAAGAGTTGCAGGCATTTCAGTCGCTGTAGTAGCTGACGTGTATAGTGTTGAGTCATCCACATACATAGTCACACTGGCCTTACTCAAAGCCAGTGGTCTGCCGTTAGTAAAGATTGAAAAAAGAAAGGGGACTAAACAGCTACCCTGGGGCTTTCCTGCTTCTACCTGGATTATGTTTAAGAGGCTTCCATTAAAGAACACCCTCTCTTCTGTTAGACAAGTAACTCTTCATCCACATTATAGCAGGGGGTGTAGCAAGCCATAACGCATACACTTTTCCAGGAGCAGAATATGATCGATAATGTCAAAAGCTGCACTGAAGTCTAACAAGACAGCCCAAACAATCATTTTATCATTAATTTTTCTTAGGCATTCAGACATTTGTATAAGTGCCATGCTTGTTGAGTGTCTTTCCCTAAAAGTTGTGGCAAATAGGAGAGGCAATATCGTCTGCTATTATCCTCAGTAATTTTCCATCCAAGTTGTCAGACCCCGGTGGCTTGTCATTGTTGATAACACAACAATAATTTGTTCACCTCTTCCACACTCACTTTACAGTATTTCAAAAGTACAATTCTTGTCTTTCATAATTTGGTCAAGTAGACTTAGATGTGTAGTGTCAGCTTTTGTTGCTAGCATGTCATCCCTACATTTGCTTATCTTGCCAATGAAAAAGTAATTCAAGTAGTTGGCAATATCAGTGGGTTTTGTGATAAATGAGCAATCTGATTCAACGAATGATGGAGCTGAGTTGGCTTTTTCCCCCAATATTTCATTTAAGGTGGTCCAAAGCTTTTTACTATCATTTACCTTTGTTTCATAATATAGATGGATGGATGGCGGCATTCGTGCAAAACTGAATGCGCGATCCACCGCATTTAACCATGGAAAGTGGCCTGAAAATATAGCTGAATATAAACTGTGTAGTTATTCCCTCCACAAGGCAGTCAAACAAGCGAAATGCCGATACAGGGACAAGGTGGAGTAGCAATTCAACGGCTCAGACACGAGACATATGTGGCAAGTTCTACAGGAAATCACAGACTACAAAAATAAAAACAGCCAAGTCACGGACACCGGTGTCACACTTCCAGACAAACTAAACACCTTCTTTGCCTGCTTTGAGGATAATACAGTGCCACCGTCGCGGCTCTCTAACAAGGACTGCGCCCCATCCCCATCTTCATCTCCGTGCCGATGTGAGTAAAACATTTAAAAGTGTAAACACTCGCAAGGCTGCTGGCCCAGACAGCATCCCTAGCCGTGTCCTCAGAGCATGCGCAGACCTGCTGGCTGGTGTGTTTATGGACATATTCAACCAATCCCTATTCCAGGCTTTATCCCCACATGCTTCAAGATGGCTACCATTCTTCATGTACCCAAGAAAGAAAGATAACTGAATTAAATGACTACCGCCAGATAGCACTCACTTTTGTCATCATGAAGTACTTTGAGAGGCTAGTCAAGGATCATATCACCTCCACCTTACCATCCTAGACCCACTTCAGTTTACATACCACCCCAACAGGTTCACAGATGACCCAATCGCCATCACACTGCACACTGCCCTGTTCCATCTGGACAAAAAATAATACCTATGTAATGTTCATTGACTACAGCTCACCATTCAACACCATAGTACCCTCCAAGCTCATCATTAAGCTGGAGGCCCAGGGTCTCAACCCCGCCCTGTCCAAATGGGTCCTGGACTTTGACAGGCCGCCCCCAGGTGGTGAAGGTAGGAAACAACATCTCCACTTCACAGACTCTCAACACAGGGGCCCCAGCCCTCTCCTGTACTCCCTGTTCACCCACGACTGCATGTACACGCACGCCTCCAACTCCATCATCAAGTTTGCAGACAACACAATAGTAGTGGGCTTGATCACCTACAACGACGACACAGCCTACAGGGAGGTGGTGAGGGCACTCGGAGTGTGGTGTCAGGAAAGCAACCTCTCACTCAACATCAACTAAAAGGAGATGATTGTGGACTTCAGGAAACAGCAGAGGGAACACCCCCCTATCCACATCAAAGGGACAGCAGTGGAGAATGTGGAAAGTTAAGTTCCTAGGTGTATACGTCACAGACAAACTGAAATAGTCCACCCACACAGACAAGCATGGTGAAGAAGGCGCAAGAGCGCCTCATCAACCTCAGGAGGCTGAAGAAATGTGGCTTGTAACCCAAAACCCTGACAAACTCTTACAGATGCACAATCGAGAGCATCCTGTCGGACTGTATCACAGCCTGGTACGGCAACTGCACCGTCCTCATCCCACAAAGCTATTAGAGGGTGGTTCGGTCTGCACAACACATCACTGGGGTCAAACTACTTGCCCCCCATGACACCTTCAGCACCTGACGTCACAGGAAGGCCAAAAAGTTAATCAAGGACATCAACGACCCGAGGCACTGCCTGTTCACACTGCTATCATCCAGAAGGCGAGGTCAGTACAGGTGCATCAAAGCTGGGACCGAAAGATTGAAAAACAGCTTCTATCTCATGGCCATCAGACTGCTAAACTGCAATCGCTAACACAGAGAGGCTGCTGCCGATATTGAGACCCAATCCCTGGACACATTAATAAATTGATCACTAGTCACTTTAACCTCTAGCGACGAGCAATCCCGTATCCGGGAGCGTAATCATAGCCTCAAGCTCATTACCATAACGCAACGTTAACTATTCATGAAAATTGCAAATGAAATGAAATAAATATATTGGCTCACAAGCTTAGCCTTTTGTTAACAACACTGTCATCTCAGATTTTCAAAATATGATTTTCAAACATAGCTACACAAGCATTTGTGTAAGAGTATTGATAGCTAGCATAGCATTAAACCTAGCATTCAGCAGGCAACATTTTCACAAAAACAAGAAAAGCATTCAAATAAAATCATTTACCTTTGAAGAACTTCGGATGTTTTCAATTAGGAGACTCTCAGTTAGATAGCAAATGTTCAGTTTTTCCAAAAATATTATTTGTGTAGGAGAAATCGCTCCGTTTTATTCATCACGTTTGGCTAAGAAATAAAAAACGAAAATTCAGTCATTACAACGCCGAACTTTTTTCCAAATTAACTCCATAATATCGACAGAAACATGGCAAACATTGTTTAGAATCAATCCTCAAGGTGTTTTTCACATATCTATTCGATGATAAGTCATTCGTGCCAGTTGGGTTTCTCCTCTGAAACAAATGGAAAAATACATGCAGGTGAAGATTACGCAATAATTGCAACGGAGGACACCAAGCGAGCACCTGGTAAATGTAGCCTCTTATGGTCAATCTTCCAATGATATGCCTACAAATACGTCACAATGCTGCAGACACTTTGGGGAAACGACAGAAAGTGTAGGCTCATTCCTGGCGCATTCACAGCCATATAAGGAGACATTGAAACACAGCGCATTCAAAATCTGGGGCATTTCCTGTTTGAAATGTCATCTTGGTTTCGCCTGTAGCATCAGTTCTGTGGCACTGACAGATAATATCTTTGCAGATTTGGAAACGTCAGTGATTCCTTTCCAAAGCTGTCAATATATATATATAGTCGAGCATATTTTCGTGACAAAATATCTTGTTTAACCTCTTTGATCTCTAGGGGCGCTATTTCATTTTTGGATAAAAAACGTTCCCGTTTTAAGCGCGATATTTTGTCATGAAAAGATGCTCGACTATGCATATTCTTGACAGTTTGTGAAAGAAAACACTCTGAAGTTTCAGAATCTGCAAAGATATTGTCTGTAAGTGCCCCAGAACTCATTCTACAGGCGAAACCAAGATGATGCGTCAACCAGGAAATGAGCAGAATTTCTGAAGCTCTGTTTTCCATTGTCTCCTTATATGGCTGTGATTGCGCAAGGAATGAGCCTACACTTTTTGTCGTTCCCCCAAGGTGTTAGCAGCATTGTGACGTATTTGTAGGCATATCATTGGAAGATTGACCATAAGAGACTACATTTTCCAAGTGTCCGCCTGGTGTCCCTGCGTCGAAATTGGAGCGTAAAGCCAGGTGCAATTATTTTTCCATTTGAGAGCAAGGAGAAACCAGGCTTCCACGAAGGATATATCATTGAAGAGACATGTGGAAAAACACCTTGAGGATTGATTCTAAACCACGTTTGCCATGTTTCAGTCGATATTATGGAGTTAATTTGGAAAAAAGTTCGCGTTTTGAGGGCTGAATTTTCGTTTTTTTTTTTTTTTTTTTTTGGTAGCCAAATGTGATGTACGAAACGGAGCTATTTCTAATACACAAATAATCTTTTTGGAAAAACTGAGCATCTGCTATCTAACTGAGAGTCTCCTCATTGAAAACATCAGAAGTTCTTCAAAGGTAAGTTATTTTATTTGAAGGCTTTACTTGTTTTTGTGATAGTTGCCTGCTAAATGCTAACGCTAATGCTAACGCTAAATGCTACGCTAGCTAGCTACTGTTACACAAATGATTGTTTTCCTATGGTTGAAAAGCATATTTTGAAAATCTGAGATGACAGTGTTGTTAACAAAAGGCTAAGCTTGAGAGATAGCATATTTATTTCATTTCATTTGCGATTTTCATGAATAGTTAACGTTGCGTTATGGTAATGAGCTTAGGTCTATAAACAGAATCCCGGATCCGGGTTTGGTCGTCGCAACAGGTTAAAACGGGAACGTTTTTTTTATCCAAAAATTAAAAGAACACCCCCTATATCAAAGAAGTTAAACAATGCTACTTTCATCATGTTTACATATCTGACATTACTCATATCTCATATGTATATACTGTATTTTATACCATCTATTGCTGTCACATCTTCTCCTGCAACGCCCTCTACTGCTCATCCTGTGTCTCCTTGACCTGCCGCCACTCCCCCAGTACACCCTCCCTCGCTCTCTCTGTGTGTGATTGTGTGGGCGGAAACAGTGTGCTGGAGTCAGAGCAGATCCAAACCAGCTGCAACATGTTCCATAATCAAGACCTCTGCAAATACTCAGTCCTGCCACTTCCACACTGTCAGATCGTAATCTATGCTCAGTCAGTCTACGTTCCCAGCCGGTTGTTACTATTCAGACCCTGTTATCCGTTTGTTCCTGTTTCCCCTTGCCTGACGCTGTTTTCCACTTTGCTACCGTTCTGCCCGCTCTGACTCTGGTCCCTGTCTCCAGTCCCACGTCTCGTCATCCTGCTACTCTGTCCTGGATGCCCCACTCTGCTTCTCCCTTGGATTCCCCTCCGGACCTGCTTACCCTGTCTCAACCCCCCTCGATCCAACCTCAGCACCTGGTTTCCAGCAACCCACCCGAGCTTCCCCTGATCTGCACTCCATCTCCCCCTGCGTTTCAATAAATACCATGATTACTTCATCCCAGTCTCCTCGCCTGAGTCTTCTCTTAGATTCCCCTGTTCCACTCCGCGTGACAATTACACATTTGCCTATGCCGCTTGGCCATCGCTCATCCATATAAGTCTATGTACATATTCTCATTCATCTGTTTAGATTTGTGTGTATTAGGTAGTTGTTGTGGAATTATTAGATTACTTGTTAGATATTACGGCACTATCGGAACTAGAAGCACAAGCATTTCGCTTCACTCGCATTAACATCTGCAAACCATGTGACCAATAACATTTGATTTGATTTAGTTTATTTTTATTTTATTTAATCACATGATTTCTTAATTTGCAGTACGTTTGCCAATCCGTTGGGCTGCCAGACTAATGAGCCATTCCTTTTGCCTCATCCCTCTCAACCATTCAATTTTTAAATTCCTCATCAATCAAAGGAAATTTAGCAGTTTTTACACTTATTTTCTCAACCTGTTTTAGAGACTGGTATTTGTTGAGAATTTCGGGTTACTGACGTGCCCAAAGTAAACTGCCTGTTACTCAGGCCCAGAAGCTAGGATATGCATATACTTGGTAGCATTGGATAGGAAACACTCTGTCTCTAAAACTGTTACAATAATGTCTGTGAGTATAAGAGAACTGTTATGGCCGGCAAAAACCAGAGGAAAATCCATCCGGAAATGTTTTGTTTTAGGTCACAGGCCATTTCAGTGCAAGCCTATGGGAAATACAAATAGATAGGACCCAGATTGCAGGTCGTATGGCTTCCACTAGATGTCAACAATCTTTAGAAAGGTTTTCTGGCTTGTTTTTTTTTTAAATGAGCAAGTACAGTGCCTTGCGAAAGTATTCGGCCCCCTTGAACTTTGCGATCTTTTGCCACATTTCAGGCTTCAAACATAAAGATATAAAACTGTATTTTTTTGTGAAGAATCAACAACAAGTGGGACACAATCATGAAGTGGAACGACATTTATTGGATATTTCAAACTTTTTTAACAAATCAAAAACTGAAAGATTGGGCGTGCAAAATTATTCAGCCCCTTTACTTTCAGTGCAGCAAACTCTCTCCAGAAGTTCAGTGAGGATCTCTGAATGATCCAATGTTGACCTAAATGACTAATGATGATAAATACAATCCACCTGTGTGTAATCAAGTCTCCGTATAAATGCACCTGCACTGTGATAGTCTCAGAGGTCCATTAAAAGTGCAGAGAGCATCATGAAGAACAAGGAACACACCAGGCAGGTCCGAGATACTGTTGTGAAGAAGTTTAAAGCCGGATTTGGATACAAAAATATTTCCCAAGCTTTAAACATCCCAAGGAGCACTGTGCAAGCGATAATATTGAAATGGAAGGAGTATCAGACCACTGCAAATCTACCAAGACCTGGCCGTCCCTCTAAACTTTCAGCTCATACAAGGAGAAGACTGATCAGAGATGCAGCCAAGAGGCCCATGATCACTCTGGATGAACTGCAGAGATCTACAGCTGAGGTGGGAGACTCTGTCCATAGGACAACAATCAGTCGTATATTGCACAAATCTGGCCTTTATGGAAGAGTGGCAAGAAGAAAGCCATTTCTTAAAGATATCCATAAAAAGTGTCATTTAAAGTTTGCCACAAGCCACCTGGGAGACACACCAAACATGTGGAAGAAGGTGCTCTGGTCAGATGAAACCAAAATTGAACTTTTTGGCAACAATGCAAAACGTTATGTTTGGCGTAAAAGCAACACAGCTGAACACACCATCCCCACTGTCAAACATGGTGGAGGCAGCATCATGGTTTGGGCCTGCTTTTCTTCAGCAGGGACAGGGAAGATGGTTAAAATTGATGGGAAGATGGATGGAGCCAAATACAGGACCATTCTGGAAGAAAACCTGATGGAGTCTGCAAAAGACCTGAGACTGGGACGGAGATTTGTCTTCCAACAAGACTATGATCCAAAACATAAAGCAAAATCTACAATGGAATGGTTCAAAAATAAACATATCTAGGTGTTAGAATGGCCAAGTCAAAGTCCAGACCTGAATCCAATCGAGAATCTGTGGAAAGAACTGAAAACTGCTGTTCACAAATGCTCTCCATCCAACCTCACTGAGTTCGAGCTGTTTTGCAAGGAGGAATGGGAAAAAATGTCAGTCTCTCGATGTGCAAAACTGATAGAGACATACCCCAAGCGACTTACAGCTGTAATCGCAGCAAAAGGTGGCGCTACAAAGTATTAACTTAAGGGGGCTGAATAATTTTGCACGCCCAATTTTTCAGTTTTTGATTTGTTAAAAAAGTTTGAAATATCCAATAAATGTCGTTCCACTTCATGATTGTGTCCCACTTGTTGTTGATTCTTCACAAAAAAATACAGTTTTATATCTTTATGTTTGAAGCCTGAAATGTGGCAAAAGGTCGCAAAGTTAAAGGGGGCTGAATACTTTCGCAAGGCACTGTAGTTGGAAAAACTACAAGGTGTCTCTCACTAGAAAAGTAGTCTTGTTGGCGCGTGAATGAGGTGTGCGCTCTTTGTTATTTATCTTCCTTATTGAACATACTATTCTCCGTCTTAAATATTATAATTTATTTAGATATTAGAGTACCTGAGGATTAATTAGAAACATCATTTGACTTGTTTGGGCGAACTGTACCAGTAAATTTTTGGATTTGTTTGCATGCATGTTGAACGAGTGGACTACTGAGATCATTGGCGCCAACTAAACAGAATGTTTGACTATAAAGAAGGACATTATTGAACAAAATGACCATTCATTGTGTAGCTGGGACCCTTGGGATTGCAATCAGAGGACGATCTTCAAAGGTAAGTGATTTATTTAATCGCTATTTGTGATTTTGTGACGCCTGTGCTGGTTGAAAAAGTATTTGATGTGGGGCGTGGTCCTCAGATAATCACATGGTATGCTTTCGCTGTAAAGCCTTTTTGAAATCTGACAACCCGGTTGGATTAACAAGAAGTTAAGTTTTTAAATGATGTATGACACTTGTATTTTCATGAATTTTTAATATTACGATTTTTGTATTTTGAATTTCGTGCTCTGCAATTTCACCAAATGTTGTCGTAGGTGTTTAATAAATGTGTAAAGTGCAGCTTCTGGTTGCTCCTCATTACATACCATAGACCAGCAAAAATTATTTACATCAACATATGAATCACTACAAAACTTATTGTATGACCTCTTATACACTATATTAGGCCCAGCCTTTGGAACTTTGGTTTTCCCAGATATGGCTACTATATTGTGATCACTACATCCTATGGATTTGGATACTGCTTTAAAGCACATTTCTGCAGCATTAGTAAAGATGTGATCAATACATGTTGATGATTTAGTTCCTGTGCTGTTTGTAACTACCCTGGTAGTTTGACTTACAACCTGAACCAGGTTGCAGGCAGTGGTTACAGTTTGCATTTTTCTTGAGTGGGCAGCTTGATGAGAGCCTGTCAATATTTAAAATCACCCAGAAAATATACTTCTCTGTTGATATCACATAGATTATCAAGAATTTACACATATTATCCAGATACTGACTGTTAGCACCTGGTGGTCTATAGCAGCTTCCCACAAGAATGGGCTTTAGGTTAGCCAGATGAACCAGTAGCCATATTACTTCAACAGTATTTAACATGATATCTTCTCTAGGCTTTACAGGAATGTGGTTCTTTATATAGACCGCAACACCACCCCCGTTGGCATTTCTGTATTTTCTGTAAATGTTATAACCATGCATTGCTACCACTGTATCAAAGGTATTATCTAAGTGAGTTTCAGAGATAGTCAGAATATGAATGTCATCTGTTACAAGAAAATGATTGATTTCATGGACCTTGTTTCTCAGGTTGCATATGTTAATATGAGCAGTTTTTAGATATATTCTGGGTTGCTTGATTAAAAACAATGCTTTACTGGGAAGCTTATCAGAAGTAGACTTGATAGTGCAGGGTGAGCTGCACAAAGTGGTCTTCCTACTAGGGCACACCGCCTCAGTGCTAACAATGTAACTCTGGGACCCTTGGAATTGCAAACAGAGGAAGATCTTCAAAGGTAATACTCCTTGGAGGGCAACCAGTTTTCGGATCTAGGTAAACTCTGCTTGGTCCATGTGGAGGCAGAAGCTTGCTGTGATGTGGTAAGGTTGGACCCAGGTGCAGAGAAGAGACCAGACAAGGAATTAGTGGTTAACGTTTTTGGAATAGGGGACAGCATTTTCACTTTTGGATGAATAGCGTGCCCAGATTGAACTGCCTCCTACTCTGTCCCAGATGCTAATATATGCATATTATTATTAGTATTGGATTGAAAACACTCTGAAGTTTCTAAAACTGTTTGAATGATGTCTGTGAGAATAACAGAACACATATGGCAGACGAAAACCTGAGAAAAATCCAACCAGGAGGTGGGACATCTGAGCTTTGTAGTTTTTCAAAGCTTGGCCTACTGAATACACATTGAGATATGGATTAGGTTGCACTTCCTAGCGCTTCCACTAGATGTCAACCGTCTTTTGAAACTTGAATGAAGAATCTACTATAAAGGAGGGGCTCATGAGACCTCTTTGAGTCAGTGGTCTGGCAGAGAGCCTTGGTCTCTTGACGCGCGCTCCCGACAGGGTTACCTCGCGTCCCAGTGCTTTTTCTGAAGACAAAGGAATTCTCCGGTTGGAACATTATTGATGTTTTATGTTAACATCCTAACGATTGATTCCATACATTGTTTGACATGTTTCTAAAGGAACTTTTTGAGTTTTTGTCTGGATGAAGTGCCTGCGCCTCATGAAGATGGATTACTGGGCTGAACACGCTAACAACAAGTGGCTATTTGGACATAAATGATGGAACTTTATGGAACAAATCAGTCATTAATTGTCGAACTGGGATTCATCGGAGTGCCTTCTGATGAAGATCATCAAAGGTAAGTGAATATTTATGGTGTTGTTTCTAACTTTGTTGATTCCAAAATAGCGGATATTCCTCTAGCTGTTTTGGGCTTCAAAAAGTTCCTGGGAGTGCCTTCTGATGAAGATCATCAAAGGTAAGTGAATATTTATGGTGTTGTTTCTAACTTTTTTGATTCCAAAATGGCGGATATTCCTCTGGTTGTTTTGGGCATCAAAACGTTTTTTTTTTAAATCTGACACAGCGGTAGCATTAACCTGTTGGTACTAGGGGGCAGTATTTTCATTTTTGGGAAAATTACTTTCCCAAATTAAATGGGATGTTTTGTCAGGACAAGATGCTAGAATATGCATATAATTGACAGCTTAGGATAGAAAAAACTCTAAAGTTTCCAAAACTGTAAAAATATTGTCTGTGAGTATAACAGAACTGATGTTACAGGCGAAAGCCTGAGAAAAATCCAATCCGGAAGTGACTCATCTTTTGAGCTGTGAATGCCCTATCAACCAGATTACGCTTTCTACGTGTCCCCCAAGGTGTCTACAGCATTGTGACGTAGTGTTACGCATTTATGTTGAAGAATACCCGTAGGCGGCTTCATTGCGCAAGTGGTCACCTGATGCTCCCAGAGAAATTCTTGCGTAAAATACGGAGGTAGACATTATTCCAATCGCTTCTACTGAGAAACCAATTGTCCTGGTTGATATATTATCGAATAGATATTTGAAAAACACCTTGAGGATATATTATAAATAAAATTTGCCATGTTTCTGTCAATATTATGGAGCTAATTTGGAATATTTTTCGGCGTTGTCGTGACCGCAATTTCCGGTCGATTTCTCAGCCAAACGTGAAGAACAAACGGAGCTATTTCGCCTACAAAAATGATATTTTGGGAAAAAATGAACTTTGGCTATCTACCTGGGAGTCTCATGAGTGAAAACATCCGAAGTTCATCAAAGGTAAACTATTTAATTTGATTGCTTTTCTGATTTTCGTGACAAGGTTGCCTGCTGCTAGCAAGGCATAATGCTATGCTAGGCTATCGATAAACTTACACAAATGCTTGTCTAGCTTTGGCTGTAAAGCATATTTTGAAAATCTGAGATGACAGGGTGATTAACAAAAGACTAAGCTGTGTTCCAATATATTTCACTTGTGATTTTCATGAATAGGAATATTTTATAGGAAGATTTATGTCCGTTGCGTTATGCTAATTAATGTCAGATGATGACAACGGTCCCGTTCACGGGATGGGGTGTCACTAGAGGTTAAGGAGAAGTCTATCTTTAATTCTGTGAATAGCACTAGTATCTTTTATCAATGTTTATTATGAATATTTCTGCAAAATCACCGGATGTTTTGGAATCAAAACATTACTGCACGTAACGCGCCAATGTAAACTGATATTTTTGGATATAAATATGCACATTATCGAACAAAACATACATGTATTGTGTAATATGATGTCCTATGAGTGTCATCTGATGAAGATCATCAAAGGTTAGTGATTAATTCTATCTATATTTCTGCTTTTTGTGACTCCTTTGGCTGGAAAAATGGCTGTGTGTTTATTTGACTTGGCGGTGATCTAACATAATCATATGTTGTGATTTAGCTGTAAAGCATTTTTGAAATCGGACACAATGGGTAGATTAACAAGATGTTTATCTTTCATTTGCTGTATTGGACTTGTTAATGTGTGAAAGTTACATTGCCTTTTCAGCGGAATGTTGTCGAAAGGTTAAGGATAATACTTTACGGTGGCCGGAGAATCACAGTACACTTGAAAAACAACAAACACTAAGTCTCAAACTCACTCAGGAAACAAACGCTCACACAGTAAACAATTTCAGCTTCTGCAACGGACCACAGAAAACACACCTATTTTAACAGGGTTAAGACACATCTGAGTCCAATAAATGTCTCTTGGGCGGTCTCTGCCGCCCTCTGGTACCAGGAGGAATCATGGCACCTCAAGCCCCAAAGGGAGGACCACAGTCTGGCTAAAAGTGATAACTAGACTATCAGTGCTCAGAGGAGGGAAGGGGCTGCATGGAGAGAGAAGATTTAGCAGCTGCACAACATACTGAGGAGAACATGGCTCCCCCAGTAAAATCCATCTGCTCCATGTGTGGGATCGAGCCAGAAAGAACATGCACTGACTGTGGGGCTTAGAAAATATTTTGCTCTGACTGTGTGGTAGCCACCCATAAATACAAGAACATTGTCCACTACCTGGAGATCTGGCAGGTAATCATATTTTACAATGTTAGATCATGTGCCCAATTGACATTAAAAATTCTTAGGGCTGAAATCCCGTTAACAGGATCGATATGACAACAGCCAGAGAAAGTGCAGGGTGCCAAATTCAAAACAACAGAAACCTCATACTTTAAATTCCTCAAACAGACAAGAATCTTATACCGTTTTAAAGGTAATCTTGTTGTTAATCCCACCACAGTGTCCGATTTCAAATAGGCTTTACATAGAAAGCACCACAAACGATTATGTTAGGTCAGAGCCAAGCCACAGAAAAACACAGCCATTTTTCCAGCCAAAGAGAGGAGTCACAAAAAGCACAAATAGAGAAAAAATGAATCACTACCCTTTGATGATCTTCATCAGATGGCACTCATAGGACTTCATGTTACACAATACATGTATGTATAACTGAACTGATATTGCAGGCAAAAACCTGAGGAAAATCCAATCAGGAAGTGCCTCTTATTTTGAAACCTCTCTGTTCCTATGCATGCCTATCCTCCATTTAAAGGGATATCAACCAGATCCCTTTTTCTATGGCTTCCCTAAGGTGTCAACAGTCTTTAGACAGGCTTTTATTTAGTTTCAGGCTTTTATTTTGAAAAATGAGTGTGAAAGATCACATTGCGTAAGTGGATAGGTGGGGGCTCTCAGAGTGAGTTTTGCGCTACAGAGTAAAGCGGCCATTGTTTCTCCCGTGTTATTGAAAAACCTACACACCCGGTTGATATATTATCGAATATATATTTTAAAAACAACCTGAGGATTGTTTATAAAAAACATTTGACATGTTTCTGTGGAAATTAGGGATATTATTTGGAATATACATCTGCGTTGTCATGACCGCTCTTTCCTGTGGATTTCTGACCATAACGCGACAAACAAACTGAGGTATTTTTGGTATAAAAATAATCTTTATGGAACAAAAGGAACATTTGTTGTGTAACTGGGAGTCTCGTGAGTGAAAACATCCAAAGAACATCAAAAGTAAACAACTAATTTGATTGCTTTTCTGATTTTCGGGGCCTAGCTACTTAATGCTTAGTGTACATAATGTTTTGCTCTGCTATCGATAAACTTACACAAACGCTTGGATTGCTTTCGCTGTAAAGCATAATTTCAAAATCTGAGTCGACAGGTGGATTAACAAAAGGCTAAGCTGTGTTTTGCAATATTGCACTTGTGATTTCATGAATATTAATATTTTTTTGTAATATTAATTGACTGTGACACTATGCTATTCAGCGGTTGCTGACGAAAATGATCCTGCTAACGGGATGGGTAGCGTCAAGAAGTTAACCTTTCTAGGGCTTGCGGAACACGACAACATTCCACTGAAAAGTCTTTTGTTTTTTGAGTTCTGTTATACTCACAGACATCCTTCAAACAGTTTTAGAAACTTCAGAGTGTTTTCTATCGAAATATACTGAGGAGCAGGCAGATTACTCTGGGCACATCTGGGCACCTTATTCATTCAAGCTACTCAATACTGCCCCCAGCCATAAGAAGTTCAACTAATTTCTCAAACATAAGTCAAGTTAAAAAGTCAGTGCCCGAGGTCTTCCAGAGGAAAAATCCCACGAATGATCACTGTCATCACCTTAAAACAATGTATTTGTCCTATTTGCAGCTGGACTTAAACTGAGCAACTAAATGTAGTTGCTCTCTATCTCTATCTCTCTCGGTCTCTCTTTTTATCTGATACATATTTCCACCCAAAACTTACTTATTTTCACCAGGTCATGCTTTTTAGCCATGGTCAAATCACTGAAACCAAGCCCTTAACCAATACACTGAAGGATGATCAATTTAAAAGGGCGCTTTCGAATGGCACTGGAAGCAGAAAGATGGCCATAGGAACTCACTCTACCACAGTAGACTTCTGAGGGTGTTTGTTGACTTTGGTAACTAATAAAGCATTTGTTTATAATATCTAAGACTGAACCAAACCCTTGAAACTTCATCTGTATTACCTTTTTAGTGCTTATAATGTGCAAAATGTTTTACATCAGATTCATATTAACTCGCAAGTTGCGCAAACATAAGCAAACGCTTGATAAAAGTAAATTCAAGTATTAACTGCATGAAGACATATTAGTGGAAATACAGTATATTAATAATATAAAAATTACAAAAGTTATTTGTTTAGATGTTTTGTATAATCCTGGAAAAAATGTGGGCCTATGCCTATTTTCGTTTCCCTTACAATAAAAGCATAACAGTGTAATCCATTTGATCAACTTTATTTGTAGATTCAATTAGTAATAGTTATAGTAATTAATAAAGTCCAGTTCCAGCTTCTTTTGACAAAGTAGAAATGAAAAAGATGATGATGACAATAATAATATAACCAGCCAAATGATTTGCCATATTCCTAATCAAAAGCACCAGTGCATGAACAATTGTAATGGATGAAATGCATAAATAAATATTTTTAGAAATATATTCATGACAAGATAAAAAAAAATATATTTACGCATTTATCAACTCGTCTTCCCTTTGTGCTTTGGGTCCACAATCAGCACACAGCTTTGGGGCTTTGTGGGAGCAAGCCCCATAAACAAATCAGTTACACGACACAGTTTTCATGGGCCTTGTTTCGTGAGCACCTGCCGCAAGTGTCCCATAATTTCTCTGAAGCGGTTGAGTTGCATGGTCTCGGAAAAAGTCCACCCCATACCTATCAGATCTAAATGACTCCACATCCATCTTTTTTCTGCCGTATAACCCGTGGACATACAAGAGTGCAATAAATGCTTTGAGTTTATCCATAAACATGTCCCATGTACTCTTTTCTTTTCTGTTTGCATGAGCAACAATACAATCTCTGATGTGCTGCAACATCTGCACATACATTCGTCACTCTTTTCTACCCAAACTGTGCCATCCCTACCAGACTCTTATCTCACCGTGGCAGTTGTGATCACCGTCTCAGTTGGCTCTGTACTGGTTTTTCTAAGGCGAGGCTCAGGCATCGGAGTTGGAGGTTTGAAGTCAGAATCAGATGTCTCCTGACCCCTCCTGTCTCAGCCTCCAGTATTTATGCTGCAGTAGTTTGTGTCAGGGGGCTAGGGTCAGTTTGTTATATCTGGAGTACTTCTCCTGTCCTATTCGGTGTCCTGTGTGAATTTAAGTATGCTCTCTCTAATTCTCTCTTTCTTTCTCTCTCTCGGAGGACCTGAGCCCTAGGACCATGCCTCAGGACTACCTGACATGATGACTCCTTGCTGTCCCCAGTCCACCTGGCTGTGCTGCTGCTCCAGTTTCAACTGTTCTGCCGTATTATTATTCGACCATGCTGGTCATTTATGAACATTTGAACATCTTGGCCATGTTCTGTTATAATCTCCACCCGGCACAGCCAGACGAGGACTGGCCACCCCACATAGCCTGGTTCCTCTCTAGGTTTCTGCCTAGGTTTTGGCCTTTCTAGGGAGTTTTTCCTAGCCACCGTGCTTCTACACCTGCATTGCTTGCTGTTTGGGGTTTACGCTGGGTTTCTGTACAGCACTTTGAGATATCAGCTGATGTACGAAGGGCTATATAAATAAATTTGATTTGATTTGAGATGAAGACTCTTCATCAGCAACGTTGATTTCAATCTCAGTATCTGATCCTCCATCCGACTCCAACTCATCTAAATTTTGCAGCATTTGTAATGCTGTCAGTGCATCCATTCGTTTGGTTTTGTCACACCCTAATCTATTTCACCTGTCTGTGTGCTTGTTTCCACCCCCCACCAGGAGTCTCCCATCTCCCCTCAATATCCCCTATGTATTATACCTCTGTCCTCTGTTTGTCTGTTGCCAGTTAGGTTTGTTCGTCAAGCCTACCAGCAGTTTCACCTTTTCTATAGTTCCTGTTTTCTATTTTCCCTGGTTTTGACCATTCTGTCTGTACTGGCCCTGAGCCAGCCTGCCGTCCAGTACCTTGACCCACCACACTGGATTATTGACCTCTGCATGCCCTGACCCTGAGACGGCCTGCCGTTCTGTACCTTTTGGACTCTTATCTGGATTACTGACCTCTGCCTGCCCTTGACCTCTCAGTTTGCCTGCTCCCTGTTCTAGTAATACACTTTTGTTACTTCGACACTGTCTGCACCTGGGTCTTCCGTAAAACGTGATAGTACGAACTGGCCATGACCAACGCAGCAGACTCAGACCAGCTCCACAATGCTGTCTCCCTGCAAGGGGCCACCATTGGATGACACAAGGAGTTACAGTGGGGCAAAAAAAGTATTTAGTCAGCCACCAATTGTGCAAGTTCTCCCACTTAAAAACATGAGAGAGGCCTGTAATTTTCATCATAGGTACACTTCAACTATGAAGTGAAAAAAATCCAGAAAATCACATTGTAGGGTTTTTAATGAATTTATTTGCAAATTATGGTGGAAAATAAGTAGAGAGCTGGGACCAAAGTTACAAAGCCTACCATCAGTAACACACTATGCCGCCAGGGACTCAAATCCTGCAGTGTCAAACGTGTCCCCCTGCTTAAGCCAGTACATGTCCAGGCCCGTCTGAAGTTTGCTAGAGAGCATTTGGATGATCCAGAGAAGATTGGGAGAATGGTCAGATGAAACCAAAATATAACTTTTTGGTAAAAACTCAACTCGTCGTGTTTGGAGGACAAAGAATGCTGAGTTGCATCCAAAGAACACCATACCTACTGTGAAGCATGGGGGTGGAAACATCATGCTTTGGGGCTATTTTTCTGCAAAGGGAGCAGGATGACTGATCCTTGTAAAGGAATGAATGAATGGGGCCATGTATCATGAGATTTTGTGTGAAAACGTCCTTCCATCAGCAAGGGCAATGAAGATGAAACGTGGCCAGGTCTTTCAGCATGACAATGATCCCAAACACACCGCCTGGGCAACGAAGGAGTTGCTTCGTAAGAAGCATTTCAAGGTCCTGGAGTGGCCTAGCCAGTCTCCAGATCTCAACCCCATAGAAAATCTTTGGAGGGAGTTGAAAGTCCGTGTTACCCAGCAACAGCCCTAAACATCACTGCTCTAGAGGAGATCTGCATGGAGGAATGGGGCAAAATACCAGCAACAGTGTGTGAAAACCTTGTGAAGACTTACAGAAAACGGTTGACCTCTGTCATTGCCAACAAAGGGTATATAACAAAGTATTGAGATAAACTTTTGTTATTGACCAAATTCTTATTTTCCACCACAATTTGCAAATCAATTCATTAAAAATCCTACAATGTGATTTTCTGGATTTTTTTTCTCATTTTTTTTGTCATAGTTGAAGTGTACCTATGATGAAAATTACAGGCCTCTCTCATCTTTTTAAGTGGGAGAACTTGCACAATTGGTGGCTGACTAAATTTTTTTTTGCCCCACTATATTGCAATGTCTTATGTAAGGGAAATGGACAAAAATGAATGGCAAATCATTGGCATTGGACAAACCATGTACACGATGTCCAATACCACCCAATGTAACGTTGATTCGTGTAAAGTTGATTGCAAATGCCACATGGCATATGCCAGTTGTAACACTTCAATAATCCAACAGGTGGCGAGTGCGCTCCACCGTGGTTTTTCGTATTGGATATGCAACCCAAGTCAACATCCAAAAGCAACATTTTGAAAAAATGATTTTTTTTGTCAAAAACTTATCACCCCTTAAAAAAGTGCTTTCTGGACCGTTTTTCGAAATTCTTTCATTTTTTTTGTCAATTACACATGTGTAAGAACTGAATGAATATACTTTTGTCGAATTTTATTATAATTTTTTTTTTTAATTATTACTTGCATATGTTTTGTCCATTTGCAATATGATTTCATAGGAAGTCAAAAGTCAAAAGTCAAAAATGTCAACATTTTGTAAAAAACTTCACAAGTTAAAAAAGTGCTTTCTGGACCGTTTTTTGAAATTCTTTCGATTTTAAGTCAATTAATCATGTGTAAGAACTGTATGAATATACTTTTGTAAAATGTTATTACCATAATTTTTTTTTTTTTTTACTTGTGCATAAGGAACATGATTTGTCCATTTGCAATATGATTTCATAGGAAGTCAATAGTCAAAGTCAAAAGTCACTTTTTGGGGGGCCAAATGCCATAAGAAATTTGACATGCTCAAAAATCCTGCAGAAATGCAAAATTGACTGGCCTGATGAACTCGGGATGGCCGGGCAGTGATAGTTGTTCCTTTCCATCACTCGTTGTGTTGATTTCATCATGTCCATTTAGTGATGTTTTTTTCACTATTGAATCATATTGCAAATGCACGTGCATTGTTGTGCAACTGGTGATTGAAAATAGGCACCTGGTAACCCAAAAATAAAAATATGGTAGTAGGGTGCTCACATAGCGGGCATGGACAATAGGGGCCGTCCTGGGGGCCATGGGGGCCGCCCTGAGTGCTTTATGGACTGTTTAAAATATTCTGATGGATACGCATTGTTGTTCAACTGGTGATTGAAAATAGGCACCTGGTAACCCAAAAATAAAAATATGGTTGTAAATGCATTTACCGGGACTCTTATTGTCCATGCCCGATATGGGAGTACCCTACTACGACCCTCTATCAGTGGGGGCCGTCCTTGAGTGCTTTATGGACAGTTTAAAATATGACAATGGATTCAGATTGTGATTTTCCTCCGTGCAACTGGTAATTTGAAATGTGCATCTGGTAACCCAAAAATTAAAATATGGTTCAAAATGCATTTAAAGGTATTCCTGACATTCATGCCCGCTATGTGAACACCCTACTATGGCCCTCTATCAGTGGGGGCCGTCCTTGAGTGCTTTATGGACAGTTTAAGATATGACGATGGATACGCATTGTTGTGCAACTGGTGATTGAAAATAGGCACCTGGTAACCCAAAAATAAAAATATGGTTGTAAATGCATTTACTGGTCATTCTGATATCAATGCCCGTTATGGGAACACAGGATGGCCGGGCAGTGATAGTTGTTCCTTTCCATCGCTCGTTGTGTTGATTTGATTATGTCCATTTGTTTATGTTTTCTCACTTTTGCAAAGTCACTGTGCATTTGCAATATGGTTCAATGGGCAGGTACCATCACGAATTTGTCATGCTATAAAAATCCTGCAGGTATGTGAAATTGACTGGCCCCAAGAACTCGGGATGGCTGGGCAGTGATTCTGGTTCATCTCAATCGCTCGCTAGGGTTGATTTCAGAATGTCACTTTGGTGATGGTACCTCACTGTTTAAACATATAGCAAATGGACAAGAGTCAAGTGGACAAGAGTCCATCAGTCAATTAGATATCATTCTGACACCAAACTGACACCAAACCCACTTTTTCCAACTTGTTTAGTAGCCAACTATCACATACTTCAGAGCTGGCCCAAAATTCACAACGCCTTCAGTTCAAACCATAAAAAAACATAAAACACGTAGTTACGTTCTAGCTGCGGGTCCATTTCTTATGTTATGTGTAGGCCTAGCTGAGGCGACCCCGAATTCCAAGTTTCGGCTCGATAGGTCATTTGGTGTCCGAGCAAAACCCTAATTGGTGCTGAAAATTCACTTTTTTCCATGACTTGCTACGGGGTCCTTGAATGAGCTATCGGACAGAAACGTTGGGGTCTGTCTATATGGGCAGAGACGGTCGCAATGCACCTAGTCTTGCGACTCTGGGACATTTCTAAATGTCGTCATTTTCGTGATGCAAAAATGAATTGAAGTCATTGCAAATGTACGAGGCTGTTTCTCGGTCCGAGAACCTTCTAGAGCCACCTAACTCACCACGCACTATCGACCTGAGGTCTAGAACAGGTTTCTAAAGTTTCGGAACTCTAGGTCTGACGGTTCTTTAAAAGTTCCAACAAGGTTAACTAATGCAGGCAGAGTATGTCTCTACGCACCCCAATGGGTCCCTCCTTCCAAGCTGTGTGTGTGAGTGATTTAGTTTTCCTTTGAAAATTTATGGGGAAAATGACTGATTTACAGTTCATGGGGGTTGCCTAATCACATATATGAAGTTTTGGACAGATCTGACTTTTTTAACCCTTCGAAACAGCCCCTGAGACACCAATTATGGCACTTCCGGTTGGCACAGGAGCATGACGTAAACAAATTTGTGCACAAAATAAGCTTTTTTTGTGTGAATGGAAAACGTATTGTTCAGTATATCGAACTCATGTAAAGGCTTTAAGTCAACACACATCCTCATTTGGGTATGCTTTTACAGAATCCTGAGTTTTAAGTCTTTACGTTAAGAACTGACTGATTTACACAGGGTTGAATGCACTATGTCTATCAAACTGCAGGCAGGGTATGGGTATACACTTTTAGGGTGATTTTAACCACTTCCGGTTGGTCCAGGAAGCTTAGAATCAACACAGGTAGACCTCATAGTTGCCTGATGGACTGGTACCGGAGTGCAGGCAATGTATTCCTATGGGGAGAGAAGTCAATGCAAACTGTTTGATGTAAACACCTTCTTTTAACTATTAAGGGTTAATGCCACACGGTCAAGGTTAGCCTTGCACGGATCGGGAGGACCTTAGGAACGTACCTGAGGTCGAATTGTGCTTCTCACCCTAACGGTTCTCTCACTGTCACCCAAAAGCAAATGAGCTACGGTCAAGCGGGATATCTCGTTGAACTCAGCACGGCCTAGGGATTATGGTAATGCCATTGCCTGCTCTCTGTGTCTTTAAGCACCGCACTTTGTCACTCCATCCTTGCTGTGTGTGTGTGTGAGAGCTTTTCTTTGACATCTGTTGGGAGAAATGACTGACTTACAGTTCATGGGGGTTGCCTAATCACACATATGAAGTTTTGAAAAGATCTGACCTTTTTAACCCTTGGAAACAGCCACTCTGACACCATTTAAGGCACTTCCGGTTGCACAGGAAGCTATAAATAAACTAATATCCTGATTGGGGTATGCCTTTACATAATCCTGAGTTTTAAGTCTTTACGTTAAGAGCTGAATTATTTACGGAGGCTTTAGTGAGTGTGTATATTTCAGAAAATCATAGAAAATCACAGAAATCTTGCAGAGCTCCGCAGCACACTTTAAAAAGATTTGTATGAACACCCTGCAACTGGATCTGTAACTGTTGAAAAAAAACACCTATCTTTGAACATCCCCCATTTGTCATTGTACGATTTCTCTTAAATGACGATAGATAAATGGCTGGTTCTTTTTTTATTGACACCGGAGGCTCCTTGACTTTGATGTGAAGTGGAAAAATAATTTCTCTATTTTCATTTTGGACCTTTAATCCCAGAAAAATGGCCATAACTCAAAAACCGTTGAGGCCTAGACGCCATCTTGTTCGGGGCCAACTGCCCATTATGCCAAACCTATGCTCACCAAGTTTCGGCTTCTAAATATTTTCCGATTTGGAGATAAGGCACTGTTGTGATTCGTGATGTTTTGTAAAATTGCAATATGATTGCTTATGCCCTCTTGTGGGAATTTCCGGTACAGCGGAAAAATGACCAAAATTTGATTATTTTATTAAACGGAAACCGAATGTCCAAGAAAGTTAATTCGATGACTTCCCGGTAGGTCCGGCCCTACCGCACGGCCAAACGCCAACCACGAATTTTACAAACGTTTTCGGACATCTAGTAAGGGACCGTACAGTTGCAATATAGCTTTCTCACTAACTTTACACGAAATGTCAAAATGTTCCCTTAATGTATGGAGGGACTCCATACCCTGGCAGAACGCCATGACCAGGCGTTGGAGACTTTGCTGGAGCAATTTTGCAGATTCCCCACTGGGTGGATTCCCCACTATCCCAGTGTCCCAAGGACCCCGCTTACCTCCTCCGGAGCACTACGCTGGAGATTCCGGAAACTGCCAGTCTTTTCTCTCCCAGTGCTCCCTCATTTTTGAGCTGCAGCCTTCTTCGTTCCCCGCGGACCGCTCAAGGATAGCGTACATCATAACGCTTATGTCCGGGAGGGCACTCGCCTAGGCTACGGCGGTGTGGGAGCTACAGTCTGCCATCTGCCTCAGTCTAGAGGAGTTTGGGATGGGAATGTTCGGAAGGTGTTTGATTCTTCGTTGTCCAGGAGAGAGGCTGCTCGTAAGCTGCCCCAGCTACGTCAAGACTCCCATAGTGTGGCAGATTACGTGGTGGATTTGCGTACGTTGGTGGAAGAGTGTATGGAACCCAGAAGTATTGTTTGACATGTTCCTTCACTGATTATCGGAGGTGGTCAAAGATGAGCTTGCAGCCCGGGAGCTGCCCATGGACCTTGACTCCCACATAGCCTTGACCATCCAGATCGATGGGCGGCATCGAGAACGTAGGAGGGAGAGGGAATCTGTGCCCTGCCGCCCTCGTTTGCCCTCGATTCCCACCTTGCCTCCGAAGAATCCCAGAGACCCCGGAGCCTACATCTCCGAGTGAACCCGACGTCACCCGAGTTCTCTCGGGAATCACTGAAGGCTGCCGACTCGCCTCCTTCGGAGTTCAGGCACCTGGGCAGGGCTAAATTGTCTCCGGCTGAGTGCTTACGCAAACTCCACACCCAGAGCTGTCTATATTGTGGATCTACGGGACATTTGGTAGCTACCTGCCCATTAAAAAAACAGGCTCATCAAGAAGGGGTGAGTATTCTGGTGGGCTTTATGGAGAACTTTTCCTCTCCCCTTACTCACACACCTTTCCATGCCATCCTGCTGTAGGGGAACCAGTCGAAATATCTCCGGGTACTCATCGACTCTGGGGCTGATGAGAGTTTTTTGGACCCTACCATGGCGTCCGAGGTGGGCATCCCCAGTCAGCCCATCTCCATTCCCATGGACGTTAGAGTGCTGGATGGGCGCTCTATAGGCCGGGTTACTCACAATACCACTCCCATCAACCGACGAGTGTCAGGGAACCACAGTGAGGCTATCCAATTTATGCTTACTAAGTCTCCTCAGGTTCCTGTGGTATTGGGATTCTCTTGATTCCAGTGACACAATCCCATCATAAACTGGACTGCTGGTGCCATTATGGGCTGGAGCCGGTTCTGCCACGCCCATTGTCTGAAATCAGTGCAGCCTGCCCCAGAATGTCTTCCTGGGCCATTCCTGCAGAGTACCAGGACCTCCGGGAGGTGTTCACTTCACTTCTGCCTCACCGACCCTATGACTGCGGGATTGACCTTCTCCCAGGCACCACTCCGCCAAATGTACTCTCTGTCGTGTCCAGAGACCAAGGCCATTGAGACCTACATTGAAGACTCCCTAGCTGCAGAGTTCATCCCTCCTTCTGCCTCCCCCGCCGGCACAGGGTTATTTTTGTGGAGAAGAAGGACAAAACATTGTGCCTGTGCATCAACTACCGGGGCCTTAGCAACATCACGGTGAAGAACTGCTACCCGCTACCACTCATCTCCTCAGACTTCGAGCCGCTCCAGGTGGTCACCGTGTTCTCCAAGCTGGACCTACAGAACACCTACCACCTGGTGCGGATACGGGAATAGGATGAGCAGACACTGAGCTTCCCAGGAGTCACCGTCACAACCGGAGATGGTGGCTATGGATACATATGTCTCTGCGTCAGGGGTGCATTCGGCCCTCCACTTCACCCGCCTCCCCGAGTTTCTTTTTTGTGAAGAAGGATGGACATTTACGCCCGTGCATTGACTATAGAGGTCTCAATCAAATCACGGTGAGGTACAGTTACCCGCTACCTCTTATCGCCACCGCGATTGAGTCAATACATGGGGCGCGCTTCTTCATGAAACTGGATCTCAGGAGTGCGTATAATCTGGTGCGTATCTGGGAGGGAGACGAGTGGAAGACAGCGTTCAGTACCACCACAGGGCATTATGAGTACCTCGTCATGCCGTAAGGGTTGATGAATGCTCCATCAGTTTTCCAATTCTTTGTAGACAAGATTTTCAGGGACCTGCACAGGCAGGGTGTAGTGGTGTATATAGATGACATTCTGATTTACTCCGCAACACACGCCGAGCATGTGTCCTTGGTACTCAAGGTACTTGGACAACTGTTGGAGCATGACCTGTACATCAAGGCTGAGAAATGCCTGTTCTTTCAGCAGGCCGTCTCCTTCCTAGGGTATCACATTTCCACATCAGTGGTGGAGATGGAGAGTGACCGCATTGCAGCCGTGTGTAATTGGCCGACTCCTACCATGGTAAAGGAGGTACAGCGATTTTTAGGGTTTGCCAATAGTTACCTGTAAATTTTACCAAAACATTTCAAAATACTTTTGTAATACAACTTTATGTATTTTTTATGTAAATAATCGATAAAAGTGAAGACGGGATGATCTGTGTTCAATACCGGAGGAAATCAAACTGTAGCTAGCTTTCTGGTCACGCGCATCTATCTAACAGTACACTACAAGTGACCCTCGTTCTGAACAGGGCTACTTCTTCATTACACAAAGGAAAATCCTCAACCAATTTCTTAAGACTGGTGACATCCAGTGGAAGCGGTGCAAGAAGGTCTGAACTGCAAGAAGGTCCCTTAGAAATCTGGATTCCCAATGAAATCACCATTGAAAAGAGTGACCACAAAAATCAGAGTTTGTCCTCTGAGTTTTGCCTGCTAAATAAGTTATGTTATACTCACAGACATGATTCAAACAGTTTTAGAAACGTCAGAGTGTTTTCTATCCAAATCTACTAATAATATGCATATCTTATCTTCTGGGGATGAGTAGCAGGCAATTGAATTTGGGCATGCATTTCATCCGGACGTGAAAATACTGCCCCCTGTCACCAAGAAGTTAATCCAGCCACAGTGTCTGATTTCAAAAAGGCTTTACGGCGAAAGCACACCTTGCGATTATGTTAGGTCAGCTCCTAGCCACAGAAAACCATACAGCCATTTTCCAAAGAAGGAGAGATGTCACAAAAGACAGAAATAGCGTTAAAATTAATCACTAAGCTTTGATGATCTTCACCGGATGGCACTCCCAGGACTCCATGTTGGACAATAAATGTGTGTTTTGTTCGATAAAGATCATCTATGCATAGGATTGCAGATAAACTTCTCTTTAATGCAACCGCTGTGTCAGATTAAAAAAAAACTTTACGGTAAAAGCACACCATGAAATTATGTTAGGTCAGCGCCTAGCCACAGAAAAACATACAGCCATTTTCCAACCAAGGAGAGGTGTCACAAAAGTCAGAAATAGCATTATAAATATTCACTTATCTTTGATGATCTTCATCGGAATGCACTCCTTGGAATCCCAGTTCCACAATAAATGTTTGTTTTGTCCATCATTTATGTCCAAATACCTCCTTTTTGTTTGCGCGTTTAGTTCACAAATCCAAATTCACAAGGCGCGGGCACTTAGTCCAGACGAAAAGTCAAAACATTTCCATTACAGTTCGTAGAAACATGTCAAACAATGTATATAATCAATCTTTAGGATGTTTTTATCATAAATCTTCAATAATATTCCAACCGGACAATTCCTTTGTCTTTAGTTATGAAAGGGAACGGAGCTTGCTCTCACGGCCGCGTGCTTGACTAAACTAATGGCATTCTGCCAGACCCCTGATTCAAACAACTCTTATTCGCTCCCCCTTCATAGTTGAAGCCTGAAACAATGTTCTAAAGACTGATGACATCTAGTGGAAGCCTTAAGAAGTGCAATATGACCCCATAGACACTGTATATTTGTCACGCTCTGACCTTTAATATCTCTGTTTTCTTCATATTTTGGTTAGGTCAGGGTGTGACTAGGCTGGGTATGCTAGTTTTTGTAATGTCTAGGGTTTTTGTATGTCTAGGGGTTTTGTATATCTAGGTATTTATATGTCTATGGTGGCCTGATATGGTTCCCATACAGAGGCAGCTGTTTATCATTGTCTCTGATTGGGGATTATGTTTAGGTGGCCATTTTCCCTTTTGTGTTTGTGGGTTCTTATTCTATGTTTAGTTGCCTGTCTGCACTATTCGTATAGCTTCACGTTTAGTTTGTTTTGTTGTTTTGTTGGTTTGTTCAGTGTTCTTTCTTTAATAAAAGAAGAATGTACATATACCACGCTGCGCCTTGGTCTCCTCCTTACAACGGACGTGACAATATTGGATAGGCGATCACTTGAAAAACTACAAACCTCCGATGTCCCACTTTCTGGTTGGATTTTGTCTCAGGTTTTTGCCTGCCATATGAGTTCTGTTATACTCACAGACATCATTAAAACAGTTTTAGAAACTTCGGAGTGTTTTCTATCCAAATCTAATTATATGCATATTCTTGCTTCTGGGCCTCAATACTCAATACTGCCCACCAGTCCCAAAGTTGTTAAAGCGTTGAAAGTGTGGAGACATTGGCTTGAGGGGGCTAAACACCCTTTTCTCATCTGGACTGACCACCGCAACCTGGAGTACATCCGGGCAGCGAGGAGACTGAATCCTCTTCAGGCAAGGTGGGCCATGTTCTTTACCCATTTTGTGTTTACCCTATCCTACAGACCAGGTACCCAGAATAAGAAGGCAGACGCACTATCCCGGCTGTATGACACAGAGGAGCAGCCCGTGGATCAGACTCCCATACTCCCAGCCTCCCGTCTGGTAGCGCCGGTCATGTGGGATCTGGATGCGGACATTGACAGGCGTTGCATGCAGAGCCCGCTCCCCTCCAGTGTCCCGTTGGATGTATGTACGTTCCGTCTGCTGTCTGTGACCAGTTGATCTCTTGAGTCCACACGTCTCCCTACTCTGGTCATCCGGGGATTGGTGGGACGGTGCGCTGTCTGACTGGGAAGTACTGGTGGCCCACTTTGGCTAAGGACGTGAGGGTTTAGGTCTCCTCCTGTTCGGTGTGTGCCCAGTGTAAGGCTCCGAGACACCTGCCCAGAGGTAAGTTACATCCCTTACCCATCCCACAACGACCTTGGTCACATCTGTCAGTGGATTTCCAAATGGATCTTCCTCCCTCACAGGGAAATACCACAATCCTGGTCATTGTGGATCGTTTTTCTAAGTCCTGTCGTCCCATCCCTCTGCCTGGTCTCCCTAAGGCCCTACAGACTGAGGATGCCCTGTTTACACACGTCTTCCGGCACTACGGGGTGCCTGAGGATATAGTGTCGGATCGGGGTCCCCAGTTCACGTCAAGAGTTTGGAAGGCATTCATGGAATGTCTGGGGGTCTCGATTAGCCTTACCTCAGGTTTTCACCCCGAGAGAAACAGGCAGGTAGAGAGAGTCAACCAGGATGTGGCCAGGTTTCTGTGGTCCTATTGCCAGGACCTGCCGGGAGAGTGGGCAGCGTTTGTGCCCTGGGCCGAGATGGCACAGAACTCTCTTCACCACTCCTCCACTAACCTCTCCCCCTTTCAGTGTGTATTGGGGTCCAGCCGGTTCTGGCACCGTGGCATCAGGGTCAGACCGAGACTCCTACGGTGGACGACTGGTTTAGGCACCCAGAGGAGACATGGGAGACCGCCCATGTCCATCTCCAGTGTTCGCACCCCGGTGTTCGCAGACCGGGTCTGGCTCTCGACCCGTAACCTGACCCTCCGCCTGCCCTGCCGGAAGCTGGGTCCGCTGTTTTTGGGGCCATTTAAAGTCCTGAGGAGGGTGAACGAGGTATGCTATAGATTACAGCTTCCCTCTGATTATCGTATTAACCCCTCGTTGCATGTGTCTCTCCTCAGGCCGGTGGTGGCTGGTCCACTCCAGGAATCTGAGGTGCGGGAGGTCCCTCCGCCCCCTTTGGACATCGATTGGGCCCCGGCGTACATAGTTCGTTCCATCCTGGATTCGAGGCGTCGGGTGGGGGGCCTTCAGTACCTCGTGGAGTGGGAGTGATACGGGCCGGAGGAGAGGTGCTGGGTTCCGGTTGCAAATGTTTTGGATCCTGAACTACTGCAGGAGTTTCACCGTCGCCGGCCGGATCGCCCTACGCCTCGTCCCCGGGTCGTCCTCAAGGCCAGTGTCGGCGAGTCGCTGGAGCCGCTCGTCAAGGGGGGGGGGGGGGGGTACTGTCACAACTTCCGCCGAAGTCGGCTCCTCTCCATGTTCGGGCGGCGTTAGGCGATTAACGTCACCGGCTTTCTAGCCATCGCCGCTCCATTTTTCATATATCCATTTGTCTTGTCTTGTTTCCATTCACACCTGGTTTTCATTTCCCCAATCAATCTACTTGTATTGAACCCTGTTTCCCATCATATTTTGTGTGTAATTGTTTCATGTTCTTGTAGTGTTTTATTACGCACTTTACTTTTGTTATGTTCCGTGTTTTGAGCGCATTTGATTTATGTAGTGCTCTCGTTTTGGAACTAAAATAAAAGTGAGCCTGTTTACATCACACTATTCTCCTGCACTTGACTTTGCCTCTTATACACTCGCTGGCAACTACGCACTTCTGCCACCATCATTACGCACACCTGCTTCCCTCGTCACACACATCAGCGATTTATTGGACTCAATCACCTATGTCTTTCCTCCCCTATATCTGTCTGTTCCCCAGCTCTGTTCCCTGCTTCTGCATTTCTTGTAATTTGTCTGTATTACCCGGTTCTGACACTGTTCCTGTCCTGTTCTATGTCTGTTCTAATTAAATGTTCACCTCTCCGTACCTGCTTCTCATCTCCAAGTGTCGGTTCTTACACTATTGTTGTTTTAAATCAACCTCTTCACCCTCATCATTCAGTTGGGAGTCATTTAAATGTCATTGTGAAGTGCACAATTATTGCCCATTCATCCATATGTCATTCATTCAGTGAGGAGGCGCATTAGTGCCTAGCTGGGTACCAACATCCTACAGCACATAGTCTTGATGGGTTGGGAAGTTGGGAATTGACATGACAAACAATGGCTCTAATTACTGTTTGTGATTTCAAAATTCTGTCAAATTAGCAATTAATACAAAACAAACAATTAGTACAAATCGGAGAAGGAGCAGGACACAGATTTTTTGGGTTGTCAGAGTTTTTAAAATGTACAATATCAAATGTCAGTGGCCGCTGGACTATGGCGGTTCTAGTGTTAATTGTAGGAGAGTAACTGTGTTATGATATCATACTGTTAAGGGAATTTTTATCAATGATGACTAATTATGTATACATTTCAATCAGGACTGACTAGTCCAAATGCTATTATGTACTGTACATAATACATTTTCCCTCTTGCTCCCATTCCCAATTGTATATAATATAGTTAGGAGCTTAGTAACAATGACCGTCTGTTCCTTTGTACAAATTAATGAACTATCTCCAGATGGTAGGGACGGACTATCTCCAGACTGTCTAGAATGCTGATTTACAATGACTGACCTTGGCTTCAGGCGAGGAGGGAAGGCTCGAGAACTATAGGGCCTCTCTACCGATGTCATGAAGAGATAGAACATTTAGAAAACGCTGACGTCATTTTCAGTTTATAACCTGTGGAAAAATGTGTATGTACCAGTACTCTCTTGAATTAAACGCTGTTACCTGACTTTTAAGACCGGGGCTCTGTCCATTCTTATAAATATATAGGGTTTTACAAACCCTTCGAATGCATTGACAGAGTATTTAATTCTGATTGGGAAATAATACAGAGGAATTTAGAATTCCTTCAACAATTGGTCCTTCGAAGCCGGATCTAAAATACCCGTTATTAAAGACCTGGCCCCGGAATGGAGGTTAAAAACAGGCTGGTATACACTAGAGACGGCAGATACGGTGACTAGATCAAACAAACAATGCTTTTCCCAGTCGGCAGCAGGTCAGTAGCCTTTATTCTCGATTCTGGGGGGATTTGAGTTCTTTGATTGATGTTCTAAAATTTTCAGAATTCATCAATAATGGGAGCTTTGCTATTCCCACAGGGTTTTGTATGACTAACATACACTGGGTTTTGTATAACCGATATACACTGAAGCAGGTTCGAAAATAACCTGTGGTAATGTGCACTACCGTAAATAAACTAAACTTAATCATGAGAGGCACACCCGCCCGAGATTAAGACGGGATATTAAATAGGTGCTGGGGGATAGGACGGTGATCTTGTACATTTACTGGGCGTGGGGAGACAGGAAGGGAATGCGCAAGATAACTGGATTGGTCATTTGAATTGTGGCAGTATTGATCATCGTTCCGATTCAACTAATACTAATGAAATATCCAAATAAGGAGGAGAGGGAACCTAAATCTAAAGGAATGGGATAAAAGCCAAATCTATAGACAGGAAAGTTCCATGTGAGAGGGGAGTCAATTAGTGGCGTGAGATAACGATTATTAGCGTTCTTTAAAAGCCCTCTGACACAACCGGAAAATAAGATATTAACTAGGGATTTACAAACCCTGGGCTTATAGTTGTAAGGTAAGACCTAATATCTGATTCAAAAGTCAAAGCTATTGATAAGATTTCCATAAAAGAGACACACACATAGTCAGACAGAAAAGGAACAAAAGTGATTTAGTAACGGTAAATTGCAAATTTATAGAAGTACACGCACATATAATGTAAAATTAAATAAAGAAAGGCATAGATAAGTGATTAAATACCATAGCTAAGTAACGGTAAGGATTGTTTAGAAATTCCTCAAAAGAAGTGTCGGAAACTAGCGGGAGATTACCGTTATGGGAGAACAAAGAGAATGGAAGGGAGGCGTCCAAAATCTGACTCAGACAAAGAACCTGAATGGAAGCTGATATTACGAATATTGCCAGGAAGGGTTTTAAATTAGGACGATTTTCTGGGAATTCCCGGTGTCAAAGTTTTGCGACTACGGACAATTATAATAATAATGTATTGAGAGGGTAGTCGTATTGGGAAAAAAAAGGCATTAAAAATAATGGCGAGACAATTGAGGTAATACGCTATTTTGCCCAAAATGATCTGGTGGAATGATGTATTGAGATGGGAGTCGTATTTAAATAAATGTGTCATAGAAGAGAAAGTCACCTAAAGTTAAATGTAGAGAATAACGGAGAGATACGATACAATGTCATGCTATCCGGACATTATAGCTATTTATGAATCGACTGACATATGATAAATGTAGCACAAAACATGGTACGTTCAGATTTTAGGGTATAGTAAGTTGAGAAGTTGGGTTGGTTTTACTTTGATGATTAGAATTTAAAACTGAACGCAATCTGAATAGGGAATATATATTTTACAGAGGCAGGCAGATTTGTGCTGTCGTTTCACGTTGAACAACATCGTTCCTCAAATTTAAACAGAGAAAAGGGGTTGTGGCATTTAGAGGGAAAATGCGTGCATTATAGCTTAGAGTTACTTTTCAAAAGCAGCTAATAGTTCCAGATACATTTCTTTTAAAAAGGAGAAGTATCGTAAAGATAGTTTGTAAAGATAGAATTGGAACTAGAAGTTAACGTATTCTAAAAAAACACTATCTATTTTTCTCTACGAGGAAAAAGTATATGTCTTATCTTAAAGGGACAGTGCACATTTATCACAGTGGTTTGAGTGTATGGCAGTGTATAAAATATTTTGGGACGACAATTTGAAGATAGACTGAATGAGTTACATGAAACATCGAGAGATTTAAAACAAATGATGTGAAGGGATTATCAGAATTATTAGGTTTCGTTGTAATAGTAAAAGTTTGGGTTAAGGGGATTTCCCTGTTCCCAGTGGCAAGGTATTTTAAATGAGTACACTCACATACGGATTATTATGAGTTTTAATTAGACAAGTGAATAACGTATTGGGAATAGAGTCGTAATTAAAATACTAAGTCAAAGACGAGACAGTTACTTAGATCAAAATGAATACTAAATAATAACGAAGAGACAATTACGATTTATGCCCATCGAAATGTTTTTATAAAATTAGCGAATTTAGAGATATTGGTTGGGGTGGTAAATTATAATTCAGGATTTGAACAGATGTGATTATTTACAATTCATTGAAGGTCGTTACGGATTGAGCCAAGGTTGAGCGCTTGATGATGACGTCACTAGCGAAGCACTATTGGTCGCCACGGAAATTACGTTGTGAATGGGGGTAACGGAGAAAATTGTTTGTCTGTTAATGTGTGCATTAGTGGTTCGAGTCACTTTTCAGAAGTTGATAAAATTACATTTTTTAAAGTAATTTGAGAGTCGCCAGGATAGTCAGGAAAGATGCTAAAAACTAGCAGCTGATACGTTAGGTAGGTAGGCATCAAATCAAATCAAATCAAATTCATCATAAGATTTGTGGCGTTTATTTGGATTGAATTAGGCTATGAGAGAGAGAGACTGGATGTCTGAATCGTAAAACATCGTGGTAATGGATTCCGATGGTTGTGATTCCAGGTTTGATTGTTTATGTAACACCAGTGAATTTGAGCACTGTTTCCATTGCGTGGAACCATGTTAGGGTATTTAAAGTTGAAAAGCAACCTCTATAGAAAAACATAACTGCATATGTTTCGGGAAATTAGCTAGGTTGAATTTGGTTATTCGAGCTTTTCCCCTGATACGTAGACATCCGTAACAGGGGCAAGTTGTTGTTTTTTTCCTTGAGGAACTAACAGATGTAAACGTGAGATCTCTGAGTAATTTTGCCAAATGAAGCATTATAGTAGTGAGTTTCGTATAGTTTGTTTTTAGCTGATAAAAGTGGTTTGTTTATTTGTTTACTGGTTATGGTCAATTTTAGGGTTTGATTTAACTTAGTTAAACATTGTGTTCTGGCGTGTTTAGGTAGAATTCTTTGTTCCGGGACGGATGGGAGTTACCTAAAATAAGTAAATTAAAGGAGCCATGGGAGAATGCGAATGCATATTTATTAAATATCGGGGATTAAATTACGGATTTCTTACTCTAAGAAATGTACGACATTTGCGGCAGAGGGAAAAAGTAATACATTGGATAATGTTATCAGGTTTAATTGTATCTAAGGGTAGCATGTTAATTTAAGTAAACATATACGTAGACGATGTTCAAAACTTATGATTAATGATTTGAGTCAAAGGGGAATTATCATTAGGTTTTAGTTATAGTTCACTTATCGAGTTTCTGAATCGAAGTAGCATAGTGAATGCTAGTAAGGCGTGTTGTGTCTCACTTTTAGAAGTCTCCTGGGATTACAATTTTGGGGAGAGTGGGGGAGAGAGCGGCCATAAACGACCAAATTGAAAAAGTTCTGCAAATGTATACACATAAAACAATTGTTAGAACTATTTGTTTTAGTGCAAAGGTATTTTAAAGAGGACACTCACATATGGAACCGTATGAGTTTTTATTTTATGGGTTTTAATTACACAGGTGATTATTTTTATTTTAAGCATAAAGGGTTCTTTATGTCTAACATGGTATGACCTTTTGACCTTATCGTGGCTATCTTTTGGGGTCTGATCAGCCCCGGGGGAGAGCCATTTGTATAATGAATTGTGGTCAGTTGGGTTACAATTATTTATTTTTTTACCCCTTTTTCTCCCCAATTTCGTGGTATCCAATTGTTGTAGTAGCTACTATCTTGTCTCATCGCTACAACTCCCGTACGGGCTCGGGAGAGACGAAGGTTGAAAGTCATGCGTCCTCCGATACACAACCCAACCAAGCCGCACTGCTTCTTAACACAGCACGCATCCAACCCGGAAGCCAGACGCACCAATGCGCCGGAGGAAACACCGTGCACCTGGCCACCTTGGTTAGCGCACACTGCGCTCAGCCCGCCACAGGAGTCGCTGGTGCGCGATGAGACAAGGACACCCCTACCGACCAAGCCCTCCCTAACCCGGGCGACGCTAGGCCAATTGTGCGTCGCCCCATGGACCTCCCGGTCGCGGCCGGTTACGACAGAGCCTGGGCGCGAACCCAGGGACTCTGATGGCACAGCTGGCGCTGCAGCACAGCGCCCTTTTGGGTTACTAATTTTAAGGTAAATTAGTTATAATGGAGTGTTAGTTTGGGGTTTAGAATTATTGTTTGAATCACTGAAGCTGATTTACAATATTAGCTGGGAAGTTTTTGAATGGGCTATTATGGATTTGATATTACAACAGAAAATAGTTATATTTATCATTTTGAGAAATAGAGGATTATTGTAAGGATTAAGATAGATTGATTAAGGGAATGTAAGGACTTTAGAGATGGCCACTTATGACATGTTTTTTCTAAAATCAATGACTTTAGATAGTCAAACAGTGAGACGCTTAGTGGCATTTTGAGAAATAGCAGAGAAAGGAATTACTGTTGAAATCGGTAAATATATATATTTAAGAACATATATAAATAGCACAGATACTTCTTAAACTAGATAAGCCACTGGACAGAGAATTGATACATGATTGGGATGAATGGATGCCCAAGAGAGAATTGGACATACATGATAATGTCAGAAAATAAGGATAATTTACTAATCCTACCGAAGTCATTATTTAGGGTATATAAGGTTGATACCTGGGCAGAGCCAGGTATCAAAAGGGGGGTGGGTAAGTTAGTGGCCTATTGGATAAGAAACTAATAATAAAAAATAAATAAAAACATTTTTTAGCTATCAGATAAAACATATGAGAAACTGTTTGTTAACCAAGCCTGTATGTCCAGAATTGTATGCATTACAGGTGAACTACAGGTGAAGTCACTCAATCCAGTCCCAGAGGCTTGTTGGGGGGACCATACCAAGGACTCCTGGTGACAGTTAGCTGAAAGAGCTACCCGGATTCATATCGCACGGCGGGAGGGTAAGACACATTGCCACTGTCGAACAATAAACAGTGTTCGAGAGGAGAACTGGAATTAACAGAATTCCGGGGGCCATCTCTCGAATGAAAAAACCCTCCCTGTCTTTTCATCCCTGTTGTTGTTCATAGAAGTGAAGATGTGTCTGGCTCTTGCTAAGTGATGTGTTCTCGGGGAGAGGGTGGGCCTTCACATGGAAGCTGTTCGTCTGAGCTGTCTTATCGTGGGTGACATATTTCTGATACAGCACGTCCTACTTGAGTATACGGAGAGTGGTAATTTGACCCATGGTTTAGACGATGAGGATTTTGTTCCAAAATAAGCATAAGAGATCCCTAGATCTGGGTAGACAGGAAGTTAGAGTAGAGGTTGGGAAGGATCTCTCAATGGAGTTTTATGTAGATCAAAATGGAGTCTCTAACTACATGGCAGTCTAGGACTATGCCATTATGGCATATATCGTTGCAGGTTCCCATATTGATCGTGGACACAGGTCATAGCTCATTTGGAGAGAGAGGGCTATATGAATCCACTCACCCAGTATGGAAGAAGGTAGAGTATAGTGAAGGTGAGAGTTTTTGATTGTAATCAGGAGAGAGGGATGTATTGCATAAAGATACGCCTAACCCTTTAAACTGAAAATGAAGGAGGATCTAGGGTTGTGGTATGGATATGACCAGGTCTTGGTCGACACCCTAGTACGGTTCTGGGTAGAGGAGTTTAGGCCGGTATGGTAAAGCTGTTCACGAAAGCAGGAATGCCAGATAATGACAGTTGTATTGATTTGCACTATTTAAATCCCCAGGTTCCTCCCTTTACAGTGCCTGGAGGAGATTATTACCGTTTGGCCCGGTACAGTACCCTTGGGAAATGATGTCAGGGCGAGGTTTTACCGACAGATTGGACAGGATTATGCTCCATTGTAATGCCTTTCACACTCATTCAACACCAAGACATGAAGTATAGCCAAATGGGAGAAAAGAGCTATTCCATCCGGGTCTCTATTGACTAAGTATACATTGATAACATTGGGGTTCCAGGGGGGGTGCCAGATGAGTCAAAGCAAGAAATCAGATCCTAGCAGGATTAGAGTTAAGCATTTCAGGGGGGGTCTACTCTCAATAAGAACGTGGACTGGATTAATTATATTCATGATAATCAACAGCGCTTTAACAAGTATACCAGAGATGCTATTAAAGGTTTTGCAGAACAGATTGAAGCAACCAGCTGGATGGCTTGGCAGAATAGAATTGCATTAGATATGTTAATGGCTGAAAAGGGAGAAGTATGCGTGATTATCAGGACCATGTTTGTGCTTACATCCCAAATAACACAGCTCCGGACGAATCAGTGCCCGAAGCCTCAGCTGATTTGACCACACTGGCTCACGAGTTGGCAGAAAACTCTGGGGTGGATACTTCTCTGAATAATTGGTTTGATAGTACGTTTGGAAAATTGAATTTTTTTAATGATCACTGTATTATGGGCTACATTCACCTGTGTGACTGTTTAGTTTTAGGGGGCTGTTGTCTAATTCCCTGTGTATGAGGCCTTATTTCCAGGACTCTGGTGCGGTATGGGCCGATATATGGGTATGGGACTGAATGCATGTCTACAGAACAAGTGGACGAATCTGGATCTTTTATTTGTGGGGAATTTATAATTGATGAGACCATTTTTGATGTCTAGGGAGGCTAGGTTGTATCCCATCTCAATATTAGACTGTTTTTTAATAAAGATTGTAACAAAAATCCTGATAAGAAGAGTTATGATTCGGATGTAGGCCTGAGAAACAGTTATGGCAAAAGTAAGTGTTGGGTTATGCTTAGGTGATGTTTTGATGACAAGAAATATCTCTAATAAAAATAGAAATGGGCTTTTCAATATTACAATATAACTACAATGTGTGTTTGAATGTATAATATTTAATCAAAGGGTGGATATGTTAAGGGAATTTTTATCAATGATGACTAATTATGTATACATTTCAATCAGGACTGACTAGTCCAAATGCTATTATGTACTGTACATAATACATTTTCCCTCTTGCTCCCATTCCCAATTGTATATAATATAGTTAGGAGCTTAGTAACAATGACCGTCTGTTCCTTTGTACAAATGAATGAACTATCTCCAGATGGCAGGGACGGACTATCTCCAGACTGTCTAGAATGCTGATTTACAATGACTGACCTTGGCTTCAGGCGAGGAGGGAAGGCTCGAGAACTATAGGGCCTCTCTACCCATGTCATGAAGAGATAGAACATTTAGAAAACGCTGACGTCATTTTCAGTTTATAACCTGTGGAAAAATGTGTATGTACCAGTACTCTCTTGAATTAAACGCTGTTACCTGACTTTTAAGACCGGGGCTCTGTCCATTCTTATAAATATATAGGGTTTTACAAACCCTTCGAATGCATTGACAGAGTATTTAATTCTGATTGGGAAATAATACAGAGGAATTTAGAATTCCTTCAACACATACTTAGAACAAGAAGAAACTATTAGTGGATATAATCAATGGGCTAGTTGTTGTTGTCATGGGAGACTTTAAAAAAATGATGTGGCTGGCCACCCCTTTACAACTCGGTAGACAAGGTTTTGCAGATAGTAAATGTGAACTACCCAGTTTCGGTAAGCAATTGCCCTCAAACATTTTGTTTCAAGGTGAAATCATAGAAAGAGAAAACCTAAAACCTCAGTTTTGAGTTAGAGCAGCCGACAATCTGCAGTGGAAGTTTTTACATAAAGCATAATGCACCCATCAACTCAGTTGCCTTGGGGTTAGAGTGTCCGCCCTGAGATTGAAAGGTTGGGTTCGATCCTCAGTTAAGTTGTGCCAAAGACTTTAAAAAGCGGGACCCAATGCATCACTGCTTGGCATTCAGCATTAAGGAGTTGGATTTGGGGTAAGACGTTGCAATAAACTAGGGTTTATAGAAACAAGCTATTTCTGAGACCAATTAGATAATTCCTTTGATGATACAGCAGTAGCAATACAATGATATAACATCTATAGAAGAGACAGGAATGCTTATGGGGGAGGTGTTGTTATATATATTCCATATCCCTGTAATGCTTAGAGAAGATCTCATGTCTTGTGTTATTGAAGGGCTGTGGTTGCTGTTCACCTGCCTCATCTAAAGCTTTTTCTTTTGGGGTGTTGCTATAGGCCACCAAGTGCTAACAGTCAGTATCAAAATAATGTGTGTGAAATGCATGATAGTGTATGTGATGTAAACAGAGGTCTACTTTCTTGGGGTGGGGACCTGAATAGTAACCGATTTTCAGCAAGCTACCTGCTCAAGAGGAAGTTTCTCACTGTAACCTGTGCCTGTAATCTGGTTCAGGTTACTAATTAACCTTCCCAGGATTTTACAAACACTACAGGAACAAGATCTTCCACATTTATTGATCACATTTTTACTAATACTGTAGAACTTCTAAAGCTTTATCTGTACCCACTGTATGCAGTGATCACAATATAGTGGCTATATCTAAGAGAGCCAAAGTTCCAAATGCTAGGTCTAAAATAATGTATACGAGATCCTACAAAAGATTGCTATGACTCTTATGTTCATGATGTTAAAATATTTGTTGGTCTGATGTGATTAATGAGGAGCAACCAGCTGCTGCACTTGATGAATTCATGAAATTGCAATTGAAATCATTGAAATTGAAATCTTCCAATTATTGATAAACATGCACCTGTTAAGAAAATGACTGGACGGTTAAGGCTCCATGGATTGATAAGGAATTGCGAAACTGTATGGTTGAAAGAGATGGGGCAAAAGGAGTGGCTAATACGTCTGACTGCACATCTGACTGACTGGCTGACTTACTGCAAAGTGAGATATTATGTGACTAAATTAAACAAAGAAGAAGAAACTGTATTATGAAACCAAGATCAATTATATAAATAACAATTTATTGATATATTTCTTTATACTTAAAGGGGTCTTACATTTCAAAATCAAATAGCAAAATGATCCTTGGTGTATGACCTTCTCAAAACAATTCCATATAGCTAAGTAGAACCCTCCCCATTTAATGCCAAAAATAAGGGGTTAAATACATGTTAAAAAAATAATAAATGAAAACTAATATTTCCTGCTCTTTCTTATATCACTCAGGACAGACACTTCTGACATTTTTTTCTCAGAGTACCCAGTTATCTTGACTGATTAGCACTGAAGTCGGAAGTCAGAGATTTACGAGGTCACAGTTGTTTTGAACACAGCATTTCTACCACTGTTCTTGTTGCGCGCTAGCTCGCAATGTCATCACGACAAGCGTTATTTGATTCACCATATACTCTACATGCCCACGTTTTGGATATGAAAAATGCTAAACCCCTCTCCCTGACTGAAATTGAAAAAGCCTGACCCTTCCCCATTTTCCTCCGGGTAACTATTGCGTACTATTGCGTAAATTTCGACCAGTCCCTTATTATGATCCCCATCATATGTTACAATGCAGCAGCTAATCTTCCTGGGGTCCAAAAATTATTAAGTTGTATCCAAGTATATTTCTTTACAGGACAATAGAACAGTGGTGGTAGCAGCAGATTGTTTTTTTGGTGCACATAAGAAAAAGTAGTCCGGATCAAGTTATGAGCCACCAAAACATGAGGAAAAGTACTTTTCAAACCAAGCTGATGTGGATCGATTCATGTGCAAGCCCATATCACATACAGGGTCACTGCATTTTCAGGATGCATTACTTTTTGTTAAGTCCATTGTTACTTTATGCACAACTGGAAAGGAATGTGAACTAAAGAGTCTCAAATCTACAAAGAGCAAAAATATAAACGCAACATGTAAAGTGTTGGTCCCATGTCTCGTGCTGAAATAAAATCGGTTTATATTCCTGTTAGTGAGCATTTATCTTTTGCCAAGATAATCCATCTATCTGACAGGTGTGGCATATCAATAAGCTGATCAAAGAGCATGATAATTACACAGGTGCTCCTTGTTACACAGGGACAATAAAAGGCCACTCTAAAATGTGCCCTTTTGTCACACAACACAATGCCACAGATGTCTTAAGTTTTGTGGGAGCGTGCAATCGGCATGCCGACTGCAGAAATGTCCACCAGAGAGAATTAGATGTTAATTTCTATACCATAAGGCGCCTCCAACTTGGTTTTAGAGAATTTGGCAGTACGTCCAATCGGCCTCACAACTGCAGACCATGTGTATGGTATTGTTTGGGCGAGCAGTTTGCCGATGTCAACATTGTGAACAGAGTGCCCCATGGTGGCGGTTGGGTCATAGTATGGGCAGGTATAAGCTCCGGACAATGAACACAATTGCATTTTGTCCATTGGCAATTTCAATGCACAAAAAATACAGTGACGAGATCTTGAGGTCCATATGAATCATATCAGATTCATATCTGTATTCCCATTCATGTGAAATCCATAGATTAGACCCTAATGACTTTATTTCAATTGACTGATTTCCTCATATGAACTGTAACTCAGTAAAGTTGTTGAAATTGTTGCATGTACAGTGAGGGAAAAAAGTATTTGATCCCATTGCTGATTTTGTGCGTTTGCCCACTGACAAAGAAATTATCAGTCTATAATTTTAATGGTAGGTTTATTTGAACAGAGAGAGACAGAATAACAACAACAAAATCCCTCTGTAAAACATGACTTAGTACTTGGTGGCAAAACCCTTGTTGGCAATCACAGAGGTCAGACGTTTCTTGTAGTTGGCCACCAGGTTTTCACACATCTCAGGAGGGATTTTGTCCCACTCCTCTTTGCAGATCTTCTCCAAGTCAGCCTCGAAACCTTAATGACGTTTGGCAACTCGAACCTTCAGCTTCCTCCACAGATTTTCTATGGGATTAAGGTCTGGAGACTGGCTAGGCCACTCCAGGACATTAATGTGCTTCTTCTTGAGCCACTCATTTGTTGCCTTGGTTGTGTGTTTTGGGTCATTGTCATGCTGGAATACCCATCCACGACCCATTTTCAATGCCCTGGCTGAAGGAAGGTTTTGACGGTACATGGCCCCATCCATCGTCCCTTTGATGTGATGAAGTTGTCCTGTCCCCTTGGCAGAAAAACACCCCCCAAAGCATAATGTTTCCACCTCCATGTTTGACGGTGGGGATGGTGTTCTTGGGGTCATAGGCAGCGTTCCTCCTCCTCCAAACATGGCGAGTTGAGTTGATGCCAAAGAGCTCCATTTTGGTCTCATCTGACCACAACACTTTCACCCAGTTGTCCTCTGCATCATTCAGATGTTCATTGGCAAACTTCAGAAGGGCATGTATATGTGCTTTCTTGAGCAGGGGGACCTTGCGGGCGCTGCAGGATTTCAGTTCTTCACGGCGTAGTGTTACCAATTGTTTTGTTGGTGACTATGGTCCCAGCTGCCTTGAGATAATTGACAAGATCCTCCCGTGTAGTTCTGGGCTGATTCCTCACCGTTCTCATAATCACTGCAACTCCACGAGGTGAGATCTTGCATGGATCCCCAGGCCGAGGGAGATTGACAGTTCTTTTGTGTTTCTTCAATTTGCGAACAATCGCACCAATTGTTGTCACCTTTCTCACCAAGCTGCTTGGTGATGGTCTTGTAGCCCATTCCAGCCTTGTGTAGGTCTACACTATTGTCCCTGACATCCTTGGAGAGCTCTTTGGTCTTGGCCATGGTGGAGAGTTTGGAATCTGATTGATTGATTGCTTCTGTGGACAGGTGTCTTTTATACAGGTAACAAGCTGAAATTAGGAGCACTCCCTTTAAGAGTGTACCAGAAAGGAGCCAGAAATCTTTCTGATTGAGAGGGGGTCAAATACTTATTTCCCTCCTTCAAATTTATAAAATTTTTGACATGCGTTTTTCTGGATTTTTTTGTTTTTATTCTGTCTCTCACTGTTCAAATAAACCTACCATTAAAATTATGGACTCATCATTTCTTTGTCAGTGGGCAAACGTACAAAATCAGCAGGGGATCAAATACTTTTTTCCCTCACTGTAAATAATTATTTGAACTCATGAACCTTGTCACTAATTCCTATTTAAATAATGCAGTTGTTTCTCCATTTCATCTGTTTGATTCTGTGATCTTAAGGTTGGAGACGGTATGTTGTTATTGTGTATGTTGAACATTATATTATTGGTTGTTTCATGCAACATCCATTTAGGCACTGAACCTGGGACAAATGTGTGTTATCTGATTTGGGAAACAGATCAGTACTTTATACTTGTACTGTACTTGATATAACTATTGTTTTGTAGGGTTGCCAGGGATTACCCTTACAGAAGAAACAGGCTTCTGGTAAACCGTTGTGGCAAACCTTTAGCCAGTTTGCTGAAAATTTGCTCAGATTTTCACATGCAATTTAGTTGTGTGGCAAACTGTTGTGGGAACTTGTGAACAAACTTCTGGCAAACAATTCTGGGAAACTTGTGGCTAACATTCTGTTTTCTGCAAACTCAGTATGAATATGTGAATTAGATACTGTTTTTGGTTACTGTGTGTTAGCAATATTTACATTTTGTAAATAAACCAAATCACAACTTTCAATGAACTTACTTCACAGAAAAAATTAAACATACTAAATGTAGTAAATATACTGAACAACATGTATTCAATGTCTTTCACAGATAAAGACAAATCCCATACAACTTGAAGTCACCAGCATGGTAATGAAGAAAATAGCAAAGACCTGGATATTTCCCCAATAAATTGTTTAATCTTTTTATGTAGCTACAACATTTACATGAGAGAAGTGTGAACCCTATGTTGACCTTAGGGTGTTGTTGAAAGAGACAACTACAGAATTATTTACACGAGCCAAGTGATAACTGAACAATAGACTTATTAAACCAATGGAAGTTTGAAGATACTTGAAAATTATAATAATTAAAACAACAAAAACTAATTCAAACCCAGTTCAGATCTAATGCCTTTTGGAGTGAACTGTGGAAGTCCTTCATCCAAAGCTTTTTGAATGCAACCACTGAAACAATCAGAAAACACAAAACAAACTAAATTAGGATACTGGAAACAATTTCTGAAAACAATGTATATTATGACATCCAAAAAGGTAGAAATTTAGTTATGCCTAATATGGCAATTCATAATATTTTTCCAAAAAGTTTTTTTTTTTTTAGGTAACAGTGTTTCCAATGATGTTTCTATGTGGATCTAGATTTCTAAGGCACTTGGTTGCAGTTCCATTTGCTTCCACTAGATGTCAACAGTCTTTAGAAATTGGCTGGTGTTTTTCTTTTGAGTAATGAAGAAGTAGCCATTTCCTATCTGGGTGGATAGCCAAGTGTATTGTTGTGGTTGGGGCGCACGACCTGAAGCTCGCTCCACTTTCATTTTGTCCGCTATTGAACGCAGTTTATCCCGTCATAAATTGTATCGATTATTTAGGTTAAAAAATACCTAAAGTTGGATTAGAAAAGATGTTTGAAATGTTTGGACATTACAGATAACTTATTAGTTAATGTGTAGTCATGTCGGGCGAGTTGGAACCGGTGTTTTTCTGAATTAAACGTGCCAAATAAATGGACATTTTGGAGATATAACAATGGAATTTATCGAACAAAAGGACCATTTATGATGTTTTTGGGACATATTGGAGGGCCAACAGAAGAAGTTCTTAAAAGGTAAGGCAAAAATGATATCGGTATTTCTGAGTTTTGTGTCACGCCTGGCGGGTTGAAATATGATTGTCATGTGTTTGTTTGATGGGGTGCTGTCCTCAGATAATAGCATGGTTTGCTTTCGCTGTAAAGCCTTTTTGAAATCTGACATGGTGGCTGGATTAACAAGAAGTTAAGGTTTAATTTGGTGTATTGCACTTGTGATTGTATGAAAGTTAAATATTTCTGATATTTAAATTTTAATTTGGCGCTCTGCCATTTCACCGGATGTTGTCAAAACGATCCCGTTAACTTCTTGGCGCACCGATCCCTTTAGCGGGATAATTTTCATCAACATCCGCCGAATTGCAGAGCGCCAAATTCAAATTAAATTACTAAAAATATTAAATTTTCATGAAATCACAAGTGCAATATAGCAAAACACAGCTTAGCTTGTTGTTAACCTCTTGGATCTCTAGGGGCGCTATTTCATTTTTGGATAAAAAACGTTCCCGTTTTAAGCGCAATATTTTGTCACGAAAAGATGCTCGACAGTGCATATTATTGACCGTTTTGGAAAGAAAACACTCTGAAGTTTCAGAATCTGCAAAGATATTGTCTGTAAGTGCCCCAGAACTCATTCTACAGGCGAAACCAAGATGATACACCAACCAGGAAATGAGCAGAATCTCTGAAGCTCTGTTTTCCATTGTCTCCTTATATGGCTGTGATTGCGCAAGGAATGAGCCTACACTTTCTGTCGTTTCCCCAAGGTGTTTGCAGCATTGTGACGTATTTGTAGGCATATCATTGGAAGATTGACCATAAGAGACTACATTTTCCAAGTGTCCGCCTGGTGTCCCTGCGTCGAAATTGGAGCGCAAAGCCAGGTGCAATTATTTTTCCATTTGAGAGCAAGGAGAAACCAGGCTTCCACGAAGGATATATCATCGAAGAATGTGGAAAAACACCTTGAGGATTGATTCTAAACCACGTTTGCCATGTTTCAGTCGATATTATGGAGTTAATTTGGAAAAAAGTTCGCGTTTTGAGGGCTGAATTTTCGTTTTTTTTTTTTTTTTTTTTTTTTTGGTAGCCAAATGTGATGTACAAAACGGAGCTATTTCTAATACACAAATAATCTTTTTGGAAAAACTGAGCATCTGCTATCTAACTGAGAGTCTCCTCATTGAAAACATCAGAAGTTCTTCAAAGGTAAGTTATTTTATTTGAAGGCTTTACTTGTTTTTGTGATAGTTGCCTGCTAAATGCTAACGCTAATGCTAACGCTAAATGCTACGCTAGCTAGCTACTGTTACACAAATGATTGTTTTCCTATGGTTGAAAAGCATATTTTGAAAATCTGAGATGACAGTGTTGTTAACAAAAGGCTTGAGAGATAATATATTTATTTCATTTCATTTGCGATTTTCATGAATAGTTGCGTTATGGTAATGAGCTTAGGTCTGTAAATAGAATCCCGGATCCGGGTTTGGTCGTCGCAACAGGTTAATCCACCTGGAGTGTCAGATTTCAAAAAAGCTTTACAGCAAAACCTATCCAAGCGTTTATGTTAGGACATCTCTCTCAGCAGACAAAACATTACAAACAGCTGGCAGCAAAGTAGATTGGTCACGAAAGTCAGAGAAGCAATAAAATTAATCGCTTACCTTTGATGATCTTCGAATGGTTGCACCCATGAGACTCCCAGTTACACAATAAATGTTCCTTTTGTTCGATAAATAATATTTTATATCCACAATACCTCCATTTGGTTGGCGCGTTTTGTTCAGAAATCCACAGGCTCGAGCAGTCACGACGGGGCAGACGAAAATTCCAAATAGTATCCGTAAAGTTTGTAGAAACATGTCAAACGTTTTTTATAATCAATCCCCAGGTTGCTTTTACAATAAATAATCGATAATATTTCAACCGGACTGTAGCTTTTTCAATAGGAGAGAGAGAGAACATGTCTGCTCCAAGCTGTTGCGCATGCAAAACTCTGCTGGCACCCAGCCATCCACTGACGCGATGTGATCTTTCTCACTCATTTTTTCTGAATAAAAGCCTGAAACTATGTTCACACCATGTGGAAGCAATAGAGAAAGGAATCTGGTTGATATCCCTTTAAATGGAGGGAAGGCATGCAATGGAACAGAGAGATTTCAGGAAAAACCGCACTTCCTGGTTGGAATTTCCTCAGGTTTTCGCCTGCAATATCAGTTATGTTATACTCACAGACAACATTTTGACAGTTTTAGAAACTTTAGTGTTTTCTATCCTAATCTGACAATTATATGCATATTCAGATTCTGGCCTGAGAAATAGGCAGTTTCATTTGGGTACGTTTTTCATCCAAACATCAAAATACTGCCCCCTACACTCAAGAGGTTAACAGGATTTGATCCCTAACATTAAGCCTGATGAATTTACTGTGTTAAATGAGGCCTCTCCTCCTGGTTACACTAGTGACCATATCCCCCGCACCTCACGCAAAGGCGGAGGTGTTGCTAACATTTCCGATAGCAAATTTCAATTTACAATAATAATTACTGCGTTATCTTTTGAGCTTCTTGTCATGAAGTATATGCAGCCTGCTCAATCACTTTTTATAGGTACAGTTTACAGGCCTCCTGGGCCATATACAGCGTTCCTCAATGAGTCCCCTGAATTTCTATCGGACCTTGTAGTCTTGGCAGATAATATTCACATTTTTGGTGACTTTAATATTCACATGGAATGGTCCACAGACCCACTCCAAAAGGCTTTCGGAACCATCATCGACTCAATGAGTTTTGTCCAACATGTCTCTGAACCTACTCACTGCCACAGTCATTCTCTGGACCTAGTTTTGTCCCGTGGAATAATATTGTGGATCTTAATGTTTTTCATCATAGTCCAGGATTATCGGACCACCATTTTATTACGTTTGCAATCGCAACAAATAATCTGCTCAGACCCCAACCAAGGATCATCAAAAGCCGTGCTATAAATTCTCAGACAACCCAAAGATTCCAATATGCCGTTCCAGACTCCCTCTACATACCCAAGGATGTCAGTGTGTAACGTTCGTCGTTGGGAGAAAGAGAGGAGGACCAAGGTGCAGCGTGGTAAGTATTCATATTCTCTTTTAATGAAAACGAATACTCGAACAAAAACAACAAAACACGTGAACGAAACAAAAACAGTCCTGAACGATGAAATACAAACATAGAACAGAAAATAATCACCCACGAAACACAATAGAAAACAGGCTCCCTAAATATGGTTCTCAATCAGGGACAACAATTGACAGCTGCCTCTGATTGAGAACCATACCAGGCCAAACACAGAAAGAGCAAATCATAGAAAAACGAACATAGACAACCCACCCAACTTACGCCCTGACCATACTAAAACAAAGACATAACAAAATAACTAAGGTCAGAAAGTGACAGTCAGAGTACAAAAATTGGTTAACCACCTAACGGAGGAGCTAAATTTAACCTTGCATAATACCCTAGATGCAGTCGCACCCCTAAAAACAAAAAACACTTGTCAGTGAAAAATTCATGACCTTCTTTGATGAAAAGATCATGATCATGATGAAAGCAAATTACGGACTCCTCTTTAAATCTGCGTAATTCTCCAAACCTCAGTTTTCTTGAGTCTGCAGAACACTGCCAGGACCTAGGATCAAGGGAGACATTCAAGTTTTTTAATACTAGTGGGGCAAACAAGTATTTAGTCAGCCACCAATTGTGCAAGCTCTCCCACTTAAAAAAATGAGAGAGGCCTGTAATTTTCATCATAGGTACACTTCAACCATGACAGACAAAATTAGAAAAAAAAATCCAGAAAATCACATTGTATGATGTTTTATGAATTTATTTGAATTTATTTACATTTTTTATGAATTTATTTGCCAAAACAAGTTTATCTCAATACTTTGTTATATACCCTATGCAGATGTAGAAGCATGGTGGCTAGGAAAAACTCCCTAGAAAGGTAGGGGAACTTAGGAAGAAACCTAGAGAGGAACCAGACTCTGAGGGGTAGCCAGTCCTCTTCTGGCTATGCCGGATGGAGACTATAACAGTACATGGCCAAGATGTTCAAACATTAATAGATGACCAGCAGGGTCTAATAATAATAGTCACAGATGGTGTTGGTGGTTGAAGATATCCCTCTAGTGGTGTGGGGGCTGTGCTTTGGTTCTAGTCAAGATTCTAGCAGCCAGGTTTAGCACTAACTGAAGTTTATTTTGTGCTTTATCCAGGTAGCCAAAAAGTAGAGCATTGTAGTAGTCTAATCTAAAAGTGACAAAAGCATGGATGAACTTTTCAGCATAATTTTTGGATAGAAAGTTTGATTTTTGCAATGTTACAAAGTTGGAAAAAAGCTGTCCTTGATGTAGTCTTGATATATCAAAAGAGAGATCAGGCCCCAGAGTGACACCCAGGTCATCAAGATTATTTGTCAGATCCAATAGAAGACCTCATTGTTTCTTGAGACCTAGAACTATAATCTCTGTTTTGTCTGAGTTTAAAAGTTTAAAAAAGAATTGCCGCCATCCACTTCCTTATGTCTGAAACACAGGCTTCCAGGGAGGGCAATTTTGGAGCTTCACCGTGTTTTAATTGAAATGTACAGCTGTGTATTGTCCGCATAGCAGTGAAAGTTAACACTATGTTTACACATGACATCGCCAGGAGGTAAAATGTATAGTGAAAACAATAGTAGTCCTAAAATGGAACCTTGAGGAACACCGCAACTTACAGTTGATTTGTCAGAGGACAAACCATCCACAGAGACAAAGTGATATCTTTCTGACAAATAAGATCTAAACCAGGCCAGAACTTGTCCATGTAGACCAATTTGTTCCAATCTCCCCAGAAGAATGTGGTGATCGATTGTATCAAAAGCAGCACGAAGGTCTAGGAGTACGAGGACAGATGCAGAGCTTTGGTCTGATGCCATTCAAAGGTAATTTACCACCTTCACGAGTGCAATCTCTGTGCTATGATGGGGTCTAAAACCAGACTGAAGCGTTTGGTATACATTGTTTGTCTTCAGGAAGGCAGTGAGTTGCTGTGCAACAGCTTTTTCTACATTCTTTTGAGAGGAATGGGAGTTTCGATACTTTGAATTATTTTCTGGGTCAAGGTTTGGCTTTTTCAAGAGAGGCTTTATTACTGCCACTTTTAGTGAGTTTGGTACACATCCAGTGGATAGGGAGCCATTTATTATGTTAAACATAGGAGGGCCAAGCACAGGAAGCAGCTCTTTCAGTAGTTTTGTTGGAATAGGGTCCAGTATGCAGCTTGAAGGTTTAGAGGCTATTACTATTTTCATGAATGTGTCAATATACAGTAGGGCAAAAAAGTATTTAGTCAGCCACCAATTGTGCAAGTTCTCCCACTTAAAAAGATGACAGAGGCCTGTAATTTTCACCAGAGGTACACTTCAACTTTGACAGACAAAATGAGAAGAAAAAAAAATCCAGAAAATCACATTGTAGGATTTTTTATGAATTTATTTGCAAATTATGGTGGAAAATAAGTATTTGGTCAATAACAAAAGTTTATCTCAATACTTTGTTAATATATACCCTTTGTTGGCAATGACAGAGGTCAAACATTTTCTGTAAGTCTTCACAAGATGGTCAAACTGTTGCTGGTATTTTGGCCCATTCCTCCATGCAGATCTCCTCTAGAGCAGTGATGTTTTGGGGCTGTTGCTGGGCAACACGGACTTTCAACTCCCTCCAAAGATTTTCTATGGGGTTGAGATCTGGAGACTGGCTAGGCCACTCCAGGACCTTGAAATGCTTCTTACGAAGCCAAATGCTTCTTCGTTGCCCGGGCGGTGTGTTTTGGATCATTGTCATGCTGGAAGACCCAGCCACGTTTCATCTTCAATGCCCTTGGTGATGGAAGGAGGTTTTCACTCAAAATCTTACGATACATGGCCCCATTCATTCTTTCCTTTGTTCTTTGGATGCAACTCAGCATTCTTTGTCCTCCAAACACGACGAGTTGAGTTTTTACCAAAAAGTTATATTTTGGTTTCATCTGACCATATGACATTCTCCCAATCTTCTCTGGATCATCAAAATGCTCTCTAGCAAACTTCAGACGGGCCTGGACATGTACTGGCTTAAGCAGGGGGACACGTCTGGCACTGCAGGATTTGAGTCCCTGGCGGCGTAGTGTGTTACTGATGGTAGGCTTTGTTACTTTGGTCCCAGCTCTCTGCAGGTCATTCACTAGGTCCCCCCGTGTGGTTCTGGGATTTTTGCTCACCGTTCTTGTGATCATTTTGACCCCACGGGGTGAGATCTTGCGTGGAGCCCCAGATCGAGGGAGATTATCAGTGGTCTTGTATGTCTTCCATTTCCTAATAATTGCTCCCACAGTTGATTTCTTCAAACCAAGCTGCTTACCTATTGCAGATTCAGTCGTCCCAGCCTGGTGCAGGTCTACAATTTTGTTTCTGGTGTCCTTTGACAGCTCTTTGGTCTTGGCCATAGTAGAGTTTGGAGTGTGACTGTTTGAGGTTGTGGACAGGTGTCTTTTATACTGATAACAAATTCAAACAGGTGCCATTAATACAGGTAACAAGGACAGAGGAGCCTCTTAAAGAAGAAGTTACAGGTCTGTGAGAGCCAGAAATCTTGCTTGTTTGTAGGTGACCAAATATTTATTTTCCACCATAATTTGCAAATAAATTCATTAAAAATCCTACAATGTGATTTTCTGTACCTATGATGAAAATTACAGGCCTCTCTCATCTTTTTAAGTGGGAGAACTTGTACAATTGGTGGCTGACTAAATACTTTTTTGCCCCACTGTATGTTACACTATCTTAGGTGACAGCTGTTTTGCCATACAATAATGGTTTACATACACAGAGAACAAGTGTAAAATATTACATTTGAAGATCACTCTACTTAGGACATGGACTAATAAAGGATGCACAACCTGAGCTCTAGGAACATGCCTCAGGAATATCTGGCCTGATGACTCCTGGCTGTCCCTGTCCCTAGTCAAACTGGTAATGCTGTTGATCCAGTCTCTGCTGTTTCTGTCTGCTGCGGCTATGGGACGCGGACCTGCTCAAGGATCACCGAAAGTGCTACCTTGTCCCAGACCTTCTGTTTGATCCTGTCTCTCTCTACCGGACCCACTATCTCAACCTCTAAATTCTCAGCTATGAAGAGCCAACTGGAATTTACTCCCGAGGTGCTGAACTATTGCACCCTCTACAACAACTGTGATTATTATTTGACCCTGTCGGTCATCTATGAACATTTAAATGTCTTGAAGAACGATCTGGCCTAAATGGCTGTACCTTTTTATAATCTCCACCAGCACTGTCAGAAGAAGACTAGCAATCCTTCGGAACCTGGCTCTGGGTTTCTTCCTAGGTTCCTGCCTTTCTATGGAGTTTTTCCTAGTCACTGTGCTTGTACATCTGCATTGCTTGCTCTTCTGTGTTTTAGGCTGGGTATATCTCTAAGCACATTGTGACAACTGCTGATGTAAAAGAGGCTTTATAAAATACATTTGATTGATTGCTTGTATATGTTTGTATTCATGTCAGTAACTCTAAATACGACATTGAGTTATCTTACATTTCCTCAATAGGACGTTGTACCTTAAGCCAACACTTTTTCCTGGTCTTTCCTTCTGGGGACAGAGGGCTTCAGGTTTGCGAATGGAGTACCTAGATAACTGTAATATTAACAATAATTAGTTCCCACATTTAGAAATTAAATTATATCTGGTTTTCCAAGCTTTAGGAATCTTTCCTACGACTAATGTTTGATTGAAGATGTACGCCACTGCACTAGCATTGACAGGTGCTGCACACTTGAGTAAATATGGCTCCAGATTGTCAGCGCCTAACAATTTCTTAGAATCTATAGCAGCTAGAGCAGATAGGACCTCATCTTCTGTGACTTTTTGGAAATTAAAAACCGGCTTACTGTTTTCCACATCAGCTGGGGGCCGAGGGGCTGAAACAATAGACCGTTCAGGATCATGTTGGCCATTTTCTCTTTCAAAAAGAAAACTAGCAGAAATAAATTGCTTATTAAAAATATCACAAATTTCAGTTCGGTCACTGATGATCCCAGATTCCAAAGAAAGCCCAATTTGGTAAAAGACCAAGTCCATATTATGGCAAGAATAGCTCAAATAAGCAAAGAGAAACGCCAGTCCATCCTTACTTTAAGACATGAAGGTCAGTCAATATGGACAATTTCAAGAACTTTGAAAGTTTCTTCAAGTGCAGTCGCAAAAACCATCAAGCGCTATAATGAAACTGGCTCTCATGAGGAGTTCCACATGAATGGAAGTCCCAGAGTTACCTCTACTGGAGAGGATACGTTAATTAGAGTTACCATCCTCAGAAATTGCAGCCCAAATAAATGCTTCACAGAGTTCAAGTAACAGACGTTAACTGTTCAGAGGAGATTGTGTGAATCAGGTCAGAAAGACTGACGTATATTTTTTACCAGAGAATTACTTTTGATACACCGTAGCAAAGATTTGTATAATTAGCTCCTTGTTCTATCTGTGCCTGTACTGTACAGCAGCTGCCATTACTGCAGTAGCAAAAAAACGGAAACCGGTAATCTCCCTGCAATTTAACCCCCCGCCGCGAGAGAGATACATTTCCACTGAAACGGTACACTCAACTCCAAAATAACATTTCATCATCTGGAGTGCTTGCTCTCATGCACCAACTTTCCTGACAAATGTCATCATCTTGGCAACATTGAACAAATGTTAGACCACTCCCCTCTCATATCTCTGCTGTGTTGCTCTCCCTCTTCTTCTGTCTCCCTCACTTTCCCCCTTTCTTTTGCATTGATCCTCCATATCGCCAGATGTTATAGCTTGTGTTGTCAATGGCTCGATTGGTCTGTGTAAACGTGTGTTGTCATTTATGTCAATGTGGTCTGTAAATGTTGATTTATTTTTAACTAGAGACAAATTTGTGAATAAGACCAATAAAGTGGATTCGGCTGAACTCTCTCACTTTGACAACTCCAGGTTCACCATAATAAAAATGTATTTCATTTGTCTGCCTCTTAAGGATGTAATAAATTCAATTCGACGTCCTTGGGTCAGGGTCAAGGAGTAAAGACTACCTTGTTGGCACTAGGACCCAGCAAAAAATAATGACATGTGGGAAGCCATGTAAGTCAGTGCTGGAGAACTTGCAGCAGAGAAGGGAAAATGATTCAGAGAGGGAGGGAATGAAAGAGACCACAAACAAAGAACGGAGACAGGGAAAGAACACAGGGAGGTGGGAGCGAGATAAAGAGAGACAGAATGACTCTGGGCAGACAAGAGGAACAGGGCTGCAGCTGGAAAGAGTGACAGCTCAAGATCAAGAGGCTGATAGAGTGAAGGAGGAGCCCACTAAGGAGGGAGGGAGGAGGAGGAGTCTTCAACAAGACGAAGATAAAAAAAAAATCGCTTTGGAGAGAGAAAGATCTACAAACAGAACCCGTCCAAACACAGCCATTACACTGGAGCAGCGTGTTGAGCCCAAGGAATATGGATTGAAGTCAAGACAAGTTGGAAATCTATCTGGGAACAGGACACCCTAATTAAACCAACAACCAAAGGAACAACTGCTATTGCGAAGAGAGGGAGAGAAAGACAGACAGTGAGAGGGAGCAAGAGAAGAGAGAGCACAGGGCAGTGAACGAGTAAGGGAAAAAGAGTGGCTAGACAGAGGAGGGCAAAAGAAGAGAATTAATACCACCCACTGTGCCAATACCACACACAGAGTAAAATTGTTACGCACATACACACATTCAAAGACAGAAAACCTGCCTGTGCCACACACACAGTATTTATGTCTCACACATTGGCTATACCACACACACCGAATTTCTCAAACAAGTTTGCATGCAACATATGCAGTAAGTATTCGACACGCTGAAATCAAAACGTTTATATCAACAGAAACGGAGAGAAACAAAGAAGATAAAGAGGCATGGAGAGACATTAAAGCGTCATATGGGTTGGTATTACTACGCACAGAGTGACATAGACAGACAAAACGCAACATAGTGGCATCACGGGGCCTCCACAGGAGCAGGAACTCTTTGAAAACTAACCTGAGGAACTATACTGCCAACTTAACCCCCAAAAATAATTACCACAGAACTGAAGGCCGGTGATTCTTCTAAACTTTGACTACAATCCTATTACGATTAACCAGCAGCAAACCAGAGCAACTGTATTGAGGATCTATCATCTCCGTAGTATGGGTGCCTAAGACAGGCGAGCTGAAGAGCTGTGTCCTTGGAAGGAGCACCACCAGCCCTCCAGCCCTTCCCCACCATGCTGCCCCATTCAGCCCAGGGCAGGGGCACCTTAAGCAGGGTACGAGGGCTCCTGCTGCTGCCCCTCCTAATGGTGCTGCTGGTGACTTTTTGTGCTGCACAGAGCGAAAAGAGTCAGGAGAACCAGGGAGAGAATAACACTGGCAGTACGGAGAGCCCGGTACGTCTCTATTTTCACACACACCGTTAGCAATACGTCTCTCACATGTACACACATAATCGCACATTAACAGTTAAACACGTTTTTTTTCTCTCCAAATGGCAGTATGTGTCTGACTTGATGAATGACTGTTATGATGGGTATAAGATTGTGAGTCAGATATAATTGCGGTGGTAAATATTATGATATTGCTGTTCAGTGTGAGGACCAAGTGGTTACAGTCCGTAAGGTTAAAGGGGATATTTTTCAACATTCATGGTAGTAGTAACTCATTGTAATTGCAGGAGACTGTCTCCTCAGATGTGGCCATCGTCAGTCCTCGTAACTCCTGGCTCGTCTTCAGACACAACTCCAACAAAGGAGAGAACAAGAAGACCAAGCCCCCAAAGAGGGCATCTAAGGTGAGTAGATATACAAATGGAAACCCACACAGATCTACACAGTAGGCTAATACAAGCCTAGCTAACACAGGTACAAGCTAGCTAACACCGGTACATTCACATTCTGGCTTATATAAGTACTGGACAAAAACAGAAACACAACATGCAAAGATTTTACTGAGTTACAGTTCATATAAGGAAATTGGTCAATTGAAATAAATGAATTAGGCCCTAATCTATGGATTTCACATGACTGGGCAGCGGCGCAGCTATGGGTGGGCCTGGGAGGGCATAGGCCCACCCACTGGGGAGCCAGGCCCAGCCAATCAGAATTTTTCCCCACAAAATACTTTATTACAGACAGAAAAACTCCTTAGTTTCATCAGCTGTTTGGGTGGTTGGTCTCAAACGATCCCGCAGGTGAAGAAGCCAGATGTGTAATCTCGCCAGCCCAGGACCTCCACGTGTTCTGTGGTTGTGAGGACATACTGCCAAATTCTCTAAAATGACGTTGGAGGAGGCTTATGGTAGAAAAATAAACATTACATTCTCTGGCAACAGCTCTGGTGGACATTCCTGCAGTCAGCATGCCAGTTGCACACTCCCTCAAAACTTGAGAAGTCTGTGGCATCGTGTTGTGTGACAAAAGTGCACATTTTAGTGGCCTTTATTGTCCCCAGCACAAGGTGCACCTGTGGAATGATCATGCTGTTTAATCAGCTTCTTGATATGCCACACCTGTGGATGGATTATCGTGCCAAAGAAGAAATGCTCACAAATGGGGATGTAAATGTTTTTTGTGGGTATGGAACATTTATTTTATTTCAGTTCCTGAAACATGGGCCCAACACTTTACGTGTTGCGTTTATATCTTTGTTTAGTATATATACAGTGCCTTCAGAAAGTATTCATACCCCTTGACTTATTCCACATTTGTTGTGTTACAGCCTGAATTCAAAATCGATTAAATCTTTTTTTCACCAATTTACACGCAATACCCCATAATGACAAAGTGAAAACATGTTTTTAGAAATGTTAACAAATCCATTAAAAATGAAATACAGAAATATAAAATGTACATAAGTATTCACACCCCTGAGTCAATACATGTTAGGATCCCCTTTGGCAGTGATTACAGCTGACAGTCTTTCTGGGTAAGTCACTAAGAGCTTTGCACAACTGGATTGTACAATATTTGCCCATTATTCTTTTTTACAATACTTCAAGCTCTGTCAAGTTGGTTGTTGATCATTGCTAGACAGCCATTTCAGCCATGGATTTTCAAGCCGATTTAAGTCAAAACTGTAACTATGCCACTCAGGAACATTTATAGTCATCTTGGTAAGCAACTTTAGTGTATATTTGGCCTTGTGTTTTAGGTTGCTGTCCTGATGAAAGGTGAATTTGTCTCCCAGTGTCTGTTGTAAAGCAGACTGAACCAGGTTTTCCTTTAGAATTCAGACTGTGCTTAACTTTATTATTTTAATCCTAAAAAACTCCCTAGTCCTTGCTGATGACCATGCTTTAAAATATGAAGAGTTGTACACAGTGATGTGTTGTGTTGGATTTGCCCCAAAAATAAAGCTTTGTATTCAGGACATGAAGTTAATTTCTTTGCTACATCTTCTACAGTTTTACTTTCATGCCTTATTGCAAACAAGATGCATGTTCTGGAATATTTTTATTCTGTTCAGGCTTCCTTCTTTTCACTCTGTCATTTAGGTTAGTATTGTGGATTAATTACAATGTTGCTGATCCATCCTCAGTTTTCTCATATCACCAATAAACTCTGTAGCTGCCTCCCATCGAGAATAACTGTAACCAATCAGTTTTAGATGTAGAAGCCGTTAGATTTCTCGTATCACCAATAAACTCTGTAACTGCCTCCCATCGAGAATAACTGTAACCAATCAGTTTTAGATGTAGAAGCCCTTAGATATTCCTGTTTGTCTGAACTCTTTGAGGACTGATCATCGAGGACTGGTTTCATAATTGTTTTTTTGTCTCTGTCTGTAGCATGGTCTACCGGGCCCCCCCGGACCACCAGGCCCTCAAGGGCCACCCGGCCCCCCCGCCCCCCTGTTACCTCAGCAGGAAGAGCTGATGCAGGAGTTCCAGCTACGACTGAGAGGTACGTAAGAACAGACCAATGGCAGACTCTGAAATTAAGGGACAGACCTGGATGTCAACCAGTTATTGGTCTCCACTAGGTTACGACATAGTGTCAAGTGTATCCTAAGGTTCAAATTTTGTTCAATCATGGCCTGGGGTGGTCTAGCGGTTACAGGCCTATCGTGTCGATTCTGGCCCTTCTGGCACAAAGAACTGAAAGATTGGCTTGATATATTTACACATTTCAAATATGGACAGTCCAGGGATATTTTACCCCCGATCTTGATAATAAATTAGCATGCCAGACAATTTGGGACAACATAAATAGGGAACAATGATAACAATAGGCCACACCAACATGAGTTTCCATTCATACAAAACTTTGGGTAAATTTCCACAGTAGGTTTGCTGTGGTAAACAATTAAATACTTTGTTTCTATTGTATGGAATGCTTGTCAAATAGATACATCGTCATTAGTCTGTTCAAAAAGGTCTCAGTTGTTCCGATTACAATACCAACCAGAGGGCGAACATATCTTAAAAGACTTTGGTTGCAAGCAGGACTACGGTAATACCGATATAATATTTTAGGAAGCGGTAATGAGGTGACCAATAATGGTGACAGTTGAGATCAGCTGTGAGGGGAAATTAGAGCGTATTGATGGTTTATTGAGACATCAGGTGGCGATAATCTAGCGCAATCGGTGGTTGCAATAGGCCCCATATTTGATTATATTCCAATTGGCTACATTATGTAGGCTACCCGTTAGCCTATTAATCATCACATAATTGTGACAATGGTGCTAGTACGAACTCGGACACAGGCACAGAGCAACACAGCAGGCAGAGGTAAAGGGTACATCCAGAATATTTACTTAAGGTCTTCATAGCAAAACAACAAAGCAAAGGCACACGAGAACACTGAACAAAATATGAGACCTGAGCAACTGGCCCAGTCCACAGAGGAACCTAAATAGTCATCCAGCAGGTGATCCCAATAAGCCCAATCAGGGTCACCTGGATACCAGATGTAACCCAAGGGTTCTCTCCAGTGGCAACCTCAGGTAGTACACTCAAGGGAGAACCTGACCTGTAACAGGACCCCCCTACCCCCTCAAGGAATGGCTCCTGACGTCCCACCAGGGGTAGCTGAACGTTGACGGAAGTCCTGAATTAATCCGGGGTACAAAATGTCCCGGGCCGGAACCAAGGAACGTTCCTCAGGCTCGTAACCCTCCCAGTCCACGAGACACTGAGTCCCTCGCCGGAACTGACGACTGTAGAGGATGCATCACACCGTGTAGGCTGGCTGTCCTGCTATCATGCGAGGCGGAGGTGGAGGCCGAGTGGCCAGAACCAGAGGACTGAACACCACGGGCGGCGATGACGGTTGGACTGTTGTTGAACCCGAGCTGAGGACCTCAGGAGCACTGACCAAGCCCTCTTCCAGGTCCAGAACGAGAGGTGAGGCATTAAGCTGACGGAACCGTCACTTCAATCTCCTGATCTGGAAACAGGTGGGGCTGGTAATCGTACCACACCTGGAATGATGACAGGCCAGAACACTGGAAAGTGTTGTGTGCATACTCCACCCAGGGAAGGTGCTGACTCCCAAGTGGCGGGGTTGGGGGAAACACAGTACCGTAAGGTGGTCTCCAGATCCTAGTTCACCCGCTCAGTTTGACCATTGGACTGAGGGTGATAACCTGAGGACTGGCTGATGACCCCAGAAGAGTACAAAATTCCCTCCAAAATTTGGAGGCAAACAGGGGGCCCCGGTCGGAGACTATGTCCAGAGGAAGACTGTGAAGGTGGAAAACTAGCTGAGCAGTCTCACGGGCAGATGGGAGTTTAGTCAGCGGAATGAAATGTGCCGCCTTGGAAAAGCAGTCCACAACGACCAGAATGACCGTGTGTCCCTCTGAGGATGGAAGGCCCGTGATGAAATCCATAGAGAGATGGAACCATGGTTGAGAATGTGTTGGCAGCGGATGAAGAAACCCCAGAGGCTACTGACGAGGAGTCTTGTTCCGGACGCATGTCGGACAGGCAGCCACAAAGGTCCGAGTGTCCGCCTTCACTGAGGGCCACCAAAACCTCCTTCTCAAAAACTCCAGCGTTCGCTGCCCTCCCGGATGAGAGGTGAGATGCGACCAGTGAGCCCACTGAAGAACCTTGGACCGTGCCCCAAGAGGAACAAAAAGTATGTTAGATGGACAGCTGTCTGGAACTGCCTCCCTATCTTTTGCCTCCCTCACTACAGTCTCTATACCCCAGGACGCCCCGGCACGGGGATGAGCTACCTGGCGATGATGGGTTCAAACGGCCGATCCTCACTGGAGCTGGGGAACTGGCAAGAAAGGGCATCCGGCTTCACGTTCTTAGACCCTGGAAGGTAAGATGATGTGAATCTAAACCGAGTGAAGAAGAGAGCCCAACAAGCCTTTCAGGGGTTAAAGCATTTAGCCTCCTGGATGTAGGCCAGGTTCTTGTGGTCAGTCCAAACCGTAAAGGGATGTTCCGAGCCCTCCAACCAGTGCCGCCACTCCTCCAAAGCCAGTTTGACTGCAAGAAGCTCTCGATTGCCGACATCATAGTTACTCTCCTCTGGAGTGAGACGCCTGGAGAAGAAGGCACAGGGATGAAGCTTTAGGTCTTTCACCGAACGCTGAGACAGAACCGCCCCCACGCCAACGTCAGAGGCATACACCTCTACCACAAAGGGAAGAGAAGGATCCGCATGAACAAGAATGGTTGCAGAAGAAAACCGACGTTTCAAGTCCTGGAACGCCTTCTCTGCGGCAAGGGTCCAGCACACATGCCCAACCGAGCCCTTGGAGAGCGTTGTCAATGGTGCTGTCACAGCACTAAAGTTTCTCACAAATGTCCGGTAGAAATGAGCAAAACCCCAAAAACGCTGAACTTGTCGCGCAGCACATCATTTACCAGGGCCTGGAAAACGTCTGGAGCATTAGTAAGTCCAAACGTCATGACCCGGTACTCATAATGTCCATTAGGAGTGTTGTACGCTGTCTTCCACTCGTCTCCCTGTCTGATGCACACCAGCTTGTACGCATTCCGTAAATACAATTTAGAGAAAACCGTAGCTTCCTGGTGTCTCTCAAAATCTGATGACATAAGGGGAAGGGGGTAACGGTTCTTGATGGTAATGTTATTTAAATCCGGTAATCAATACAGGGATGTAATCCCACATCCTTCCCAACAAAGAAAAACCCGCACCTGCAGGTGAAGTGAATAAAATCGAATAAAATCAGCCGCCAGCACCTCCTCAATTTAATTGTTCATGGCTGCAGTCTCTGGACCTGAGAGACAATACAGCCCCCCTCTCGGAGGAGTGGTACCGGACAGGAGGTTGATGGCACAATCATAGGGTCTGTGAGGAGGTAGTTTGCTGGCCTTTTGTTTGCTGAAGACCTGACCCAAATCCCAGTAATCCCGAGGTACGCGGGAACGGTCAGGCTTGTCATTCCCAGCCAGAGGAACAGGAGCGGAGGTCTCCAGACGAGCAGAGCTGGAAAGGTGTGGACAGAGTTGCTGGCAGGTGAACTGGCATGAAGGATTCCATCCCAGAACTCTTCCTGAATGCCAGTCAATTGTAGGAGTATGGGTGGAAAGCCATGGATGTCCAAGAACCAGGGGAAGCTCAGGAGAGTCCACCAGATGTAACTGGATAAGCTCCACATGGTCATGCAGAACTCGTAGCTGAATAGGCATGGTGAGTTGCTTCACCTTCCCAGATCCTAGGGGTTGACCATCCAGCACAGTGACTGACAGTGGAGTGTCCAGCTTAGTGAGTGGCAGCCTCTGTGGGCAAGCTAATGTGCGATCCAGAAAACAGCCGGTAGCCCCACAGTCTATGAAAGCGGGAATGTCCAACTGTCCATTGTCCCACCGCAGGTTGGCCGGAAGCAAGGTGCGTACCGTATCGGCCGCAGGAGACTATCTGACTCTCCAGAGCGGAAAGTCTGGTGCCTCCACAATTGCATTGGCTCCTCTGAAGGATATGAAGGAGAACCATTGCCGAATTGAGAACCCTGATGGGGTATAGGATAAGCAGGCCCAGCATACGCGCCATATGGCTGTGGAACAAATGAAGAGTCGACTCCCTTAGCGGGGCCCGAAACACTGGAACCAACTCAGAACCCCTCCGTCCTCTCATGACGACGCTCCCGAAGCCGGTTGTCAATCCAGATGGCCAGAACGATAAGCTCCTCTAGAGTGTCAGGGTTGTCCCGGGAAGCCAGTTTGTCCTTGAGAACCTCGCTGAATCCGTTCAGAAAGACTGAGTGAAGTGCCTCTACATTCCAACCGCTCTCAGCTGCGAGCGTCCGAAAGTCAATGGTGTGATCAGCTATGCTCCGGCTGCCCTAGCGAAGCATAATGAGTCTGAGCAGCGTTCCAGCCACTGATGGGATGATCAAAAACCATCATCTCCTGGGTGAAGCTTTGCCATTTGAAACAAATGTCTGATTGCTGACAATGGTGCTAGTACACACTCAGACCCAGGTGCAGAGAAACACAGCAGACAGAGGTAAGGGTACATCCAGAATATTTACTTAAGGTCTTCATAGCAAAACAACAAAGCAAGGGCACACGGAAACACTGAACAAAACATGAGACCTGAGCAACTGGCCCAGTCCACAGAGGAACCTAAATAGTCATCCAGCAGGTGATCCCAATAAGCCCAATCAGGGTCACCTGGATACTAGAAGTAACCCAAGGGTGCTCTCCAGTGGGAACCTCAGGTAGTACACTCAAGGGAGAACCTGACTTGTGACAATAATGAAAGGTGTTATAACCGATAATAGGCTACTGTGTTTCCCTGGCTGAGTTGATGAGCTGATTTGGGCCATCAATTGATTGACAGATGTAGGCCTACTATAGAAAGGTAAACTTTCCTCCAGTGTAAATGCTCATCCACATTTTATAGTTAAATTATACATAGCCTATCATTATAGTTATGTTCTTTGGTGTGGATTTAAAGCCTGTATTGTGTGGATTTAATATTTCATTTCACAATGCTGTCAAAATATTTATTAATTTGAGCCTATCCAAAGATGATTTTGTTGCGCTGAGACACTTTTCTTTGATGTGTAAATGATATTCGTTTTACTTCTGGAAAATATTTAAATAAATGCAATTAACTTGTGGGCTCAGGCTGGTCATGATATCGCCCAGTGGGTGCAAATACATGAGGCTCTGAGACAGAGCTCGCTGCTTCGACCACTGCCTCCGGCAGCTCACAATTTAACTAGGCAAGTCAGTTAAGAACAAATTCTTATTTTCAATGACAGCCTAGGAACAGTTCGTTAACTGCCTGTTCAGGGGCAGAACGGCAGCTTTGTACCTTGTCAGCTCGGGGATTCAAACTTGCAACCTTTCAGTTACTAGTCCACAGCTCTAACCACTAGGCTACCCTTGTTTGACAATAGTCTAACAAGCATTAAGAATACTATGGATTCTGAAGACACATAGGCGGGTCTTTTTTAATTATTTTGTTTTAAGCCTTCCCCAAAACATAGTCCTAGTGCTCTTCAATCCACATCACGGAAGTTCAGCTTTATCTTGTATTTAAATTTAAAGACAATGTTCCACTTTAGCGGAGACTGCATTCACGGTAAACACTCAATATGTTGGCTCAATCGGAAATTACCTTTACATTGATTTTACGGAATCTGTAACGCTTCAGCTTTACAGTGTCACGCCTGCCCCCGCTCCCCCTCCCTGCGCTCGAGGTTGCCAGGCTACCCGTCATCATACACACCTGTTATCATCATTACATGCAGCTGTGCTCATTGGACTCACCTGGACTACCTCTTTGTTGACTGCCCCTGCATATATAGTTGCTCCTATGTGATGTTCCCTGTAGTAGCATTGTTTGTCGTGTCGTGTTTATGTCCAGACGCTGTCCCTGTTCCGTTGCATGTCCATCTGTATTAAATGGTTCACTCCCTGTACTTGCTACTCATCTCCTGCATTGGGCCTTACATAATGCTACTAACATTACAAGAAGCATCAGGAAGTTTTTGGTGGTTTTGTTTTGTTGGTGATGTTGGACCTGGGGGCTGGTGCCGATGGAACCGGGGGTGTCGAAGCTGGCTCGTTGGGCTGTCATGCCCTAGCTGGCTCGAGAGGTTTCCTTGCCCCGGTTGGCTCGGCAGGTTCACATCCCACATCATGCTTCAGCCGGCTTGTCGGGCTCCTATGCCTCAGCCGGCCCATGAGTTTTCTTGTTTTGTTGGTGACGTCGGGCTTGGATTCTGCCGCCGATGGAATGGGGGGGCCTAAGCTGGCTCGTCGGGCTGTCACGCCCTAGCTGGCTCGAGAGGTTTCCTTGCCTCGGTTGGCTCGGCAGGTTCCTATCCCACGTCATGCTTCAGCCGGCCCATAGGGCTTCTACGCCGCAGCGGGTCAGTGTGCTGCTAACAGCTTAGATTCTTCCACTGTCTGATTGCCTCAGACTGGGCTCAAACCAGTGATCCTCTGCTTCGCAACACACCTGACCACCCTCCTTGACAATGTTCCAACGGGGTTGAGCAACTCAAAAGGTACCTCCTGGATGGCTCCATCGGCGACATGTCAAGCTAGCTGTCACGTGAGCTTATGGTACATTCTTAACTCTGTTGCACAAGTTCTCGGACTCCATACTGGCATACAGCTCCACGCAATGCATTCTCTTATAGTAAAGTGCGGCTTGGAAATAAGATTGCATTCCTAAAGTAGGCAAACCCTTAATCAGCATTATGATGTCATTAGTTTTACTTTAGAAGAAGTATAATGTTACATAGTTAAAATTAAGTGAAGAGCATGTTAGCATTGCTAGGTTTCTACGACGATAGTTGCTAGATAATGGCGGCATAGATATACTTTAGGCATATGGCTGATGCAGTGGAGGCTCCTCAGAGGAGGAAGGGGAGGATTCAGTGACATTTTTTGGGGGGGTGAAACATTCAAAAATATATCGTTTTTAGATAAAGCTCTACTAAATACAAAATATATTCACGTCACCAAATAACTGATTAAAACACACTGTTTTGCAATGAAGGTCTACAGTAGCCTCAACATCGCAGCTGAAAACTGTATGCTGAAAACATGTCATTTTTGACTAAAACACAACCAATATTCATTAAATATAAATACTGAACTTGTTTTTGCATGGATTAGCATGGATTAGCTTTTAACAGCTAGGACCGCTATTTTATGTCCCGGAATCCTGCTTAACAGACAGGTTGAAGCCTGCTTGACAGATTTGCTAAGCTGCAAGCCATCAAGTGAACGAAGTTAGTCCCATGAGTTTTCCAATGGAGCCCTCTTTATCCACAGTAATAAATGTACAGTTCCAGTGCTCTAGGCGCTGTATCTACTACGCTTTGTTTCGGGACAAACTGGATCACTCAGAGTTCCAATGTGGCAATTGTTTGCTTGCCGAGAATTATAGGCTGGAGGTGGCTTCCTTGATCACACAGGTCGCCAGCCTACGTAAGAAACTGGAGCAAACGCAGAGTGGAATGTTTACCTTTTCTACACCGGTGGCTGGGCGGCTTTCACGCTTGTTGGATGCATCTCCACCTTATCGTTTGTTGTTATCATACTGGCCGGTGTTGCCTGGAGTGGATTCACCAGGGGAGCCATCTCCTGCCTTTCCTCCCCCATCTGATTAGCGGAGTCGATGGAGCACAGCAAGAGGTACATGGTAATCAACGATGGTCGCATGTCACAAGCTGTGGAAGCCGAAGACAGCAGCCTCTCGCAAAGCAGTCTACACTCCCAACGAGAGGCCCAAAGCGGATACAAACAACAAATAGTTCCGCTGTATTGGAGCCTGATCTTCCTGCACCTGTGTCTGCTGCTCAGTGCCTATTCCTACGATTTCTAAGTCGATCTTGGTAACCTGCTATGGATCGACCGGGGCTTCTCCATCTGTCGGAAGCCTGCACCAGGCACCAGGAGCAATGTGCTCAGGTTATCCTGCCTCTCACCTGTCCATAAAGGGTTCTCCAAATCCTGTGAAGCGTGGGAGCCGTCGGATTTTCTTATCCTTCACACCAGCCATGATTTTGGGCAGCTCTCGGTGCAAAAACAATGTCCTATCCAGGAGCGCGAGTAATTAACATTACTTACCAGTTCCCGAATGTACTACGTCAGGACATGGAAATTGATTCTATTCTTAGTCCATGTGGGTTTTAATGACATTATGAAGTGCAGCTCTGAACAGTTGAAACTGGATTTACAAAAGCTGATTAGTGTCTCTGCTAAACACTAACAAAAGACCCATCATATGGGTGTGCCCTCTCTGAATTGTGGCATTGAACGTTTTAGCAGGATTATTTCTCTTCACAACTGATGATTATTGCAGCTCAATGAGTTTGTTGTGAATTTTGATACCTTTTGGAAACAAAACATGTTTTATAAGGAAGATGGGATCCATCCAAATCATTTGTGTACCTGGATCCTTTCACAGCATTATAAGGCTACTTATCAATTTTTTAATTTTACCTTTATTTAACTAGGCAAGTCAGTTAAGAACAAATTCTTATTTTCAATGACGGCCTAGGAACAGTGGGTTAGGGGCAGAATGACAGATTTGTACCTTGTCAGCTCGGGGGTTTGAACTTGCAACCTTCCGGTTACTAGTCCAACGCTCTAACCACTAGCCTACCTTGCCGCCCCAATAGCAAATGTACATTATACCAGGAGCATTGGCAGACACAATGTAAGTAACCTAATGTATGTACCTCTTACTGCTCGGAATTCCTCTGCTGATCCTACAGCTATTGTATGCAGTAATCGTGTGCCTATGAACCAGATTTATACTATTAGCACTGTGGCGGTTTGCCCTAGTAGGAAGTCCACTATGTGCAACTCTCCCTGTACTAACATACATAACATGAGCATATCTACTTCTACTACTTCTACGTTTGTATGTTAGTGCACGGTGAGCTGCACAAAGTGGACTTCCTACTAGGGCAAACCACCACAGTGCTAACAGTATACATCTGGTTCATAGGCACATGATTACGCACCCATTAAGAAAAGGATTGCACGCTTTTAGGGAAGGACATTCAACAAGCACAGCACTTACACAAATGACTGGCTGAGAGAAATTGATGATTGTGGGGAATGTTTTGTTTGACTTTAGTGCGGCTTTTGACATGATCGATAATAGTCTATTGCTGGAAAAACGTATGTTTATGGCTTTACACTCCCTGCTATATTGTGGATATAAGAATTACCTGTCTAACAGAACACAGAGGATGTTCTTAAATGGAACCCTCTCCAACATAATCTAGGTAGAATCAGGAATTCCCCAGGGCAGCGGTCTAGGCCTCTAACTTTTTCAATCTTTACTAACGACATATGTAGTTAGTGTGTCTATGTATGCGGATGATTCAACACTGTACACATCAGCTACTGCAGCGACTGATATGACTTCTACACTTAACAAAGAGTTGCAGTTAGTTCAGAGTCGGTGGAAAGGAATGAATTAGTCCTAAATATTTCTAAAACTAAAAGCATTGTATTTGGGACAAATCACTAAACCTCAACCTTGTAATACATAATGGGGAAATTGAGCAAGTTGAGGTGACAAAACTGCTTGGAGAAATCCTGGATTGTAAACTGTCATGGTCAAAACATTTGATGCAGTAGTAGCTAAAATGGGGTCTGTCCATAATAAAGCGCTGTTTTACCTTCTTAACAGGATTATCAACAACGCAGGTCCTACAGGCGGGTCACCACTTCACAGGAGAGCAGTTTGAATGTAAACTTTTTTGAATCACAATGTATTTTTTGGTAGAAATGCCTTCTTGAACATGTGAACATTCATGTGCCTTAATAACAAACTTGTATGCCATCTGTAAATACAAATACAATTGTTAAATAACAAGTCTAGTTGGTTTAGCCACATAAAAAGACACCAACCTTCCCACTATGCATGGTTGGCTGAGTAATGAGTGGGCTGGACATGCCGAGAGATGAGTTTGGATTGGTCTGCCACACTTCTGTCGATTTAAGCTGGTCAGTAGGTAATTCTGTCTAACACAGCTTTTTTATGTATCATGTATTAAAACTGCTTTAGTGTTGTTCTCGACTTTCTGGAGGTTCAGTGGAATTCGAGTATGATAGCTAAGGAGATGGAGAAAACGCCTATCTCCGGATTAAATCTTCAAACTAAGGGCAACCATGGCATCCGACAGGAGACACGTCCATCCATGAATGATGTAAGATAGTCTACCTAGTTACATTTTCAGATATTACGGGTTTCTAATTTTAACAGAAAGAGCCATTTTCTTGGCTAGCTATATCCTAATTTTAGCTAGCTAACATTCAACCTGGTTGGTTAGCTACATGCAGATTCATGCAGTGTAGTAACGTCATGAGTTGTGATTATGGTTCATTGTTTACCATTGCTAACGTTAGCTGGCTGGCTCGCTAGCTAACGTTACATGTATGACCTTATTATTCGTATCTCAGAGCCATTTTCTTAGCTAGCTATTGCCTAATGTTAGCTAGCTAACATCGAACCTGGTTGGTCAGCTACCTGCAGATTCAAGCTGGGTGGTAACTTCATGAGCTGTGATTATGTATCATTGTTTACCGAGCATGTCTTAACCAAAGACCCCACTACGCAAGTAACAATTTGGGGTGCGTTCATAAATTCAGTCTGGCCATCTACTCCAATTTCAGAGCACTCTCGTCTGAGTGTGCCAGAGCGCAGTATAGATGATGAATTTACGAACTCTCAACACCCGTTGAATATGACTGGTGTCAGTAAACGTAGGCAAAAAAGCATAATTAAATTGTTGCCAGCAGCACAGTTAACGTCACCAACGCTCTGGTTAACATGAAAACAGCCTAACCAGCTCTGCTAGGGCGATTCAAATGGTCAGAGTGGGGTGTTCTCTCATTATGTGTCTGGAAGTAGCTAGCAAGTTATCCAATGTTAGTCAGTTATCTTGGGTGCATGACTGCCGTTGTGAGGTCAGAACGTTCGTTCATATCAACCCTACTCATCGGCCAGAGCGTCCAGTGTGAGCTCTGAACGCTCCGAGAACGACACGTTTTGAATTTCCGAATGGACAATCTGACAGCACAGTTGCAGTCACCAACGCTCTGGAAAACATAACAGCCTAACCAGCTCTGCTAGGGCGAGTAATGTTCAGTGAGCTGTTCTGTCATTTGTCTGGAAGTAGCTAGCAAGTTAGCTTGGGTGCTTGACTTCTGTTTTTAGTAGAGAGAGCTCGGATCAACCCTTAAAGAGATGGGTGGGGCTAAAGCGGAAGAGTGTGTGAACGATGCTGAATGGGTGTAGACAAAGAAGAGCTCTCCAGTAGTAGTACTAAAAGTTTCAAAGGCCATTTTCTCAAAAGTGAGTTTACAAGTTTATCAGGCAAAATTCCTTTCCCATTGTTCCTCAACTGTAGTGTATGATATGCAATTTTGTAGCTCTGAGTCTCTACATTTTGTAAAATGTAAAATGTTAAATACACAATTTCAAATGTTTCTACATAAGACCGATTTGAGCCGGTCGGTCACATTTATGAGAGGTTGAATGCACCGAGCTGTCTGTCTAAACTACTGGCACACAGCTCAGACACCCATGCATACCCCACAAAACATGCGACAAGAGGTCCAAGTCCAAAACAGACTATGGGAGGTGCACAGTACTAGATAGAGCCATGACTACATGGAACTCTATTCCACATCAAGTAACTGATGCAAGCAATAAAATTATATTTAAAAAAACTAATAAAAATACACCTTATGGGACAGTGGGGACTGTGAAGCAACACAACCATGTAACGGTTTTCTTCCTGGGAAGGAGAGGAGGACCAAAATGCAGCGTGGTTATTTATAAACATCTTTAATGAAAGGTGAAAACGTGGAAAAACCGAAACAGTCCTAACTGGTGCAAAACACAGAGACAGGAACAATCACCCACAAGATACCTAAAGAATATGGCTGCCTAAATATGGTTCCCAATCAGAGACAACGATAAACACCTGCCTCTGATTGAGAACCACTCCAGGCAACCATAGACTTACCTAGAACACTCAACTGAACACAACCCCATAGACTACAAAACCCCTAGACAAAACAAGACACATAAATCACCCATGTCACACCCTGGCCTAACCAACATAATAAAGAAAACACAGAATACTAAGGCCAGGGCGTGACAAACCATCGGTATAGACACATGCATACACACACACACGCAATAACATAAGCACTGTACACACACGTGCACATGGATTTGGTATGGTAGATATGTGGTAGTGGTGGAGTAGTGGCCTGGGAGCACAGTGTGTTGTGAATGTATTGTAATGTTTTTCAAATGTGTATAACTTCCTTAATTTAGCTGCTAATGGGGATCCAGGATAAATACAAATACAAACAGCATCATCTAGAGAAGCACCATGGTGTAGCCGGAGGACATTTTGCAACTAAGGCGTATTTTTCTCTGCTAATAGAGGAGTATCAAAGGCCTAGTTCACACATTTTTTTTATAGACTAGGTTGTAGCAACATCATGATGGGTATAGGGCAAATTAAAATATTTGAACTGTGTGAATGGAATATGAATGACAGTCATCCAATGTTTTTTTATAGAAATAAGGCCATGCTAATACAAAAAAAAGATAGTCCTCCCTAATCATAAATGGCACCATCTTCCACTGATCTGAGGACATCATAATGATGACAAGGTGCCTATTAATTATTTGTCTTTTTTAGCAATGACATCTTATTTTTAAGCAACTATGAAATCATCACTAGCCGTTTAAAACTAGTGGACACCAAAGTTGGGAGTCAGTGGCCGCTGAGAACGTTCATAACAATGGAGTGACTCGACCATGAAATCCATAAAAAGGTATCAATTTGATATTGAAGAAAAACCACACCCGACTCTAAAGCAGAACCCACAGTGCTAGTTGTTTGAATCAGAGATCACAATTGTTTATTTTTTGCAACAGGATTATTGAATTATGACTTGTATCTTGGTTATCGAATGCAGCCAGAGCTGGAAAACTGTCATCTGATATGGGAAAAAATTGCCCTAACCCTAAGATACTAAAATTGCTGAAAAAAATATACTGAATACATACTCTGCGGTGCATGCAGTATATTCACACTACAAACACAGCATAACTCAGTACATGCTGCATAACAATGCACAGCCACTACATTTTATGTATTGGTTACAGTTGGTCTTTCTAAACAATGTGGGTGAATTTAGGCTATAAAATGCTTGGGAGGCTGTTTGTCTGATTGTGGGCTGGTCTGATCCCTTAATAGAGGTAATTTTCCGGAACGTGGATGTGACTTGGCTGGGCCGTAAAATTCCTCAAATTCCTCCAGACTCGCTAGTGTGTCTTTGTTACTTTGTGTGTGTGCTCGTGCGTGAGTACGTGTGTATGAGGTATGTGCGTATGTTTCCAGTTGGCATTTGTGTGTTTGTAATAACTGTCCGTGTGTGGAATGAGAGTTGGCAGGCTGCCATGTGAGTAGACACGGGTCTGTTTGTGCTCTCCGGGAACTGCAGGCTGTTCTCACAGCCCTCTAAAACATAAAGACTTCTATTCACACAGCCGAGCAGGGTGGCGCCGTACATACACTCTCGCAGACACACCACAGACACTAGCACTCAAACTAAAACATACTCTTTAACACTTAAACTCACACACAAACTGCTGATATTCAAACAAATATATATTCACACCACTGGTGTACCACACACCCCCACAGACCTTCTGGAGGTCTGTTGTGGTATCCAACAGGCCAATGTTCTACATAGTTTAGTGCACAACATGTGATAATTAATTACAATAGCCATAATCCATTGCGCAGCTACTTGTCCGGTCTGTTTCTTTTATGCCTGCTACGTAAGGGACAGAAGAATGCGTAATCAAGAGGGGATGCATAGAAAGCAGTTTCTTTGAGGTATCTCCACCTGAAAATACATCATCTAAGTGATTGATAGTTGGTATTGAGCAGTCATTAAAAGTATGCCTTATTTACTTTGAAGAACTACTAAAATAACGATATTGTCAAACAGCATAGGCAACATCTCTTTAGAGATGAGATGATGACTTGGAATCAAATAATAAAGTCATCAACTAAAACAAATCTAATATACAAAATAATTGTTTTATTAAAGTAAAGTAATATGAATAACTGATGGTTAATAAGTGATTAGCAGTCATGGGCATTCACTACCATCATGGGACTTGTATGAATTGTTTTATTCTGTGTTACAGCATTCAACTCACATAATGCATAATGCATTTAATGTAAATATATACATATATATATTTTTTTTAATCGAAAGATTAGCTATATAAAAATGTGTAGAATTGCAGAAAATGTGCTTTAAAAAAGCATCATTTTCTCTCAGCCTGATGGCAAAATGTGTAGAATAGCATGAAACTGCACATTCTTCTCTTTGCCCCATAGTTTAGGCTAAAGGGCTCATGAAACTGCAGTATGCCACTGATTTGCACACATCCACACAGATCAATCTCAAATATATTTATATTAGGCATGCCCATGGCACTCTCAGATTCTTAATTCAAAAAGCAATGTAAGACAGCACCTCTCACACACCACAACTCAAACATATATTCTTTAAGAATATAAACAACACAAAAACAATTCCGTCTTTCACTTCAGTACCTTTTTGATTATTCTGACAATCACTCCCTCAATCCACATGAATCTGACTCATCTCCCCTCCTCTTGCCATTACAGAAAACTCATACAGTACCAAAATAATCTAAATGTATTTTTCAAATACTTTGACAATGCATCCTTTCCTTCTTTCCTTCCTTGAAGGTGTTCACCTATCCAGTCATTGATCTGCCTTGGCTGGGTAGGTGAAAGCCATGAATAGTCGCTGTGTGCGTCTCAAATAGCACCCTATTCCCTATATAGTGCACTAATGAATTGAGGGGAATCTGTCTCTGTCTCTCTTGAAAATAAAGAAATAGGTCAACTGATCACAGGAACTCTCTCCCTCTACCTCAGAGATGGCTGGTGGACCCTGTCTGCTCTGTGAGCGACCTCCCCGTGTGGCCACCGCCTTCCACTGCCGCCTGCACCACCCACTCACCGTGCCACGCCGCAGTCTGCTAGAGCTGCAGCCATTCAGCAGTGTGAGTGAATCACACACACACACACACACACACACACACACACACACTCAAATACTCAAACACGCATAAATATGCCAACGCAGGCACACACTCACAAGCACACATGCATATGGTTACAGACACAACTCACTGGAGCCCCAGGCCTTCAACTGTATGAGTAGACACACGCTACAATAAACTCATGCACGTGCACACACATGCACAGTAATATTACATCATCAGATATTAGAACACCTTCTATCCCTCAAAAGCATGGGAAAAAATGGCCAAATACGACCAAGGTTAAATGGTTTATATTTTAGTTAAGGCAGTATCACTTGACCATTGACCTTTGTCTCCCTGTTTCACCCCTCCAGGTCTCGGACACTGAGCAGAGCCTCCAGAGGGGCCAGGGCTTCAACTCTAGCAGTGGCCGCTACACGGCTCCCGTCTCCGGGTTCTACCAACTCACCGCCAGCCTTCTCATAGGTGAGACTTCCACACCGGCCCATACCAAAGTGATAAATTATGGTGGTGAGGGGGTTTGCAGTACATTGGGGCTGAATTGATTCCCATAACACAAAAAGAGGGAGCAAGAGGAAGAGGTTCAAGAGGGAGGAGGACAAATAGATAGAAAACAGAGATATAACGAGGGGTAGAAAAGTGGTTAGACAAGGAAATTAGGAAGATAGGAGCTGGGGGGTGGATAGGGATTGAGAGAGGGGGATGGATAGACGGAGAGAGGAGACTATCAAGGAATGAAGAAAAACGATGGGAAACCATACAAAAGAAATCTCCACAACAGATCAAATACAAATCAACATTACAATAACTCCATAGCAATGTACAGTATATATTTTTCTCTAAGTAGCTTTTCCCTCGTAACCTAGAAATATATCTGACCTTATTTTTCTGCCTGCAAGAGGCCAAGTAAAGAAGTGAAGATGGCAGCAAGGCAAAAAACGGTTTGAATGTTTTGGGTGTGTCATTGGCTTACACCAATCAGAAGTGGCCTAGGCACTGCCCTGGCCAATCAGTGTCAGATGTTGAGAAGATAAGGCCTGGCCAGTTCTGAGGAACAGGGGTGGGGTCTTTCTTCAGAAAGTCCACCCAAAGGGAAACCACCCCATACCACCACTGCAATGTGTATGCATCTGTCAGTGGCCATTTTAGCAAATCTTGGTGAAGGGAAAAAAGAAAAAAGAAGTGGGATGCATGCCAGCAAAACAACTACACATAAAAACATAGCTGATATGGCAGACTTCCTTAAACAAATGTGGTTTCTAGTGACAATTGAGATGCACAAACTATCACATAATCTGTAACTTCGATGAAGACATTAATGAGCAATCGATGACGGACGTAGTTAATATAACTATTTGTTCAGCACTTTTGAAATGTACAAAGACAGAATTCAGAACATGGGCTGTTCTTACAGTGTACTCCCTGTACACGACAGAGCCGTAGGATAAATAAATGGGGCATATAAACAGACAATGGAAGCTCTTACAATATTCAATGATTACATTTCTCTAAAACAGGTTATAGGCTATTTGTGCACCACCAAGTTAGAACAGTAGGCAAAATTAAGAGGTGAAAATAGAACAGAATTATTAAGGTGAGGCACATTGAATGCTGTTTGGGTCTTTGCGTGTCAAAAAGAAATGCACATCATATAACACTATTTGACGCCAAGCACCACAAGCCAAGCCCCACAACTACTATCAGTAGCACTGTCAAAGCTGTACAAAAAAAAGTAGCTATCTGCATTGTGTCCCACCACCTGCCAACCCCTCTTGTTACGCTACTGCTACTCTCTGTCCATCATATATGCATAGTCACTTTAACCATACCTACATGCACATACTACCTCAATAAGCCTGACTAACCGGTGTCTGTATATAGCCTTGCTACTCTTATTTTCAAATGTATTTTTACTGTCTTTTTATTTATTTTACTTACCTACACACACACACACACACACACACACACACACCTTTTTTTCGCACGATTGGTTAGAGCCTGTGAGTAAGAATTTCACTGTAAGGTCTAATACACCTGTTGTATTCGATGCAAGTGACAAATAAACTTTGATTTGATGACTGCTTAGGTAAGACTTTGAAAGTAAGATGTTGACATGATCAGTCCAATCCAAGCTACTGTAAATATAACGTGATTTGATATCATTCTATCTGTGGCCAATGACCTTGAACCTTCTTGGATGGGCACATCTAATATGGTAGAACCCAAGGGGATAAAATATTTGAGCTCTGACCTTAGAATTGGGGATGACGTACTGTCCCATGAGTGACCGAAAACTGAGCCAATCATGACAAAAAACTGAGCCAATCAGACGCAACGCTCTGTATTTTCTGCTGGCTCGCCCCACCACCACAGAAAGCACTCGGCTAGGCTGAGACACTTGCATTTACCCTGACACACCTGCCTTACTCAAAAAAGCAAAAAAAGAGGCCATGTGTGTATGCAACTTTATTAACTCAATTACATTTATTTTTTAACATTGTTTGCAAACTGATATGTGACACGTATTATTGCCAAAATAATAAGCAAAACAGGCAGGCCCCACCTGCCCTGAATGATGGGTTGCCACTGACCTCTGTGTGTGTGTGTGTGTGTGTGTGTGTGTGTGTGTGTGTGTGTGTGTGTGTGTGTGTGTGTGTGTGTGTGTGTGTGTGTGTGTGTGTGTGTGTGTGTGTTCTCAGAGCCCAATGAGAGGTCACAAGCCAGGATGAAGGATAGTGTGAAAGCTTCCATCTGCATTGAGTCCCTATGCCAGAGCAATGTGTGAGTACTAGTACACACACACGCTGTACGCACGCACACACACACACACAAACAGAGATGTATTCAATCATTGCCAGTTGTTCCTGCCTGTTTTTCCTGAGCTATGCCTCTGAATGTTCCAGGTCTCTGGATTCGGTGACAGGGGTGGGTAGTTCAGGAGTCTTCAGCATCTTACTGACAGGAACCCTTTACATACAGGTAATATACTCTCTCACACACACACAGGGTATTATTACACGTTCACGCACACACAAACACAGTATTGAGTTATGTATATATATGGCCACCCATTCACAACAATCTGATATCTGCACACACTCCTATCAACACTCTCATCTCCAGATAAAGACATATACTTTGACAATTATGTGCAATTACCTTGTTTGCCAGGAATGATACTGGCAGTCAGAGTGATAGATGAGCATAAACACTGCTCTTGGTGAAAGGATTGAGAGTAGAGTGCGGAGTGACTGATGGTCTTTAACCTTTTATGTTCTGGCTTGCAGGCGGGGGAGTATGTGTCCATTTTCGTCGACAACGGAACAGGCTCAGCACTCACAGTCCTCCAGGATACTTTGTTTTCCGGGATACTCCTGGGAGTGTGAACACAGTAAAACAAATGATACACACACACACACCCATAGACTGAAATGAACAAACATATTAAACCACGTACAGTACCAGTCAGAAGTTTGGACACACCTAATCATTCAAGGGTTTTCCCTTATTTTTTTATATTTTCTACATTGTAGAATAATAGTGAAGACATCAAAACTATGAAATAGCACGCATGGAATCATGTAGTAACCAAAAAAGTGTTTAAAACAAATTAAAATGTATTTTAGATTTGAGATTGTTCAAAGTAGCCACTCTTTGCCTTGATGACAGCTTTGCATTTCAATTAACAGGTGTGCCTTGTTAAAAGTTAATTTGTGGGATTTATTTCCTTCTTAATGCGTTTGAGCCAATCATTTGAGCCAAACAATCTGGATGGAAAATTACTGAGGATAATAGCAGACAATATTGCCACTCCTATTTGCCACATCTTCAATTTAAGCCTACTAGAATAGTAAAGCCCCCTTTACTGGCTCAAATACAGTGCCTTGCGAAAGTATTCGGCCCCCTTGAACTTTGCGACCTTTTGCCACATTTCAGGCTTCAAACATAAAGATATAAAACTGTATTTTTTTGTGAAGAAGAATCATCAACAAGTGGGACACAATCATAAAGTGGAACGACATTAATTGGATATTTCAAACTTTTTTAACAAATCAAAAACTGAAAAATTGGGTGTGCAAAATTATTCAGCCCCTTTACTTTCAGTGCAGCAAACTCTCTCCAGAAGTTCAGTGAGGATCTCTGAATGATCCAATGTTGACCTAAATGACTAATGATGATAAATACAATCCACCTGTGTGTAATCAAGTCTCTGTATAAATGCACCTGCACTGTGATAGTCTCAGAGGTCCGTCAAAAGCGCAGAGAGCATCATGAAGAACAAGGAACACACCAGGCAGCACCAACACTCCCAAGCTTTAAACATCTCAAGGAGCACTGTGCAAGCGATAATATTGAAAGGGAAGGAGTATCAGACCACTGCAAATCTACCAAGACCTGGCCGTCCCTCTAAACTTTCAGCTCATACAAGGAGAAGACTGATCAGAGATGCAGCCAAGAGGCCCATGTTCACTCTGGATGAACTGCAGAGATCTACAGCTGAGGTGGGAGACTCTGTCCATAGGACAACAATCAGTCGTATATTGCACAAATCTGGCCTTTATGGAAGAGTGGCAAGAAGAAAGCCATTTCTTAAAGATATCCATAAAAAGTGTCGTTTAAAGTTTGCCACAAGCCACCTGTGGAAGAAGGTGCTCTGGTCAGATTAAACCAAAATTGAACTTTTTGGCAACAATGCAAAACGTTATGTTTGGCGTAAAAGCAACACAGCTGAACACACCATCCCCACTGTCAAACATGGTGGTGGCAGCATCATGGTTTGGGCCTGCTTTTCTTCAGCAGGGACAGGGAAGATGGTTAAAATTGATGGGAAGATGGATGGAGCCAAATACAGGACAATTCTGGAAGAAAACCTGATGGAGTCTACAAAAGACCTGAGACTGGGACGGAGATTTGTCTTCCAACAAGACAATGATCCAAAACATAAAGCAAAATCTACAATGGAATGGTTCAAAAATAAACATATCCAGGTGTTAGAATGGCCAAGTCAAAGTCCAGACCTGAATCCAATCGAGAATCTGTGGAAAGAACTGAAAACTGCTGTTCAAATGCTCTCCATCCAACCTCACTGAGCTCGAGCTGTTTTGCAAGGAGGAATGGGAAAAAATGTCAGTCTCTCGATGTGCAAAACTGATAGAGACACCCCAAGCGACTTACAGCTGTAATCGCAGCAAAAGGTGGCGCTACAAAGTATTAACTTAAGGGGGCTGAATAATTTTGCACGCCCAATTTTTCAGTTTTTGATTTGTTAAAAAAGTTTGAAATATCCAATAAATGTCGTTCAACTTCATGATTGTGTCCCACTTGTTGTTGATTCTTCACAAAAAAATACAGTTTTATATCTTTATGTTTGAAGCCTGAAATGTGGCAAAAGGTCGCAAAGTTCAAGGGGGCCGAATACTTTCGCAAGGCACTGTAGCTGACCAATCAGCCTGTTACCAACCCTTAGTAAACTAATGGAAAAAATGGTGTTTGACCAGATACAATGCCATTTCACAGTAAACAGATTGACAACAGAATTTCAGCATGCTTATAGGGAACGACACTCAGCAAGCACAGCACTTACACACAGGACTGATGATTGGCTGAGAGAAATTGAAGATAAAATGATTGTGGGGGCTGTCCTGTTAGACATGCAGCTGCTGGAAAAACGTGTGTTATGGCTTTGCACCCTCTGCTATAATGTGGATAAAGAGTTACTTGTCTAACAGAACACAGAGGGTGTCCTTTAATGGAAGCCTATCAAATATAATCCAGTCAGAATCAGGAATTCCCCAGAGTAGCTGTTTAGGCCCCTTGCTCTTTTTGATTTTTACTAACGACATGCCACTGACTTTGAGTAAAGACAGAGTGCCTATGTATGCGTATGACTCAACACTATACATGTCAACTACTACAGCAACTGAAATGACTGCATCACTCAACAAAGACTGCAGTTAGTTTCAGAGTGGGTGGCAAGGAATACGTTAGCCCTAAATATTTCTAAATATAAAAGCATTGTATTTGGAACAAAACACTCACTAAACGCTAAACAACTAAATGTTGTAATCATGTGGAAATGGAGCAAGTTGAGATGACTGAACTGCTTGGAGTAACTCTAGATTTTAACTGTCATTGTCAAAACATATTGATGCAGTAGTAGCTAAGATAGGGAGCAGTCTGTCTATAATAAAGCTATGATCTGCCCTCTTAACAACACTATCAACAAGGCAGGTCTTACAGGCCCTAATTTTGTCACAACTTGACTGCTGTTCAATCGTGTGGTCAGGTGCCACAAAAAGGACTTAGGAAAAATGCAATTGACTCAGAACAGGGCAGCAGGGCTGGCCCTTGGATGTACACAGAGAGCTAATATTAATAATATACATGTAAATCTCTCCTGGCTGAAAGTGGAGGAGAGATTGACTTAATCACTACTTTTATTTATGAAAGATATTGACATGTTGAATGCATCGAGCTGTCTGTCTAAACTACCGGCACACAGCTCGGACACCCATGCATACCCCACAAGACATGCCACCAGAGGTCTCTTCACAATCCCCAAGTCCAGAACAGACTATGGAAGGCTCACAGTACTACATAGAGCCATGACTACATGGAACTCTATTCCACATCAAGTAAATGACGCAAGCAGTAAAATTAGATTTAAAAAAAAAACAGATAAAAAAACACCTTATGGAACAGTGGGGACTGTGAAGCAACACAAGCATTGGCACACACACACACACACGATATACACACACACGATAACATACGCACTTTACATACACATGGATTTAGTACTGTAGATATGTGGTAGTGGTGGAGTAGGGGCCTGAGGGCACACATTGTGTTGTGAAATCTGTGTATGTATTGTATGTTTTTAAAATGGTATAAACTGCCTTAATTTTTCTGGACCCAGGAAGAGTAGCTGCTGCTTTGACAGCAGCTGATGGGGATCCATAATAAATACAAATACAAATGTGTTGTGACAAGGTAGGGGTGGTATACAGAAGATAGCACTATTTGGTGAAAGACCAAGTCCATATTATGGCAAGAACAGCTCAAATAAGCAAAGAGAAATGACAGTCCATCATTACTTTAAGACATGAAGGTCAGCAAATACAGAACATTTTAAGAACTTTGAACGTTTCTTCAAGTGCAGTTGCAAAAAATATAAGCGCTATGACTGGCTCTCATGAGGACCTCCATAGGAAAGGAAGACCCAGAGTTACCTTTGCTGCAGAGGATAAGTTCATTAGTTACCAGCCTCAGACATTTTAGACCAAATAAATGCTCCACAGATTTCAAGTAACAGACACATTTAAACATCAGCTGTTCAGAGGAGACTGCGTGAATCAGGCATTCATGGTCGAATTGCTGCAAAGAAACCACTACTAAAGGACAACAACAATAAGAAGGAGAGTTTTGCTTGGGCCAATAAACCCGAGCAATGGACATTAGACCGGTGAAAACCTATCCTTTGGTCTATTGAGTCCAAATTTTAGATTTTTGGGTTCCAACTGCCGTGTCTTTGTGAGACGCAGAGTAGGTGAACGAATTATCTCCGCATGTGTGGTTTTTATCGTGAAGCATGGAGGAGGAGGTGTGATGGTGAGGGGTGCTTTTCTTGTGACACTGTCTGTGATTTATTTAGAATTTAAGGCACACTTAACCGGCATGGCTACCACAGCATTCTGCAGCTATACGCCATCCCATCTGGTTTGGGCTTAGTGGGACTATAATTTGTTTTTCAACAGGACAATGACCCAACACGCCTCCAGGCTGTGGAAGGACTATTTGACCGAGAAGGAGAGTGCTGCATCAGATGACCTGGCCTCTACAATCACCTGACCTCAACCCAATTTAGATGGTTTGGGATGAGTTGGACTGCAGAGTGAAGGAAAAGCAGCCAACAAGTGCTTAGCATATGTGGGAACTCCTTCAAGACTGTTGGAAAAGCCAAGAGTGTGCAAAGTTGACATCAAGGATAAGGGTGGCTGCTTTGAAGAATTTCCAATATAAAATATATTTTGATATGTTTAACACATTTTTGGTTACTACATGATTCCATATGTGTTATTTCCTAGTTTTGATGTCTTCACTATTATTCTACAATGTAGAAAATAGTAAAAATAAAGTAAAACCCTTGAATAAGTAGGTGTCCAAAATTTTGCCTGGTAATGTACATACACAGAGGTGGGCAAAGAAACATTAAAATGTATCTGTTACAAAACATAAAATACCCTAAAGACCAATGCATTGTAATGAACCACAAAATACTGGTGCCAACAAATGTATTTGATGAAAATACATGTATTTTGTATTTTCAAAATACAGAAAATACATTTACAGGCAGCCCCTTTAAATGAGTTATAAAACAGCCTGTGAACCTTGGCTAACACTTTATGGACAGTATCTATTGCTAAGACAATTGGCACAGTTCTGAATGTTAATCTTCAGAGCTTTGTGGCCGCATATTATTCAAAAATTTGCTGCATTGGTGTCAAAAAAGAGATACCATATATTACTACGAGCCATCAGAGGGTGTAGGTGGATGCGCAAAGGTATTTGAAAGAAAGTCACTTGCGAATGAGAGTGAGTGTAGTGATAGTCTGGCAATAAAAATCTAATTCACTTTCAGTATTTTCAAATACAAATGACATAATACTCAAAAGTAATTGAAATACCTATCCAATCTCTGTATGTACAAACAAAGTATTTCTCAAAATTGTAGACTCTCTGTCTGAAGTGGCACACAGCTAGCTATATGCCACTCCGGCCAGAGAGCAGAGAATGCCTCACACTGGTAACTACGAGTGGGATGAGTGTGTCATTAGCAAACATCAATAGTCAGACCAGCCTCTGCAATTATCCATAACAGCATTGCTAAGACAACAGGGTCGTATTCATTAGTGCACACTGTAGCAAAACAATTTGCAATGTAATTAGTTTCTTATTAGACAACTTCAGGTAGTCCCTCCCCGTTTCGGTCCGTTTTCTTCTTCTACTGAACACGACCCAGGACATTTTGTTAACGACATTTTAAATAACCATTTTGTCTATATATACTTAGAGGTATTTTTCTAGTGCTACTTTCATTGTCGATGATTCGCTTTAACACGCTATTCAGAATATTTATTTTCCTTTTGGATGTGAAATTAATACGATATATGAAAAGTTGTGGATATTATTGCTTGTAATAAAACATTTATTGCAATCCATGTAAGGATATTCTCGCTGGTGTTTGTTTGTTGTGTAAATTTGGAATAATCTGCAAATGTTCGATTTCCAATTTAAATTCCAAGTGTAATTATAGGCTAATTGCAGAGATGCATAGATACTCATGCTTTCTTCTGGGCTTTTATTTTAGTGTCGTTTCAATGTAATTTGTCAACGTATTGTGAAGTGGAATCTATGTGGAAAATACATTGGATTTGAATAAAATTGTTTTAAGGGTGAAGTTTCAACCACATGATTATGTCATCATGGTAACCAAATTTCAACATAGACAAACCTTGTGTAAAATATATGTTCCATTTTTTACCTTTAAAACAACGTCAGATCTTCAACGTTATATCCACCATCAGAAGAAGAAAAACCAGGCTGGGCAGCACCCACTGGCGTAGCGGAAACCCCTGCAGCCCATCACACGTCATCTCACACCTATGTCAAAATTTTATAAATGTTTGAAATAAATTATTTTGACTGTAAATTCAAAATCAAATTGTATTTGTCACATGCTTTGTAAAATAAACGTGTAGACTAACAGTGAAATTCTTACGTATGGGAACTTCCCAACAATACAGAGAGTAAAAAAGAGAAAGAATTGAAACATGAGGAATAAATACACAATGAGTATATGGCTATATGCACAGGGTACTAGTGCCAAGTCAATGTGCAGGGGTACAAGGTAATTGAGGGAGATATGTACATATAACTAGGAATAAAGTCACTAGATAACAGGATAGATAATAAACAGTAGCAGCAGCGCATGTGATGAGTCAAAAGAGTTAGTGCAAAAAGGGTCAATGTAGATCGTCCGGGTAGCTATTTGGTTAACTATTTAACAGTTTTATGGCTTGGGGATAGAAGATGTTCAAGGTCCTGTTGGTTCCAGACTTGGTTCCCCGGTACCTCTTATTGTGCAGTAGCAGAGAAAAGAGTATGACTTGGGTGGCTGGAGTCTGACAATTTATAGGGCCTTCCACTGACACCGCCTGGTAAAGAGGTCCTGGATGGCAGGGAGCTCGGCCCAAGTGATGTACTGGGCCATACGCACTGCCCTCTGTAGCACCTTGCGGTTGGATGCCAAGCATTTGCTATATATAACAAGCGGTGATGCAGCCAGTCATGATTCTCTCAATTGTGCAGCTGTAGAACTTTTTCAAGGTCCATGCCAAATCGTTTCATCCTCCTGAGGGGGAAGATGCATTGTCATGGCCTTCTTCACAACTGTGTTGGTGTATGTGGACCATGATAATTCTTTATTAATGTGGACACCGAGGAACTTGAAGCTCTCGACCTTCTCCACTACAGCTCCGTCAATGTGAATGGGGGCGTGCTTGGCCCTCCGTTTCCTGTAGTCCACGATCAGCTCTTTTGTCTTGCTGAAGTTAAGGCAAAGGTTGTTGTCCTAGCACCACACTGCCAGGTCACTGACCACCTCCCTATAGGCTGTCTCATCGTCATCGGTGATCAGGCCTACTACCGTGTTGTCGTCAGCAAACTTAACGATGGTGTTGGAATTGTGCGCTGCCACCCAGTTTTGGGTGAACAGGGATTACAGAAGGGGACTAAGCACGCACCACTGAGAGGCCACCGTGTTGAGGGTCAATGTGGTGGATGTGTTGTTGGCTACCCTTACCACCTGTGGTTGGGGGCCTGTCAGGAATCGAGGATCCAGTTACAGAGGGAGGTGTTCAGTCCTAGGGTCCTGAGCTTAGTGATGAGCTTGTAGGGCTCAATGGTGTTGAACACTGAGCTATAGTCAATGAACAGCATTCTCACATAGGTGTTCCTATTGTCCAGGTGGGAAAGGGCAGTGTGGAGTGCAATAGACATTGCGTCATCTGTGTATCTGTTGGGGCCGTATGTGAATTGGAGTGGATCCAAGTTGTCTGGGATGATGGTGTTGATGTGAGCCATGACCAGCCTTTCAAAGCATTTCAAAGCATCAGTGTCCCACTCCTTGAAAGTGGAAACTCTAGCCTTTGGCTCAGTGTGGGTGTGACCTGTAATGCACGGCTTCTGGTTGGGATATTTACGGTACATACAGCCACTGTGGGGACGACGTCGTCAATGCACTTATTAATAAAGCTGGTGACTAATATGGTAAACTCTTCAATGCTATTGGATGAGTCCTGGAACATATTCTAGTCTGTGCTAGCTAAACAGTCCTGTATCTCAGCATCCGCTTCATTGGACCTCTTCCATATTGAGTGCTTCACTGGTACTTTCTGCTTGATTAGTTTTATTTTATACAGTAAATTTGGACTTTTTCCACATTTATTACGTTACAGCCTTATTCTAAAGTTGATTACATTATTTTTTTCCCTCATCAATCTACACATAATACCCCATAATGACAAGGTGAAAACAGGTCTTTAGAATGTTAGTAAATGTATTATAAACAAAAAACAGAAATACCTTATTTACATAAGTATACCGACCCTTTGCTATGAGACTCAAAATTGAGCTCAGGTGCATCTTGTTTCCATTCATCATCCTAGAGATGTTTCTACAACTTGATTGGCGACCACTTGTGATCAATTCTATTGATTGGACATGATTTGGAAAGGCACACACCTGTCTATATATTGTCCCACATTTGACAGTGCATGTCAAAGTTAAAACCAAGCCATGAGGTCGAAGGAATTGTCCGTAGAGCTCAGAGACAGGATTGTGTCGAGGCACAGATTTGGGGAAGGGTACCACGTTTTTTTTAGCAGCATTGAAGGTCCCCAAGACCTCCATCATTCTTAAATGGAAGAAATTTGGAACTACCAACACTCTTCCTATAGCTGGCCGCCCAGCCAAACTGAGCATCATGCTGTGGGGATGTTTTTCAGTGGCAGGGACTGGGAGACTAGTCAGGATCAAGGTAAAGATTAACAGAGCAAAATACAGAGAGATCCTTGATGAAAACCTGCTCCAGAGCACTCTGGTCCGTAGACATTAACATAACAACCAAACATTAATATCAGAAAAAAAATCCTCACATTTCCAATAATACAAATAAATGCAGATAATAATATGCAATCGTAGATTACGCTTCAACCACCTAAAAAAATAGAGAATATTCAGATTTACAGTTCCAATGCTTGTACAAAATCACAGGTTTACAAAAAAAAAGAACTCTGGGGCAGGTGTACAGTCGGGGGTACGCCAAATAAAAATGTGATTCAAATAAATAAATATAAAAATTCAGATTTTCAAACAGTCCATTTATATTTTCCAACGGGGCTATATATTTGGTTGATGTTTTTTTTCTCGACTGAGTAGCCTTGTTTCACTGCCAAAAAATAAAATTAAACCATCTAGCGTTCAGCGAAATAACAATATAATGTCAACAACAGGTAGCCTAGTCAAATAATTAACATCCAATCACATTAACCGTTACTCTCTCGCGGGAATTCCACTACCGGTCCATATGTAGCCAACGTAGCTGCTGCTCATTCCGTTTGCTCGAAAATTGATAAATGGTTTAAAAAAAGTATGGCCCGCGTCCATAGAAACACATACCAGCTCTACTGGTAGTACTGCTACTACCAGCAGCACTACACCTGCACCTGTCGACGACACAAGTTGTTCTGCTTCCACGAGCACATCCAATGCTAGCATCAGTAATTCTACATTTGTTATTAACCCAGCTAGCATGGACATTGGCAGTTGGGAATCTGATGCAGCTGAAGAGCTACTGGCCCCTTGTACCATCGAAGAGGTGCAAATATGAACACATCTGTAAAACCACAATGAGGACATAGCAAGTTTTCACTAGTCATTGGGTACATCGTACGAAAAACATCAGAGTAATCTTCAATAGGCACATACTTCATGTTCAAATTCACAACATAACATACATAGGCATTTCAGCATTAAGTCCTTTAGGAAATAATGTCTGGAGGGTGAAAATCCCAAAACATTCTCTTTTACTCAGAGTATTATTAATATCACCTCCCCTGTTTGATATCTCAACTTTCTCTATGACACAAAATCTAAAGGTAGAAATGTCATGCTTTAGGTCATTAAAATATACTGTGACTGGATAATCCCTGTTGTTTCTCCTGATTGAACTTTTATGTTCACTATGTTTGAGAGAGCGCCGAACAACAGACAGTGACGTTGGACCATCGAAGAGGCGCAAATATGATGATGCACATTTTCTAGGATTAAAAGTTGAAAATGGTGATACAGCGCTAATTTGACCACTTCACATCAAAGTATATAAACCTATGGTGTGAGGAAAAACAGAAACAGCCATTTGTCTATTGTAATTTACGAGAAATCGTCCAACGTCCGTTTGATGAAGGTTAAACAAAGGTGGGTTTTTATCCCAAAAAGTTATAGATCCAGTTGCAGCACTCAACATGATTTCTGTGATTTTCTGTGCTCACACACACACAGACACAGTCAATATGGAGTGACTTAGTAACCATCAAGAACCGTCAGATCTAGGGCTCTGAAACTTTATAAACCTGTTCTAGCACTTAAGTCGGTAGTACACGGTGAGATGTGTGGCCCTCGAAGGTTCTCAGGCCGAGAAACAGCCTCGTCCATTTGAAATAACTTCAATTTGTTTTTTACGTCGCGAAAATGACAACATTTAGAAAAATCTCAGAATCACAAGACTAGGTGCATTAAAACTGCCTCAGCCCATAGAGACTGACACTACACGTTTCTGGTCGATAGCTCATGCAGGGAACCCATAGCAACACCCGAAATAAGTGCATTTTCAGCACTAATTAAGATCGCTGCTTGGGCTCCGAATGACCTATTGACCCGAAACTCGGGATTCAGGGACACCTCAGCTAGGCCTATACATAATGTCAGAACTGGACTCGCAGCTTGAATATAACTATGTTTTTGAATTTTTTTATGGTTTTAACAGAAGGCGCTATGAATTGTGGGCCGGCTCTGAAATATGTGAGAGTTGGCTTCTAAAAGAGTTGGACAAAGTAAGTTTGGTGTCAATATGATATCTTATTGACTGATGGCTGACTTGATGGCAGTATAATATATTGGCATTGTACATTTTATATTGCAAATGGACAGTGTACATTTCCAACGTATTTAATGAGGGATTTACCATCACCAAATGGACAGGCTGAAATCAACACTAACGAGCGATGGAGAGGAACCACTATCGCTGCTCGGCCATCTTGAGTTCAACGAGCCAGTCACAATTGGGCATTTCTGCAGTATATTAGGGACATGTCTAATTCGTGATGGTAAATGCCCATTATAAGACATTGCAAACAGACAGTTTACATTTGTCCATTTTCAATGTATTTAATGAGGAACTTTCCATCACCAAATGGACAGGCTGAAATCAACACCAATGAGCGATGGAGAGGAACACTATCACTGCTCGGCCATCCCGAGTTCAACAAGCCAGTCAATTGGGCATTTCTGCAGCATATTAGAATATGTCCAATTCGTGATGGTAAATGCCCATTGTAAGACATTGCAAATGGACAGTTTAAAATTTGTTCAACGAGCCAGAGACAATCTAATGTTAAATACTGTTGAAGTAATATGGCTACAGGTTCATCTGCCTCCCCTGCGTGAGGCAGGTGGTCACACCAGATACTGACTGGTTTTCTGATCCACGCCCCTAACTTTTTTTTTAAGTATCTGTCATCAAAATATGTATATGTGTATTCCCAGTCATGTGAAATCCATAGATTAAGGCCTAATTAATTTATTTCAATTGACTGATTTCCTTATATGAACTGTACCTCTGTAAAATCTTTAAAATTGTTGCATGTTGCATATTTTTTTTCTTCAGTGTAGTATTTAATAATCCATGTTCATGAAGTAGGCCTCAGGGGCCTTATCTATTCAAGATGACAATCGTTTGCTATTACATTATTAACATGCTATTATTATGTAACAAAGTTATTATTGTTATATAATAAATATTTGCATCAATTGATATTCGTTAAATCTGATCAAATAAATAATATATTATTTATGATCTAAAAACCAAAACTGAACAAATTAGAATTATATGTATCTGATCAAGTCAAACAAGACAAAAGTTCTGCAATGGATAGCTACAGACGATAATATGTGGTCATGGTGGATGTTGAGAGCTCATTCTCAATGGTGTAAAGGTGATTCAGATCTGAGGCTGCATACATTGAAGCTCCAAATGGTGGTGTGGGGGGATTCCATGCTGTGTTTATTGGGCCTGCTTTATGTTGTTGGGGGACAGGTTTGGTGAGGTAGGACAAGGGCCCCTGCCACAAGTTCAAATCTGTTTGCCAAGTGCTGAAACACAGTAAGAAAGATATTATTTTCACTGCTGAAGCTGCCTTTCGCTGTTCTTCTCATTTGCTGTCCATGCCACCAGTTGATCTGCAAGCTCGCTCAAGAGGCGGTCAGTCTCCAACTTCATAAACTCCTCAAATTGTTTCTTCTGTGTGTCTGCAATTGCTGCCATGGTACTTGGTGTGTCAGGTGCCTTCCTTTTCCTCTTTGTCCGCCTAACCTCACTGGTGGTACATGTCCCCGCTTGCTGGATAACATCCCCTGAAGTAAAAGCAGGATCATCTAAAAAAACAAAGGTAAAATAATTTAATACATTTGCAGTATTGATTACTGTAACCAAAAAAGGTTGGAATGTGACTGAGCTAGCTTGTTATTGTAAGCAATGGACTTAATCACAGGCTGATGTTACTTGGTCTAAAGTTATTGTTTTTTAATAACTAGCTCACGTTAGCTTACAGTGTACCATTGCTATGCATAGCCTACTGTCAACTTACCACTGGGGAAGAAATCATCCGTTTCAGATGACAAACTGTTCAGTGTCTTGTTTGGACTTTAAAACTTGCAGCAGCAGGCACAGGACTGTCTCTGACGATGTATCCACAGTTTAGACTGGATTGCTTGTTGGTCGTGAGCCAATGATAGTGTCAATCATATCAAAATATTGACACTTGTCCTTTTCATCTACCGAGCTTCCTGACTTCCTGAGTGTATCCCTCGCTGAAATGTATTGTGAGCGTAGTTTAAAAAAAATTCCCTGAATAGCTTTTTTTCTGTATTTTTGTGGGTGTTTGCCATTTCCGCCTTGATACTCTCCCTCAGATCTGCAGTAAGGTCTCGGTTTCACAGATCGTCCATGTCGCCCCTTTGCCCTATTTTGAAATGTTAATTATTTTTTCTAATTGTCTACCTAACGTTAACTGGATAACAAAAGTTGAATAACCAACAAAAAATAACGAATAGCGCTCCAGTTGCAACTTGTATTTTAAAAGTTTTATGACACATGAACATCAGCACAGGTTGTTGCCGTGTCACAATACCTCGTACCCTGGTCCTGGATCTTGGACCCACAGCCCTTGCAGGGTCCAGGATTTATTTGTGCCAGGATTCGTTTATGTTTCACATATTCTTTTTAGCGTGGATCAGGATATCAAACGCTCCAGGATCCAGATCATACAGAAATATGTGAAAGCGCCCCCAGTGAGACCTGCTAGGTTGGACATGGAATTTATGGAAGTTGTGTAAAAATTAACAAAATAAAAAATGATAGTTTTGAGATATTAATATGAATATTTTTTTATGCTGAATAAATGAATGTGAGCATTTGTATTTCAGAATCGAGACATACTCCATATGTAGAGCACACTACAGTATAAGGAGCATAATGACACCAATATGTCTGTATCATGTATTTAGGGTCTTACAGGAGGCATGTGTAGGGCATAAAATTGTCACTTTCATAATGATTTTCCCAAAAATGGTTTGTGACACATTTTTTTTTAAACATTTCAAACATCCTTCCTCCTAATTTAGTTTCTATGTGAGAATTGCCAGAACAATCTGCAATACCCAAAATATTTTCTGCTTCCACTGGCGTGGAATCATCCAGATTTTCTTTTGATAATGTGTCCTGAGTTGCAAAACCACCCCACTGCAGAAAGGGCCTAGCGTTGAGCTGTAAACGTTAAGAACAAAGGCCTCTACATAAAACGCCTCCTGAAATATAATGATGTCAAACATAATGTCATGGGTACGTCTACACATTTTACACGCTTTAACTTTAAAAGGGTTGATGTTCATATTTAGCAATAAAACAAGGCATTGCAAAGTACATAAATGCAACAACAACAAAAACATACAAAAAAAACTGTAGTTCCAGGCTTAGTCCTTACTGGACATCCTTGAGATAATGTGAATGTGATGAAGATCTTACTCCACTGTCATGTACAGTTTTAAACTTCAGGAAGAACCTAGGAAAATTCCCAGGAACAAGATTCCACAGCAGTGAACACAAGCAACAGCCACAACAATAGTTCCCTAAATGTGCATTGTTGTTTGTTTGTGTTTTTCTAGTAGTATATATTTTTTTCATCCCACAATTCAAAGATCAATTGTTGAATGTTGATGACTTAAATTAACTTGAACTCCCCTTACAGCGAGAAAGGCCATAACAACATAACAACATGGCCATAACAATTCCCTCATTACTTTAGGCAGAAGATTTGCTGTGCGCATTCTTCCTCAGGTAGTGGAATACACATTCTTGTGCAGAGGTGGCGCTGCCAACTCTGGACCACAAACGGCCTCTTAAATGTTCTGCGCTGTGTTTCACCTCAACTTTCTCCCCCTCTCATTCCTATCTGTATTTTAACACAACAATATGAAAGGGGAGTGGAATTACAATATACTTAAAAAAAATTATATATATATATACATACATACACACAAAACAGTGCCAGTCAAATGTTTTGACACAGCTACTCATTCAAGGGGTTTTCTTTATTGTACTATTTTCTACATTGTAGAATAATATATGAAGACATCAAAACTATGAAATAACACATATGGAATCATGTAACAACCATTTTTTTTTTAAATACATGTATTTCAAATTAGCCACCCTTTGCCTTGATAACAGCTTTGCACACTCTTGGCATTCTCTCAACCAGCTTCATAGCTGTCACCTGGAATGCATTTCAATTAACAGGTGTGCCTTGTTAAAAGTTAATTTGTTCCATTTTTTTGGTGTCTTCACCATTATTCTACCATGTAGAAAATAGTAAAAAATAAAGAAAAACCTATGACTGAGCAGATGTGTCCAAACTTTTGACTGGCACTGTATATCATACACTGAACAAAAATATAAACGCAACATGTAGTGTTGGTCCAATGTTTCATGAGCTAAAATATATCAATTTTTTGCACAACTTTATAGTGAGTTAGTGAGCATTTCTCCTTTGCCAGGATAATCCAACCACTTGACAGGTGTGGCATATCAAGAAGTTGATTAAACAACATGATCATCATTACACCTTGTGCTGGGGACAATAAAAGGCCACTTTAAAATGTGCACTTTTGTCACACAACACAATGCCACAGATATCTGAAGTTGAGGGAACGTGCAATTGGTGTGCTGACTGCAGGAATGTCTGTTTCCAGACAATTTCTCTAACATACACCACCGTTTTAGAGAATTTGGCAGTGAGTCCAACCAGCCTCCCAACCGCAGACAACTAGTAGCCAAGCCAGTCTAGCACCTCCACAACCATCTTCTTCACCTACAGCATCGTCTGAGACCAGCCACCCAAACAGCTGATGAATCTGGTGGTTTGCACAACTGAAGAATTACATCACAAACTGTAAGAAACTGTGTCAGGGTCATCTGCGTGCTCGTCGCCCTCACCAGGATCTTTACCCGACTGCAGTTCGGCGTTGAAACTGACCTCAGTGGGCACATGCTCACACTGTCACGCTGGAGAAGTGTGCTTTTCACGGATGACTCCTGGTTTCAACTGTACCAGGAAGACAGCGTGTATTGAGTCGTGTGGGCGAGCGGTTTGCTGATATCAACTTTGTGAACAGAGTTCCCCATGGTGGCGGTGGGGTTATAGTATGGGCAGGCATAAGCTATGGACAACAAACACAATTGCATTTTATCAATTGCGATTTGAAACCACCCACAGAGATACCGTGACGAGATACTGAGGCCCATTGTCATGGCATTCATCTGCCGCCATCACCTCATGATAAGGCACGGCTGGCTCCATGTCGCAAGAATGTGTACACAATACTCACCAGACATCGACAGCCTGATCAACTCATCTGTCGTGATACATGAGGCAAAACATGGTCACACCATTTACTGACTGGTTTTCTGATTCACGCCCCTACCTTTCTTTATGGTGTCTGTGACCAACAGATGCATATCGGTATTCTCAGTCATGTGAAAACCATAGATTAGGACCTAATGAATTTATTTAAATTGAATGATGTCCTTATATGAACTGAAATTCAGTAAAATCTTAGAAATTGTTGCATGTTGTGTTTATATTTTGGTTCAGTGTACATATATATAAAGATTATTATTGAACTATATTTCCCTTATCAAATCATGGCAGGGGACATGCCTGCTTCCCTGGTTTAAATCCTCAGGCAGTAGTAAGTTCTTCCCTGACATCTTCAGACAGAAAAGCAAACTTCCCTCCTCTACTATTTCCTTACAAGCCTACCCTTCTTCAACTTCTTGGCCTGCGATAAAGACGACAACAATGGTGACCTGGGCAACAGCGGTGGTGACCGCTGTGTCCATGATGACCGCAGTGTCCATGGCGACAAGGGCGGCTTCACAGGCGGCATGGGCGCAGCCACCTTAACCGTATTCTTCCCATAGAGCCTCTTCTCAAACTCTAGTAGCTGCGCCCAGAAACCCGCGTTGAGTCGTACGTACGGCCGACTCTCCTGCACCCATGCGTGGGCCCGGCACAGAGTCACGCCCCGGTAGCGCATTAGGTACGCTATGACCAGGGCCGGCGAGCGGCTCATGCCAGCCGCACAATGCACCAGCGTACCACCAGTCCGGTTGCTGTGGATGCGCTCTGCCACCCGTTCAAAGTGGTCGCCCAGACGGGCGCTGGGCAGGTCGGAGACGGGCACACGCAGGCACTCCACGCCTGGGTAGACTGGGCAGACGTGGTTGAGGGTGGCATTGACGATGAGGGTAATGCCCTTGCGGGAGACCAGGGCCTGGTTGAGGGGGGCGTCTGCGCCACTCAGGAACAGGGTGGGGGTGATCTGAGAAACCGACATGGCTGCCTGCGAGGGAAACACAAACAAATACCTCATTACTAATACAAGCTTTAGTTCCATCTCAGCACTAGTAACACATGCATCAGCTTATCTGGGTCCAGACAAAGAAATGATGATCAGACCAATATTTTACATAATGGTTATTGATTATTTGAAACAGGTGTGTGATGGGAGGAATAAAACCTTTACTCTCTACCACTTAGAACCTGAGTGGGGGATCCATAATATACTGCAGCTACTAACCCTGGTCTTGGAGTGCAGTCTTTTGTTCCAGTTCAGCACTAGCACACGTAATGCATCCAAAGTCCTATATCGAAATACATAATCAAGACCTTTAGTTGAATCAGGTGTTTTGGCTGTTTCCAAAGCATAACCTGTTCTCTAGGACCAGGCTTGACGACCACTTCATTTACATCAATACAACCTAGTAAGAGATCATCATTACTAAATTGTTGAGTTCAACACAAATGTTTTACGAGGACCTGGATAGAAACAAATTGTAGCATGATACACACTCAAAATACTCATACCACTTTATCATAGTAAAAAGACAACCTTTTTGAACAAAGTGGACGTTAAGTTAGTAGGAACCAATCAGTCTTCTATTATTCTATGAATACCCATTCTGCACACTTTCACAATCCTTTACCCTCAGTAAAATGAGCATGTCATGCGGGTGACTAGAAGGACATTGTGGTTCATTTTTAAAGGTAGGCTTATAATGTCACATTCATAAAGTAAAAGATCTGTGTGTTTAAACGTTTTAGAGTTATTTATGCTTGCCACAGTATGCAAAGCTTGTGCAATGCTCAGTCACGTTTCGTAGGAGTGAGCCTATGTGTTGTGTAATGTGTTGTGAGACTATGTTTGTCTCAGCTGCCGCCTGTGTGTTTGTGTGTATAGTGACTTACCTAGTCCTTACTTAGTCCTTTAGTAGTATGCTGCTTCTGTACGTCTGGATCTGTCTCTCAGGTTAGAACATTTCTGGCCACGAGAGGCGAACCCCTGTTGGGGCACTCACTTAGCACAAACACACACCCCTAAAAAGGCTTTGGGCCTGATGGCCAATAAAGAGAGAGATTAATTTTAGACTACCCCAGCAGCTGGGGTACAGCTCCTGAAAACCTTGTCACGTGCACCCATATTTCCACACCCACTCCCCATCCCCCAGCCCACCCCACACACACATATAAATGTCCTATATATCTGACAGGGATCAATTTCTATTATCACCAGTCTCTCTGTTTTTGAGACCATAAACATGATACCAACACGCAACAGATTGTCCTTTGATCAGTATTTTTTGTGGTTGTAAAATCTCAGTCAAATTTGTATTCAGGCACTAGACAGCGTACATCTCTCTCTTCATTGGGTGTCAGATCGGTTTGGATGGGGGAAAATTAACCAATGCCTAACCTTACCCTACGCCTGACCTTAAATGTAGCCCTATTCTTAGGCCATTTTTATCCACATGCCTAACCTTAACCATTGGATATACCGGTTGTGTAACGGTTTTCTTGGTGAGAAGGAGAGTCGGACCAAAATTCAGCGTGTAGATTGCGATCCATGTTTAATGAACAACGTAAACACGAATTAACACAAACACTACAAAACAAAGTAATGAACGAAAACCGAAACAGCCTATACTTGTGTAAACAAACACAAACTAAGGACATCAAGACACTAAAGACAATCACCCACGACAAACTTAAAGAATATGGCTGCCTAAATATGGTTCCCAATCAGAGACAACGATAAACACCTGCCTCTGATTGAGAACCACTCCAGACAGCCATAGACTATGCTAGATAACCCCACTAGCTACAATCCCAATACATACACACCAACACCCCAAGACAAAACACACCACAATAAAAAAAAAACATGCCACACCCTGGCCTGACCCAATACATGAAGAAAAACACAAAATACTTAGACCAGGGCGTGACAGGTTGAGTATTAACTTTTCTTATTTGATATGGGGTGGTCAAATAAAATACATTTAAATCATATCTTGTGAATCAAAAAGATGAGAGAGGCCTGTAATTTTCATCATAGGTACCCTTCAACTATGACAGACAAATGAGAAAGAAAATCCAGAAAATCACATTGTAGGATTTTTTATGAATTTATTTGCAAATTATGGTGGATTAATGGTGGATTACCTGTATTAATGGCACATGTTTGAACTTGTTATCAGTATAAAAGACACCTGTCCACAACCTCAAACAGTCACACTCCAAACTCCACTATGGCCAAGAACAAAGAGCTGTCAAAGGACACCAGAAACAAATTTGTAGACCTGCACCAGGCTGGGAAGACTGAATCTGTAATAGGTAAGCAGCTTGGTTTGAAGAAATCAACTGTGGGAGCAATTATTAGGAAATGGAAGACATACAAGACCCCTGATAATCTCCCTCGATCTGGGGCTCCACGCAAGATCTCACCCCGTGGGGTCAAAATGATCACAAGAACGGTGAGCAAAAAATCCCAGAACCACACGGGGGGACCTAGTGAATGACCTGCAAAGAGCTGGGCCCAAAGTAACAAAGCCTACCATCAGTAACACACTACGCCGCCAGGGACTCAAATCCTGCAGCGCCAGACGTGTCCCCCTGCTTAAGCCAGTACATGTCCGGGCCCATCTGAAGTTTGCTAGAGAGCATTTGGATGATCCAGAAGAAGATTGGGAGAATGTCATATGGTCAGATGAAACCAAAATATAACTTTTTGGTAAAAACTTAACTCGTCGTGTTTGGAGGACAAAGAATGCTGAGTTGCATCCAAAGAACACCATACCTACTGTGAAACATGGGGGTGGAAACATCATGCTTTGGGGCTGTTTTTCTGCAAAGGGACCAGGACGACTGATCCGTGTAAAGGAAAGAATGAATGGGGCCATGTATCGTGAGATTTTGAGTGAAAACCTCCTTCCATCAGCAAGGGCATTGAAGATGAAAAGTGGCTGGGTCTTTCAGCATAACAATGATCCCAAAAACACCGCCCGGGCAACGAAAGAGTGGCTTCGTAAGAAGCATTTCAAGGTCCTGGAGTGGCCTAGCCAGTCTCCAGATCTCAACCCCATAGAAAATCTTTGAAGGGAGTTGAAAGTCCGTGTTGCCCAGCAACAGCCCCAACACATCACTGCTCTAGAGGAGATCTGCATGGAGGAATGGGCAAAAATAACATCAACAGTGTTTGAAAACCTTGTGAAGACTTACAGAAAACGTTTGACCTCTGTCATTGCCAACAAAGGGTATATAACAAAGTATTGAGATAAACTTTTGTTATTGACCAAATACTTATTTTCCACCACAAATTGCAAATAAATTCATTACAAATCATACAATGTGATTTTCTGGATTTTTTTTTCTCATTTTGCTGTCATAGTTGAAGTGTACCTATGATGAAAATTACAGGCCTCTCTCATCTTTTTAAGTGGGAGAACTTGCACAATTGGTGGCTGACTAAACTTTTTTGCCCCACTGTATGTTTTCTGGATTATTATAACCCTTGTGAAACATGCAATGAATGCACATAAAATATTAAACTTTGTTTTTTTATTAATGTTTTTGTCAGTCAAATGGAAGACGTTTCAAAAAGGCAGACTCTACTAACAAAGGTGAAACTTTGTCGATTCATTAATACTTTTTTGCCAGGACGTATACCTTGAATGAACTATTAATATAAAATGTATTTGGATCAGAGAGGAAAGAGTTTATAGATGTTCTCTGTTTGGATGCAGGAAAGTCTAACGTTATACACAACATCAATGTGCGTTTAAACGGCAAGGGATGTAGTTAGTCTGCAACATCCTGTTTTTGCATTCCAACCATAGAGATAGATAGAGGACTCATCATGAATATAACCTGTTTTAGCATGGACATAGCAATTGAGGGCTTCCACAACGATTCCGCCATTTTAAATTAGTCAGCTGGTAGCCTAGCAGTTAAGAGCATTGGGCCTGTAACCGAAAGGCCACTGGTTCAAATCCCAGAGCTGACTAAGTGAAAAATCTGTGCCCTTAAGAAAGGCACTTAACCCTAATTGCTCCTGTAAATTGCTCTGGATAAGAGTGTCTGCTAAATGACTCAAATTTAACTGAGTGGGGATTCCTATGGGTTGTAGCCTCAATGATATGAAGATCAGTCCTCTATCTTGCTCTATGTTTCCAATGCATCGCAAATATTACCCTTCTACTAGCACTATGATCAATTATGAGTCCCACTGCAAAGACATGATAAACTTTGGGAATATCCATTTTTTTTCACTCTAGTGAAGTAGAACTGTTTTCACAGCATTGCAAACACCTTTGAAAAAATGTATGGTTAATTTGACATTCTTTTAATTAGAATTTTGTATTATTTATACCAGTATGTCTTTAGAACATTTATACCAATACTGGTATGTTGAAAGCTATTGTGTAAGCTATATTTAAAGAAATACAATTCTCTGTAGGGTCTGTAGAATCTAAATATGGTGTTATTTCATGGGGACTGTGGTCTAAATAACCTTCTACTCCACCCATTCCATTCAATCCATTCAATCCAATACAATACATTGTATATGAATTACATATTGGTTTATAGATTACATATTGGTTTATAAACTATTCTATGTGCCAAAGTAAAAGTGGGTTTGGGATTACTCAGTAGGGCCTGTAGAATCTACAGCGGCAAGAAAGAGTATGTGAACCCTTTGGAATTACCTGAATTTCAGCATACACATGTCATAAAATTTTATCTAATCTTCATCTGTCACAACAATAGACAAACACAGTCTGCATACACTAATAACACACAATTATACGTATTCATGTCTTTATTGAACACACTGTGTGAACATTCACAGTGCAGGGTGGGACAAGTATGTGAACCCTTTGATTTAATAACTGGTTGACCCTCCTTTTTGCAGCAATAACCTCAACCAAAAATGTTTTGTAGTTGCGGATCAGACCTACACAACAGTCAGAAGGAATTTTGGACCATTCCTCTTTACAAAACCGTTTCAGTTCAGCAATATTCTTGGGATGTCTGGTGTGAACCTCTCTCGAGGTCATGCCACATCATCTCAAACGGGTTGAGGTCAGGACTATGACTGGTCCACTCCAGAAGGTGTATTTTCTGCGGTTGAAGCCATTCTGTTGTTGATTTACTTCTGTGTTTTGGGTTGTTGTCCTGTTGCATCATCCAACTTCTGTTGAGCTTCAATTGGCGGACAGATTAGTGTTACATTCTCCTGCAAAATGTCTTGATAAACTTGGGAATTCATTTTCCCATCAATGATAGCAAGCTGTCCAGGCACTGAGGCAGAAAAGCAGCCCCAAACCATGATGCTCCCTCCCCCATACTTCACAGTGAGAATGAGGTTTTGGTGTTGGTGTGCTGTGTCCTTTTTTCTCCACACATAGTGTTATGTGTTCCTTCCAAACAACTCAACTTTAGTTTCATCTGTCCACAGAATATTTTGTGTGGACATCCAGGTGCTCTTTTGCGAACTTCAGACGTGCAGCAATGCTTTCTCTTATATCCCAAAAACTCAATTTTGTTGGCGCGTTTTGTTCAGTAATCCACTGGCTCAAAGGCGGTCAAAACATGCAGACGAATACATCCTAATAGGACCAGTAAAGTTCGTTGAAACATGTCAAACGATGTTGTCTAAATAATCGATAATATTTTAATGGGACAATAGCATATTCAATAGAAAGGAAAAACAACGAAGAGCGCGCAATCAGTCACGCACGCAAACCAGCTCTGCTTCTTCCTCAGTCCACTGAGAGAAAGGTCAGATTCTTCTTTATTTTTCAGAAAACAAGCCTGAACCCATGTCTAATAAACTGTTGACATCTAGTGGAAGCCATAGGAACTGCAATCTGGGTCCTAACCCATTGGAAACTATAGGCATTCAATTGAAAAGTACCCACATCAAAAAAATCCCCTCCCTGGATTGATTTTCCTCAGGTTTTTGCCTGCCATATCAGTTCTGTTATACCCACAGACATTATTTTAACCGTTTTGGAAACTTTAGAGTGTTTTCTATCCAAATCTACCAATTATATGCATATCCTAGCTTCTAGGCATCTTCCAGATGTCGAAATACTGCCCCCAAGCCATAAGTTTTAAGGCAGTTTATACAATTTTAAAATCATACAATACATTCACATATTGCACAACACACTGTGTGCCCTCAGGCCCCTACTCCACCACTATCACATATCTACAGTACTAAATCCATGTGTATGTATTGTGTGCGTGTGTGTGTGTGTGTGTTGCTTCACAGTCCCCGCTGTTCAACAATGTGTTTTTTAATCTGTTTTTTAAATGCGTCAGTTACTTGATGTGGAATAGAGTTCCATGTAGTCATGGCTCTATGTAGTACTGTGTGAATCCCATATAGACAGAACACTTGCTGAAACATACATTCCGCCAATTCCACAGCGTTGGATAGATGAGGAAGAGGAACCAGATGACACATTTTTGAAAACGATCTACTATGACAAGGAAGGTGGTGTTAGAGGATTCAGGAAAGTCTGTGATGAAGTCAACAGCTATGTGGGACCAGGGTCTGTGAAGGATTGGCAGAGGTTGAAGCTTCGCGGAAGGGAGATGGAGGGCTTTTGGTTTGGGCGCAGACTGGACAGGAGAGTACGTAAATCCCTTACGTCAGATGCCAGTGAGGACCACCAGAACTTCCGGGCTAGAAGTTTGGTGGTTTGTGTAATGCCCGGATGTCCTGACCCAAGTGCGTGTGACACCATTGCATCAGTTGGGGTGTAGGGTCTGAGTTACTGGTTGGAAGGTCAAACTGGCGGGAGAGAGCGTCAGCTAATAGATTTTTCTTTCCTCTCAGCAGGGGATAACTTCCTGGAGAACAGGGATGTGATTCTGGAGGTGTTCCCACCCGCTGAGAGAGTATGGCTCCTACTCCTACTTCGAAGGCATCCACCTCCAGGGTAAAAGGAAGGGTTGGATGATGTTAGCGAAGGGCAAGAGCTGAGGTGAAGAGGTATTTCAAGTTGTTGAACACAGTCACGGCGGTATCAGTCCATTGAAGGGTCCGGGTATTTTGTCTGGTAAGGGCAGTGAGGGAAGCGGCAGTAGAACTGAAGTTCCGAATGAACCAGCGATAGAAGTTGGAGAACTCAATGAAATGTTGGAGTTCCTTAACCTGTTGCGATGACCAAACCCGGATCCGGGATTCTATTTATAGACCTAAGCTCATTACCATAACGCAACGTTAACTATTCATGAAAATCGCAAATGAAATGAAATAAATATGCTATCTCTCAAGCTTAGCCTTTTGTTAACACTGTCATCTCAGATTTTCAAAATATGCTTTTCAACCATAGGAAAACAATCATTTGTGTAACAGCAGCTAGCTAGCGTAGCATTTAGCGTTAGCATTAGCGTTAGCATTTAGCAGGCAACTATCACAAAAACAAGTAAAGTCTTCAAATAAAATAACTTACCTTTGAAGAACTTCTGATGTTTTCAATGAGGAGACTCTCAGTTAGATAGCAGATGCTCAGTTTTTCCAAAAAGATTCTTTGTGTATTAGAAATAGCTCCGTTTTGTACTTGGCTACCAAAAAAAACAAAACAAAAAAAAAAAAAAAACGAAAATTCAGCCCTCAAAACGCGAACTTTTTTCCAAATTAACTCCATAATATCGACTGAAACATGGCAAACGTGGTTTAGAATCAATCCTCAAGGTGTTTTTCCACATATCTCTTCAATGATATATCCTTCGTGGAAGCCTGGTTTCTCCTTGCTCTCAAATGGAAAAATAATTGCACCTGGCTTTACGCTCCAATTTCGACGCAGGGACACCAGGCGGACACTTGGAAAATGTAGTCTCTTATGGTCAATCTTCCAATGATATGCCTACAAATACGTCACAATGCTGCTAACGCCTTGGGGGAACGACAGAAAGTGTAGGCTCATTCCTTGCGCAATCACAGCCATATAAGGAGACAATGGAAAACAGAGCTTCAGAAATTCTGCTCATTTCCTGGTTGACGCATCATCTTGGTTTCGCCTGTAGAATGAGTTCTGGGGCACTTACAGACAATATCTTTGCAGATTCTGAAACTTCAGAGTGTTTTCTTTCAAAAACTGCATGGTCGAGCATCTTTTCGTGACAAAATATCGCGCTTAAAACGGGAACGTTTTTTATCCAAAAATGAAATAGCGCCCCTAGAGATCAAAGAGGTTAAAACCAGTTGCGACGAGCAAACCCGTATCCGGGGGCGTAATCATAGCCTCAAACGCATTAGCATAACGCAACGGACATAAATACCCCTAGAAACTTTTCCTATTCATGAAAATCGCAAATTAAATGAAATAAATATATTCAAACACAAGCTTAGCCTTTTGTTAACAACACTGTCATCTCAGATTTTCAAAATATGCGTTACAGCCAACGCTAGACAAGCATTTGTGTAAGTTTATCAAGGCATAATGCAATGCTAGGCTCTGCTGGCAGCAGGCAACATTTTCACGAAAATAAGAAAAGCAACTAAATTAAATCATTTACCTTTGAAGAACTTCGGATGCTTTCACTCAGGAGACTCCCAGTTAGATAGCAAATGTTCCTTTTTTCCAAAAATATTATTTTTGTAGGCGAAAAAGCTCCCGTTTCTTCACCATGCTTGGCTGAGAAATTGACCGAAAAATGCTACAACTATAACGCCAAACTTTTTTCAAAATTAGCTACATAATATCGACAGAAACACGGCAAACGTTGTTTAGGATACATCCTCAAGGTGTTTTTAACAAATATATTCGATAATATATCCGTCGAGGCAGTTGGTTTCTCATAAGAAGCAATTGGAAAAATGGCTACTTCAGTATTTTACGCAAGGTTTTCTGCGGAAGACACCATGTGACCACATGCCATATATGGTCCCTTACAGCCATTCTTCAAGGGAAATGCCTAAAAAGATGTCACAATGCTGTAAACACCTTGGGGAAAACGTGGAAACGTAAGCTCATTTGTAGCTCATATGGCTGTGAAAGCCATATAAGCCATATAAGGAGTCATTGGCATGAGGTGGTTTAAAAAAATGTGGCACTTCCTGGTTGGATTTTTATCTGGGTTTCGCCTGTAACATCAGTTCTGTGGCACTCACAGACAATATCTTTGCAGTTTTGGAAACGTCAGTGTCTTCTTTCCAATTATATGCATAGTCGAGCATCTTTTCGTGACAAAATATCTTGTAGCGCCCCCTAAATAGCGCCCCCTAAAGCCAACTGGTTAACGGTGGTGGGTTTGGGCCAGTTACTGACGGCGGTGACTTTGTTCTCATCCATGCTGACCCCTCCAGGTGTCAGTACGAAGCCGGGGAAATTTACCGAGGTTACATGGAAGGCACTATTTTCCGTTTTCACATAAAGGTTATGGTCAAGGAGTCGTTGAAGAACCTTTTGCACATGCTGTATGTGTTCCTTCAGGGAGTAAATCAGGATGTCATCCATGTAGACGATGAGAAAGCGGTTGATCATCTCCTGGAAAACCTTGTTCATAAAGGATTGGAAGACGGCCGGCGCGTCCGTAAGGCATGACCAGGTATTCATAGTGCCCTCGAGCGGTGATAAAGGCTGTCTTCCATTCGTCGCCTACATGGATGGAGACCGTCATCCTTTCTTCCAACGAAGAAGAAGCTGGATGCAGCTGGGGAAGAAGTTTGTGAAACCGTTTGTGTGATTCATCAATGTAGTTCTCCATTGCCTCATTTTCCGGGATAGATAGGGGGTAAACACGGCCCATTCCAGGGATTAAGTCAATCGCACAGTCTCCTGGGCGATGTGGTGGTGCCTTAATTTCGCTGAAGATGTCGCTGTACTGGGCCTATTCAGATGGTATGGTGGGTGGTACTGCCGAAGCAGAGTCCTCAATGGTGGTGGCTCTGCAGTGTAGGCTGAGACAACTGGTGAAGCAGGTAGAAGACCAGGACAGTAGTTCACCTTGTTGCCATGATTTGGCAGGGTTGTGATGACAAAGCCATGGGTGTCTGAGGATGAGTGGCTTTTTGGGGGATGAGAGTTCCATGAGTTGAATGGTTTCGGTGTGGTGACGCTCTGTGTCAGGTGCATGATGAAGCCTGTGCTCAATGGCTGCCCGTCCAGGGTGTTAATCCTTAACTTCTTGCTCCTACTTGAGACGCAGATGTCTCAAGTAGACACCTGGAAATGCAAATGCGCTACGCTAAATGCTAAATGTACTCGTTAAAACTCAAACGTTCATCAAAATGCACATGCAGGGTATTGAAATAAAGCTACACTCGTTGTGAACCTAGCCAACACGTCAGATTTTTAAAATGCTTTTCGGTGAAAGCATGAGAAGCTATTATCTGATAGCATGCAACACCTCAAAATGCCTGAATGCGACGTAAACAAAGATTTAGCTTATCCGTCGCTACACAAAACGCAGAAATAAAATATAAAACATTCATTACCTTTGACAAGCTTCTTTCTTGGCACTCCTATATGCCCCATAAACATCACTATTAGGTCTTTTTTTCGTTTAAATCGGTCCATATATACCCAAAATAGCTTTCTATGGAAGCTGTGTCATTCAGAAAAAAAACATTGTTTTTAAACGCTGCGTCATTTTTTAAAATTAAAAAAGTTGACGATAAACTTTCACAAAACACTTCGAAATACTTTTGTAATCCAACTTTAGGTATTAGTAAACGTTTATAATCTATCAAAATGATTACAGGGCGATGTGTATTCAATAGCTCCTCGTCTTCAAATCAATGGCTGCCAATGTGCACATTCAAAACATCCTGGTGGAGACCGGAAGAAATTGAATCCAGTTAGTTGGATTTACCAAGAAAAAACTCCCTGGAAAATGACGACAATGGCGACATCGTGTGGAATCTGTAGGAATTGCATGCAGATCCATAATTAATTTTGTGCCCTTTTTTAATAATCTACCCATCGTGTCTGATTTTTTAAATGTTTTACAGCGAAAATACAACAATTATGTTAGATCACCACCAAATTCAAAAACACACAGCCATTTTTCACAGTCACAAAAGCAGAAATATAGATAACATGAATCACTAACCTTTGATTATCTCCATCAGCTGATAGGACATCATGTTATACATGTATTGTGTGTTTTGTTCAATAATGTGCATATATATATATATATATATATATATATATTTAAAAAATCTCAGAGTACATTGCGTTACGTGCAGTAATGCGTTACGTGCAGTAATGTTTTGATTCCAAAACATCCAGTAATTTTGCAGAAATACTCACAATAAACATTGATAAAAGATGCAAGTGTTATTCACAGAATTAAAGATAAACGTATCCTCTATGCAACCGCTGTGTCACATATAAAAAAAACTTTACGGAAAAATAATAATCTGAGAACGGCGCTCAGAACCCAAATTAGCAAAAGAAATAGCAGCCATTTTGGCATCAACAGAAGCTACAAAAAACACTATAAATATTCACTTACCTTTGAATATCTTCATCAGAAGTCAGTTCCAGGAATCCCAGTTCGACAATAAATGACTGATTTGTTCCATAAAGTTCCATAAAGCCCATAATTTAGCCACTTGTTGTTAACTTGTTCAGCCCAGCATTCAATCCTCAAAAAGCATGAGCAATTCCTCCAGACAAAAACTCAAAAATGTCCGTTACAGGTCATAGAAACAAGTCAAATGATGTATGCAATCCATATTTAGGATGTTTTAAACATTAATCAGCAATAAGGTTCCAACCGGAGAATTTCATTGTCTGAAGAAACGCATTGGAATGGAAGAACACTCTCTCATGACTGCGCGCAATGAGACTGTGGCTTTCTGCCAGACCACCCACTCAAAGAGCTATTATGAGCCCCTCCTTTCTAGTAGAATCATACAACCAAAATCTAAAGACGGTAGCATCTTGTGGAAACCTTAGGAAGTGCATGCTCATCCATATCTAAGATGGACATCAAATGGCACTGTTTTCAAAATTGAGTTCTCACTTCCTGTTTGGATTTCTTCTCAGGTTTATGTCTGCCATATGAGTTCTGTTATACTCAGACATAATTCAAACAGTTTTAGAAACTTCAGAGTGTTTTCTGTCCACCAGTAATAATAATATGCATATATTCCCATCTGGGAAAGAGTAGGAGGCAGTTTACTCTGGGCACGCCTTTCATCAAAATGCTGCCCCTAGCCCCAACAAGTTTCCAACATTTTCGGACCACTAAACAATTTCAAAAAGGCTTTACGGCGAAAGCATAACATGCGATTATCTGAGGACAGCACCCCACGTACAAAAGCATTACAAACATTTTCCAAACAAGCAAAGGCGTCACGAAAGTCATAAATAGCGCTAAAATAAATCACTTACCTTTGAAGATCTTCCTCTGTTTACAATCCCAAGGGTCCCAGCTACATAACAAATGGTCCTTTTGTTCGATAAAGTCCTTCTTTATATCCCAAAAAAGTCAGTTTAGTTGGAGCGCTTGATTCAGTAATCCACCGGTTTCCCTCATTCAAAATGCATACAAATGAATCCCAAAAGTTACCAATAAACTTTGTCCAAGTCAAACAACGTTTCTAATCAATCCTCAGGTACCCTAATATGTAATAAACGATAAAATTTAAGACAGAGAATAGTATGTTCATTACCGGAGATAAATAACGAAGTGCGCACCCTCATCCACGCGTTCCACAATACTACAGCCAAAATGGGAGCCACCTAGAAAAACTACAAATTCGAGCTAATTTAAAAAAAAACAAGCCTGCAACTCTTTCTAAAGACTGTTGACATCTACTGGGAACTGCAATCTGGGATGTATTCCATTGATTTTCCCATAGACTGCCATTACAATGAGTGGTGGGCTCAATAACAACAAAAAAATTCCAGATGGATTCTCCTCGGGTTTTCACCTGCCATATTAGTTCTGTTATACTCTGTTATACTTATAGACATTATTGTAACAGTTGTAGAAACTTTAGAGTGTTTTCTATCCAATACTACCAATTATATGCATATCTTAGCTTCTGGGCCTGAGTAACAGGCAGTTTACTTTAGGCACCTCAGTTATCCAAAATTCCGAATACAGTCCACTATCCCTAAGAAGTTTTTAATTTCAATGGGATACAATCCGCACTGCTGCAACTCATCTGCCATTCATTTTTATTTTATTTTTTATTTCACCTTTATTTAACCAGGTAGGCTAGTTGAGAACAAGTTCTCATTTACAACTGCGACCTGGCCAAGATAAAGCATAGCAGTGTGAACAGACAACACAGAGTTACACATGGAGTAAACAATTAACAAGTCAATAACACAGTAGAAAAAAAGTGGAGTCTATATACATTGTGTGCAAAAGGCATGAGGAGGTAGGCAAATAATTACAATTTTGCAGATTAACACTGCAAATTTTTTCAGTCTCTCGGTCTCAGCTTTGATGGACCTGTACTGACCTCGCCTTCTGGATGATAGTGCGGTGAATAGGCAGTGTCTCGGGTGGTTGTTGTCCTTGATGATCTTTTTGGCCTTCCTGTGACATCCAGGTGTCCTGGAGAGCAGGTAGTTTGCCCCTGGTGATACGTTGTGCAGACCTCACTACCCTCTGGAGAGCCTTGCGGTTGTGTGTGGAGCAGTTGCCGTACCAGGCGGTGATACAGCCCGACAGGTTGCTCTCGATTGTGCATCTGTAAAAGTTTGTGAGTGATTTTGGTGACAAGCCAAATTTCTTCAGCCTCCTGAGATTAAAGAGGCGATGTTGCGCCTTCTTCACCACACTGTCTGTGTGGGTGGACCATTTTAGTTTGTCCGTGATGTGTACGCCGAGGAACTTAAAACTTTCCACCTTCTCCACCACTTTCCCGTCGATGTGAATAGGGGGTGCTCCCTCTGCTGTTTCCTGAAGTCCACGATCATCTCCTTTGTTTTGTTGACGTTGAGTGTGAGGTTATTTTCCTGACACCACACTCCAAGGGCCCTCACCTCCTCCCTGTAGGCCGTCTCGTCGTTGTTGGTAATCAAGCCTACCACTGTAGTGTCGTCGTCAAACTTGATGATTGAGTTGGAGGCGTGCATGGCCACGCAGTCATGAGTGAACAGGGAGTACAGGAGTACGGATTATTCCTTCGACCTCATGGTGTGGTTTTTGCTCTGACATGCACTCTCAATTGTGGGACATTATATAGACAGGTGTTCACCTTTCCAAATCATGTCCAATCAATTTAATTTACCACAGGTGGACTCCAATCAAGTTGTAGAAACAACTCAAGGATGATCAATGGAAACAAGATGCACCCGAGCTCAATTTCGAATCTCATAGCAAAGGGTCTGAATAAGGTATTTAATGTATTCTGTTTATTTTTTGGCAAAAATTCTAAATATCTTTGTCTAAATAGCTTTGTCATTATGGGGTATTGTGTGTAAATTGCTAAGGATATCTTCTTTAAAAAAAATCTGTGGAAATGTGGAAAGGCTGTGGAAATGTGGAAAGGCTGTGGAAATAGTTAATTGGTCTGAATACTTTCCGAAGGCACTGTAATTTCAGTAGCCTTGGTAAAATGAACAATTTTGCAGCTTGCTTAGTTCAAATTGACAGACTAATTTATTAATCATGAACAGCGAGGCGATTTCAAGGTAAGAAATGCTTCCGTTGCCCAATAGCCTGCTGGAATAGGCTACTAAGGATGGGGTCGTAATTTCAATCACTGTGCTTCCGTTGCCCAATAACCTGCTGGAATAGGCTACTAAGGATGGGGTCGTAATTTCAATCACTGGATCAAATATTAAAATGTGGATACAGTGCCTTGCGAAAGTATTCGGCCTCCTTGAACTTTGCGACCTTTTGCCACATTTCAGGCTTCAAACATAAAGATTGGGAAATCTTTTTGTATCCAAATCCGGCTTTAAACTTCTTCACAACAGTATCTCGGACCTGCCTGGTGTGTTCCTTGTTCTTCATGATGCTCTCTGCGCTTTTAACGGACCTCTGAGACTATCACAGTGCAGGTGCATTTATACGGAGACTTGATTACACACAGGTGGATTGTATTTATCATCATTAGTCATTTAGGTCAACATTGGATCATTCAGTGATCCTCACTGAACTTCTGGAGAGAGTTTGCTGCACTGAAAGTAAAGGGGCTGAATAATTTTGCACGCCCAATTTTTCAGTTTTTGATTTGTTAAAAAAGTTTGAAATATCCAATAAATGTCGTTCCACTTCATGATTGTGTCCCACTTGTTGTTGATTCTTCACAAAAAAATACAGTTTTATATCTTTATGTTTGAAGCCTGAAATGTGGCAAAAGGTCGCAAAGTTCAAGGGGGCCGAATACTTTCGCAAGGCACTGTATGAACTGAATAGGCCTATGCTTGTCAACAACAACCAAGTTGTTTTTTTACCTGTAGCCTAATCTGATTGACTGTTACCTTCAATCTAATGCCGTCGAACAACAGCTGATCGGCAATTGCAATAGAACTGTGACCATGATCACAATTGATAAATTCCCATTTCATTAACTTAACATGGCCAGTAATAATTGCAAAATAACACAAGGCTAAAACAACAATACACTGAAGTTACAGGCTAATTGATGGCCAGCAGATTGAGGACTTTTCCCCATAACAGAAGCACTTGAGGGAGTTCCATAACTTCCATTTCAAATGTCCATTTCATGCGTAAAACCCTTTGCTTGATATGGTTTTCCATAAGCAAAGTCGACATTAGAATGCAAATTAAACCCCCTCCAAGCGAATTTAGTCCAAATTCGTTTTCCTGTGCATTGTCACCATTATTTCTTGAGTTCTAGAGCGTTAATATGTTTTATGGAAAAAGTGTTGGAAATAAGTGTCTCCATAATGACAATCTTAATAACCTACCCACAACTGGTAAAAAGTTGTTGCTACATGCTTGTATGCTGCTCTTTCTCTCCGCACACTCACTAGACTCACTTACTTGTACATTAGTATGTATGGGGGGGTGATAGAGGCCTAAATTCAGCATAGGCAACAGTACCACCGTGTGGCTGTTGCTTACCATTGAACATCTGACTGACATAAAATGATACCAACGCCGTACTAACATCTGCGTGACGCCTGAGTGTTAATAAAATTATGCTGTCACCTACCATTGAACATTTAACTAACATGTCGTCATACCAACGCCTTACTAACGCCTGCATGTTAATTAAAGTCATAAGGTGCATAGTTTATATTGATATTAATTCAATATAAACCATAAATGTTAGAAACTTCCCGTTTTCCCCATGCAAGCCAACATTCCCATGTAACCACCTTGAGCTATAGTGTAGCTTACAGCTTCTGTATTTCCTGTTATCACTCATGGCCTAGAAAAGATCATGTTCAATTTCTTTCCCGCAACAACTCATGGGATGGTATGTTATCTTGTCTCGCTGTATACAGATCTATCTGTTAGCCAATCACAGACTGTGTTGTTACCAGTTCCCAGTAACCTACATCAGACAACCAATAAGAATTGTGTCCATTTCTTTCAGTTGAATACACAAGTTCATAGGCTTTCCCAGGGGGTCCGTGCTATTCAGAATCCTTGGGATGTCCTTATCTCAATTAAGTAGAAACGTAACATGGTTAAGATGAGGGTTAAGCTTAGTGTTAGGTAAGGGTTATGGTTTAGGGTTCAGGGTAGGGATGTCCCAAGGAATCCGGTTAGCAGTGGCCTTCATAAAGTGAGAGACGGGCACAGTATTTGAGGGCTTGGCAGCAACATAGACATTCATTTGTTTTCTTACAAGCAGCAGATGTGATTTTCGAGAGTGTCTGCCCAAGATAGTTTTCTTAGAGACTATGAAAATAATTACCAAGATTTCCTTGATCCGATTGAGGAGTAAGTAGGCTATATTTAAGTTGTGATATCGTTAGGAAATATTTAGTCCCACTGTGTTAATGCCAATACGGAGGACTATCAAATGCTTCTCAAATATGTCCTCTGGTGGTCAAACTAGCACTAACTTGCATTAACAGAAAAAATGGCTGACAAATAGATAACATGCCACAAAATGCTGCAGCAGCCCGCAAGATGTGCTGCAGTATGACACAACTTTTAAAGGAGTTGTATAGGGCTCTGGTCAAAAGTAGTGCTTTATGTAGAGAATAGGGTGGCATTTGTGGGGCAACCTAAGAACCCTAAGCATAGAATGTTTGTAAGTGTCATGTATACTCCCTCTCCGGCCTCTAGGTCATCAGGCTGCTGATTTTCCCACACACCTGTCACCGTCATCTCGCGCACCTGCGCCTCATGAGACCCACCCTGTTTATCTTCCATAAATCTGTCACTCCCCTTGGTTCTTTCTTCAGGTGTTATTGACTATGTTTCATGTTGGTGCGTTGTTTGTGTTTCGTGTTTGTTGTGTTTATTCATTAAAACACTCCCTGTACTTGCTTCCCGACTAAGTATATTTTTATGCATTGGTTTATCTTCAGCTCCTCTTCTATATGTACTCTTTTCCGCAATAACCTGTTGTAGACATACACAGAATTATGTCTGGCAGTCTCTTGTTGAAGAAAGGCACTGAGACAAAAATAGCCACCAGGTCAAATACAATGGTTGCAGGAACAAAAAACTACAATGTTCTTCTGTTTCTAAGTAGTCCATATCCTCTGTCCCCATGCTCATTCAGATAATTAATTACTAATTACATTTCTTTTCTGGCTGTAAGATTCCTTTTGGGAAGTAAACGTGTTCGACAGTGTCTTCAATTGGTCTTATGGTTAGTGCCAATGGCGCCGTTCCCAGAACACATAATATACCAGTGTTGATGTGTGGTGGGGCACTTCTGACACACTCCTCTCCAACCTTTCCTGTCTCTCTCCAACTGTCTATGTATCCCATAAAATACATCAAATGGTCAAACAGAAGAAGTAATTGCAGTATGTTTTTAGCAAAGTTATTCCAAGTTACACACCTTGATTAGGATGATAGAACTCCTAATAATAAAAAAAAAATCCAAAACGTAATTATTTCTATATAGCCTACACTTTCTCTGGCTGAACTTCTAACACAAGTGGGGCGGTGGCTTCATGACAATTATCACAAGAGCATTTGTTCAACAATTTGACAGATCCAACACAGTTCCACCTCAGACATCGAGAAAGGTCTATCTGCAGACCGTGTTTACTACATGCCACACCCACTACTTGCTGCATCCACTTCTCATCACTTACTGCATACTGCTTGCAAGCTAGCTAGCAAGGACACTGGCACACAGTGTCCTTCACCCCCGCCAGCCAAACACTGCTTTCCTGCAGTTATTTTAACATTACAGCAAGGGTAATCACTACCCAGTGGTGCGCTAGTGCCACACAAGTGTTGTTTTTTTCTTACACCTTTATTTAACTAGGCAAGTCCGTTAAGAACAAATTCTTATTTTCAATGACAGACTAGGAACGGTGGGTTAACTGCCTTGTTCAGGGGCAGAACGATCGGGGATTCAATCTTGCAACCTTTCGGTTACAAGTCCAAGACCCGTTGGCTACACGAGCTAGCTACTTCCCTCACTGTAACGTGAAAGGGGGGGCTGTTCCATTAAACAAAGTTGAAGTCTTTTTCCCTACATGGCTCTGGTACTTTCAACCCATGCAAGTGTTTGTGTGCAGGTGGTTGACATCATTCAGTGTTTGAATTTTTATTTATCTGAAAAGAGGTGAGAGCTGTTTTTCTACCACCAATGCAGTTGTCATTTTTGCCCCAGGCTTACAAATCACTGTGGCACTGGGAAAGATACTCCATTAGGTTCCAGCTCTGAGTAAAATCAATGCATGACTTATCAAATTAAACGGGGGATTGAGGGGGTAATCACCTGGCAAACGCTGCTGAAATTGTAATTATCTTGAGCGCACACATCCACACGCACACACATACACACACACACCGCACAGATTGAGGTGACCAAACTACTTGTAATAACAAGGTGTTTGTTTGAATTCAAGACCAGATTGATCTCAATTTGCCCGTTGGCCTGGCTACCCAATCCTCTTGCTCTGGCCAAACTCTACGCCACACCTACGGACGTTAGTTTCTTCTCCACAATGAGTCTGGATCTGAGTATCACCCAGACCTCCTTCACTGAATGCGAACACATTCAGGGCTGTCTGAATGGTCCAGAAACTGATGGGTCTAATATTAAATCTAATATTAAATCTAACGTCACATCTAACCAAACCAACTGTGCTGAAAGATGTGAGCATTAGATCCAATACTACCCTCAACCGGTGGACCGGGACACTTACAATACAATTGAAGATCACTCTTTTAAGACTATTGCTCCCTCTGCTACTTAAATTGTGATATCATTTGATTTTATGGTACAAAAATGGCCTCATCTTTACTTAAATAAACAACATGATGAAATGATAACAACACAATATTGACTAAGTACTTATTGGTTTCTTTGGGAATTATTGCAACAGGCATCACTTGGCACCATTGGAACCAGGAAGTTACCAATTGTGTAAGGTCTTTGAAGTACAGTGCCTCCAGAAAGTATTCACTCTTGACTTGTTGCACATTTTGTCATGTTTTCAGCCTGAATTTAACATGAATTAAATTGAGATTTTGTGTCACTAACCTACACACAATACCCCATAATGTCAAAGTGGAATTATGTTTTTAGACATTTTTACAAATGAATAAATAATGAAAAAATGAAATGTCTTGAGTAAATAAGTATTCAACCCCTTTGTTAAGGTATGCCTAAATAAGTTCAGGGGTAACATAATAAGTTGCATGGACTCACTCTGTGTGCAATAATAGTGTTTAACATGGTTTTTGAATGACTACTCATTTCTGTACCCCACACATACAATTATCTGTAAGGTCCCTCAGTCGAGCAGGGAATTTCAAACACAGATTCAACCACAAAGACCAGGGAGGTTTTTCCAATGCCTTACAAAGAAGGGCACCTATTGATAGATAGGACCATCTGTTTTTCCATGTATGAGTCTGTAATTCATTGTGTTTCCATGGGCTAATAACAGTAAGGCCAACTTCAATGTTTCACCAAATCATTTTGTATACATATTTTTTTTAATACCTAAACGGGTCCTAAATCAAATAGTTAAATGATCCTTGGTATGACAATCTTAAAACAATTCCAGGATGAGTTTTTAGTATAAAAATACATAGAATTGTATTATATTTATTTATTTATTATTTTTTATTTAACCTTTATTTAATTATGCAAGTCAGTAAAGAACAAATTCTTATTTACAATGATCGCCTACCACAGCCAAAGCCAAAGCCAAACCCGGACGATGCTGGGCCGCCTAATGTGTCTCCCGGTCACAGCCGGCTGTGACACAGCCTGGAATCGAACCCGGGTCTGTAGTAACGCCTCAAGCACTGCGATGCAGATTCACCTTTCAGCAGGACAATAACCTAAAACACAAGGCCAAATATGCACTGGAGTTGCTTACAAAGACAACATTGAATGTTACTGAGTGACTTAGTTCCAGTATTGACTTAAATCGGCTTGTAAATCTATGGCAAAACATAAACATGTCTGTCTAGCAATAATCGACAACCAACTTGACAGAGTTTTCAGAATTTTAAAAAGAAAAATGTTTTTTAAAAATGGTATAATCCAGGTGTGCAAAGCTCTTAGATTTACCCAGAAAGACTAATAACTGTAATCACTGCCAAAGTTGACTAACATGTATTGACTGAGGGGTGTGAATACTTATGTACAGTGGATTCGGAAATTATTCAGACCCCTTGACTTTTCCCACTTTTTTTTACGTTACAGCCTTATTCTAAAATTGATTAAATATTTTTTTTTACTCATCAATTTACACACATGACAAAGCAAAAACAGTATTTCTACATTTTTGAAAATGTATAAAAAACAGAAATACCTTATTCACATAAGTATTCAGACCGTTTGCTATGAGACTTGAAATTTAGCTCAGGTGCATCCTATTTCTATTGATCATTCTTGAAATGTTTCGACAACGTGATTGGAGTCCACCTGTGTTAAATTCAATTGATTGAACATGATTTGGAAAGCCACACACCTGTCTATATAAGGACCCACAGTTGACGGTGTATGTCAGAGCAAAAACCAAACCATGAGGTCAAAGAAATTAGAGAGCTCCGAGACAGGATTGTGTCGAGGCACAGATCTGGGGAAGGGTACCAAAACATTTCTGCAGCATTGAAGGTCCTCAAGAACACAGTGGCCTCCATCATTCTTAAATGGAAGAAGTGTGGACTCCTCCTAGAGTTGGCCGCACAGCCAAACTGAGCAATCGGGGGCGGTAGTTAGCCTAGTGGTTAGAGCGTTTGTTAAGGGAATTTTTATCAATGATGACTAATTATGTATACATTTCAATCAGGACTGACTAATCAGAATACTATTATGTTACTGTATATGTACTAATCAGAATACTATTATGTTACTGTATATGTATGAATTTTCTTTTTATTCTTAGTACTGAATATAATGTGTGGAAATATAATCAAGAATTAGAACAATGACTGTCTGTACCAAGGTAGAAATGAATGAACTCATAGCCAGACTGGCTAGAATGCTTATCTACACAAGCTGTCCTGAGCTCAGGTCGTATATTATCTTAATAGGGAGAGACGATGTGAGAACCATGCAGCCTTTGTATTAGAAAGGAGATGGCACAGGTTGGTACTGGAACTAATGACGTCATTTTCAGTTTATAACCTGTGGTAAACTGTATCGTGTTCAGTACTCTCGTGAATAAATTCTGCTGTTTGACTTTAAGACTGGGCTCTGTCCATTACTATAGAATAAGGGTCTTGAGTGTTTAATTTTAATTGGGTGTTAAAACATAGAGCAGTTTAATTCCTGCAACAGCTTTGGGCTAGTAACCAAAAGGTTGCTAGATCGAATCCCTGAAATGACAAGGTAAAAATCTGTCTTTCTGACCCTAAACAAGGCAGTTAACCCACTGTTCCTAGGCTGTCATTGTAAATAAGAATTTGTTCTTAACTGACTTGCCTACTTACATAAAGGTAAAATTAAAAAAAATTGGGGAGAAGGGCCTTGGTCAGGGAGGTAACCAAGAACCTGATGGACACTCTGACAGAGCTCCAGAGTGCCTCTGTGGAGATGGGAGAACCTTACAGAAGGACAACCATCTCTGCAGCACGCCACCAATCAGGTCTTTATGATAGAGTGGCCAGACGGAAGCCACTCTTCAGTAAAAGGCACATGACAGCCCGCTTGGAGTATGCCAAAAGGCACCTAAAGGACTCTCAGACCATGAGAAACAAGACCACAGACCAGCCTGATTGCCAAGAATCACATCTGGAGGAAACCTGGCACCCTATGGTGAAGCATGGTGGCAGCATCATGTTGTGGGAATGTTTTTTTCAGCGGCAGTGACTGGGAGACTAGTCAGGATCTAGCGAAAGATGAACAGAGCAAAGTCCAGAGAGATCCTTGATGAAAACCTGCTCCGGAGCGCTCAAGACCTCAAAATTAGGCGATGGTTCACCTTCCAAAAAGGCAACAACCCTAAGCACACAGCCAAGACTACGCAGAAGTGGCTTCGGGACAAGTCTCTGAATTCCCTTGAGTGGCCCAGCCAGAGTCTGAACTCGAACCCGATCGAACATCTCTGGAGAGACTTGAAAATAGCTGTGCAGCTGGACTCGAGGCTGTAATCGTTGCCAAAGGTGCTTCAAAAAAGTACTGAGTAAAGGGTCTGATGTACATGTGATATTTCAGATTTAAATTTTTTCAAACTTTACAAAAATTTCTAAGCTTGTTTTTGCTTTGTCATTATGGGGTATTGTGTGTAGATTTATGAGGGGGAAAAACTATTTAATCCATTCTAGAATAAGGCTGTAATTGAACAAAATGTGAAACATTTTAGAAAACATTTGCAAAAATGTCTAAAAACATATTTTCACTTCATCATTATGCGGTATTGTGTGTAGATGGGTGAGAAAAAACATACATTTAATACATTTTTAATTCAAGCTGTAACACAACGAAATATGCAAAAAGTCAAAGGGTATGAATACTTTCTGAAGGCACTGTAAATACAAGAAAGCATCCATTGCTATCTTGTAGCTTCCTAGTAAGTACCAGGTACATACCAGGTAAATTCTGCACTGTAAAATAAAGTACTATCCAAATTATGTTCTGCTCTACACTTTAGCACTTTACATAAAGGAATACATAGGTAATAACATATTACAACTGTGTTAAATAGTTGTAATAACCTACTGGTCTTTATTATAACCATATTAAGTGCCTTGTAATAGATCCTTTTTAAAAACACTGTTTCATAGAAATAAAAAAAAATCACATTAAAGCGGTAATCTGCAGTTTCTACATCATTTTTTGGACTTTGAAATGAATTATACATTACAAAATTATAAATTTTTTGGAACACCTACTCTTTCAAGGGTTTTTCTTTACCTTTATTATTTTCTACATTGTAGAATAATATTGAAGACATCAAAACTATGGCTTAACACATATGGAATCATGTAGTAACCAAAAAAGTGTTAAACAATATATTTTATATTTGAGATTCTTCAAATACCCACCCTTTGCCTTGATGACAGCTTTGCACACTCTTGGCATCCTCTCAACCAGCTTCATGAGGTAGTCACCTGGAAGGAATTTCATTAACAGGTGTGCCTTCTTAAAAGTTCATTTGTGGATTTTTTTCTTCTTAATGCATTTGAGACAATCAGTTGTGTTGTGACATGGTAGGGGGGTATACAGAAGCTAGCCCTATTTGGTGAAATACCAAGTCAATATTATGTAAGAACAGTTCAAATAGGCAAAGAGAAACGACAGTCCATCTTTACTTTTAGAGACGAAGGTCAGTCAAAACGGAACATTTCAAGAACTTTGTACGTTTCTTCAAGTCTAGTCACAAAACCATCAAGCGCTGTGATGAAACTGGCTCTCATGAGGACCGCCACAGGAATGGAAGACCCTCAGTTACCTCTGCTGCAGAAGATACTGTCACGCCCTGACCTTAGAGATCCTTATTTATTCTCTATGTTTGGTTAGGTCAGGGTGTGACTCGGGTGGGAAAATCTATGTTTCCTATTTCTTTTCTTTTTTTGTGTGTGGTTCCCAATCAGAGGCAGCTGTCTATCGTTGTCTCTGATTGGGGATAATTGTGATTTTCCGTTTGGGTTTTGTGGGGTGTTATTTTCTGTTTAGTGTCTGTGCCTGACGGAACTGTTCGCTTTCGTTTTAGGATTTGTTATTTTTGTTTGAGTGTTTCTTGAAAATAAATATCATGAACACTTTCCACGCTGCGCTTTGGACCACTCTTCCTTCCACCGACCACGAGCGTTACAGATACGTTCATTAGTTACCCACCTCAGAAATTGCAGCCCGAATAAATGCTTCACAGAGTTCAAGTAACAGACACGTCTCCATATCAACTGTTCAGAGGAGACTGTGTGAATCAGGCCTTCATAGTAGAATTGCTGCAAAGAAACCACTACTAAAGGACACCAATAAGAAGAGACTTGCGTGAGCCAAGAAACACGAGCAACGGACATTAACCAGATGGAAATTTGTCCTTTGGTATGGATTTTTGCAAATGTTTTAAAAATAAAACTGAAATATCACAGTCATCAACAAGTCAGAGCTAAATGGTAGAATGCAGATGAGGCAGACATCATTGAACGACACACCATTTCTCCATTATATTAATAATCTATTGTCAATGTATGGCCAGCTTCAGCCGAGGGAGGATTTTCACCCTTAGGATCTTCACCCATTTGATCTTCAGTGGTGGGATTTTCGAGGGATCTTCAGCTATGGGATCTTCAGTCGTAGGATCTTCAGCGATGAGACCTTCACCCATCGGATCTTCCATCGTGGGATCTTTAGTTTGGGGACCTCCATCTTCTGGAGGTCTTCAATCATTATGTGGGAATCTTCAGCCATGGGATGGTCAATCGTCAAAGCATTGTCAGCCATGGCATCTTCAAGTCTGGTTGCATCACCATTCATGGTACCTTCATCTGTAAGGACACATGACCAAAGCTTTTCAAATAACTTTGAATGCTTCTTCTGTCAGCACCAACAGAGAAACAGTCCGAAGCCAAAGAGCCATGGTCCTAGTGAGCCTAGTCAGCTGGGAGAGAGAGACAAGACAACTCAGTTAAACTCAGTTAACTTCAGTTCAGCTTTTTTCAGTTCTATTCCATTCATTTGAATTAAAAACAATCACAGAAAGGTACTTAATTCTTACCCAGAAATGATTTGATATTGAGATAAAAATGGCTGCATTGGACCTTTAATATGTCCTAAGGCTCATGGCATTGATATAGTGTAATGAGACATTAGGCCATCATTGTAAATAAGAATTTGTTCAAAACTGAGTTGTCTAGTTAAAAAAAGGTTAAATAAAATAAAGATTTCAGATGCAAATAATTGTATCACTTCCCAGGATGAGTCCTCATTTCATCGCATTGCTTTCCCACAAAAAACTCTGGTTGTGTCCCAAATGGCACCATATTCTCTGTATGGTGCACTACCCATAGGGCTCTGGTCTAAAGTAGTGCAATATAAATGGAAAAGGATGCCATTTGTGACGCCCCCTCTCTCTGCTGCAGGTGATAAAGGGTCAGACTCTGGGAACCCAAACCCTAGACTGCTTGGAGTTGTAGCGTAGTCAGTGCCACCATGGCTGTGTGTCGCTCTGTCACCTTTCTCAGGCCAGTGTCAATGATCACACCCTCCCATTTCACACGCTTACCGGGCCAGTCACTCCTCTAGCACAGGTTCACACTTGCAGTCAGCCACACTTTCCAAATGTACAGTACAAGCTTATGCAGATTGAACAGTTAAACACGTATCTACATTTGAAGTCGGATGTTTACATACACCTTAGCCAAATACATTTAAACTCAATTTTTCACAATTCCTGACATTTAATCCCAGTAAACATTCCCTGTTTTAGGTCAGTTGGGATCACCACTTTATTTTAAGAATGTGAAATGTTAGAATAATAGTAGAGAGAATTATTTATTTCAGCTTTTATTTCTTTCATCACATTCCCAGTGGGTCAGAAGTTAGTCAATTAGTATTTGGTAGCATTGTCTTTAAATGGTTTAACTTGGGTCAAACGTTTCGGGTAGTCTTCCACAAGCTATTTTGGCCCATACCTCCTGACAGAGCTGGTGTAGCGGAATCAGGTTTGTCAGCCTCCTTGCTCGCACACACTTTTTCAGTTCTGCCCACACATTTTCTATGGGATTGAGGTAAGGGTTTTGTGATGGCCACTCCAATACCTTGACTTTGTTGCCCTTAAGGGAGCAGGGAGTTGTGTCATGTGTAATTTCCGGTCACAACTTGCAGACTTGTTTAAGTGCTGCTGTGCGTTTTGTTGCTAACCTTACTTTGCTACCTGACAACTTTACGGTGTTTACTTTTAATTCCCGTTTATATATTCAGTTTTTCCCTCACTTTTTTTTCATTTAACTTTTTCACTCTGGACGCTTTATCTGGACATGGTTCATCAGGACTTCCAACAGCCAAAGCTAAGTAGTAACATTAACATGATGCCTTCTGATTGCAGTCGCTGTACTCATAATATACAGGAGAACGATCGCCTTATGGTAGCTTCAGATGCAATTGTTAGGCAAGAGTAATTTCTGTGTAGGAAAGGATGAAACAGCGTCTGTGCCACCAGTAAGTACAGATAGTAGTATAAATCCTCTCGCATGGTACCTGCAGCGGACAACTTTCTTATGGCTTCTGGAGGGAAATGCTGTAGGAATGCTCAACCAGTGTCGCTTGCTCCGACAGAAACTTTCAACCAGTTCTACCCATTAAGCAGCGAGTCGGAGTCAGAGGCCGAGCCTTCTCTGGTCTCTACTCCTCCCATTACGGGGTCTGAGATGCCAAAGCCTCCCACCATTAGCTCTGACAAATTGAAAACCCTAGTCATTGGCGACTCCATTACCCGCAGTATTAGACTTAAAACTTAAATCATCCAGCGATCATACACTGTTTACCAGGGGGCAGGGCTACTGACGTTAAGGCTAATCTGAAGTGTAGAGAGTATAGGGATATTGATATCCACGTCGGCACCAACAATGTTAGGATGAAACAGTCAGACGTCACCAAGCGCAACATACAGTGCCTTGCGAAAGTATTCGGCCCCCTTGAACTTTGCGACCTTTTGCCACATTTCAGGCTTCAAACATAAAGATATAAAACTGTATTTTTTGTGAAGAATCAACAACAAGTGGGACACAATCATGAAGTGGAACGACATTTATTGGATATTTCAAACTTTTTTAACAAATCAAAAACTGAAAAATTGGGCGTGCAAAATTATTCAGCCCCCTTAAGTTAATACTTTGTAGCGCCACCTTTTGCTGCGATTACAGCTGTAAGTCGCTTGGGGTATGTCTCTATCAGTTTTGCACATCGAGAGACTGAACATTTTTTCCCATTCCTCCTTGCAAAACAGCTCGAGCTCAGTGAGGTTGGATGGAGAGCATTTGTGAACAGCAGTTTTCAGTTCTTTCCACAGATTCTCGATTGGATTCAGGTCTGGACTTTGACTTGGCCATTCTAACACCTGGATATGTTTATTTTTGAACCATTCCATTGTAGATTTTGCTTTATGTTTTGGATCATTGTCTTGTTGGAAGACAAATTTCTCTCCCAGTCTCAGGTCTTTTGCAGAATCCATCAGGTTTTCTTCCAGAATGGTCCTGTATTTGGCTCCATCCATCTTCCCATCAATTTTAACCATCTTCCCTGTCCCTGCTGAAGAAAAGGTCCCCTGGAACTTTGCGACCTTTTGCCACATTTCAGGCTTCAAACATAAAGATATAAAACTGTATTTTTTTGTGAAGAATCAACAACAAGTGGGACACAATCATGAAGTGGAACGACATTTCTTGGATATTTCAAACTTTTTTAACAAATCAAAAACTGAAAAATTGGGTGTGCAAAATTATTCAGCCCCTTTACTTTCAGTGCAGCAAACTCTCTCCAGAAGTTCAGTGAGGATCTCTGAATGATCCAATGTTGACCTAAATGACTAATGATGATAAATACAATCAACCTGTGTGTAATCAAGTCTCCGTATAAATGCACCTGCACTGTGATAGTCTCAGAGGTACGTCAAAAGCGCAGAGAGCATCATGAAGAACAAGGAACACACCAGGCAGGTCTTGCGTTCTAACTGGTTGAAAGTTTCTGTCGGAGCAAGCGACACTGGTTGAGCATTCCTACAGCCAAATACAGGACCATTCTGGAAGAAAACCTGATGGATTCTGCAAAAGACCTGAGACTGGGAGAGAAATTTGTCTTCCAACAAGACAATGATCCAAAACATAAAGCAAAATCTACAATGGAATGGTTCAAAAATAAACATATCCAGGTGTTAGAATGGCCAAGTCAAAGTCCAGACCTGAATCCAATCGAGAATCTGTGGAAAGAACTGAAAACTGCTGTTCACAAATGCTCTCCATCCAACCTCACTGAGCTCGAGCTGTTTTGCAAGGAGGAATGGGAAAAAATGTTCAGTCTCTCGATGTGCAAAACTGATAGAGACATACCCCAAGCGACTTACAGCTGTAATCGCAGCAAAAGGTGGCGCTACAAAGTATTAACTTAAGGGGGCTGAATAATTTTGCACGCCCAATTTTTCAGTTTTTGATTTGTTAAAAAAGTTTGAAATATCCAATAAATGTCGTTCCACTTCATGATTGTGTCCCACTTGTTGTTGATTCTTCACAAAAAATACAGTTTTATATCTTTATGTTTGAAGCCTGAAATGTGGCAAAAGGTCGCAAAGTTCAAGGGGGCCGAATACTTTCGCAAGGCACTGTACTTTTAATTCACGCTTTCTTTTACCCACATAATTTTTACCACAAGGACAAGTTATAAGATAAATAACTGCCTTAGTGGAGCATGTAATAATACCTTTGATTGGGATCTGTTTCCCTGTTTGTAATTTCCATCCAGTAGAGGCACAAATAGACGTTGTTCAGGAATATCTTGTGTTGGTAAATCAGTGTGCCAATTGGTCTCTGAGATTTCTGCCCCGTGAGAATATGACCATGGGAAGGTCCGAAAACACATTACTGAGATTATCATCGGATTTTAGAGTGTGCCAATGTTTGTGAACTATTCCCTTAATTTTTTCAGAGCAATTTGAATAGCGGGTGGTTAGAACGCAAGAATGCGTCTTTGTGCGAGACTGACCTTGAAAAAGGTCATGTCTCGTTTTGTTTTGGATTTTCTCAATGGCAATAGTAATCTGATCATTTTTGTACCTCCTTCTCTTTGAGTCTCAGCCATATTACTGTCGAAATCTGAATATTCTTTGCAAATTCTTTTCATTCGACGGAATTGGCTGTAGGGCAAACTATTTTTCAAGGGAAGTGGGTGACAACTGTCAGCCCTCAACAAACCTACGATCAGTAGGTTTCCTGTAAAGATCAGTGTATAGAAAATTATTTTCATACAAGATCAGAAGATCAATGAACTAATCACTGATCATATTCTTGATGTGATTGGCCTGACTGAAACATGGCTTAAGCCTGATGAATTTACTGTGTTAAATGAAGCCTCACCTTCTGGTTACACGAGTGACCATATCCCCCGCGCATCGCGCAAAGGCGGAAGTGTTGCAAACATTTACGATAGCAAATTTCAATTTACAAATTAAACCCGACATTTTCGTCTTTGAGCTTCTAGTCATGAAATCTATGCAGCCTGCTCAATCATTTTTTATAGCTACTGTTTACAGGCCTCCTGGGCCATATACAGTGTTCCTCACTGAGTTCCCTGAATTCCTATCGGACCTTGTAGTCATAGCAAATAATATTCAAATTTTTGGTGACTTTAATATTCACATGGAAAAGTCCACAGACACTCTCCAAAAGGCTTTCGGAGCCATCATCGACACTGTGGGTTTTGTCCAACATGTCTCCGGACCTACTCACAGTCATACTCTGGACCTAGTTTTGTCCCATGAAATAAATGTTGTTATCACCATAATTGTATTAAGTTTGCAATCGCAACAAATAATCTGCTCAGACCCCAACCAAGGCTCATCAAAAGTCGTGCTATAAATTCTCAGACAACCCAAAGATTCCTTGATGCCCTTCCAAACTCCCTCTGCCTACCCAAGCACGTCAGAGGACAAAAATCAGTTAACCACCTAACTGAGGAACTCAATTTAACCTTGCACAATACCCTAGATGCAGTCGCACCCCTAAAATCTAAAAACATTTGTCATATGAAACTAGCTCCCTGGTACACAGAAAATACCCGAGCTCTGACGAAGCTTCCAGAAAATTGGAACGGAAATGGCGCCACACCAAACTGGAAGTCTTCCGAATAGCTCGGAAAGACAGTACCGTGCAGTATCGAAGAGCCCTCACTGCTACTCGATCATCCTATTTTTCTAACTTAATTGAGGAAAATAAGAACAATCCTAAATTTATTTTTGATACTGTTGCAAAGCTAACTAAAAAGCAGCATTCCCCAAGAGAGGATGGCTTTCACTTCAGCAGTAATAAATTCATGAACTTCTTTGAGGAAAAGACCATGATCATTAGAAAGCAAATTACGGACTCCTCTTTAAATCTGCATATTCCTCCAAAGCTCAGTTGTCCTGAGTCTGCACAACTCTGCCAGGACCTAGGATCAAGGCAGACACTCAAGTGTTTTAGTACTGTATCTCTTAAAACAATGATGGAAATAATCATGGCCTCTAAACCTTCAAGCTGCATACTGGACCCTATTCTAACTACACTACAGAAAGAGCTGCTTCCTGTGCTTGTCCATGGTTTTAGACCCCATCAGAGCACTGAGACTGCACTTGTTAAGGTGGTAAATTACCTTTTAATGGCGTCAGACCGAGGCTCTGCACCTGTCCTTGTGCTCCTAGACCTTAGTGCTGCTTTTGATACCATCGATCACCACATTCTTTTGGAGAGATTGGAAACCCAAATTAGTCTACACGGACAAGTTCTGGCCTGGTTTAGATCTTATCTGTCTGAAAGATATCAGTTTGTCTCTTTGGATGGTTTGTCCTCTGACAAATCAACTGTATTTTTCAGTGTTCCTCAAGGTTCCGTTTTTGGCCCACTATTGTTTTCACTATATATTTTACCTCTTGGGGATGTCATTCGAAAACATAATGTTAACTTTCACTGCTATGCGGATGACACACAGCTGTACATTTCAATGAAACATGGTGAAGCCCCAAAATTGCCCTTGCTGGAAGCCTGTGTTTCAGACATAAGGAAGTGGATGGCTGTAAATGTTCTACTTTTAAACTTGGAAAAAACAGAGATGCTTGTTCTAGGTCCCAAGAAACAAAGAGATCTTCTGTTGAATCTGACAATTAATCTTTGTTGTACTGTCATCTCAAATAAAACTGTGAAGGACCTCGGGCGTTACTCTGGACCAGATCTCTCTTTTGACGAACATATCAAGACTGTTTCAAGGAGAGCTTTATTCCATCTACGTAACATTGCAAAAATCCGAAATTTTCTGTCCAAAAATGATGCAGAAAACTGTATCCATGCTTTTGTTACTTCTAGGTTAGACTACTGCAATGCTATACTTTCCTGCTACCCGGATAAAGCACTAAATAAACTTCAGTTAGTGCTAAATACGGCTCCTAGAATCCTGACTAGAACCAAAATAATGTATCATATTACTCCTCCCTACACTGGTTTCCTGTTAAGGCAAGGGCTGATTTCAAGGTTTTACTGCTAACCTACAAAGCATTACATGGGCTTGCTTCTACCTAATCATTCCGATTTGGTCCTGCCGTACATGCCTACACGTATGCCTACATGCCTACATGCCTACACGTATTCTACGGTCACAAGATGCAGGCATCCTAATTGTCCCTAGAATTTCTACGCAAACAGCTGGAGGCAAGGCTTTCTCCTATAGAGCTCCATATTTATGTAAGGGAATACCCCCCTGAATTGTACAAAAATGAATGTCAAGATATTGGCATTGGACAAACCATGTACACGATGTCCAATACCACCCAAAGCGGCGTTGATTCGTGCAAAGTATATGGCAAATGCCATATGGCAATTGCCAATTGTAACACCTCAAAAATCCAACAGGGGGCGAGTGCGCTCCACCTGGGTTTTTCATATTGGAAATGCAACCCAAGTCAACATCCAAAAGAAACATTTTGAAAAAAGGATATTTTTTTCAAAAACTTTTCACCCCTTAAAAAAGTGCTTTCTGGGCCTTTTTTCGAAATTCTTTCGCTTTTTTTGTCAATTACACATGTGTAAGAACTGTATGATTATACTTTTGTCCAATTTTGATATCAATTTTTTTTTTTTTTAATTACATGCGCATAAGGCATATGTTTTGTCCATTTGCAATATGATTTCATAGGAAGTCAAAAGTCAAAAGTCAAAAATGTCAAAATTTGGTAAAAAACTTCACACATCCTTAAAAAAGTGCTTTCTGGACCGTTTTTCAAAATTCTTTCAATTTTTATGTCAATTACACATGTATAAGAACTTTATCAACATACTTTAGTCATACTTTATTATCATTTTTTTTTTTTTTTTACTAGTGCATAAGGCATATGTTTTCTCCATTTGGAATATGATTTCATAGGAAGTCAAAAGTCAAAAGTCAAAAATGTCAAAATTTGGTAAAAAACTTCACACATCCTTAAAAAAGTGCTTTCTGGACCGTTTTTCAAAATTCTTTCGAATTTTGTGTCAATTACACACGTATAAGAACTGTATCAACATACTTTATTCGTATTTTATTATCATAATTTTTTTTTTTTTTTTACTTGTGCATAAGGCATATGTTTTGTCCATTTGCAATATGATTTAATAGGATGTCAAAAGTCGAAAATTTGATTTTTTTTTTCAACTTTAAAAACTAAAAAAAGTGCTTTCTGGACCGTTTTTCGAAATTGTTTCGATTTTAAGACAATTAATCATGTGTAAGAAGTGTATGAATATACTTTTGTAAAATGTTATTATCATAATTTTATTTTTTTTACTTGTGCATAAGGAATATGTTTTGTCCATTTGCAATATGATGTCATAGGAAGTCAAAAGTCAAAGTCAAAAGTAACGATTTTCCTCCGTGCAACTGGTGATCTGAAATGTGCAACTGGTGATCTGAAATGTGCAACTGGTGATCTGAAATGTGCAACTGGTAACCCAAAAAAAAATAATTTGATTCTATGTTTCCTTACTTTTTCAAAGTCACTGTGCATTTGCAATATGTTTTAATGGGCAGGTACCATCACGAATTTGTCATGCTATAAAAATCCTGCAGGAATGTGAAATTGACTGGCCCGATGAACTCGGGATGGCTTTGCAGTGATTCTGGGTCATCTCAATCGCTCGTTTGGGTTGATTTCAGAATGTCGCTTTTGGTGATGTTTTTTCACTATAGAATCATATTGCAAATGCACGTGCAACTGGTCACCCAAAAAAAAAATGTTTTGATTTTTTTTGTTTATGTTTCCTTACTTTTTCAAAGTCACTGTGCATTTGCAATATGTTTTTTCACTATAGAATCATATTGCAAATGCACATGCAACTGGTCATCCCCCCCCAAAAAATTTAGATTTTTTTTGTTTATGTTTCCTTACTTTTTCAAAGTCACTGTGCATTTGCAATATGTTTTTTCACTATAGAATCATATTGCAAATGCACGTGCAACTGGTCATCCCCCAAAAACATTTTTAGATTTTTTTTGTTTATGTTTCCTTACTTTTTCAAAGTCACTGTGCATTTGCAATATGTTTTTTCACTATAGAATCATATTGCAAATGCACATGCAACTGGTCACCCAAAAATAAAAAAATGTTGTTTATGTTTCCTTACTTTTTCAAAGTCACTGTGCATTTGCAATATGTTTTTTCACTATAGAATCATATTGCAAATGCACGTGCAACTGGTCATCCCCAAAAAAAAATTTTAGATTTTTTTTGTTTATTTTTCCTTACTTTTTCAAAGTCACTGTGCATTTGCAATATGTTTTTTCACTATAGAATCATATTGCAAATGCACATGCAACTGGTCATCCCCCCCCAAAAAATTTAGATTTTTTTTGTTTATGTTTCCTTACTTTTTCAAAGTCACTGTGCATTTGCAATATGTTTTTTCACTATAGAATCATATTGCAAATGCACGTGCAACTGGTCACCCCAAAAAAAAAAAGTTAGATTTTTTTTGTTTATGTTTCCTTACTTTTTCAAAGTCACTGTGCATTTGCAATATGTTTTAATGGGCAGGTACCATCACGAATTTGTCATGCTATAAAAATCCTGCAGGAATGTGAAATTGACTGGCCCGATGAACTCGGGATGGCTTTGCAGTGATTCTGGGTCATCTCAATCGCTCGTTTGGGTTGATTTCAGAATGTCGCATTTGGTGATGTTTTTTCACTATAGAATCATATTGCAAATGCACGTGCAACTGGTCACCCAAAAAAAAAAAAAATGGATTTTTTTTGTTTATGTTTCCTTACTTTTTCAAAGTCACTGTGCATTTGCAATATGTTTCAATGGGCCGGCACCATCACGAATTGGTCATGCTATAAAAATCCTGCAGGAATGTGAAATTGACTGGCCCGATGAACTCGGGATGGCTTTGCAGTGATTCTGGTTCATCTCAATCGCTCGTTAGGGTTGATTTCAGAATGTCGCTTTTGGTGATGGTACCTCACTGTTTAAACATATTGCAAATGTACAAGAGTCAAGTGGACAAGAGTCCATCAGTCAATTAGATATCATTCTGACACCAAACTGATACAAACTGACACCAAACCCACTTTTTCCAACTCGTTTAGTAGCCAACTATTACATATTTCAGAGCTGGCCCAAAATTCACAACGCCTTGGGTTCAAACCATAAAAAAACCATAAAACACGTAGTTACGTTCTAGCTGCGGGTCCATTTCTTATGTTATGTGTTGGCCTAGCTGAGGCGACCCCGAATCCCAAGTTTCGGCTCGATAGGTCATTTGGTGTCCGAGAAAAACCCTAATTGGTGATGGAAATCCACTATTTTCCATGACTTGCTACGGGGTCCTTGAACGAGCTATCGGACAGAAACGTCGGGGTCCGTCTCTATGGGCCGAGCCGGTTTCAATGCACCTAGCCTTGCGTCTCTGAGACTTTTCTAAACGTCGTCATTTTCGTGATGGTCAAAATGAATTGAAGGTATTGCAAATGTACGAGGCTGTTTCTCGGTCCGAGAACCTTCTAGAGCCACGTAACTCACCATGCACCATCGACCGGAGGTCTAGAACAGGTTTCTAAAGTTTCGGAACTCTAGGTCTGACGGTTCTTTTTTAGCTCCAACAAAGCTAACTATTGCAGCCACTGTCTGTCTCTACGCACCCCAATACGTCCCTCCATTCAAGTTGTGTTTTAGTGTGATTTTTTTTTCCTTTGAATTTTTTGGGGAAAAATGACTGATTTACAGTTCATGGGGGTTGCCTAATCACACATATGAAGTTTTGGACAGATCTGACTTTTTTAACCCTTCGAAACAGCCCCTGAGACACCAATTATGGCACTTCCGGTTGGCACAGGAAGCTACAAATCAACACATATCCTCATTGGGGTATGCTGTTACAGAATCCTGAGTTTTAAGTCCTTACGTTAAGAATTGACTGATTTACACAGGGTTGAATGCACTATGTCTGTCAAACTGCAGGCACGGTATGGGTAAACACTTTTAGGGGCATTTTAACCACTTCCGGTTGGTCCAGGAAGCTCAGAATCAACACAGGTAGACCTCATAGTGGCCTGATGGACTGGTACCGAAGACAGGTTCATACGGCATTCATAACCCATATAGACTTCAGGTTGAAATTAGGGGTGCAGGCAATGTATTCCTATGGGGAGAGATGACACTGTAATCTGTGAGATCAAAAAACACTGTTTTACTGTTAAGGGTTAATGCCACACGGTCAAGGTTAGGCTTGCACGGATCGGGAGGACCTTAGGAACATTCATGTGGTGGAATTTTTCTTCTCACCTAAACGGTTCTCTCACTGTCACTCAAAAGCAAATGACATTGTGGGGCAGGCTTCATTTTGGGCCTACTTTTCTAATGGTCGTTGCGCTTAGACCGAGCGAGCTACGGTCAAGCGGGATAGCTCGTTGAACTCAGCACAGTCTGGAGACTATGGTGATGCCATTTTTTGTGTTGATTTCAGAATGCCATTTTGGTGATGGTCCCTCTCCGTTTAAACATATTGCAAATGCACAAAAGTCAACTAGCAAGTCAGTGTCCATCAGTCAATTAGATGTCATTATGACACCAAACCCACTTTTTACTACTCATTTAGAAGCCAACTATCACATATGTCAGAGCAGTCCCATAATTCACAGCGCCTTTAGTTTAAAACATAATAAAAAGGTAAAACACATAGTTACGTTCTAGCTGCGGGTCCAGTTCGGACATTATATGAAGTCCTATGTGAGGCGACCCCGAATCCCGAGTTTCGGCTCGATAGGTCATTTGGTGTCCGAGAAAAACCCTAATTGGTGCTGAAAATCCACTTTTTTCCATGCCTTGCTACGGGGTCCTTGAACGAGCTATCGGACAGAAACGTTGGGGTCTGTCTCTATGGGCCGAGCCGGTTTCAATGCACCTAGCCTTGCGTCTCTGAGACTTTTCTAAACGTCGTCATTTTCGTAATGCTCAAAATGAATTGAAGGTATTGCAAATGTACGAGGCTGTTTCTCGGTCCGAGAACCGTCTAGAGCCACGTAACTCACCACGCATCATCGACCGGAGGTCTAGAACAGGTTTCTAAAGTTTCGGAACTCTAGGTCTGACGGTTCTTTTTTAGCTCGAACAAAGCTAACTATTGCAGCCACTGTCTGTCTCTACGCACCCCAATACGTCCCTCCATTCAAGTTGTGTTTTAGTGTGATTTTTTTTTCCTTTGAATTTTTTGGGGAAAAATGACTGATTTACAGTTCATGGGGGTTGCCTAATCACATATATGAAGTTTTGGACAGATCAGACTTTTTTAACTCTTTGAAACAGCCCCTGAGACACATATTATGGCACTTCCGGTTGGCACAGGAAGCTATAAATCACCACATATCCTCATTGGGGTATGCTGTTACAGAATCCTGAGTTTTAAGTCTTTACGTTAACAACTGAGTTATTTACGGAGGGTTTAGTATATGTGTGTTATTTCAGAAAATCATAGAAAATCACAGAAATCTCGCAGAGCTCCGCAGCACACTTTAAAAAGATTCGTATGAACACCCTGCAACTGGATCTGTAACCGTTGAAAAAAAAAACGCCTATTTGTGACCATCGCCAAGTTGTCATTGTTCCGTTTCTCTTAAATGACGATAGATAAATGGCTGGTTCTTTTTTTATTGACACCGGAGGCTCCTTGACTTTGACCTGAAGTGGAAAAATAATTTCTCTATTTCCATTTAGGACCTTTAATCCCAGAAAAACGGCCATAACTCAAAAACCGTCGAGGCCTAGACGCCATCTTGTTCGGGGCCAACTGCCCATTATGCCAAACCTACGCTCACCAAGTTTCGGCTTCGAAATATTTTCCGTTTTCGAGATAAGGCCCCGTCGTGATTCGTGATGTTTTGCCAAATTGCCATATGATTCCGTATGCCCTCTTGTGGGAAATTCCGGGATAGCGGAAAAACGGTCAAAAACTTGTTTATTTTATAAAACGGAAACCGAATGTCCGACAAAGTTCATTTGATGACTTCCCGGTAGGTCTGGCCCTACCGCACGGCCCGACGCCGACCGCAAATTTTACAAACGATTTCGGACGTCTAGTAAGGGACCGTACATTTGCAATATGGACTTTCTCACTGATCATACACGAAATGCCGAAATGTTCCCTTAATGTATGGAATGGTCTGCCTACCCATGTGAGAGACGCAGACTCGGTCTCAACCTTTAACCTCTTGAGTGTAGGGGGCAGTATTTTGATGTTTGGATGAAAAACGTACCCAAATGAAACTGCCTATTACTCAGGCCCAGAATCTAGAATATGCATATAATTGTCAGATTATGATAGAAAAGACTCTAAAGTCTTCAAAACTGTCAAAATATTGTCTGCGAGTATAACAGAACTGATATTGCAGGCGAAAACCTGAGGAAAATCCAACCCTGAAGTGCTGTTTTTCCTGAAAGCTCTCTGTTCCATTGCCTGCCTTCGCTCCATTTAAAGGAATATCAACCAGATTCATTTTCCTATGGCTTCCCCATGGTGTGAACATTCTTTAGACATAGTTTCAGGCTTTTATTTTGAAAAATGAGCGAGAAAGATCACATCGCGTCATGCAGCGGTTTGCATGCGCAACTGCTTGGAGTAGACATTTTCTCTCTCTCTCTTGTATTGAAGAAGCTACAGTCCCGGTTGAAATATTATCGATTATATATTGTAAAAACAACCTGAGGATTGATTATAAAAAAACGTTTGACATGTTTCCACGAATTTTACGGATACTATTTGGAATTCTCGTCTGCGATGTTGTGACCGCTCGAGCCAGTGGATTTCTGAACATACCAACCAAATTGAGGTATTTTAGATGTTAAATCATCTTTATGGAACAAAAGGAACATTTATTGTGTAACTTTTAGTCACGTGAGTGCAAACATCCGAAGATCATCAAAGGTAAGCGACCAATCTACTTGGTCACGAAGCTGTTTGCAATGTTTTGTCTACTGAGAGAGATGTCCTTAAATAAACGCTTAGTATGCTTTTGCCAAAAAGTTTTTTGAAATCTGACACGCCAGGTGGATTAACAACAAGCTAAGCTTATTTTTAGTAATTTAATTTGAATTTGGCGCTCTGCAATTCAGCGGATGTTGACGAAAATGATCCCGCTAACGGGATGGGTGCATCAAGAAGTCTTCGTTGAAGACGCATCTCTTCAGTAGGTCCTATGATTGAGTGTAGTCTGGCCCAGGAGTGTGAAGGTGAACGGAAAGGCACTGGAGCAACGAACCGCCCTTGCTGTCTCTGCCTGGCCGGTTTCCCCTCTCTCCACTGGGATTCTCTGCCTCTAACCCTATTACAGGGGCTGAGTCACTGGCTTACTGGTGCTCTTCCATGCCATCCCTAGGAGGGGTGCGTCACTTGAGTGGGTTGAGTCACTGATGTGGTCTTCCTGTCTGGGTTGGCGCCCCCCCTTGGGCTGTGCCGTGGCGGAGATCTTTGTGGGCTATACTCGGCCTTGTCTCAGGATGGTAAGTTGGTGGTTGAAGATATCCCTCTAGTGGTGGGGGGGCTGTGCTTTGGCAAAGTGGGTGGGGTTATATCCTGCCTGTTTGGCACTGTCCGGGGGTATCATCGGATGGGGCCACAGTGTCTTCTGATCCCTCCTGTCTTAGCCTCCAGTATTTATGCTGCAGTAGTTTGTGTCGGGGGGCTAGGGTCAGTCTGTTATATCTGGAGTATTTATCCTGTCTTATCCTGTGTCCTGTGTGAATTTAAGTATGCTCTCTCGAATTCTCTCTTTCTTCCTTTCTTTCCCTCTCTCGGAGGACCTGAGCCCTAGGACCATGCCTCAGGACCACCTGGCATGATGACTCCTTGCTGTCCCCAGTCCACCTGGCCATGCTGCTGATCCAGTTTCAACTGTTCTGCCTGCGGCTATGGAACCCGGACCTGTTCACCGGACATGCTACCTGTCCCAGACCTGCTGTTTTCAACTGTCTAGAGAGAGCAGGAGTGGTGGAGATACTCTCAATGATCGGCTATGAAAAGCCATCTGACATTTACTCCTGAGGAGCTGTTGCAACCTCGACAAGTACTGTGATTATTATTATTTGACCATGCTGGTCATTTATGAACATTTTATGAACATAATCTCCACACGGTACAGCCAGAAGAGGACTGGCCACCCCTCATAGCCTGGTTCCTCTCTAGGTTTCTTCCTAGATTTTGGCCTTTCTAGGGAGTTTTTCCTAGCCACCGTGCTTCTGCACCTGCATTGCTTGCTATTTGGGGTTTTAGGTTGGGTTTCTGTACTGCACTTTGAGATATCAGCTGATCTAAGAAGGGCTATATAAATAAATTTGATTTGATTTGCTTAATGAGCCAAATCTCTTTTTCGTCCACTTTCATATTAAAAAATATCCACCTTCCTTGCAAATCATTCCTAACTATTTGCACATTCAGATCAACATTATTTCCACGCAACTTCATCTAAGGATGTAGAGTGAGTTTCCTGTAAACAGGATATGTTATATACCTTTCCTTTTAGCCACTTAAAGACTAATCTTTTTTTAATAATCTGCTAAATCGTTACAATTACAACTGGCTTTGTCAACATGACATGAACGTGGCGTGAACGCGTCTGCATTTTGACGCCTTAGAACAAAACTTCTCCATTGACAATCCATGTTAATTCATGACGGTATTTTACATCGCTAGGAATATGTTAGGTGACTTAGTGAGAGGTATCAGTAGCTTCACTAGGTTGAATTCTGGCCTGAATCACTCCCAAAGTACGTGGTAAATTGCAGCATGTTGCTCCTGCCACCCATATGGCTCGCTTGTGGGTGTGCTGGCAGCATATAGGTTATTAAATGGGTAAATAGTTTAATCCATTCTCTATTTCATGAATTTATTCACTGGTAAATATTATCTAAGCCAATCTGGTGACAAACAAACTTGTTTCCAATCGTCCACATGGCTGGGAAAACCTATTCAAGTAAGTAAATACTACAGTGCAGGCTAACTCAATTGAGTGGCTAACGTAGCTACCTAGCTATCTAGCCAACTTTACAAAATGTATAGCTAGCTAGCTAAGTGAATTAAATATCACCAGCTACCTAACTTCATATTAGCTAACTATCTTGATGTATTTAGAACTTCTTCAGGATCGGTGGGTCCCCCACGGGACGGTTGAGCTAACGTAGGCTAATGCGATTAACATGAGGTTGTAAGTAACAAGAACATTTCCCAGGACATAGACATATCTGTAATGTGCAGAAAGCTTAAATTCTTGTTAATCTAACTGCACTGTCCAATTTACAGTAGTTATTACAGTGAAATAATACCATGCTATTGTTTGAAAAGAGTGCACAGTTATGAACTTGAAAAGTTATTAATAAACCAATTAGGCACATTTGGCAGTCTTGAAACAAAATTTTGAACAGAAATGCAATGGTTCATTGGATCAGTCTAAAACGTTGCGCATACACTGCTGCCATCTAGTGGCCAGAATCTAAATTGCAACTGGGCTGGAATAATACATTATGGCCTTTCGCTTGCATTTCAAAGATGATGGTACAATTTTTTATTTTTAAAAGGTTGTTTTTTTCTTTGTATTTTTTTATTTATTTCACATTTCCACAAACTTCAAACTGTTTCCTTTCAAATGGTATGAAGAATATGTATATCCTTGCTTCAATGCCTGAGCTACTGGCAGTGAGATTTGGATATTTCATTCGAGGGAAAATTGAAAAAAAGGGTGGATCCTTTTAAGTAAAAAATTTGATTTTTTAATTTTTAAAGTAACAAATAATTAAACAGCAGCAGTAAAACAACAAGCGAGGCTATAATCTGGGGGTACCAGTACAGAGTCAATATGGGGTACCGGTTAGTCGAGGTAATTGAGGTAATATGTACATGTAGGTAGAGTTAAAGTGACTATGCATAGATTATAAACAGAGAGTAGCAGCAGCGTAAAAGAGGGGTCTGAGTAGCTATTAGCTGTTCAGGAGTCTTATGACTTGGGGGTAGAAGCTGTTAAGAAGCCTTTTGGACCTAGACTTGGCGCTCCGGTACCACTTGCCGTGTGGTAGCAGAGAGAACAGTCTATGACTATGGTGGCTGGGGTCTTTGACAATTTTTAGGGTCTTCCTCTGACACTCCCTGGAGGTCCTGGATGGCAGGACGTACTGGGCCATATGCACTACTGGGCCGTACGATGTGCTGGGCCGTATGCACTACCCTCTGTAGTGCCTTGTGGTCAGAGGCCGAGCAGTTGCCATACTGGTTGCATCAGCAAGCAGGTTGCATCACGATAGAGCAAGCAGTACCGGACCACCAAGTCTACGTCCAAGAGGCTTCTAAACGGCTTCTACCCCCAAGCCATAAGACTCCTGAACAGCTAATCAAATGGCTACTCAGACTATTCGCATTGACCCCCCCTCTTTTACACCACTGCTACTCTCTGTTGTTATCATCTATGCATAGTCACTTTATTAACTGTACCTACATATTAGCTCAACTAACCGGTGTCCCCGCACATTGATCCTGTACCGGTACCCCCCTATATATAGTCTTGCTATTGTTATTTTACTGCTGCTCTTCAATTACTTGTTAATATTATTTCTTATTCTTATCCATATTTTTTTTTAACTGCATTGTTGGTTAGGGGCTCATATGTAAACATTTCACTGTAAGATGTACAACTGTTGTATTCGACGCATGTGACTAATATACTTTAATTTGATTTAAATGTGACCAATAAAAATTTATTTGAGAGAATTCCAAGAGTGTGCAAAGCTGTCATCAAGGCAAAGGGTGGCTACTTTCAAGAATCTCAAATACAAAAATATATATTTTGATTTGTTTAACACTATATTGGTTACTAAATGATTCCATATGTGTTATTTCATAGTTTTGATATCTTCACTATTATTCAACAATGTATAAAATTGTGAAGATAAAGAAAAACCCTGGAATGAGTATGTGTGTCTAAACGTTGGTACTGTTTATGTTGAAGAAATTGCCATAGCGGTGCAATTTAGAAGTAGCACAAAAACCCGCAACTAGCGACCAATGCATTTTCACCCCCGACATCGTTTTCAAAGTTGCCCAATTTCAGGAAAGCTGCAGACATGACAACCCTGAGTGTGGTTTGAATTGGGACAATTGCGTAATATGTACCATACGGCAACGTGATTACGCAAAATGTGTGCACGCTGTGTCTCTCTGAGGGAAATGAATGGCGTTTTTGTATGTGTTTTGGATAAACACCGAAAATAAGTTATGTGGTAATAACATGCTTAGGATATGTTACACGTTTTGTTCTATGACATCATATTCATCAGCTAACGTCACTTATTGTGAATTTTGACAAATGTATGTAATAATAAAATAAAACTAATCACAAAGGCTTCATAATTCATTAAGGTCATGTTAACTGACTTATGTCAGAAAAAACGCATAGGATGTCCTAAACCTGTGTTAACCTCAAACCTTATTTTCAGTGTGTATTGCAAAACCCTATTCTTTCCCAAAAGGGATGGCTGAACGAACCAGAGCGAACTCATTTCCGGGATTTAGGACTACAACTATAGTGAAAAAAAGATATAGTGGTGAGTGGTTTCTGAAGGATAATTCTAATTGTTTCGTAAATTCCTTCTTGTGTTTGAATATAAGCACAATACAAATTGACATTGATTAAAATGTTATATTTTTAATGAGTTATCCACAATGTAAACGTGACGTCATCATTTGTGCTGCAGGCAGAATACTCAGTCGCACATAAAGGAAATTTGTCAACATACAAGTCGACGAGAAGTTATGGCGGAATTAAATCGAAGTCTTCAAGAATATCTGGCCCAGTCTAAAGGTGGTGCCAAGACTATATCTCAGTCCAGCTCAAGTACGACCATAGATATCGAATCCACTTCAGTAGCTGGGAGCTGGTTCGGTAGCTGGTCGAGCCCGTTCTCTGGTTCCAGCAGTCGCGGCGGAGGTTCGACAGGCCAAGGGTTAGGCAGCGGCTATTCCTGGCCGTGGTCTACGGAGCCAGACCCATGTCTTCCGGGAATGAGTCGCTCGCAACGACTGGTCGCTTTCGGAGTGTGTATTGCGTTCTCAGCGTTGTGCTTTGGACTGTCCGCCCTGTACGCACCCTTGTTGCTGTTGTATGCGCGCAAATTTGCCCTTCTCTGGTCTCTCGGCTCTCTTTTCGCGATTCTGGGAGCAGCTATACTGCGGGGACCCAGCAAGCTTATAGCGAGGCCGACTCCCAGCGCGTTGGTGTATCTGTGCTCTATTGGAGGTACACTTTATGCAGCGCTCAGCCTTCACAGCACCATACTTACCGCCGTCGGAGCCATTGTCCAGGTTGCCGTAATCGTTGGGTACATCGTCTCTTTGCTGCCGGGCGGTAGCGCAGGAATTCGATTCATGGGAGGGATGGCAGTGTCTGCTATCAAAAGGACTGTCACGGGTAAAACGATGCCAATTTAACCACCACTTCAATTAATCCGAACGGACTTTTGCCCTCTTGTGAATAGGACTGAATGACTAGTTTAGAGTGCACTAGCAAAACAATGTCATAATGTGGCCCATGACAATGGTGTTAATTCCTTTTCTCTTGTAATTTACTTCTGATGGACCAACATGCCCAGTAATATATCAGAATAAGACTCAAATGGAACAGACCAGCAGAGAACTATGAAGCCTCATGTCTTTTTTTCAACTAATAAAATGTGCAATCTTATCATGGAATGTATTTTCTATCCTGAACCAAGGGATAGAATATTGGCCTAGAGTGAATGAAATACTGGTGCAGGACCAAGGGAATAGCACCAAAAGTACCAATTCTGCATGCCAGGCAAGCTAAATCAAGCGTATTTCTAAAACCGTAGGCTATTTGAAAGTCTGTATTCAGGTCTGGCTAGTTTCAAATGCATATTTCCTGTCTTTCCTTGAGGTTTTACTTATCCTAACTTCCTCCTTTAGGTAATCACTTATTGAGACTATCCAAAAAGGCTATGTATGGTCTTAGGTTCTGATTCAATATAAACCTTCCTTTAGATTGCCAATATGCTTACGAGTCATGATAATGGTGTCTCAATTAACGGTTAATGTGATGACGTGGGCTCTACTAGCCTGGTTCCATATATTTATGGTCATTGTCACTCCAAACCAGGGAGATGGCAAGACCGGTCTAGGACCAGGCTATGGGTGTACAAGTACACACTCTTCCCCCCCCCCCCCCTGTACAAAGAATGAAAGACCAGAAACGAGGGTGACATTTTGCACACATTTCTATTAGTCTCATACAAAAAAAATGGACAAAAGCAATATGACAATCTCATGACAAACTGTACATTTAGAAAGAGAGGAAGGCCGCCTCGATATTCAGGGGAGCCCGGCGATGAGACAGTGATTCTTCTTCTCTCCATTATTGGACATTTAAAAATGAACTTAAATAAATGGAGCCGAGGACTTGGGGGGAATAACATATTCAACGCCCTGTTCTGTTTGTTAACTACCAGTGACAAACAGGACTTCTGAGCATCCCAAATAGCACCCTATTCCCTATATAGTGCATTACTTTTGACCATACCCCTATGGGCCATGTTAAAAAGTAGTGCTCCATATAGGGAATAGGGTGCCATTTGGGATGCACCCATATAGCCAAGGACCAAATCCTCTCCTGGAATAATGAATCTTGAAACGTGGGCATTTTCAGTGTGGCGCCACACCCTCTGAACATTTTCAGATATAAATGTAATGTACAAAGTGGACATGGTTCTCTATTCTTCCCAAAACAAACAAAAGTTGTCTGATCTGTACATTGTATTCCTATCTGCAAAGTTCAAGATCCTGGACTCTTTCTATTATGTGTGATTGATACAGTACATGTAGAAAAGAGAAACTATGGGCAGTTCACATTATCACATGAAGTGTGTCCAGGGGTTTATTCAGGAGGGTGCAGCATTACAAAACATTCAGACAGAAATATGTTGAGAACAGACAATTCTTTCTAATGCAGAATGAGGAATCCTACCAATGCCTGTCTGCAATGTTCTAAACGTTGCACCCTCCTGAATAAATCCCAGGTTTCTTGCCTGTTACAATGCTTTGTTCAAACCACACTGACAAAAAACATTCTGTTATGTGGCCCATGTCTGAACTTGGAATAGAAACCTTGACCAATCAGTGATTGCTTCAGCTTGCAATATCCATCCTGCGACCAATCAGGATGAGTATGGCAAAGAGCCATAGGGCGGAATCTGTCGTCTAAAGGATCCAAATGTAAAGATAGCAACTCGTCCATCTCGTAGTGAGAGACCTGAGGCTTTCGACACATACAGCAATAAAGGCCCTTTCCCACTCCACGAGGCCCCTATACACACAGTAAACAATCCATCCTCCAGCCTTACAAGCAGGCCTGAAGAGGTGTAGTCTGAGCCCAGAGATGATCCACTGATCTGGGGGACAGGAGGTGGCGGTAGTGGTTGTGTATCTCTTTTTGGTCCCTGTCCTCTTTGCGGGGGGGGGGGGTGAATAGGAGAGAAAAGGGGATGGGGAGGTAAGAGAATGGAGGTTTGGTGGGGAGCAGGTAGGTCGATTGGTAGCGAGTTGTTCCTTCAGTCCTACCGGCCACGCCCTCCTCCCCTGGAGGCCCCGCGGGGCGCCCCCCTCCAGCCCCCTCTGCCGCCGCGGGTCGAGGGGCCGTAGCCGCCTTCCTCTCTCTGGGGCGGTCGGCCTGGAGAGAGCAGAGGGAGAAGAGACTGGGGTTGGACTCCGTTCCATTTCAAATTAGGACATAAAACCACTTAACCCTAATACCAACAAAGAATTACATGCAAAGACAGATTATAGTCTCAATACAGTGCATTCGGAAAGTATTCAGACGCCTTGACCTTTTCCACATTTTGTTACGTTAGTCTTATTCTAAAATATATTTAAATAATAAAAACAATCTACACACAATACACCATAATGATAAAGCAAAAACAGGTTATACATTTTTGCAAAACTATGTAAAAACAAGTTCTCATTTACAACTGCGACCTGGCCAAGATAAAGCAAAGCAGTTTGACAAACAACAACACAGAGTTACACATGGAATAAACATACAGTCAATAACACAATGGAAAAGTCTATATACAGTGTGTGCAAATTAAGTAAGATTAGGGAGGTAAAGGCAATAAATAGGCCACAGTGGTGAAATAATTACAATTTAGCAATTAAACACTGAAGTGATAGATGTGCAGAAAAAGAATGTGCATAACAAAATGTGGAAAATGTCAAGGGGTCTGAATACCTTCCGAATGCACTGTGTACTGTAAGAGAAATAAAGGCATGGTGGGCTAGGCTAGTAGTTGAAAGTCTCCATGACATGACAAGTAATGGATACATGAATCACAGCCTTAGCATCAGTCATTGTCACATAAACACGCACACACAAACACCCCCCCTAACCCCTCTCCCCTGCATACCTGTTGTCCTGTCCTCTACCCCTGCTCCCGGGGAGTCTTGGTCTCCGGTGCCCGGGCCGTCGTGCCACGGGCGTTTGCGTGGGGGCAGCGAGGCCATGTCCATGCCCTGCAGGGAGGAGGAGCGCTCACGGCTGGCAGGGGACGGGCTGTCATGCAGTGGGCCGTGCTCGGGGCGCTGGCCTTCTCTGTATGCCTCGTGACCTGGGAGCACACAGGCACACACACACAGACGCACACACACGCAATTACATGAATACAGTAATTTCCCAACAGGGTCAAAATGGGGGAGATGTGGATAAAACGAACACTATTACTCACACTACGTGTGGCACTATTTATTTCATAACCTGGCGCTGAGCTGTCAAAATGAACCCCTAAAAAATGAATTCCTTAGTAGTGTCGCACTAAAAATCCTCTGGGGCTGCCATATACATTGATTAGCCCTTTCACTACCTTGAACGTATACATTACGTGGAGTGAGACTGGCTGCTAGCCATGATTTCTGTAAGGGTTAGCCTACTATGCTATTATTTCCTTGTGGCTAGCGTTGGGAGCTGTTGGCCTGCCACGCAACCCTGGTTCGATAAGACAGCCCCTTTACCTTGATCTTGCCCGCCCTCCCAGGCCTCCTGACTTCTGCCTCCCTCATAGTGTGGGGGGAACTCATCAGGGGTGGGGAGCAAGCCCTGGCGTCCACCACCACCACCTGAGGTAACAACCGAGGGATGAATGAAAGATAGGACCCATAGATTGATGGACAGATACAGACAGACGAGAAAGAGGTAGAGAGAGAACTAGATAAGGACAGAGACAGATAGATCATAAAAGAGGGACAGATAACAAACTCAGCTGGTCTCACCTCCTCCTCTGGGTGGGCCCCCTCCTCGGGGGGGTCTCCCCCTCCCTCCGTTGTCCCAACCTCCGGCCATCTCATTTGAGGTGTCAAAGTTCTCTTCCTGCCCACCAAACTCATCAGGGAACCCCCTCCCCCCAGGGCGACCCTGTCCAACCCCTCTGTACCTGCACAGAAAAGAGACGCCGTTTGAGTGGAGATACAGAAGGCCCGTTGAAACATCCATGCTCCACTGTCCATGCTTTACCCTTTCCTTCGAAAAAGGAGAGGTTCACACTTCAGGACACTAAGGCTATAAAGCAAATCACATATGATTGTGCTTACTCTCAGCAGTGTGATATGTGATACTGCAACTGCTAGTCAAAATACATGATTCAAAACAGAACCTCCGCTGCTGTTTTTTAGAGGAAACATCCACTAAGATAACTTGGGAAATTAAAAAGCAGTGCACTAGACAGCCGACAACACACCTTTTAAATTCATTTTCCCAGACATTTGCAGAGATTGCATTCAGGGTGAACTATGCACATGTCGGCTCAAGAGTAAATTACCTTTAAAAGTCTGTTATAATGCACTGCTCTATAATGCGACTTGGATTGAATCCTGGCCTTGGTATGCATAATATCTGTGTTCTAGTTTTTACAGTGTATTTTGACAGTACGTAGTTAGTAGGAAAGTTGGTCTGCGGGTTAGTCAACGAGTTTGTAGGAAGGCTAGGTTGCCAGTTAGGACAGTTTGTGAGTCAGTAGAAAAGCTGGTTGGCGAGTTAGTAGGAAAGCTAGGTGGTGAGTTGGTAGGTACAGTGAGTTAGTAGGCGAGTTAGTAGGAAAGTTAGACCCACGTGTCGTCTGAGTCCTGGCCATGCCTTGGTGGAGGCAGTCTGTCTCTCTGCCTCTGGTCAAACTCCTCTCCTGGACTCCCATAACCACCAAACCTGACATGCACACACGCACATAAGCCCATAGTTTGAGCAACCCGAGGCAGAAGCAACCCATAGATCCACTAATATAGTAAGTTAAGGGTCAGAGCAAAGGTAGGTTTGAAAGAGGGGGTTCCCTGATGACGAAGGTTTGGGTTAAGATGAGAATGATGAAAAAGTAGGTAAGAGGTGAGATTTAAGGTGTAGAGGTACAGGTAAACATTATGAGAGCTTAGGTGAGATTTCAAGTAAGTATAAAGATGTAGGTTAGAGAGCCGGTAGAGGTGGCGGCACGGACGTAAGTTTAGACAGACGCGAGGTTAAAGGTCACAACCAAAAAGCAAGGTAAGCTCACCTGTCGTCCCTGCGACCTCGGAACTCTCCCCCATCACGGGGGAATCTTTCCTCAGAAGAGCCCCAGTTTCCCCCATTTCCCCCTCCTCCCCCTTGCCCCCCTCCTCTGTGGCCTCCCTGGTATTCCTGGCTGGACCCTCTCCTCCAGCTCTCCTCTCCCCGTCCGTGGAAGTCCTGGCCACCTTCATTGAAGTCGTTGGATCGGCGCCCCTGCTGAGAGTCTCCCCAGTAAGAACCAGAGCCCTGGTCAGGGCCCCCAGGGCCGCCCTGCCCCTGGCCCCCAGGTGGAGGACCCATGTGGTGGTTGGGGGGCCCTCGGGTATCTCCTTGGGAGAATCGGAGACATCACAACAGAGGGCACATACTGAAATATAAGTCATCCTCTATAACGACTGCTGTACACATCTTTACTATTCATATACTGTCTTTACGCATCATTATATGTAAACTCTGCAAAAAAAGAAACGTCCTCTCACTGTTATTTTCAGCAAACTTAACATGTGTAAATATGTGCATGAACATAACAAGATTCAACAACTGAGACAAACTGAAATAGTTCCACAGACATGTGACTAACAGAAATTGAATAATGTGTCCCTGAACAAAGGGGGGGTTAAAATCAAAAGTAACAGTCAGTATCTGGTGTGACCACCAGCTACATTAAGTACTGCCGTGCATCTCCTCCTCATGAACTGCACCAGATTAGACAGTTCTGGCTGTGAGATGTTACCCCAATAGGCAACGGTGAGTTTGTGCCCATAGGCAACAGTGAGTTTGTGCCCATAGGCGACGTTGTTGCCAGTGATGTCTGGTGAGGACCTGCCTTACAACAGGCCTACAAGTCCAGCCTCTCTCAGCCTATTGCGGACAGTCTGAGCACTGATGGAGGGATTGTGTGTTCCTGGTGTAACTCGGGCAGTTGTTGCCATCCTGTACCTGTCCCGCAGGTGTGATGTTCGGATGTACCGATCCTGTGCAGGTGTTGTTACACGTGGTCTGCCACTGTCTCCCTGTAGCGCTGTCTTAGGCGTCTCACAGTACTGACATTGCAATTTATTGCCCTGGCCACATCTGCAGTCCTCATGCCTTCACGCAGATGAGCAGGGACTCTGGGCATCTTTCTTTTGGTGTTTTTCAGAGTCAGTAGAAAGGCCTCTTTAGTGTCCTATGTTTTCATAACTGTGACCTTAATTGCCTACCGTCTGTCAGCTGGTAGTGTCTTAACAACCGTTCCACAGGTGCATGTTCATTAATTGTTTATGGTTCATTGAACAAGCATGGGAAACCTGCCTAGAAGGCCAGTATCCTGGAGTTGCCTCTTCACTGTTGACATTGAGACTGGTGTTTTGCGGGTACTATTTAATGAAGCTGCCAGTTGAGGACTAGTGAGGTGTTTCTCAAACTAGACACCCCAATGTACTTGTCCTCTTGCTCTGTTGTGGACCGGGGCCTCCCACTCTTTCTATTCTGGTTAAAGCCAGTTTGCGCTGTTCTGTGAAGGGAGTAGTACACAGCGTTGTTTCCAGCTACAATAGTCATTTACAACATTAACAATGTCTACACTGTGTTTCTGATCAATTTGATGTTATTTTAAATGGACAAAAAAAAAAAAAAAAATTTCTAAATGACCCCAAACTTTTGAACGGTGGTGTATATATACACATATACACACGCCACATACTTCTGCCTCTACTCTTCTGTGAAAGCTTTCCACTAGTTGTTGGAACATTGCTGCGGGGACGTGCTTCCATTCAAGACCATTAGACCATTAGTGAGATTGGGCACTGATGTTGGGCAATTAGGCCTGGCTCGCAGTCAGCATTCCAATTCATCCCCAAAGGTGTTTGATGGAGTTGAGGTCAGGGCTCTGTGCAGGCCATTCAAGTTCTTCCACACAGATCTCAACAAACCATTTCTGTATGGACCTCACTTTTTTCAAAAGGGCATTGTCATGCTGAAAGAGGAAAGGGCCTTCCCCAAACTGTCATTGCATGCTAATTTCCCTTCACTGGAACTAAGGGGCCTAGCTCGAACCATGAAAAAACACCCCCAGAACATTATTCCTCCACCAACAAACTTTACAGTTGGAACTATGCATTGGGGCAGGTAGCGTTCTCCTGATATCTGCCAAACCCAGATTTGTCCGTGGGACCGCCAGAAAATGAATTTCCACTGCTCCAGAGCCGACGCTTGGCATTGTGCATCGTGATTTTAGGCTTGGCCATGGAAACCCATTTCATGAAGCTCACAAAGAACAGTTCTTGTGCTGATGTTGCTTCCAGAGGCAGTTTGGAAATTGGTAGTGAGTGTTGCAACTGAGGAGAGGCAATTTTTACACGCTACAGCACACGGTGTTCCTGTTTTGTCAGCTTGTGTGACTAGACCACTTCACAGCTGAGCCATTGTTGCGCCTAAACGTTTCCACTTCACAATAACAGCACTTACAGTTGCCCCGGGCAGCTCTAGCAGGGCAGAAATTTGACAAACGGACTGGTGGCAAACTGACGCTGCCCCGGTGAATGTCACTGAGCTCTTCAGTACGGGCCATTCTAATGCCAATGTTTATCGATGGAGATTGCATGGCTGTGAACTTGATTTTATAAACCTGTCAGCAACGGGTGTGGCTGAAATAGCCGAATCCATTAATTTCAAAGGTTGTCCAAATACCTTTGGCCATGTAGTGTATTTTGTTCCGGTCTCTGACATTGCGCGTTCAGATGTTTTTTCTGGATTATGTGTACATAGTTTATTTTTTTACTGCTAGGTATTACTGCACGGTTGAAGATAGAAACACAAGCATTTCACTGCAACTGCGATAACATCTGCAAATCTGTGTAAGCGACCAAAAAACGTTATCTTAGACTCGTGAGAATTTGTGTTCACCTACCTTTGCCATTGGGTCCTTGCTGTCCCATCCCATGCATCATGGGGCCAGTGTTTTGTCCCACCTGTGTGAAGTGGTGTTTTTAGGATTTGAGACTTTTTGTAAACAACACAAAGAGGCGTTTCAGTAAGCATTGAATTGAACCATCTTGGATCATTTCATGTTGCAACACAAACAGCCCTACTGCTTAAATATTGAATTTGAACTCAATGTAGCTAGCAAGTTGGCTAACCAACAAGACAATGTTGCTACAATTTCCACCACTGAACTACCCACCCCAGATTAACCTCTTTAGATTCAACAAAAGCTCTTGCCACATTCTTATGAAATGAGCCTACCTTCATATTTCTGACATTTATTTTGTTTTACAGCTAGTTTGACAATCTCACCTGGTGCTGCATGTAGGATGGAGGCCCCTGCATGTTGCCTGGTGGGCCCTGCATATTGCCTGGGGGTCCTTGCATGTTTCCAGGGGGTCCCTGCATGTTCCCGGGGGGTCCTTGCATGTTACCCGGTGGGGGCCCGTGCATCCCACCTGGGGGTGGCCCCTGCATGTTGCCCATCCCATGCATGCCCCCCATGCCTGGCATGTTGCCGTGTGTCCTGGGAGGGTTCTGCATGGGAGGCCCCATTCCCACCCCGCCCTGCATGGGTCCCTGTGGGCCCATCATATTCCCTTGAGGGGGCATCATGCCCCCCTGTGGTGGAGGTCCCTGGCCTCGAGGAGGGGGCCCCATCATTCCTCCCGGTGGGGGGCCCTGCATGTTTCCGGGGGGGCCCTGCATCCCTCTGGGTCCGGGAGGCATGCCGTGAGGCCCCTGGGGGCCCATGTTTCTGTGGGGGCCGGGGTGCCTCTGCATGCCTTGGGGCCCATGGAGGTCAGGGGGACCCATCATGCCCTGAGGAGGCCCCTGGTGGTGCTGGGACCCTGGAGGGGGGCCCATCTGGCCCGGACGCATGAACGGAGCCTGCATGACGCCAGGGCCCATGGGGGGCCCCATGTTGTGGGGCATCTGCTGAGGGGGCATGGACTGGGGGAAGCCCTGAGGAGGTGGGGGCATGGTTCCTCCCTGGCCAGGGAAAGGTGGCATGGGTCCTTGTGGACCTCCTGGGGGAGGCATGTTCCCGTCCATCTGATTCATACGGTCCATCTTCATTTGCTGGGGAAAATGATTCAGCCTATCATTCCTGATTCAGCGTATCATTTAAAAGGATAGTTCACGTTAAATCTATATCTGAGTAAAATTACACTTCACTTCAGTTGTGTCTTTCTGAAGGACCATGTTGAAATAATCCATAATAATCTATTCTATTATTATTTCTAATAATCTATTATTTTCGTCAGATTTCATGAACGTAAACAGCCGAGCTGGAACGTCCTCAAAAACACTAGCGTCGATACTCGCAAGAACCTGTCCATGTTTTCTTTCCCACGAGAATGTTATTTTTGCAATGAAACTTAAAAAATGTAATGCTCTGATACTTCCTATGTTCACGGGTCAGTTTTGTTCACATCTGAAAAGCAATACAGGTCTAAGAGCCTGCCACAGAGGAATGACGTCATCCGTGGAAGATGCATACAGATGCTCTGTGCTGTGGCTACGTGAGGACATAGTTCCAGTTCTGAGTAACCAAATTCCAGCAATTAATTCAGCAGTATGCACGTAAAAAAATCCCCGCTACCTCCAACTATCAGACTTAGTTTGAAGTATTTTTTAGGGAGTTTCGGCTTGTAGTGCAGCTCTGCTAACATCGGTCCGGCCGTTTCCGTTCATGAAATCTGACAATGGTAGCCTGAAGTAAATAATGGATTATTGTGGATTTTGTCACCATGGCCCTTCAGACACAACTCAAGTTAAGGCCCAAATATAGACTTTGCATGAACTATCCTTTTAATCTGAAACAAATGCCTGTAGCTGCACTGCAGGGCAAGGTTTGTTGACCTTTGACCTAAAATGCATTTCTCTTGCACATTTTTGTCACTGACACTTTTGTCACATTTTTTTGTTTCAAAGAGGACCTCTCACCTCTAGCATCATCGGGTTGGTGTTTGTCTTCCCATCCATTTTCTTCTCATCCATCCTTTCTTTCTTCTCTCCTCCCGGTGGCACGAGAGGCACCTTATTGTCCGCCCAGGCCTGAAGGAAGGAAAGGGGGAGGAGACAAAGGGAGAAAGAGTGAGAAATGTCACAGAGCAAATACTCAAATTTACTCACAACAGACCCGTCTTGCTTTTTTTTCTTGCTTCTTGCATACAAAAGTGACTCAAGACTAAGTTACCTGTTGGAATTGGGCAGGGATGGGTTTGGCATAGGGGACTTTCTTCTGTGGCACCTTCTTCTGGTCTTTCTGTAAAATCTCCTCAATCCCCCAATCCAGACCTGGGATGCTCATCTCCTCCTCGGCTGCAGTCTCTTTATCTTGAGAAAACAACATTACCCATAGTCCACCAATCTACCACTCCAACCTTGCTGGAACTGTATAGACTGTGGAAATCACAGCCCATTGCTGCAACCTTATTAGAGCTAATTCAACTGCAAAAGTAAACCTTAAACCCCCCCCCAAACCATCTCTTTGACTTAGATGAGACAAAGATTTGTTTGAGAAGTGTTAATGTGTGTACGTGTGTGTCCTCACCGCTTGCCTCTTGTTCCATGGCAGCTTTGAGCTGATCGGGGATCCCCATGCCAGGAATGGCAGCTAAGCTGTTTGGCTCCATGTCATCTGGAAAACAAACAGACCCAGAACCACAAGTCAAATGGTGACATCATGTAACCTTGACCGGACACGTGTCTGGCTGCAGTTAAAAAACTTTTTTTCTACAGTACTTCAAACACCTACTATAGAAAACATTCTTTAAGGTGATCAACGTGTGTTTTCCAAATTCTGCCAAATATTTCTGTTTTTAACTAGATAGTTCAGTTCTTCAGTTTGTTATTGAGGGTGAATACAAGGCTTTCCAATTGATAGCTATACATTTCTTTGCAGCAATAAGACCTAGCTTACAGAACTTTCGAGACACAATGAAATGATAGCACATACTGTACATTATCCCAAAATGACCATGCAATAGAGTTCCTTTTTGCATCTCCAACAGAGATGTGACATTTCTGGGTGCATTACATGCATTCTGGCAGGAGTGCATGAAATGTCCTATGAATGATCTTAAATTGCAGTAGTTAATGCCTTATGAGCAGGTATGAGCATTTTCACATACAGTGGGCAAAAAAGTATTTAGTCAGCCACCAATTGTGCAAGTTCTCACACTTAAAAAGATGAGAGAGGCCTGTAATTTTCATCATAGGTACACTTCAATTATGACAGACAAAATGAGAAAAAAAATCCAGAAAATCACATTGTCGGACTTTTAATGAATTTATTTGCAAATTATGGTGGAAAATAAGTATTTGGTGACCTACAAACAAGCAAGATTTCTGGCTCTCAGAGACCTGTAACTTCTTTAACTTCTTCGATATAGTGGGCGCTCTTTTAATTTTTGGATAAAAAAAACGTTCCCGTTTTAAACAAGATATTTTGTCACAAAAAGATGCTCGACTATGCATATAATTGACAGCTTTGGAAAGAAAACACTCTGACGTTTCCAAATCTGCAAAGATATTATCTGTGAGTGCCACATAACTGATGCTACAGGCAAAACCAAGATGAAATTTCAAACAGGAAATGCCCCAGATTTTGAAGGCGCTGTGTTCCAATGTCTCCTTATATGGCTGTGAATGCGCAAGGAATGAGCTTACACTTTCTGTCGTTTCCCCAAGGTGTCTGCAGCATTGTGACGTATTTGTAGGCATATCATTGGAAGATTGACCATAAGAGACTACATTTACCAGGTGTCCTCCGTTGTAATTATTGCGTAATCTCCACCTGCGTGTATTTTTCCATTTGCTTCAGAGGAGAAACTCAACTGCCACGAATGACTTATCATCGAATAGATATGTGAAAAACACCTTGAGGATTGATTCTAAACAACGTTTGCCATGTTTCTGTCGATATTATGGAGGTAATTTGGAAAAAAGTTTGGCGTTGTAATGACTGATTTTATTTTTTTTCTTAGCCAAACGTGATGAACAAAACGGAGCGATTTCTCCTACACAAATAATCTTTTTGGAAAAACTGAACGTCTCCTCATTGAAAACATCCGAAGTTCTTCAAAGGTAAATGATTTTATTCGAATGCTTTTCTTGTTTTTGTGAAAATGTTGCCTGCTGAATGCTAGGCTTAATGCTATGCTAGCTATCAATACTCTTACACAAATGCTTGTGTAGCTATGGTTGAAAAGCATATTTTGAAAATCTGAGATGACAGTGTTGTTAACCTCTTTATATTACCCCCTCCTTTTTCGAACATTCTGTTAAAAATCGCGCAACATTTCAGCGTCCTGCTACTCATGCCAGGAATATAGTATATGCATATGATTAGTATGCGTGGATAGAAAACACTCTGAAGTTTCTAAAACTGGTTAAATCACGGCTGTGACTATAACAGAGCGTGTGTTTCATCGAAAAGCGCAAGAAAAACTGGTCACTGAAATCTGAAAAAAGTATCCATGCGCCCCTTTCATGGATTGTTTAACCTCTCTGATCTCCCCATCCCGGATCCGGTATCAGGAATACAGACTCAAGCTCATTACCATAACGCAACGTTAACTATTCATGAAAATCGCAAATGAAATGAAATAAATATGCCATCTCTCAAGCTTAGCCTTTTGTAAACAACACTGTCATCTCAAATTTTCAAAATATGCTTCTCAACCATAGGAAAACAATAATTTGTGTAAAAGTAGCTAGCTAGCGTAGCATTTAGCGTTAGCATCCAGCACGCAACATTTCAACAAAAACATAAAAGCCTTCAAATAAAATCATTTACCTTTGAAGAACTTCTGATGTTTTCAATGAGGATACTCTCAGTTAGATAGCAGATGCTCAGTTTTTCCAAAAAGATTCTTTGTGTATTAGAAATAGCTCCGTTTTATACATCACATTTGGCTACCAAAAAAAACGAAAATTCAGTCCTCAAAACGCGAACTTTTTTCCAAATTAACTCCATAATATCGACTGAAAACATGGCAAACGTTGTTTAGAATCAATCCTCAAGGTGTTTTTCACATATCTCTTCATTGATATATCGTTCTTGGAAGCATGGTTTCTCCCCTCAATCAAATGGAAAAGTACAAGCAGCTGGCAATTGCGCACCGAATTCCACGCAGGACACCAGGCGGACACTTGGAAAATGTAGTCTCTTATGGTCAATCTTCCAATGATATGCCTACAAATACGTCACAATGCTGCTAACACTTTGGGGGAACGACAGAAAGTGTAGGCTCATTCCTTGCGCAATCACAGCCATATAAGGAGACAATGGAAAACAGAGCTTCAGAAATCTGCTCATTTCCTGGTTGACGCATCATCTTGGTTTCGCCTGTATAATGAGTTCTGGGGCACTTACAGACAATATCTTTGCAGATTCTGAAACTTCAGAGTGTTTTCTTTCAAAAACTGTCAAGAATATGCATAGTCGAGCATCTTTTTGTGACAAAATATCGCGCTTAAAACGGGAACGTTTTTTATCCAAAAATGAAATAGCGCCCCTAGAGATCAAAGAGGTTAAAGGAAACCAAATTTAATATGGAGACGCATGCAAAAACGCCTACAGCTTCCACACGATGTCGCCAAAAACGTCATTTTCATTGACAAAAATCCTTTGAGACATTACCAATAGATCCGTCATTCCATCCAGCCTACCTCAATCGATTTTGGAAGATTGAAAAATGGACACTGTTTTCTTGTGTAGCTGCTATTGAATACAGATCGCCCAGTGATCAATTTGATCGCTTATTAACGCTTACAAATACCTAAAGTTGGGTTATAAAAGTAGGTTGAAGTGTTTTGTCAAAGAATATAGGCAACTTAATAATTTTTAAACATGACGTTGCGTGTTGGAAGAGAGCTTTTTTCCTGATGCAGACAGGCTATACAAATTGATATTTTGGGCATTCATGGACGGATTTAATCGGGAAAAAGACCAATTTGTGATGTTTATGGGACATATAGGAGTGCCAACAAAGAATATCATCAAAGGTAATGAATGTTTTATATTTTATTTCTGCGTTTTTGTGTAGCGCCGGCTACGCTAACTATTTTGTTTACGTCGCCTTCAGGCATTTTGGGGTGTTGCATGCTATCAGATAATAGCTTCTCATGCTTTCGCCGAAAAGCATTTTAAAAATCTGACTTGTTGGCTAGATTCACAACGAGTGTAGCTTTAATTCAATACACGGCATGTGTATTTCAATGAACGTTTGAGTTTTAACGAGTACATTTAGCATTTAGCGTAGCGCATTTGCATTTCCAGGTGCCTACTTGACGTCTGCGTCTCAAGTAGGAGCAAGAAGTTAACAAAAGGCTAAGCTTGTAAGCCAATATATTTATTTCATTTCATTTGCGATTTTCATGAATAGTTAACGTTGCGTTATGGTAATGAGCTCGAGGCTATGATTACGCTCCCGGATACGGGATTGCTCGTCGCTAGAGGTTAAGAGGCTCCTCTGTCCTCCACTCGTTACCTGTATTAATGGCACCTGTTTGAACTTGTTATCAGTATAAAATACACCTGTCCACAACCTCAAACAGTCACACTCCAAACTCCACTATGGCCAAGACCAAAGAGCTGTCAAAGGACACCAGAAACAAAATTGTAGACCTGCACCAGGCTGGGAAGACCGAATCTGCAATAGGTAAGCAGCTTGGTTTGAAGAAATCAACTGTGGGAGCAAATATTAGGAAATGGAAGACATACAAGACCACTGATAATCTCCCTCGATCTGGGGCTCCACGCAAGATCTCACCCCGTGGGGTCAAAATGATCACAAGAACGGTGAGCAAAAATCCCAGAACCACACAGGGGGGCCTAGTGAATGACCTGCAGAGAGCTGGGACCAAAGTAGCAAAGCCTACCATCAGTAACACACTACGCCGCCAGGGACTCAAATCCTGCAGTGCCAGATGTGTCATGTCCAGGCCCGTCTGAAGTTTGCTAGAGAGCATTTGGATGATCCAGAGAAGATTGGGAGAATGTCATATGGTCAGATGAAACCAAAACAGAACTTTTTGGTAAAAACTCAACTCGTCGTGTTTGGAGGACAAAGAATGCTGAGTTGCATCCAAAGAACACCATTCCTACTGTAAAGCATGGGGGTGGAAACATCATGCTTTGGGGCTGTTTTTCTGCAAAGGGACCAGGACGACTGATCCGTGTAAAGGAAAGAATGAATGGGGCCATGTATCGTGAGATTTTGAGTGAAAACCTCCTTCCATCAGCAAGGGCATTGAAGATGAAAAGTGGCTGGGTCTTTCAGCATAACAATGATCCCAAAAACACCGCCCGGGCAACGAAAGAGTGGCTTCGTAAGAAGCATTTCAAGGTCCTGGAGTGGCCTAGCCAGTCTCCAGATCTCAACCCCATAGAAAATCTTTGGAGGGAGTTGAAAGTCCGTGTTGCCCAGCAACAGCCCCAAAACATCACTGCCCTAGAGGAGATCTGCATGGAGGAATGGGCCAAAATACCAGCAACAGTGTGTGAAAACCTTGTGAAGACTTACAGAAAACGTTTGACCTCTCTCATTGCCAACAAAGGGTATATAACAAAGTATGGAGATAAACTTTTGTTATGACCAAATACTTATTTTCCACCATAATTTGCAAATAAATTCATCCTACAATGTGATTTTCTGGATTTTTTTTTCTCATTTTGTCTGTCATAGTGTACCTATGATGAAAATTACAGGCCTCTCATCTTTTTAAGTGGAAGAACTTGCACAATTGGTGGCTGACTAAATACTTTTTTGCCCCACTGTATCTGTGACCAATGGTTCTCCTCAGTTTCCCATTTTTTCCTTCTAGGTTCTGAACCATCAGGTAGAGTTTCAATCAACCCTTGATACAACTTGGCAATCAACTTCTTTGGCGTAGCAGCTTCTTTCAGGATTGTTTCTATGCTAGATGCCTTCAGTTCATCCAGATTCTGTTGAAGCGATTGTACATAAAGAAATTGGCCTTGGATAAGCCAACTCTTTCTTTCTTGTAATTGATTGAATGACAGTAGAGATCCATCATAGTATGTTCAAAAGTCATGATGCCACTTTGGTGCCAGGACTTAAGGGTGTTGTCATTAAACACTAGAGGTAAAGTGGGGTTATCCAAATAGGGTTGCCTGGCGATATTGGTTCTTTTCACCTCATTAACTCTCCCAAACACAAATGGAATTGAGAATCATTGGATTGTCTGTTTCTTTCTTCCACGCCTTGGACCCGAAGTCGTGAATCTATTTTAGATCATAAAGTATAACATTTATGGCTTAGATAATCCTCCATGCACAAGGATAATCTGCTGTCCATTGCCTAGTGAACACAGTTGTGCAGCCCAGTAATCGAGTACCACAGTTTGAGTCATAATACCCATAAAACCTAGCGGTCAAACAAGGAAATTGTTCCAATAATTTTTCTACCATACATTTTTCCATAGGGGATTTTAGAAACACTTAAAACAAGGGCTGTGTTTCCTGTAGGCTTACCCTGGCGTGATGTTTTGATAACCGTGTAAATCTCTCTTGGACAAGGTGACTTTTATCAATATATTCGCCTGTATTTACCCCAAAAAAACAAACGCTAATTAGCTGCTAATGTGGCCATCAAAGAACTACAAATGCCATGATGATCTGGCATTTGACTGCCGAATCGAGACAAAGGTAAGAATGTCTGGATTAACTATCTAATGTTAGCGAAATTGTAATAAATAAACTGGGGAAATTTAATTAAATTGACAATTCTGTGAACTGTCTTATGCAAGTTTTAAATTGACACAACTGTTAGCAAAGATGTCTGCTAGAGATGACGTGAAGGAGCTTGCAGGGATTTGTAGTCTTGCATGTTGTCTACTTGGGATGGTAATTAGCATTTTGGAATCAGAGTAAATAGAGCCGAACATATTGATAAAAGTCACCTTGTCCTATAGAGATTTACATGGTTATCAAAACATTATGCCAGGGCAAGCCTACACTAAACACATTCCTTATTTTAAGTGATTATAAAATCCCCTACAGGCAAAATTAATTGTGGAAAAAAGATTGGAAGCATTTCCCTGTTTGACTGCTAGGTTTTCTGGGTATTATAACACCTCCACTGTGGGGCTCTATACACAGACAAATTCAAACACACACACACACACACACACACACACACACACACACACACACACACACACACACACACACACACACACACACACACACACACACACACACACACACACACACACACACACACACACACACACACACACACACACACACACACTTACACCTCACACATACTTACACCTCACACAAAATATTCCTACACATCATACCGTATTCCACTCCATCCTCTGACATCCCAGGTAACAAATTCAGATTGTATCTGTCCCTCATCTTGTCCCCTGGCCGATTCCTCGTCCAGAATTTACTGAGAGGGATATAAATCATGCAGGAAACACTTCAAAGCACACCAGAACAGACATCCAAAATAACAATAATTTGTCCTATTTCACAGGTGTATATTATATACTCATGTGTGAATTGGAATTTTTTTTTTTTTTTGCATATCCCAACTACCCTGAGACACCCTTGGAGAGTGGGGTCCGAGCAGGGTCTGCCATTATCAACGGCGACCCTGGAGCAATTAGGATTAAGTGCCTTGCACAAGGGCATAGACAACTTTTCACCTGGTCGGCTCGTGATTTCGAACTAGAGGCCTTTAGGTTAATGGCCCCACGCTATCTGCCGCACCTCGCGACACATTCAGTATGCGGCCAATGTGGAAATCAAACCCAAAACCTACCAACAGAGCCATTAGCAAACCATGGGACAATGGAAATATGGGAGAAAGGTCTATCAATAGGGGTGTGCAAGACAAGATAATTCAAGAGCAATGTAGGCTCCAATATGATACAGGAACGATACGTTTTAGTTCAAAATGATCAGTTGAGATTCGATGCACTAACATTTGTTGCATTTAGACATGAGTTTTCCATTCTAAATTAAGGCCTACCTCTCGCTGGACAGCGTGGGAAGCTGTGCACCATGCATAGAAATGTTACAACGGATAATGACAGCTATTGGGGTGGCTCGGCATGTGAGATGACTTGTAGATCCATTACTGTCATACACAGTTACACATGGGAGAGGGCGCCCCAGTTCAGTCAGAAAAGACAATCATTTTTGGAAGGGAAAAGGGAAGTAACGCGAGTAAAAAACATTAGTGAACCGGTGGTTCGTAAAGTTAATTGGTTTTCGGACCGATACATGCCACATTTGGATCAGTTAAGAGTCCCACGGACCAACGTGCTCGTATCTTAAACCTTTGAACAGGATTCCGATCTAGATCAGTGAATTGTTACACCCTCATCTTTCAACCTTATGAACAATTCCATTTAGTCTTGATTCCCTGTCTACATGGAACAAAAATATAAAAACGCAACATAAGTGTTAGTCCTATGTTTCATGAGCTGAAATAAAAAATCCAGGGAAATGTTCCATATTCACAAAAAGTTTATTTCTCTAACATGTTGTGCACAAATGTTTACATTCCTGTTAGTGAGCATTTCTCCTTAACAAGGATAATCCATCCACCTTACAGGTGTGGCATATCAAGAAGCTGATTAAACAGCATGATCATTACACAGGGGCACCTTGTGCTGGGGACAATAAAAGGCCACTAAAATGTGCAGTTTTGTCACAACACAATGCCACAGATGTCTCAAGTTTTGAGGGAGCGTACAATTGGCCTGCTGACTGTAGGAATGTCCACCGGAGCTGTTGCCAGATAATCTAATGTTCATTTCTCGACTATAAGCCACCTCCAACGTTGTTTTGAGAATTTCGCAGTATGTCCAACCAGAATCACAACCGCAGACCAAGTGTATGGCGTCATGTGGGTGAGCGGTTTTCTGTTGTCAACGTTGTGGTGGCGGTGGGGTTGCGGTATGGGCAGCCATAAGCTACAGACAACGAACAAAATTGCATTTTATCAATGGCAATTTGAATGCACAAAAATAACGTGACGAGATCCTGAGGCCATTGTAATGCCATTAATTTGCCGACATCACCTAATTTTTCATCACGATAATGTACGGACCCATGATGCAAAGATCTGTACACAATTCCTGGAAGCTGAACATTTCCTAGTTATTCCATGGCTTCCAGACTCAGACATGTCACCCATTGAGAATGTTTTGGATGCTCTGGATCGACATGTACCACAGTGTGTTCCAGTTCTCGCCAATATCCAGCAACTTCGCACAGCCATTGAAGTGGAGTTGGACAACATTCCAAAAATCCTGATCAACTGTACGCCAAGGCGATGTGTCGCGCCTCATGAGGCAAATGGTGGTCACACCATTTGTTGCGTTGATATTTTTGTTCCATATACACTCTGGTATGGGCGGAGAGTTCGTGTACAACCATTGTTGTGATTCTCTATGTCTTGTGTATACAGTGCATTCGGAAAGTATTCAGACCCCTTGAGTTTTCCATACTTTATTACGTTACAGCCTTACTCAAAAATGTATTACATTGTTTCCCCCCCCAAATCTACACACAATACTCCAAAATGACAAAGCAAAAATACGTTTAGAAATTGTATCAAATGTATTAAAAATAAAAAGCTGAAATATCACTTTAACGTAAGTATTCAGACCCTTCACTCAGTAATTTGTTGAAGCACCTTTGGCAACGATTACATGCTTGAATCTTCTTGGGTATGACACTACAAGCTTGGCACACCTGTATTTGGGGAGAATCTCCCATTCTTCTCTGCAGATCCTCTCAAACTGTGTCAAGTTTGATGGGGAGCATTGCTGCACAGATATTTTCAGGTCTCTCCAGAGATGTTCGATCGGGTTCAAGTCCGGGGTCTGGCCATTGTGTTCTTGGGGACCTTTAATGCTGCAGACATTTTTTGGTACCCTTCCCCAGATCTGTGCCTCGACACAATCCTGTCTCGGAGCTCTATGGACAATTCCTTCGACCACATGGCTTGGTTTTTGTTCAGACATGCACTGTCAACTGTGGGACCGTATATAGACAGGTGTGTGCCTTTGCAAATCATGTCCAATCAAATATCTCATGGATGATTAATAGAAACAGGATGCACGAGTTCAAATTTCAAGGGACTGAATACTTATGTAAATAAGGTATCTATTTACTATTTTTAATACATTTGCAGAAATGTATAAAAAACTGTTTTTACTTTGTCATTATGGGGTATTGAGTGTAGATTGAGGAAAATGTTGTATTTAATCAATTTTATAATAAGCCTCTAATGTAACAAAACGTGGAAAACGTCAACAGGACTGAATACTTTCCGAATGCACTGTATGCAACTTGTAAGCTTACCTGGTGTGGTCGTTGGATCCCGAGCAGAGGATGTGCCCGAGCGGGTGCCACGCCAGGCTCCAGATCATGCCCTCATGGGCCATCTCCATTCCGCCCACCTCCTTCTCCACACTGACAGAAAGCACAGTAGGAATAAATGATAAGAGCAGGATGTGACATGAAACATTCATAATTGGTAATGAACCCAGTCCTTTGTAACAAGTCTAATGTCATGACTATAGGTTGTGTAGGAATTATCACTTTCAGAGGTATCCAGACTACATTTATGAGCATTGCCTCTTACACACGATTAATGCTTGCAATCAAACATTTTTTTTTTTTAAACGTTCGTTGAAATGACAGTCTGGCAAAGGAATCAAGTCTCTGGCAAGTGATTGGTAGAGGAAATGAGATCCTGTGTGTCGATTTGAGGCTTGAGCTGTCACTCTTACCCTACGTTCCAGAAGAGGAGGGATCCATCCGAGCCTCCGCTGGCGAACAGGCCTTCGTGGACAGGGTGCCACGCTACAGCTGGAGACAGGAGACAAAGGGTTAACACACATATTTCACTAACATAAGTTTAATGTCTCAAACTCAGGATCACCACAAAAATAAAGTGGTCTGTCAACTCAAGGAGTTTCTCCTGCACAAGTAAAAACGATAGAGGATGTATTCACACCCTTGACAGAGCACAGCAGAAACAATCCATAGAAACACTCATGATATTCATCCACACACACACACATGCATACACAGGGTAAATAAACTAAGAAACATTTGGCATAACAATCCTCTAACTACAGCAGAGGCCATTTGCTGAACTAGGTGCTAAATGGAATAGGCCAAGTCAAGTCAGTCAAGCCAAAGCATACCTGTGGCCTCTTTCTTGTGGCCCCGGAACACCTGCAGCTCCTCCTTGAGGTTGCGGATGTCAAAGAGCTTACACAGGTGGTCGCGGGACGCTGTCAGCAGCCAGTTACCGTTCAGGTTCCACTTCACCTCCATCACCGTGTTCTTATGGGCGTGACTGACAGAGAGGTAGGGTGAAAGATCGGAAGAGAGTAAGGTACTGACACTTTTTACACACTACTAAGCAGAGCCGAGCTGTGCAGGCTTGGTTGTGCATCAGGTTGCTGCCTGAACCGTGTGGAAAGGACGAATATCAGAGCCAGCACAGTACATATCAGCTTGGCACGGTAGTGTAAAAAGGGTATAAGTTTCTTTCTATCCTCCAAGTTGCCTCAAGCATTTTAAAAAGGATTGAACTATTTTACAGCTCCTTTTACCAACAGTCATCTACTGAGAAACTACATAGAAACAACAATTTTAACAAGAAAGCACAAATTGTTACGGAGAAGTAACACATTTTGTTAGATAATTTCTCAGGCGGCTCTAGGTTTTGGGGATGGGGTGCTTCATGCCGCTTTCCGATGCCTTTGGGTAAAACTCACAGTGTGGCCAAACTCTGTCCGGTCTTGGGATCCCAGAATTTTATTGGCTGCTGGCTATCTTTGCTCCCAGAAACCACCAGGCCTTTAGTGGGATGCCAGTCCACGCACTTCACGTCAGCTCCATGACCTGTTGAGGAAGAACACCTTTAGTATCTGTAGGTGTGTGTCAGAGGCAAAAGGACAGGACAAATATACTATCGTTCACTTGTATGTGAATGTAAGAGGTGGTGCGGTCTACGGGTGTGTGTGACAAAGACGGTGTGTTTAGGGGGGGTCACTCAATTCCACCCTCACTCACTGTGGGGTGAGTAAACATACAACTTGGGCAATATACTTGTACCAATGCACATACATTATTAAAATAGTAGATGTGGAGGCAGACCAAATCCAAAGTAATTACACATACCGGAAGATTGCAAAGTGTGTGTGTGTGTATGCCAAGAGAGAGCAAAAGAGGTGAACAAACGTAATTGAGACACCAACAAGGTTTAACAATGTGTACATTTGTGTGATAGGAGATACATGAGTGTACAAACCATTGGTGATAACATGACTGGTTGATCTTGTAAAAATTTGGAACAAATTAAACAAGCCAATTCCTCTGGGTGTTAGGCACTCAACAATTTTACCTTTTGATTCTACAAGTAGTAAGTAAGTCTTTCTTCAGGTCTACATAAGCACTACACGACACCAAATAAACATTGCCTTTGTTTTACCTGACATTGCTATAAGCAGTTTAACATCCTACAAACAAATATGTTGGGATTTATGACAGTTCACATCAAGTGATTGTGAGTAGTGCATTCTTGCGCGTAACCCTTTCGGCCTAAATATTTACATGAAAGCACACACAGGGGTTCCATTTCAAGAATATGTGCTTGTGATAATGTACTTCCATGTAAAAACAAAACATGGTGAAGGATTAAGAAGACATTCACTTTGTCTGGCTTTAAATGGGTGCAGATTGACTGTGTGTGAATGTGTGTGTGTGTGTGTGTGTAAATCATCTGCACACCAGAAATTGGATACCCTGCAATTCAGCATCCTCACAGTCTAAGACACATCTTAGATAATCATGGCTTGACACATTCCACATTCCAACTAGCTTAGATTGATAAATTGAACATGTTTTTAAAAGCTAACTCAAAATTATACAAATACAAGGTACATTGAAAATAATGTCCTCAGTCTGCTGGGTCCTTCATACCGGTGTTAATGTTTGAATCAACTCCATCTCACATAACACAAATGCCTTGTGGTTCCCTTACTAAACCAGACAAGATCAGGGGGAGGGGAGGGAGGTACTTACTACATTAACTTAGTTAAAAGCTGCTACTATTGCCTTTTATGACTATATAGTAAAATAGTACTAAATTCATTTTTACCTAGAAGTGCAGCAAGGCATTTCCGCTGTAAAAGCACATTATTTGAATAAGAACATAAGACAAATGGGTAATTGATAGCTACATCACCAATCAATTTATTAAGTGGAAACAAAACTAAGGAAGTAGTGAAATAAACTCAACAAAAAAAGAAATGTCCATTTTTCAGGACCCTGTCTTTCGAAGATCATTCGTAAAATCCAAATAACTTCACAGATCTTCATTGTAAAGGGTTTTAAACACCGTTTCCCATGCTTGTTCAATGAACCATAAACAATTCATGAACATGCACCTGTGGAACGGTCGTTAAGACGGTAGGCAATTAAGGTAACAGTTATAAAAACTTAGGACACTAAAGAGGCCTTTCTACTGACACTGAAAAATACCAAAAGTGGGCCTCCCGGGTGGCGCAGTGGTTAAGGGCGCTGTACTGCAGCGCCAGCTGTGCCATCAGAGTCCCTGGGTTCGGGAGGGCTTGGTCGGTAGGGGTGTCCTTGTCTCATGGCGCACCAGCGACTCCTGTGGCGGGCTGGGCGCAGTGTGCGCTAACCAAGGTGGCCAGGTGCACAGTGTTTCCTCCGGCGCATTGGTGCGGCTGGCTTCCGGGTTGGATGCACGCTGTGTTAAGAAGCAGTGCGGCTTGGTTGGGTTGTGTATCGGAGGACGCATGACTTTCAACCTTCGTCTCTCCCGAGCCCATACGGGAGTTGTGGCGATGAGACAAGATAGTAGCTACTACAACAATTGGATACCACGAAATTGGGGAGAAAAAGGGCTAAAATTGAAAACAAAAAACAAACAAAAACAAAAAAAATACCAAAAGAAAGATGCCCAGGGTCCCTGCTCATCTGCGTGAACGTGCCTTAGGCATGCTGCAAGGAGACATGAGGACTGCAGATGTGGCCAGGGCAATAAATTGCAATGTCCGTACTGTGAGACGCCTAAGACAGCGCTACAGGGAGACAGGACGGACAGCTGATCGTCCTTGCAGTGGCAGACCACGTGTAACAACACCTGCACAGGTTCGGTACATCTGAACATCACACCTGTGGGACAGGTACAGGATGGCAACAACTGCCCAAGTTACACCAGGAACGCACAATCCCTCCATCAGTGCTCAGACTGTCCGCAATAGGCTGAGAGAGGCTGAACTGAGGGCTTCTAGGCCTGTTGTAAGGCAGGTCCTCACCAGACATCACCGGCAACAACGTCGCCTATGGGCACAAACCCACCCTCGCTGGACCAGACAGGACTGGCAAAAAGTGCTCTTCACTGTCGAGTTGTGGTTTTGTCTCACTAGGAATGAGGAATGAGCTGTACTTTGGAGCAGGATCGATTTGGAGGTGGCGAGTCAGTCATGGTCTGTGGCGGTGTGACACAGCATCATCGGACTGAGCTTGTCATTGCAGGCAATCTCAACGCTGTGCATTACAGGGAAGACATCCTCCTCCCTCAAGTGGCACCCTTCCTGCAGGCTCATCCTGACATGACCCTCCAGCATGACAATGCCACCAGCCATACTGCTCGTTCTGTGCGCGATTTCCAGCAAGACAGGAATGTCAGTGTTCTGCCATGGCCAGCGAAGAGCCCGGATCTCAATCCCATTGCGCACGTCTGGGACCTGTTGGATCGGAGGGTGAAGGCTAGGGCCATTCCCCCCAGAAATGTCCGGGAACTTGCAGGTGCCTTGGTGGAAGAATGGGGTAAACATCTCACAGCAAGAACTGGCAAATCTGGTGCAGTCCATGAGGAGGAGATGCACTGCAGTACTTAATGCAGCTGGTGGCCACACCAGATTCTGACTGTTACTTTTGATTTTGAACACCCCTTTGTTCAGGGACACATTATTCCATTTCTGTTAGTCACATGTCTGTGGAACTATTTCAGTTTATGTCTCAGTTGTTGAATCTTGTTATGTTCATACACATATTTACACATGTTAAGTTTGCTGAAAATAAACGCAGTTGACAGAGAGAGGACATTTCTTTTTTTGCTTAGTGTATATAAACTAAAAGTCAATTCACTCAAGATTTGCACAAATCTTTGAGTGTATCTCTAGTTATGGTACACAAGGCTTCTCAATACCCACAAATCAAAACAACCGTTGTCAACCAACGGTAATGCATTAGGTTATATTCAAAATTTCAGGGTGTCTACTAGAGGAAAAAGAAACGGCAAACTTGTTAAGTAAAAGTAAAACTCTGCATTTATTCTTCAATGAGCACAGAAAAGTTTAGTTTATTGAAAGGCTAAAAAAAAACAAAAGCAAGACAAACTGTTTTCAAGTAGGCTAAGTGATAATTTATGCATTATTCTTCAATGAGCACAGTAAAAAAAGATTTTGTTACAAAATAAATAAAGCAAGCAGAAGGGCCTTAACCGAAGTCGGACGACAAGTAAACTTGCACACACGGTACAGAATCTGTGAATAAGCCAATTGCAGATTAGGCCTAAACTTTCTGCATGGCCTGTGAATAGTTAACGTACACAAATTGTCAGACTGCAACTGCGAACATATTAGCATAATACTAAAACAAGATGTTTGCTTTATTCATACTTGGCTGAAAGCTTTTTATTCAATTCGCACAAGGATGCAAACATGCACTACAATGAATTACCCCCAATCCCTTCGCTAGTCTGAGTATCTGTCTAACATTCCACTCACTCCTTGTACTCCGTGTCATGTGCCAAAGACAAACTACACAGAGTGGAATGTAATAGCTGAACAGAGACCAGCAACAAGGCTATCCCTTCCCAGCAATTATTAAAATAAATCAAAGCATGTTATCAAGGAGGAATGTTTTTTCCTGACTAGGGTGTTTATGCAACAAAGACTTGATGTGACTGTGAATCATGCTGAACCATCCTAATCCTGACACACGACAGAAAACACACCAAACCATGTACTCTTATGATGTACTACAAGGAGGTGGGACACTGAAACCAGTTCCTGTGGATATAGTATACCATCACTAATAAATCCTGCTCAGCCTACAGTGCATTCGGAAAGTATTTTCCACATTTTGTTATGATACAGCCTTATTCTAAAATGCATTAAATAGTTTTTTTCCCGCTCATCAATCTACACACAATAATGACAATGCAAACACAGGTCTCAAGAAATGTTTGCAAATTTATACAAAATAAAAAACTGAAATATCACATTTACATAAGTATTCAGACCTTTTACTCAGTACTTTGTTGAATCACCTTTTGGCAGTGATTACAGCCTTGACTCTTCTGGGGTATGACTATACAAGCTTCTCCCATTTTTCATTGCAGATCAGGTTGGATAGGGAGCGTCGCTGCACAGCTATATTTAGATCTCTCCAGAGATGTTCGATTGGGTTCAAGTCCGGGCCACTCAAGGACATTAAGACTTGTCCCGGAAGCCACTCCTGCGTTGTCTTGGCTGTCTGCTTACGGTCATTAGGTGAACCTTTGCCCCAGTCCGAGGTCCTGGGTGCTCTGGAGCAGGTTTTCATTAAGGATCTCTCTGTAGTTTGCTCTGTTCCACTTTCCCTAGATCCTGACTAGTCTCCCAGTCCCTGCTGCTGAAAAACATCCCCACAACATGATACTGCCACCACCATGCTTCACCTTAGGGATAATGCCAGGTCTCCTCCAGAAGTGACGTTTGGCATTGATGCCAAAGAGTTCAATCTTGGTTTCATCAAACCAGAGAATCTTGTTTGGCAAACTCCAAGCGGGCTGTCATGTGCCTTTTACTGAGGAGTGGCTTCTGTCTAGCTACGCTACCATAAAGGCCTGATTGTTGGAGTGCTGCAGAGATGGTTGTCCTTCTAGAAGTTTCTCCCAATCTCCACAGAGGAACTCAAGAGCCCTGTCGGAGTGACCATCGGGTTCTTGGTCACCTCCCTGACCAAGGAAGGGCATTCTCCCCAGATTGCGCAGTTTGGCCGGGCAGCCAGCTCTTGGAAGTCTTGGTGGTTCCAAACTTCTTCCATTTAAGAATGATGAAGGCCACTGTGTTCTTAGGGACCTTCAATGATGGTATTCTTCCCCAGACCTGTGCCTCGACACAATCCTGTCTCGGAGCTCTACGGACAATTCCTTCGACCTCATGGCTTGGTTTTTGATCTGACATGCACTGTCAACTGTGGGTCCTTATATAGGTGTGTGCCTTTCCAAAATACATCCAATCAATTTAATTTACCACAGGTGGACTCCAATGAAGTTGTAGAAACATCCCAAGGATGATCAATGGAAACAAAATGCACCTGAGCTCAATTTCAAGTCTTATAGCAAAGAGTCTGAATACTTAAGTAAATAAGGTCTGTTTTTATTTATATAAATTCGCAAACATTTCTAAAAAACTATTTTCGCTTTGTTATTATGGGGTATTATGTGGAGATTGTTGGAAAAAAATATTGAATACATTTTAGAACAAGGCTGCAGCGTAACAAAATATGGAAAAAGTCAAGGAGCCTGAATACTTTCCGTATGCACTGTATTAGTGCATGAAATGGTGTTGAAAGATGAACAATAAAGGGGAAGTTCAGTATTGTACAACTTAATGTAAGATAGTTGCTCATGAAAGTAGTTGATGGACCAGTACAAAATGTAAACAGCAACTACAAACTTCAGCCATCGTTATCTAAAAATCTACTTTAAGGTGATTTTTTCAAATCACCTTAAAGTAATTTCAAATTATTAAGCTATTTGGCAATTCAATTTTTAATGGGTGCAACTTGCCCCATTTACTCCCATTGATTTTTAGCTGGCTGTGGCAAAAGTTAGCTCAAGTTTGTGGTAGCTGTTAAAAAATATATATATATAAATGAACCATGGATTACAGTTTCTACTGGCCCATAGACTACTTCAGGGGAAGAACCATTAAACCTAAAGAAATATTAAGGAAAACATTAAGAAACCATCTAACATTAAGGTGCAAAATATGAACTTCCGTTTTAAAACAGTGAATCATTTTGTAATTCTGATATTAAAAGATGACCGCCCAACATAAGCAGTATTGAGACCAAAGATGATCAGTTATGCTTTTCCCTAGATGACCACTACTGTACAACAAAATAAAAACAAACAATAACTTTTTACATAATATAGACATTAAGTCATTAGTACGCTGCTTAAAACTGATTAATGGCAAACTCACTTCTAGCTAGCTAGATAAAAAGAAGCAGCAGTTATTTACTGCAGATAGTGGTGTGAACTGTAACTGCAGCTTCAAAAACCTAGCTATGGTTTATCTAACGCCATAAGTATGGTGTATCAAAAATAATAAACATGAAATATAATATGCTAATGATAGCATGCTAAGTGTCAATACTTCTGTACTGCAGAGCCCAAAGTATTTCACTCATTCAATAACTATTGGAATAACTGTTACTAACCAACTTCACCACGTAAAATACGTACGACATATATGTTTGGAAATTGAACTAGCTTTAGCCTTTATAGCTATATTATATAAAATACAAGTAATGAAATTAAAAGTCAATGCTCATGCAATGTGCCTAGTTGGTGTTGGTCTAGGCCTACCTATACAATCACCAAGGTTTGTGTTCATGGATGGTTCAGACTTATGATTACAGTAAAGGTACATGTTGCGGTGCAGTCACCGAAAAGTGTCTGCAGGAGTATCTTTTTCGGAGGGGGGTGAGTCAGTGTTCAGTGACGTGTATCAATTAGGTACAGCTGTATGTGTATTCAACAGAAAACATACCTCTGAGAATTCTCTCCTCGTGACAGCGTAGAAAGTCCCAGATGCGTACGGTTCCGTCATCAGAGCAAGTGGCAAATTTATTATCCGTAGGTGAGAAACTGAAGACAGAGTGAGGCAGGAAGAGAATCAACAATGCAGGAAGACACAGTTGGGCTCCCAGGGTTTACAACAGGGTCCAATCCTAGTACAACTTAGTACCGTACAACCACTTAGGGGGGCATCTCCTGGGCACAACAGCAACCACTCCCATCAAGCTGTGCAGTGGCATTTAACAAAATTCACAAAACTTGGCCGGACCAGTAATGGAAACTCAAGACAAATACTATTTCATTCAACAGTCTTTCCCCACAACTAACACGTTGAGTCAATAACACTAGAACGTATCTATCCAAAATGAAACACATACACTATATATACACAAACGTATGTGGACACCCCTTCAAAAGAGTGGATTTGGCTATTTCAGCCACTGCCGTGGCTGACCGGTATTTAAAATCGAGCACACAGCCATGCAATTTCCAGACAAACATTGGCAGTAGATTGGCCTTAATGAAGAGCTCAGTGACTTAACGTGGCACCTTTCCAACAAGTCAGTTCATCATATTTCTGCCCTACTAGAGCTGTCCCGGTCAACTGTAAGTGCTGTTATTGTGAAGTGGAAACGTCTAGGAGCAACAACGGATCAGCCGCGAAGTGGTAGACCACACAAGCTCACAGAACAGGAAAGACAAGCGCTGAAGCGCGTAAAAATCTTCTGTCCTCGGTTGCAACACTCACTACCGACTTCCAAACGGCCTCTGGAACCAACGTCTGCACAAGAACTGCTCGACGGAAACTTCATGAAATGGGTTTCCATGGAAGAGCAGCCGCACACAAGCCTAAGAGCACCATGCGCAATGCCAAGCGTCGGCTGGAGAGGTGTAAAGCTTGCCGCTAATGGACTCTGGAGCAGTGGAAACGCCTTCTCTGGAGTGATAATCACGCTTCACCATCTGGCAGTCCAGACGAACGAATCTGGGTTTGGCAGATGCCAGGAGAATGCTACCTTCTCCAATGCAGTGACAACTGTAAAGTTTGGTGGAGGAAGAATAATGGTCTGGGGCTGTTTTTCATGGTTCAGGTTAGGCCCCTTAGTTCCAGTGAAGGGAAATCTTAAAGATACAGCATACAATGACATTCTAGACAATTATGTTCTTCCAACTTTGTGGCAACAGCTTGGGGGAAGGCCCTTTCCCGCTTCAGCATGACAATGCCCTCGTGCACAAAGCAAGGTCCATACAGAAATGGTTTGTTGAGATCGGTGTGGAAGAACTTGACTGGCCTGCACAGAGCCCTGACCTCAACCCCATTGAACACCTTTGGGATGAACTGGAATGCCGACTGAGAGCCAGGCCTAATTGCCCAACATCAGTGTCCAACCTCACTAATGCTCTTGTGGCTGAATGGATGTAGGTCCCCGCAGCAATGTTCCAACATCTTGTGGAAAGCCTTCCCAGAAGAGTGGAGGCTGTTATAGCAGCAAAGGGGGAACTCCATATTAATGCTGGATTTTGGAATGAGATGTTCGATGAGCAGGTGTCCACATACATATGTATAACAATAAAAATGAAAAAACACAATCAGGTCTAAACTGTAACCCAAAAGCAAGCTTCACACTAGACGTAAACCCAAGTTCAATGAATCTTTCACAGTTTACACAAGCATTACCATCTATACTCCACCACAAATGACCAATACCTACAATAAGTGAATTTGTCTTGGCCTTACACTAAAGCAACAGTAAGCAAGCCAGCTAAAAATCGAAGTTCTGTTGAAATTCAAAATGAAATCTAAACCTGCCCTTCTTATCAACATGCACAATATCTGCAAGTGATTCATGATCTTCAACAACTCTTAGTCAGTCCCATTGCGGTCCTACCCACCTCAATTCCTATTCCCTTCAGTGGAATAATGCGCATTAACTAATCAGATTTGTGCACACAAACAAGTAGAATCTAGGGGAATACGTAACTCGGATGTCTAGTGTGAGATTATAGAGCAGTAGTATTTGACCAACTGAACTTCTGTAGAGATATGTCCCAGGTGGTCTGTTTTGTGGATCAAGCAATATACACTTTACAAAATGATGGAAATGATAAGCAGTGGCACCATATTATTTCCAGATTTGCTTAGGCCTAGGTCTGAAAACAGACAAACTGATTTATTTTTACAGCGTCATGAGGTAGTGCATTCCTGTTAGTCAATCAGATAATATGGCTCCATCTGTAGTCGGAGCAACAGTTGTAACATGGTGATGAACTAACATACTAGAGCCCCCCTGACCACCCAGCCTATAGGCCCGAACTTGACTCATACCAACAGCAAAGACAGCCTACACCTGACATAACAGACACCTGAGGAACTTCTTGACTAGTTCCCTAATTGCAATCTTCAGTTTGAGCATAGCCATCAATGCTTGTATGATGGCAGTGCCCTTATCCTCCTGTTACAATTTTCTCAGGGCTACGGCCACAGCCCTGAGACACTTTATTTTCAATTGGTCCTGGAGATTCAATGCACGTTAAAAACATTAACAACAAGACAGTAAAAGTGTCTCACAAACATTAACAGTCAAAGAAAATAAGTTGTGGCATTGAGAAATGATGTATTCAAAAGGTGAAGCTTTAAGTTGTTTTAGGTCAGAGATAAACCCAGCATAAAACCCTATTCATGATCTTTATTGAATATTTTCGTAAAGCTCCATGAAGGCAACCACCACCAAAGGTAGAAATATACACAATGGCAACCTTTAATTCCATAAATCCCTCTAACTCCACCGCCCCATTCAATGTAGATATTAATATAGCAATATGTAACTTTTTGGCTGACCCAACCAAATGCACATAGAAAAGTGTGTCATAGATCAATCACTCATTGAAAGCAAGTCTAAGAAGCGGTAGATTTGTTCTATGTGCACTATTTCTATACTTCCCGTTCTTAAGTTTCGTTTTTGCATCTTTTACTTTCGGTTCTGTACACAAGCTTCAAACAGCTGAAAATGCAATATTTCACAGCGGTTTAGATGGTACAATGATTCTCTACACTATACTTGCTTGTTTTGTCACAACCTGACAATTAGGCGAACTGTTCGAATTTTAGCAACGAAAGAGCGATTTCGGCATAGTGCATTTTTTACTTTGAATATAGCAGGGTTATTGGAGTGGTGGGAAGGTGGGTGGTCGAAGCAACCTTGTGGGTAGCATAGGAATTATAAGTGAAGGGTGATAGCCAACTGCTCTAACCCCAGAGGAAATTTGGTTGCGTGTTCAACAGAAATAAAGTCTTTATTCAAGAAGCTATGGGGTCACTTGTGGATGTGGGTTTTGTTACTGGGATAAATTAAATGGGAGACAACATGGGAGTGGCAATATTGGTGGATTCAAAAGGTGGGAATTGTAGATATGCATTTGCCTACATCGCAAAAAACTTCAAACCAACCATGGGACTGTGGTAAAGTGTGTGCATGGAGAGACCCTATGTGTGTCCATAAGAGGGATAATACTGTCCCCTTGTGGAAGTGCGCCACATTCAAAACTCCCTATGCAGCAACGTCAAGTGCAACCTCTCCACTTTATTCGGTATTAGTCTGTCCCCTGGGCTCATCTATGTAAACCAGTAGTCTTTTAACGTGCGCCAATACCTTTTGAATATAGATATAGATCAACACTTTATTTAACAACACCGTGAAAATCAACCTTTTCTGTACATAGTAGTTATGTATAGAAAAAATCAAGATACACAACTCATCATGAGCCACAGGCAATGATGATGGCAATAAGAAAAGATCAGTGCAGTGTTGCGACAGCACAGACGTACATTTATCAATCATTTTCAGGGGAAACAGCAATAACAACAGTAATAGGCTGGGGTTAACTACAGAAAATGGTAGATTGTGTATAGACCTGGCCTCTCTAATCGCCTCCTTGTGAGCCTGGAACATCTTGACGTTGTTCATGTTGGACTGCCAGTACTTGACATAGCCGCCGTGGTCAGCCGTCAGCATCCACATGTCGTTGTGAGACCAGGTCATGGCCCGCACAGGGCTGTCATGGGCCTGAGGGGAGTAGAGAGAGACGTAGTCAGAGAGAGCACTAGGACCAAAAACACAGGGCTGGAGACACATTTCTAGAAGACAGTGGATATACAGCTGACATTTCTTGTGGTTCCAAGAGGTGGTTCGCTAACCCCATGCCTAACCTTAAACTTTTTTTTAAGAAAGTGTATTCAGCCGGCGGAGCCAAAGGTTAAGTTAATTGTAAAGTGTTGTAGGAGGGAGGATTCAATGTTCACCTGTAAGATGGTCTCAAAGTTGAAGGTGAGTCCGTTCCACAAGGTGAACTCCCCACTGGAGGCTCCTGTGACAAGACGCCTCCCCTCAGGAGTCCACTATGAACGAGGGAGAGGGATGGAGGAGACATGGAGAAAGGGAGAAATAGTTTGATCAATTAAAGGGGTAATGAAGAAGGGAACAAAAAATAGGCAAGAAAAGGAAGAGAGTGAGAATGAACTTAGTAATCACATTCTGAAGTGCCCATTTATATTCTGCAGAAAACTCATTTCCTGGTGGGCCAAGTGTGTGGCTTTTGGCTTATCCCTTGTACTTGATTGATCAATTAAGTGCAAGAGCTATGTTGCCATAAACTTATCCAATGATTTTTGTCGACATTTAAAAAGTTTGCATAGAAAATGGATGCAACAAATGGCTGCTACGTTGCATTTCCATTGAACTGTTGTGTCGATAAAAACAGCTGGACGTAATGACAAAAAAAGTCAGCTAAAACCTTGTGTCGAATAAAAATGTAGTGGTTGAAGTGACTGCCCTCCCACCTAACTGTTTCATGTCTCAGGTAGCCCACAAAAGTCAGCATGGATACAATGCAAGAATTGACTAATATTTGCCATATTCTAATAATTCTCATGTGCCAACGTATCGCCACGGTCCGTGCCATGGTGTAACTTGCCCTCCCCGGGGCACAACTGAGACAGAGGACAAGTACATTAGTGTATAGTTTGAGAAACAGACGCCTCACAAGTCCTCAACTAGCAGCTTCATTAAATAGTATCCGCAAAACACCAGGATCAATGTCAACAGTGAAGAGGCGACTCCGGCAGAGTTTCTCTGTCCAGTGTCTGTGTTCTTTTGCCCATCTTTTTCTTTTCTTTTTATTGGCCAGTCTGAGATACGCCTCTTCACTGTTGACGTTCAGACTGGTGTTTTGCGGGTACTATTTAATGAAGCTGCCAGTTGACTTGTGAGGAGTCTGTCTAGTTTTAGAAACATTCTAATGTACTTGTCCTCTTGCTCAGTTGTGCACCGGGGCCTCCCACTCCACTTTCTATTCTGGTTAGAGACCGTTTGCGCTGTTCTGTGAAGGGAGTAGTACACAGCGTTGTACAAGATCTTCAGTTTCTTGGCAATTTCTCGCATGGAATAGCCTTCCATTCGTAGAACATAAATAGACTGACGAGTTTCAGAAGAAAGATCCTTTGTTTCTGGCCATTTTGAGCCTGTAATCAAACCCACAAATTCTGATTCTCCGGATACTCAACTAGTCTAAATAAGGACAATTTTATTGCTTCTTTAATCAGAACAAGTTTTCAGCTGTGCTAACACATTTGCAAAAGGGTTTTCTAATGATCAATTAGCCTTTCAAAATTATAAACTTGGATAAGCTAAAACAACGTGCCTTTGGAACACAGGAGTGATGGTTACTGATAATGGGCCTCTGTACGCCTATGTCGATATTTCATTAAAACACCTGCAGTTTCCAGCTACAATAATAATTTACAACAACATTAACAATGTCCACATTGTATTTCTGAGCAAATTAATGTTATTTTAAATGGAAAAATGTTGCTTTTCTTTCAAAAACAAGGACATTTCTAAGTGACCCCCAACTTTGAACGGTGGTGTATGTTTTAGCACGATGTTCCAAATGCTTGTATCGCAAGAATCAAGGTATTTTTCTTAGTGTCTCTCTTTTTGGTCTCGTTTCCTTCGCTCCATCTGTGCTGTGTGCACCTTCCCCTTCGCACAGACACCAAGCCCCTCCCCCTGCCACTCACAAAAAAAGGGACGAAAGATCACGTCTTTCTCTCTGACAACAAGCCGTTTCAACTCGCTATTTGCATTTAAGGTATGTCTCAACATGTAATAAGAGGAGAACTTAACCTTTGTAACAATACCCTTAAACATAAAGGATTAGCTGGCTACTCACAAGCGGAAAGGCACACACCTGTCTATGTAAGATCCCACAGTTGACAGTGAATGTCAGAGCAAAAACCAGGCCAGGAGGAGGTCGGAGGAATTGTCCATAGCGCTCCGAGACAGGATTGTGTCGAGGCACAGATCTGGGGAAGGGTATCAAAAAATGTCTGCAGCATTGAAGTTCCCCAAGAACAAAGTGGCCTCAATCATTCTTAAATTGTGTTTCTCTGTGGAGATGGGAGAACCTTCCAGAAGGACCACCATCTCTGCAGCACTCAACCAATCAGGCCTTTATGGGAGAGTGGCCAGACAGAAGCCACTCCTCATTGAAAGGCACATGACAGCCTGCTTGGAGTTTGCCAAAAGGCCACAGAAGGACTCTCAGACCATGAAAAACAAGATTCTCTGTTCTGATGAAACCAAGATTGAACTCTTTGGTCTGAATGCCAAGTGTCGCGCCTGGAAGAAACCTAGCACCATCGCTACGGTGAAGCATGGTGGTGGCAGCATCACGCTGTGGGGATTTTTTTAATTGTCAGGGACTGGGAGACTAGTCAAGATCGAGGAAAAGACGAACGGAGTGAAAACCTGCTCAGGACTTCAGACTGGAGTGAAGGTTGACCTTCCAACAGGAAAATGACCCTACACAGGAGTGGCTTCGGCACAAGTCTTTGAATGTTCTTGAGTGGCCCAGCCAGAGCATGAACCCGATCGAACATCTCTGGAGAGACCTGAAAATAGCTGTGCAGAGACACTTCCCATCCAACCGGACAAAGCTTGAGAGGATCTGCAGAGAAGAGTTGGGAGAATCTCCCCAAATACAAGTGTGACAAGCTCTTAGCGTCATACCCAAGAAGATTCGAGGCTATAGACATTGCCAAAGGTGCTTCAACACAGTACTGAGTAAAGAGTCTGAATACTTATGTAAACATGATATCATTTTGTTTTCTTTCTAAAAACCTGTTCTTGCTTAGTCATTATGGGTATTGTGTGTAGATTGATGAAAAAATATATACATTTATCAATTTTAGAAAAGGATGTGACGTAACAAAATGTGGAAAAAGGCAAGGGAACTGAATACTTTCCGAATGCACTGTATATCATGAATTGCCCATTAGTTTAAATAATAATAATAATAATAATGTAATAAAAGCTTTTTAGGCCTTATAGCCCAGCCCCAATTCGGAGGTAAAACTTGCATCCAGCCAACCAGAAAAGCAAGGCGAAGATATTCAGGCATTCTTGAAAGTCAGAACAATCCTTCTCCAGCAAATAAACATTTTTATATTTGGGGGAAAAATTAGATTTAGCAAGCAGTAGGCATTTAATTTAAAATGTGGACTGGAGCTATATAGATACGCGTACCTTCAAATACCTTCAAAACTATTCGGCAATTATTTTTATTTTTTAAAACACAGTTTCCATCATTTGTCGCAGTAAAAAAAGTTAAGCAAAATAAAATCCATCCGCTGATCAGAAGAACTTTGTCCATCTTAGGAACATTTCTGCTATAGCCACCTTTTCCATTACACATGTCACAATGTTTTTTGCGTCATTGCTGTCTATGGAAACCTGCCTAATGATTAGTTAGGAACTCCCTTCACCTGGTTGTCTCGGTCTTAATTGGACATAAAATGAACAGAAACAGCCCTCCAGGAATTGAGTGACACCCTTGTAATATGGGCTTCACATGGTCTCAGAAAAATACAAGTAGTCTGCCCTGAACAAGTGCGGAAAGTGTGAGGGAAAAGAAACTTACCCTTATGACAAAGACAGGGCACTTCACTTTGTTCGTGGAAGTTCGGACAAACTTTGTGGTAACTGCATTCATGGGGTTACTCAAGATGCCCACAGGAGGAACCAGCTACAAGAGCCAGAGGAATAAAGGGAGATGACTGAGAAAAATACACACATTTCAGCATACTGTCTACAAATGGGTACAACATTTATCAGATCTAGCCAGGAACAAGGACTTGCTAACACCCTGACACAGATTCATTGATAGCATATTTTCTTCTTAGATTACGGACACCAGAAGGTCAAAATCACAGTTTTAACTGTAAATCATATAAGCCTAGTATCTGTCCACACTTACATCATTGTAGCATCCTGCATCTGGTTGGATGGCACGGAAATCTCTGTGGTCTCGCTGCCACAAACGATTCTGCAGTCAAGAAAAAAAGAGAGCATTTAAGGAACCATGAAAAATGGACAAAGGTCTTTGCATTTAAACACATTTTAGCCAAATACATACAGTTCAATCGGAAAGTATTCAGTCCCCTTTACTTCTTTCACATTTTGTTATGTTATAGCCTTATTCTACAATGGATTAAATAAAACATTTTCCTCAATCTACACACAACACACCATAATGCCAAAGCTAAAAACAGGTTTAGACATTTTTGCAAATGCATTAAAAATAGCAAAAATACTTTACATAAGTATTCAGACCATTTGCTATAAGACTCAAAATTGAGCTCAGGTGCATCCTGTTTCCATTGATCGTCCTTGAGATGTTTCTACAACTTGGAGTCCACCTGTGGTCAATTCAATTGATTGGACATGATTTGAGTGGTGCAAGCGGCTCCCAAGAGGCGCAGCAGTCTAAGGCACTGCATCTCAGTGCAAGAGGCTTCAGTACAATCCCTGGTTCGAATCCAGGCTGTATCGCATCTGGCCGTGATTGGGAGTCCCATAGGGCGGCGCACAATTGGCTCAGCATCGTCCGGGTTTGGCCAGGGTAGGCATCTGACTTGCCTAGTTAAATAAAGGTTACATTTAAAACCGAGCCATGATGTCGAAGGTAGATCTTCGTGACATGATTGTGTCCAGGCACAGATCTGTGGAAGGAAAATGTCTGCAGCATTGATGGTCCCCAAGAACACAGGGGCATCTACCATTCTTAAAAATAAGAAGTTTGTAACCACCAAGACTCTTCCTAGAGCTGGCCGCCCAGCCAAACTGAGCAATCGGGTGAGAAGGGCCTTCGTCAGGGAGATGACCAAGAACCGAATGGTCACTGACAGAGCTCCAGAGTTTATCTGTGGAGATGGGAGAACCTTCCATAAGGACAACCATCTCTGCAGCACTCCAAAAATCAGGCCTTTATGGGAAAGTGGCCAGACGGAAGCCCCTCAGTAGAAGGCATATGACAACCTGCTTGGAGTTTTCCAAAAGGCACCTATAGGACTCTCAGATCATGAGAAATAAGATTCTCTGGTCTGATGAGACCAAGATTGAACACTTTGGCCTGAATGCCAAGCGACACGTCTAGAGGAAACCTGGCACCATCCCTACGGTGAAGCATGGTGGTGGCAGCATCATGCTGTGGGGATGTTTTTCAGCGGCAGAGACTGGGAGACTAGTCCGGTTTGAGGTAAAGATGAACAAAGCAAAGTACAGAGAGATCCTTGATGAAAACCTGCTTCCCGAGCACTCAGGACAGACTGGGGCGAAGGTTCACCTTCCAACAGGACAGCGATCCTAAGCACACAGCCAAGACAACGCAGGAGTAGCTTCGGAACAAGTCTCAATGTCCTTGAGTGGCCAGGCCAGAACCCAGACTTGAACCAGATCGACCATTTTAGGAGACAGCTGTGCAGCAACGCTCCACATCCAACCTGACAGAGCTTGAGGATCTGCAGCGAAGTGGGAGAAACTCCACAAATACAGGTGTGCCAAGCCTGTAGCGTCATAGCAAAGAAGACTTGAGGCTGTAATCGCTGCCAAAGGTGCTTCAACAAAGTACTGAGTAAAGGGCCTCTATACTTATGTAAATTATACTTTTTTTTATTATTATAAATTAGCTGATTTGATTTTTTACAAAAACAGTTTTTGCTTTGTCATTATGGGGTAGTGTGTGTAGATTGGTTAGGGGGATTTTTTAAAATCGATTTTAGAATAAGGCTGTAACGTAACAAAAAGTGGAAAAGGTCTAGGGCTCTGAATACTTTCCAAATGCACTGTACATACGTGGGAGTGAGTGCTCAAGTACAGCTCTCCACGTTCATTGTCATGTCTGCGTGTGGATATTAGAAACTGGCCGTGTCTGAATACCCGTACTTGCATTCTAAATAGAAGTAATGTTGGGTATGGGCAAAAATTAAGCTTTTATAACATTTTGAAAATGTAGTATCCTTTAAATGCCAGGATGTCATACTCATTTAGGATTTTCATATAGTAAAATTTGCTGCACACTATTGAGGAAGAGAAACATCAATGAAGACAGTTGTCAGCTGGTCAGCGCATGCTCAGAGTACGCGTCCTGGTAATCCGCCTGGCCCTGTGGCCTTGTGAGTAAGACCTTTAAACAGGTCGACATTCACATCGGCTATGGACAGCGTGATCACTTAGTCCCCTGGAACAGGTGGTGCTCTCATGCATGGTTTCATGTTTGCCTCGAAGCGAGCATAGAAAGAATTCAGTTAGTCTGGTAGGGTTGCGTCACTGGGCAGCTTCTGGCTGGGTTTCCCTTTGTAATTTGTGAGTTTGCCAGCCCTGCCACATCCAATGAGCCAAAGAGCGTCAGAGAAGTTGTAGTAGGATTCGATCGTTCATAATATTTGTCAAACATTACCAGCATTTAGCCTATATTTATGTAATTAAAAATCTTGTTAAAGTTCGGCTACTTTTTCTGGCACTTCCCTCGTGTCAGCATCGGTTTGGACATGACACTGTAAGCCAATATCACCTGCATATTACCTACTCTTTGACATACAGGCTTTTTTTATGTACGTAAAGGCCTACATGAAAAACAGATTTGAATATTATTCCAATGTTGGCCTTTGATCAGAATAAATAGTTTGATAGTGATTTGTGTATTTATTTTATTTCTTGGATGATTTTTATTTTACTTGTCTTGGGAAATAGGACAAGTGTTAATGTTGAGCCCTGAGCTGCTATCCAATGCAGCGCCATTACTCTGTGCACAAAGTCCAGTTTCTCTAGAAACACGCCTGTGCTTTGGTAGCTGGAAAAATGTTGTTCATTGAGTGGGTCACAAGAGAACTCAAAAGTTTGGTCACAAAATAACTGATGCTTCAGGTCACGTCCATTACCTCCAGGTGTCTAATGACCGAGGGGTTGTAGTCGATGGTCTTGCGGTTGACAGCCTTACGCATGCGCTTGCCGTCGAAGGTGAGCTGCTGCATCGCCTGCTGCTGGGCGAAGTCGGGGCGCTTGTAGAAGAGCTGCCGTGGTGCCTGGTGCTGGAACCGCGGCATGTGGAAGAACCGTGGCGGGGAGCTGGTGTCCGTTGCCATGGTCAATCTGCTGCTCCTTTAAACCTGGGAAGAGATGGAAAATGGGGGCGGAGGTGAGAGGCAATTGATCGGTTGGTTGAAAAGTAATGTGTCATGAGTACAGAGAAAATGCTAAACAACACAATATTCTCACAAAACACTTGGACAGTGCTTCTTCAAAATATAGCGTACTAAATCAATTTTGAAAGGGCATCAAAGCCATCTCATCGGGTCTAACAGGTTTGTGCAGCCATTATTTAGGAGATTAATTATACTGTAACTACAGATGACAAATTCAGCTTTGGCCCATGTAACTGATTGGGCATGGAATTTGCAACATTCCTCTACCAAGAAGCTTTATCACCACCAACATCCACAATATACAATTCTCAGAACAGTCAACTTATAAGTAGACTCTGTCTAATTGCAGAGTTCTTTCTGTCTTTTCAAAAAACAAGACATGACACCTCCCCTGACTGGACAGGCACAGCTGAAACTGCGAACATATACCACAGGTGGGAAGTGATCACAGTTTTAGACAAATCTAGGATCAGCCGATCCAACCCCAAATTCTAACAATCTTAAAGTAGGCATATTTATTAGGGCCGGGATGATACCAATTAGTATCGTGGCAAGAAAACAAACAAAGCAGATATGAACTTATTTAGGAAATCAGCCCTAATGTTGGAAACAAAACATTATGTTGTCATCCAGTCACATTTATTTAATTTTCCAAGCTATAGCACAATATTTCACATACAGCAGGTTCTTAAAGAATCAAAGAGTTTGGTGTGCTTCGTGTTTTCACCTTTGTCATGGAAAAAAACAATGTTGCGATACTGATACCTTCACAGGCCTACTATTCAGGTCAATAAAAACATCTGACCCTGGACTAGCAGTGACTGATGTAAATCAGTTCAGATGAGTTCTAGTTTGATGAGCTTGCAAATATGGGCAAGTCTAAATAAATGAGTGTCAAAAGGGGTGTTGTTGCAACAGGTTTCCAGACTTTTGTTGCACGTCTCTCATAACAAGAGGGATTGAAACAAACAAAAAAACATGGCTTCAGTCATACCATCTTGCAAGCATCAATTATAGGTTACATTTAAACGTTGTTCTGTCATACTATCGTAAACAAGCTTATTAATCTGTACATTGAACCTATGGTGAACCTAGGTGTACAGCAAGCCTGCCATGAACACAATTCAAACTAAGAATGCAACAGTCAGTCTACGCTACTTCACTGTGACATTCATGTATGCCGCATGTAAGCAGTACCTAAGTGAGCTTTGAGCACCCCACTTTCCACACAAACTCAATTTAGGCAAATTAGCCTATGTATAGGCCTACTAGAGCAACAACATTCAGTACTGTACACACATTTGCAGAAAACATCTCAATGACACCAAAGAAAACACTCCCGGCTGCCTTCTGCCTTTTATCCACAGCATAGGCATAAGGCTGGGTTTTACATAAAGGAAAATGACCAGAAACATCAAAACACAAACATATCCTACAACTAGAAGTGATACTAATATGTTTATGATCAGAGTGGGACCACTTATAATAATTGGGCAATATTCCAACATGCTCTGGTCCCACACTGTAGCCAACTCCTTTATCAATGTCATACATGTTATGTCATACCTGTTTAGCATGAAACGTGTTTGGCATGACAATGAATGAACACAGTTGCCTAAAGAACAAACAAAATGTATCACAAGGCTAATCAAAGTGCATTTCATTACACTTTCACATGTAAATAACTAAATGAACAGACATTTTACATAATGTGGTAATAAAAACAGACCCCACTGGCAGTAATACCCTTTATCAAACGTTAAGCTCAGAAACTTCACAAAATGACTCGTATCAAATAGGCTAGTTGACAAAATTGTCTCATGTCATTCTTTTCAATACATCAACATTTTCCCAACATGTGTCCATAATAAAATCCACTTTATTTTGTGCATAAGGACACTCCATTATAACCAGGACACTAGTGAGGAAATATGCAGTGATTCGGTGTGCAAATTGTTCCTTGTTGGATTTGTATATTTGACAACTTCCACGTAAGTCCAAAAGTAAGCGATAAAGCGGTTTAATTGACAAACATAACTACCTTGTGAGGGCAACAAATGCAACTATTCAAACAACTTTATTTGTACCCCTAGCCCGGGTCCAAAATATAGCATACTGCGATGTGTCCAAAGCCAGCATGGTTGGGAGGTAGCTAGCTAGCTAACGTCAACTGGAATCTGCTTCTAGGCTAATTGATTAGCTAACTAAAATTACCCGAAAAGTTATTACGTCCAGAGTCAGAGATGTAGCTAACTACCAGTAGTTAACTAAGGTTGGTTAGCTATTGGTTACTAAGACAGCTAGCTAAATGTATAAGCTATCTGGCTACTGTTTCAGTTCTAAGAGTCTGAATTTCTTGCCGCGGTAACGTTATCTAGCTAGCAGCACACGAGGTTTCTATGCTAGTTAGCGAACCAGCTAATGCTAGCAAGCGCACAGTAGATCCTGGCAACCAGTGATCGGCTGATTAGCTAAGTTAACGTGAAGTTACACTTGCTGGTTTGGTTGTTATCCAAGTTGTTGACCAACTGCAATAGTCAAGACCCCAATAGTATTTTATTTGGGGGAAACTAAGCCTAAAGTTAGCCAACTAGTTAAATTGATGTCAACAAGCCATTAACGTTACTAGTCTTGGAAATGGACGAGGTGGTGGCTAGCCAGCTAACGTTAACGCTTGCTAGCTAATTCTTAGCTAACGTAGGTCAATATGAATAACAAAGAAAAACGTTAGTTAGCTGCCAAACAATTAAGGGATTAGTTTACGGTGTATGGATGGATAGTAAGCTATTTCAAGGTTTGTGTCTAACACGAAAATAGACATCACAATCCGTTCCTCTTCAAATTGATGTTTTGTTCCTGACTTGACAACGTAATTAAATGGCGCCCGGTGGAAGTCGTCTTTACAACAACAACGCGATGCTTAGAAACTCACCAACAATATCCAATGCAGAGTTATCTAGCTATGGATAACTAGATTCTTCTCAGATATACTCTTTTTGAGAATCATAAGCGCCTCAAAGTTTATTGAAAATGTATCGGTTTGTCACTTCTCGTGTTTAGCCACCTACGCCGGCCTCCATTTCGGCGCTTTCTCCTCGTTCAGCTTCTATTTTTTTTCAACACGACTGACTACATTACGCCTGCGGTTGGAGTTTCAAACGTCATCACGTAATTAGGGTACTGGTACTACTACTACAACTAATAATAATAATAACAATAAGAGGATTCGATCATCTGGACCAGGCGCCCGGGTAGGCGTCTATTGCACCCTTACAAAAAAGATTGCAGTTTTAAAATCTGCATTAACTGCAGTCAACTGTGTTATTTTGGACGCATTAATCGCAGAATAACTGCAGTTGAACCGCAGTTATACTGCAAAATTACTGAAGTAAAGAAAATGTTATTTTGGACGCAGCATACTACAGTTATAATGCACTCTAACTGCAGTTATACTGCACTCTAACTGCAGTTATACTGCACTCTTATTGCAATCGTTTTCCTCAAGGGTGGAAAGTTGATTACATTTTTTTTCAATATGACTGACTACATTAAGCCTGCAGTAAAATATTCCTAATGTCATCACATAATTAGGGTACTGTTACTACTACTACTAGCTACTACTGTCACGAGTCCGATCGAGGGTGGCTCCCCTTCCCGTTCGGGTGGCGCTCGGCGGTCGTCGTTGCCGGCCTATTAGCTGCCACTGATTTTCTTTCCTCCCCCTCCTTGTATGTTTATTGTTAGCACCTGTTAGTTAATGATTAGTTGGGCTTTATTAGACAGCCTGTTTCTTTGTGCGGGATTACTTATTGTAACCGTTGTGTATGTAGTAGACGAACGTGTTGTTCCTGGTCATGTAGTCTGCTGTACTGTTCTCGTACCCCGTGTTTGGGGCATTTCTTTTTGAGCACCCAATGTTTCGTGAGTGCATTAAATAGCACAGAAGTGAACTCTCTGTTTCCTGCGTCTGACTCGACACCCGGAGCGTTACAACTACTACAAATAATAAGGGTATCCAATTAATCTGGACCGGGCGAGTGTAGCAAAATGCTTGTGCTTCTAGTTCCGACAGTGCAGCAATATCTAGCAAGTAATATCTAACAATTCCACAACAAATACGTAATGCACACAAATCTATGTAATGGAATAAGAATATATAAATATATGGATGAACAATGACAGAGTGGCATAGGCTAAGATGCAAAAGATAGTATGGAATACAGTATATACATATGAGATGAGTAATGCAAGATAAACTCAGCAAAAAAAGAAACGTCCTCTCACTGTCAAGTGCGTTTATTTTCAGCAAACTTAACGTGTAAATATTTGTATGAACATAACAAGATTCAACCTCCAAATCGATCCCGCTCCAAAGTACAGGCATCGGTGTAACGCTCATTCCTTCAACGATAAACCCGAATCTGACCATCACCCCTGGTGAGACAAAACCACGACTCGTCAGTGAAGAGCACTTTTTACCAGTCCTGTCTGGTCCACCCCTGGTGGGTTTGTGCCCATAGGCGACGTAGTTGCCGGTAATGTCCATACAACAGGCCTAAAAGCCCTCAGTCCAGCCTCTCTCAGCCTATTGCGGAGAGTCTGAGCACTGTTTGAGGGATTGTGCAATCCTGGTGTACTTCGGGCAGTTGTTGTTGCCATCCTGTACCTGTCCCACAGGTGTGATGTTCGGATGTACCGATCCTGTGCAGGTGTTGATACACGTGGTCTGCCACTGCAAGGACGATCAGCTGTCCGTCCTGTCTCCCTGTAGCGCTGTCTTAGGCGTCTCACAGTACTGACATTGCAATGTATTGCCCTGGCCACATCTGCGGTACTCATGCCTCCTTGCAGCATGCCTATGGCACGTTCACGCAGATGAGCAGGGACCCTGAGCATCTTTCTTTTGGTGTTTTTCAGTCTTTAGTGTCCTAGGTTTTCATAACTGTGACCTTAATTGCCTACCGTCTGTAATCTGTTTGTCTTAACGACCGTTCCACAGGTGCATGTTCATTAATTGTTTATGGTTCAATGAACAAGCATGGGAATCAGTGTTTAAACCCTTTACAATGAAGATCTGTGAAGTTATTTGGATTTTTACTAATTATCTTTGAAAGGCAGGGTCCTGAAAAAGGGACGTTTATTTTTTTGCTGAGTTTTATGTATGCATTATTAAAGTGACTGGTGTTCCATTTATTAAAGTGGCCAATGATTTCAAGTCTGTATGTAGGCAGCAGCCTCTCTGTGCTAGTGATGGCTGTTTAACAGTCTGATGGCCTTGAGATAGAAGCTGTTTCCCAGCTTTGATGCACTTGTACTGACTTCGCCTTCTGGATGGTAGCGGGGTGAACAGGCAGTGGCTCGGTGGTTTTTGTCCTTGATGGTCTTTTTGGCATTCCTGTGACATCGGGTGCTGTAGGTGTCCTGGAGGGCAGGTAGTTTGTTCCCGATTAAGCGTTGGCAAGCCAAATCTCTTCAGCCTCATGAGGTTGAAGAGGTGCTGTTGCGCCTTCTTCACCACACTGTCTCTTTGAAGATATAATTTTACAGTGCTTGGTTACTAGCCTCTTCATTCATCTCTTTCTCTCTCTCTCGCTCCCTCACTCAGCTAAATATGCCTACAGACAACTGAGATCAGTGCTTCTCTTTTCCTCTCTCTCTCGCCACACGTGTTGACCCATCAGACTCTTTGTGCATTTGGGTGGAAGTGTCTGGGAACTAAATTAAATCAAACACAACTGAGAACACACATTAACTTCATAGAACAGTGAAAACACTTGTCTCTCACAGGAAACAGTTTTATGTGTAGGGCAGACTAAAACAACTGACACACATACAGATATATAGAGGTTGAGATGTGCGTGTCCTAGTGAAAGGAGAGGAAGGTTATGTTTTTCGGGACGTTCTTCCTCAGAGGGTGCAGCAGGCTAGAGCCCTCACACACTAACCCCTTCAGAGAGGACAGAGGATACAACACAGTCCGCCTTCTCACTTCAGACAGACACAGACAGACAGACAGACAGACAGACAGACAGATAAATACTGTAAGCTATGGATGGGCTTGAGTAGGCATCAGGCAATTGCTGAGTCAGTCAGAGTTTCACCTCCAAAGTCTAGTGATGATGAAGCAGGAGGATAGGATGGTGGTGACACAGCAAACAGGACAGCTGCACAGACTGGCACCAAGTCTGTGTGTGTCCATGTCTCTGAATCAATGTGATTCTGATTAGTTCATAGGATATCAGTGAATTTATGATTGTGGAATACTGGTGTGTTTATGGTCATAATGAATTGAATTATTCATGTGTTTTCCATCATGCATAACCAGCTTCAAATGTGTGCTTTTTTGTATAGTTCATATCCCCCACTGTGTGAATTTATACTCTTTTAATATATATAATTCAATCTCCTCTCTGATCTACTCTTCAGATGTGTGTGTGTTGTGCATATGTGTGGGTGCACACTGCATGACCACTACACTAAAAAAAGTGATCACCTACTCTATTAAATCTACCCGCAGCTCATCACATAGAATATGAATCACTGTGGATCCTTTGAACGTGAACTAAACTGGTGTTAGGACCCAGGGAGTGCCTGACCGTGGACCTGCCTACCCCCTACAATAAATATAGCTTGCTATTAGGACAGAGTCAGATGGCCAGAGCTGACCGACATGACAACCCCCACATGCCATAGCCTGAAGGAGAGACAGTTTCCCTATGAAGAGTGTGTGTTGCAGTGAGAGAGCAAGTGCGTAGATGGTTTTAGTGAGTGTATGTATGTTTGTGGAATTGATGAATGTCACTGGAAGTGTGATTGGATGTGTTTATATTGTCATTGGGGGGTGCACGAGAAAAGTGTGAATCTACTTGTGTGCAGTGTGTAGGCTACTGTTATTTATTTGTGTGTGTAGTGTGAAAAAGATACAAGTCAAAAGTGTTGTACACAAGTGCATGTATGTATGTGAAATAGGAGAAAGGAAAGTTGACCTTGGTGTGAGTGAGTGTGTGAGCGCAGCGCAGGCTTAGTTAGCAAAGGTCGACGTGTCACCAGGGTCAAAGGTCATCCGTCAAAGATGCTCCAGCCGCAGCTCCAGCTGTGCAAGGTCACCAACGCGCTGTTCATCAGTAACGCACGCTCGGCCTGCACTGACGACCTCATCCAGCAGGAGGCAGTGACGCTGTGCATCAACGTGTCCAAGCAGCAGCCCTTCCCCGAGTCGTCACGCATCGCTGCGCTGCGTGTGCCCGTCTACGACGACCCCACTGAGGACCTGTACCGCTACTTCGATAGCTGTGCAGACGCTATCCGGGACGAGGCATCCAAGGGAGGCCACACCGTCGTCTATTGCAAGAACGGCCGCAGCCGCTCAGCCACCATCTGCGTGGCGTACCTCATGAAGTACCGCAAGCTCTCATTGGCTGAGGCGTTTACGGTAGGTAACAAAAAGAGGGAGGGAGGAGAGGATGGGAGTGATGGGTTAAAGATGGCTTTTGGTCTAACTGTCATTTTAATGTAATTGTTCTTCTTTCCAGGGCTAGATGGTTACTAGCTCTGTCAATTCACAAAGTGAATCCTCAAAATCCTAATTGACAATAACTGGGACTTTTCCATTGACCTCCTGAATAGACTGAATTTAAATTGAATTCACCCAAACTCAGCCTCTAATGCAAAGTAGAATAATCAACTGATTATCTGTCTATCTTTGTTTTTCTGGTTGTAAAAGTATGAGTGCATCTCACACTCAAACGCCTCAGCATTCTTCAGTTCGCCTGGCACCTAGCTGAACTCTGCTAGGCGAACCGAACCGAAGTGGTCTGGCATGCTCCCCTAAAAGACTTTCACATGAACAACGAGAAAAAAAGGGTCAATGGTACTGTTTGTCCATTTTGAGATGCCGTAGCCAGTATACGCTTCCTCAAAATAGTCAGAATTCATTTATAAGATAACTCAAGAAAAGTGACATACATGTTTTAAGTTTTTGCTGAGGAGATCTTAGTTGCGCAATTTTAAATGTTTGGTGCATTATTTGTCAATGAAAAATGTGCATGAAAATGACTCGTCTCTCATTGAATGACAACAAATACTTTATTGAAGAATCCCTACTGTTGACCAATCACAGATGAAGGGGCATAGACTTCGGCTACAGACTTTGGCTTGCCTAGAGAAAAAATGTGTGCCCAAACAGCTGAAAAAACCCTTGACCGAAGTCAAAAACGAACAATATACACTACCGGTCAAAAGTTTGGACACACCTACTCATTCCAAGGTATTTTCTTCATTTTTACTATTTCCTAAATTGTAAAATAATAGTGAAGACATCAAATCTATAAAATAACACATATGGAATCATGTAGTAGTTGATGACAGCTTTGCACACTCTTGGCATTCTCTCAACAAGCTTCATGAGGTAGTCACTGGAATGCATTTCAATTAACAGGTGTGCCTTGTTAAAAGTTAATTAGTGGAATTTCTTTCCTTAATGCGTTTGAGCACATCAGTTGTGTTATGACAAGGTAGGGATGGTATGCAGAACACTTTAATAATGTCTACATGTCTTGCATTACCCATCTCATATGTATATACTGTATCCTATACAGTAGGTATATTATTCTACGACATTGCTCGTCCATATATTTGTATATTCTTAATTCCATTCCTTTACTAGATTTGTGTGTATTGGGTATATGTTGTGTAATTATTAGATATTACTTGTTAGACATTACTGCACTGTCGAAGCTAGAAGCACAAGCACTTCGCTACACCAGCAATAACATCTGCTAAACACGTGTATGTGACCAATAAAATTTGATTTGATTACAGACAGGGTTGGGGAGTAACAGATTACATCTAAAAAATTGTAATCGGATCACAGATACTTTTGAAAAACTTGATGATTACTTCAAGTATTACTTTTCAATTCAGAAAGGATGTTTGCAAAAGAAATCCTTGACAGTTCTCTGTTTTCTCAATGACATTCAAATCAGCATTTAAAAAAGGCGCAAGTTTAAGTTTGTTCCACTTGAGTGAGTCTGACCACAAGTCAGAGACCACTATGATGACACACCAAATGGGTTTTATGGATCGTGGGAAAAGAGAAGGAATAGGTTTTTGTAGGCTACAGTCCAAGCTATGTCTTCCAATGGTGTGACTACTGTCGGCATCCAAAGATTATCCAATTTAAATATACGTTTGGAGGTAAGGATGACAAGTGAGGTCTACTGCGATACGGATATCACAAATTATTCAAATCTACATTGCACATTGATGTGAATCACACTGCTGCCTTCTCATTTAGCTATTTGCGCATTATGGATTGTGGTTGTTGTGGATAGCTGTTCATAAATCTAAATGTGTATTTGAACCCAATAATGGTTGAATTCAAGAAGTGTTAACTGCCTATCAATCATTGCTTTTTAAAATCAGTGGACAGCCGGTGAAAAATGCGCTCTTGCAACGGATCCCAGTCTATGGAATAAAAGTGGGGCTTTTATAGCTCAAACTAATTCCTGCTGATAAAAACAATCCATAGGCCTAATGGACACATGCTCAAACTCACACACGTTTGATAGACTTAAAGGGGCAATCTGTAGTTGCTACATCCATTTTTGGATTTATGGAGAAAATAGTAAAAAATATATAGAGAAAAATATATATATTTACAGTACCAGTCAAAAAGTTTGGACACACCTACTCATTCAAAGGTTTTTCTTTATTTTTACTATTTTCTACATTGTAGAATACTAGTGAAGACATCAACACGTTGAAATAACCCATATGGAATCATGTAGTAACCAAAAAAGTGTTAAACAAATCAAAATATATAAATATATTTTTATATTCTTCAAAGTAGACACCCTTTTCCTTGATGACAGCTTTGCACACTCTTAGCATTCTCTGAACCAGCTTCACCTGGAATGCTTTTCCAACAGTCTGGAAGGAGTTCCGTCATATGCTGAGCACTTGTTGGCTGCTTTTCCTTCACTCTGCAGTTCAACTCATCCCAAACCATCTCAGTTGGGTTGAGGTCGGGTGATTGTGGAGGCCAGGTCATCTGATGCAGCACTCCATCACTCCCCTTCTTGATCAGATAGGCCTTACACAGCCTGGAGGTGATGTAATAATGAAACTGCCGATTCAAGTCTTGACTGTTGGGTCGAGAGCCTACCCTTTACAGACCATGCTGTTGCTTAAATACCTGATAAATACCTGATACCAAGATTGCTCAGTCATAGCTGGGGGCACCATAAGCCACTTTGGGTTCATCCTCTGGTCTATTAAATAAAACAACCCTTTGGTGAATAAATATAACAATCTTGGGATTAAAAAATAAATAAAAACAATATAGGACAAAACACACATCACAAGAGAAACAATACACTCCTTAATTTTTCACTCAATACATATCATATATCATATACCATATGTCATGGTGTGTAAACTTAAATCCAAAAAACCTCAAGATGGGTAATTCCCCATTTTGACACATGACTCACCATAGTGACTGTAAAAACAACACTATTGGTTAAGAAATAAAACAAAAAAAATTAAAATAACAAAATATAATTAGAATCACTACCCATAATAACTCCATAATGTACTGGGGCGGTGAGTCGTAAGCAGGTGCAATGTTTTAATAAAACAACAAAACCAAGAACACGACACTAACATAAGGCAGAATGCTGATACACAATAATAATACCAATGAGATGAAGGTTATGGAGTCCAGGTGTGAATCATAATGATTAACAGGTATGTGTAATGATGAGTGCCAGGTGTGCGTAATGATGAATCCCAGGACCGGTGGTTAGTACTTTGGTGACGTTGTATGCCGGGATGGGAGGAGCAGGAGCAAACGTGACAGTACCCCCCCCCCCCCCCCCCCCCCCCCCCGACGTGTGACACTCTAGCCTCAGGACGCCGCCTACAAGGGGGACGACCCTAAGGATGAGCAGCGGGTCAGTCCGGATGGCGAGGGTGGAAATCACAGATGTTGTTGGGATCCTCTGGAACATACTGCCCTACCAGTCCACCAGATACTGGAGCTGACCCCCACGACGTCGGGAGTCCAGTAGGGATCTAGCAGCTTACACCCCCCCCCCCCCCCCCCCCCGATTTCCAGGGGGGGGTGGAGGTGTGTCGTGGGGACCAACTTCAGCTAGGGGACCAGGAACCACCGGCCTGAAAAGGGAGACATGAAAAGAGAGTGAGATACGGTAGTGACTGGGTAATTTTATCCTGTATGTCACCTCATTGACCCTTGTACAGACCCACAACCGTGGGGTTCAGTTTCTTGCAGGGCATGCGAAGTGGGAGGTTCCTGTTAGAGAGTCAGAGGTGATCCCCAGGATGGAACACAGGGGCCTCAATGTGGTGACGGTCTGCCTGTTCCTTCTGACTATGGACGGCGCGCTGGAGTCTCATCTACCGCAGGAGCCGTGGTCTGGCCCGGCGTCCACGGGGCCAGGGCCGGCTGGAAACCCAAAACTCACTGGAAGGGATCAACCCAGTGGAGTGATGTAGAGAGTTCTGTGTGTACTCTGCCCAAGGAAGGAAACGTGCACACTCACCCTGCCAGTCCTAACAGTGACTCCTCAGGAACCTCTCTAGCTCCTGATTCATCCTCGCAACCTGCCCGTTAGACTGAGGTCGATACCCAGATGTGAGGCTAACCGTGACCGTGAGCTTCTCCAAGAAGGCCCTCCATACTCGGATGTGGATTGGGGGCCATGGTCCGAGACGATGTCCTCCGAAGGCCATGATGCCAGAATACCTACTGGAAGAGTGCCTCAGCGACCTGGAGAGCAGTGGGAAGACCATGAAGAGAGATGAAAAGACATGACTTGGAAAATCTATCCACTACCACCAGAATGGTGTTGAAACCATCAGAAGGGGGAAGATCAGTAACAAAGTCAATGGATAGATGAAACCAAGGTCGCTGAAGCACGGGAAGCAGCAGGAGTTTCCCTGCTGGAGCATTCCGGGCGGGACTTGGTTTGATCACACGCGTAACAGGAGTTGACATACCGTGTAACATCCTGCACCAAGGTGGGCCACCAGTATTTCTCAGTGAGAATGAATGGTGTGACAAATACTTGATGTCCAGCGATGACAGCTGTGTGTGCCCAGGTCAGCAGCCAATCCCTTATCCTGTGGGAACATAGATGCGCGCGGTTGTACAATTCCGAAGTGCGGGCTCCCTATCTAGAGCCTGGTGAATGTCCACATCCCTAACCACTAGACCCACGACTCGTGAGGATGATCTTCCAGGTTGGTCAAGAAGATCAGGATGTCATCAATGTACACAATCACCTGATGTTCGAGCATGTCCCTGAACACCTTGTTGACGAATGCCTGGAACACTGACGGTGCATTGGCTAAGACAAAGGGCATAACCAAGTACTCGTTCCACTCATCCTCCTCCCGAACACGAATAAGACTGTAGGCACTCCGCAGGTCCAGTTTGGTGAGGAACCGTGCCCCACAGAGATGCTCGATGGCAGACAGCACCAGGGGGAGAGGGTACCGATACTTTGTGGTGATGCCATTGAGTCCATGGTAATCGATGCAAGGGCGTAATCTTCCCTCCTTCTTGGCCATGAAGAAGAATCTAGCCGACGCAGGGGACGTGGACCTGCGGATGAAACCCTGTTGAGGATCTCTTGAATGTAGTCCTCCATGGCCTGTGTCTCAGCCACCGACAGAGGGTAGATGCATCTGTGTGAAGGTCTAGCACGGGAAAACAGGTCAATGGCACAGTCCCAGGGGCGATGAGGAGGGAGACAGGTAGCGCGGATCTTGGAGAATACCTCCCTTAGATCCTGATATTCCTCCAGGATGTTGGGCTGGAGGGCAACCACAGGACTCTCAACCAACGTGGAACCACAGGGAACAGGGAAGCAGGTCCTCCGGCATTCAGGTGACAGTCAATAATTCTCATCCTCAACCATGAGATGGTAGGGTTATGGCGCTGAAGCCAAGGTAGGACGAAGATGATATTGTGAACTGGTGCACTGGTGATGAAGGGGATGTTTTCCTGGTGATTGGGCTCCATGGTGAGGGTGAATGGTTGGGTGATGTGTTTGATGGTTCCGGATCCTAGAGGCCGACAGTCAAATCAAATCAAATCAAATTTTATTTGTCACATACACATGGTTAGCAGATGTTAATGCGAGTGTAGCGAAATGTTTGTGCTTCTAGTTCCGACAATGCAGTAATAACCAACAAGTAATCTAGCTAACAATTCCAAAACTACTACCAAGTGTAAGGGGATAAAGAATATGTACATATGATAAAGAATATGGAGGTGATATGGTCCTTGACTAGTCTCTCAAAGCACTTCATGATGACGGAAGTCGTTTAGCTCAGTTACCTTAGCTGTTTTGGGAACAGGAACAATGGTGACCCTCTTGAAGCATGTGGGAACAACAGACTTGGATAGGGATTGATTGAATATGTCCGTAAACACACCAGCCAGCTGGTCTGTGCATGCTCTGAGGGCGCGGCTGTGGATGCCGTCTGGGCCTGCAGCCTTGCGAGGGTTGACACGTTTAAATGTTTTCCTCACGTCGGCTGCAGTGAAGGAGAGTCCGCATGTTTTAGTTGCGGGCCGTGTCAGTGGCACTGTATTATCCTCAAAGCGGGCAAAAAAGTTATTTAGTCTGCCTGGGAGCAAGACATCCTGGTCCGTGACAGGGCTGGTTTTCTTTTTGTAATCCGTGATTGACTGCAGACCCTGCCACATACCTCTTGTGTCTGGGCCATTGACTTGAGATTCTACTTTGTCTCTATACTGACGCTTAGTTTGTTTGATTGCCTTGCGGAGGGAATAGTTACACTGTTTGTATTCGGTCATGTTTCCGGTCACCTTGCCCTGATTAAAAGCAGTGGTTCAAGCTTTCAGTTTCACGCGAATGCTGCCATCAATCCACGGTTTCTGGTTTGGGAATGTTTTAATCGTTGCTATGGGAACGACATCTTCAACGCACGTTCCAATGAACTCGCTCACCGAATCAGCGTATTCGTCAATGTTGTTGTCTGACGCAATACGAAACATATCCCAGTCCACGTGATGGAAGCAGTCTTGGAGTGTGGAATCAGATTGGTCGGACCAGCGTTGAACAGACCTCAACACGGGAGCTTCTTGTTTTAGTTTCTGTCTGTAGGCAGGGATCAACAAAATGGAGTCGTGGTCAGCTTTTCCGAAAGGAGGGCGGGGCAGGGCCTTATATGCGTCGCGGAAGTTAGAATAGCAGTGATCCAAGGTTTTTCCAGCCCTGGTCTTGTTTTCAGATTAGTCTTGTTAAAATCCCCAGCTACAATGACTGCAGCCTCCGGATAAATGGATTCCAGTTTGCAAAGAGTCAAATAAAGTTTGTTCAGAGCCATCGATGTGTCTGCTTGGGGGGGAATATATACGGCTGTGATTATAATCGAAGAGAATTCCCTTGGTAGATAATGCGGTCGACATTTGATTGTGAGGAATTCTAAATCAGGTGAACAGAAGGACTTGAGTACCTGTATGTTGTTATGATCACACCACATCACGTTAACCATGAAGCATATGCCCCCGCCCCTCTTCTTACCAGAAAGATGTTTGTTTCTGTCTGCGCGATGCGTGGAGAAACCAGTTGGCTGCACCGACTCCGATAGCGTCTCTCCAGTGAGCCATGTTTCCGTGAAGCAAAGAACGTTACAGTCTCTGATGTCCCTCTGGAATGCTACCCTTGCTCGGATTTCATCAACCTTGTTGTCAAGAGACTGGACATTGGCGAGAAGAATGCTAGGGAGTGGTGCACGATGTGCCCGTCTCCGGAGTTTGACCAGAAGACCGCTCCGTTTCCCCCTTTTATGAAGTCGTTTTTTTGGGTCGCCGGCTGGGATCCATTCCGTTGTCCTGGGTGAAAGGCAGAACACAGGATCCGCTTCGCGAAAGTCATAGTCTTGGTCGTACTGATGGTGAGTTGATGCTGCTCTTATGTTCAGTAGTTCTTCTCGACTGTATGTAATGAAACCTAAGATGACCTGGGGTACCAATGTAAGAAATAACACGTAAAAAAAACAAACTGCATAGTTTCCTAGGAACGCGAAGCGAGGCGGCCATCTCTGTCGGCGCCGGAAGTCGAGATCTTGAACCGGAAAAGGAGAGGAGAGCGGGTAGGTAGTAATATTGAGAGAGGAGGCAAGAGTCTGATCCATAAAGTTCCCCGCAGCGCCAAAATCCACTAAAGCTGTAGACACAGTCAGCCAGAGTGATGGGTACTAAAAAGAGTCTAACAGGACGAGCAGTAGATGGAATATTTACTCCTGATCCAGGGGATGTAACATCACGTGACCCTCCCCCTGCCCTAGTGGATCCCAGATTCTGAAGTAACGGATACCATTGGCGCTTGTGCCCTCCCTGGCCACAGTACAGACAGAGCCCCAGCTGTATCCATCTGCGTTGTTCCACTGCAGGAAGACGTGTGACCCCTACCTCCATGGGTTCAGGCTCTGATCCCGAACACTTTCCGAAAGCGGGAGAGAAGCAATGAAGATGCCGACGCTCCCGGAGGAGGTTATCCAGACAGATGGCCATCGCAATGAGTGCGTCCAGGGCGAGGTTGTTATCTCGGCAGGCCAGTTCCATCTGGACGTCCTCGCGCAGACCTCTTCTAAATAACATGCTGAGCGCCAGCTCATTCCAGCCACTGGAAACTGCTACCATCCAGAAGGTAAGCGCATACTCAGCAGCTGTCTGATTCCCCTGCTGAAGCAGACGCTCACATCCCGCGGGTGATCGAAAATAAATTTAAACAGAGCCATGAAACCCTCACAAGACTCAGTCTCTCTCCCAGATGACCATAGACAATTCTAATGCCCGCCCAGTCAGCAGAGAAATCGCCGTGGCAACCTTAGACCTTTCGGTGGTGGGGACTCCCATCTGATGTGCAAAATAGAGGGAGCACTGGAGGAGGAAGTCAGGGCATTTGGATGGTGTCCTGTCATATTTCTCCGGGAGGGATAGACGGGCATTGCTGACCTGAGCGGGTTGCTGGATGGGCTGGTGTGCTGACTCATTGGGTAGACTGTCTCTAGAATATTCTTTGCTGTTGAGACGTTGTAGACTACGGGGATCTTCCATGGCCATCCCAGTTGAGCCAGCTGATCATGGTGTTGACGAAGAAGGTAACCTTGTTCATCAATCGTCTGTCCTGCTGCTTCCATATTTTGAGTTGGTATTCTGTAATGATGGGGCAGTGAGTCGGAAGCATGTGCAGAGTAAATGTTTTAATAAAACAACAAAATCAAGAATACGACACTAACATAAGGCAGAACGCTGATACACAAGAACAGCACCAACTGGTGAGTGAACATGGCAGAGTGACATATAAAGAGGAGGAGATGAAGGTAATGGAGTTCAGGTGTGAATCATAATGATTAATAAGTGTGCGTAATGATGAGTCCCAGGTGTGCGTAATGATGAATCTCAGGATCGATGGTTAGTGCTCTGGCAACGTCGTAGGCCGGAGGGGAGGAGCAGGAGCAGACGTGACACATAAAGAAAAACTTGGACCCATAAGGGATAGAAAAATAGACTAGAGACATGGTCCGAATTACATATAGAACAATTAATTATAACCTCCTTCGTAATTATCATCAGTACAAATTACCTTAAATTCATCATCCAACATCTTTTGGCTTTCCAGTGAGAATGATCAAACCACACTAGAAAGTCAGGACAGAGGTCATTCAAACCCTTTAAATAAGTGTTTCTTACTACATTAGACTAATTCATGAAAAACAATAAAACATTTCATACATTTTGTATCCCAGGTTTGCAGTAAGTTTACAGTACATTTCTTATTAAAAGAATTCACATGCGGTCAATTAAAACTCTGAAAAAAACCTTCAGGAAATTCCATTTGTCTGCCCTTTTAAGATACCTTGGCACTAACCCATATTTATAACTAGTAAGTTGTGTGCCTGCTGGTGTGTGTGTGGTAAAACATATGGCAAAAAAAATGGCCAGGCCTTATTTATTTGGTAATTTACAGCCTAATCCAGATACCTTTATACTAACGACACTGCAGAATTTAACTCACTGCTCTCTCCCAAAAACCATAGCCTTGGGAAATGTTTCAAAGAGAGAGAAAAAAAATGACTGCCCCCATTCTCCTGGAAAAAAAGTGTCAATTTATTTAGCATAAGGAATCAGGGATATTTGATCCCAGGCATCTATTAAAAAGTTGTTTGAGACGTGATCTCCTACTGTCAGGGATCTCGTCCTCCTCTTCTGAGGAGGAGTAGCGAGAAGGATCGGAGAACCAAAACGCAGCGTGGTAAGTGTCCATAATTTAATGAAGCAAAATGAACACTGAACAAAACCAATAAACAACAAACGAACAGTCCCGTAAGGTGAATGACAAACACTAAACAGGAAATAAACACCCACCAAACCCAGGTGGGAAAAGGCTACCTAAGTATGATTCTCAATCAGAGACAACTAACGACACCTGCCTCTGATTGAGAACCATACTAGGCCAAACACAAAAACCAACATAGAAAAACAAACAGACTGCCCACCCCAACTCACACCCTGACCATAAAACAAAGACAAAACAAAGGAACTAAGGTCAGAACATGACACCTACGTCTCCCTTAACATAAAGACCGTAATCTCTATGAACCACTATTGATCTAACTGAGGCCATACACCGCTATGTACCATTTCCCTGTCCTGCTGCTTTCAAGAGGATTTGTTGCTTCTCTTTTGAAAAGATGCTACGGCTTGCATCGCAGCATCCCCCCCAAATGCAGCGGGCACAGTAGTCAACCCTCTTTAATGTTTTTGTTCACTGTCATACATCGTAAGGTTTAGAAAATAAAAGAAACCAAACCATGATTATTCTCTCCTTACTAGAAGACAATGCGCCAAATGTTTAAAATACATCAGCAAATTCATAAGGCAAAAACACATTTCGGTGGGCACAGCCTCTTACCACCCAAAACGTCGATACATTGCTGTTGTAGCCTTGTTTTATCATGGTCACAGCTCTATTGCAATTGCCTACCCGCTATTATCAGAATTCATTAGATTTAGGCAACTGTCTCTCCTGAGTAGGCTACAAGTAAGAAAACAAACACTTGCAATTGTTTACAAGCATGATTCAGTGATTCAAATACGACTCCATTCTCACAAGGTTATTCCCGCAGACCATTTAGGCCACACAACGTATTACATCGGAATCACCTCGCTATTAAATTAGCCTTTCAATTATAGTCAAAACAAACTGTTCACAGGGAGGCCACTTTAATATGTTATCTCTTATCCACTGTCCTTGATTCTCACAAGGATTATTCAACCCCAAAATCTGCCAAGGAGCTAAGATGATCTTGATCCAACTCTCATAATACTTTTATATAATATAATATATATATATATATATATATATATATATAATATAATACTTTTCTTGCCTCACACCAAAGCTAACTGGCGAAAGTTGGCTATCTTGCTAGCTAAGGCTACTTCCAGACACAAACAAGAGAATATGTCTTCACTCTCCATTCTACTCATCTAGCAGAGCTGGCTAGTCTTTTTTCATGTCTTCACTATTTTTCATTGATGTCTTCACTATTATTTCATATTGTAGAAAATAGTAAAGATAAATAAAATAAAGAAAAATCCTTGAATGAGTAGGTGTGTCCAAACTTTTGACTGGTACTGTATGCACAAACTCTGCACAAAGCATGCAGAAGCCTCTAGTCTCCTGTCCTCGTCTCCTGTCTTTCATCTTCAATGATCTCTTAATGAACCACAGCTGAGTAAAAGCTATATCAAGGATGCTTACCAAGACTTTGCTTGCTTGAAATACCTGCCCAGTTCTTTAATGTCATTGCATCAGGAGGAGAGGAAGTCATATTAGAGTATTGAGATGCACCCAATGTGTTGCGTGTTTCAGGTACAGTATGTGTGTACCAGGGCTGATCAGGTAACTGATTACCATTATACACTCCTTTTCTTCACCTTCTTCTCCAGAAAGTGAGGACTTCACGCTCAGTGGTGGACCCCAACTCGGGATTCTGGGCCCAGCTGGAAAGATATGAGCAAGAGCTGAAAAAGAGGCAGGGGGAGGTGGACAACGCCCCAACCTAATGTTGTGCCAAATTCCTCACCCTCTAGGACCCTGCAGCTCTCCACCGTAAACCGACCATCCTGAAACTCTTTGGGCCAGTTTCCCGGACACAGATTAAGCCTAATCCTAGATTAAAAACCATGGTCAATGGAACATCTCCGTTTTAAATTCAGGACTAGGTTTAATGATACATGAGTTTTACATAGCATTTCTAAAGGACATCTATGTCTGGGAAACTAGCATTGTATCTAAAGACCAGCCTCCGGTCTAGAGGAGCCCCCACCTCTGGAGATGGTAGAAGTTGCCCCTATAATCGCTGGGCCAGGGTCCGATATTTTCCATCCTCCTAATGGTTAAGGTTATGATTTTGGGTTGGGTAATCTGATCCTAGATCTGTGGTAGGCTAGGGGCTACTTCTACATCGAGCTCCACCTTGTTGGACCCTGGCCCCCTCTACCCCTTAGAGAAACAAAGAGAAGTGTTACTTTTTACCCTCAAAATGATGCTCCATTTGTTCATTACAAAGCCATTGCATTACAAAGCCACATGCTTTGTAATGCATTATAGATACATTACAAGTATGAATTTATATAACTTCTTATAAGAAGCCATATGGAGTACTTTTATCAAAAATATGTCTATGTGTATGTATTATTAATACATGTGTAGCCTTTAGGTATTTAAAAAGCCTGCTGAAAGGAGCAATGCACTGATATGAATGCTTATAGCAAGTCATATAATGGAAAAAAGGTATTATAATGCACAAGTGGGTGATAATAGACAATGTAAGTGCCATCATAATGCATTATGTACAGTTGGTTCATAAATCAACCCAATCTCTTAAATGATATGTCACAATAATGTATATTTCCATGGGGTTGCATAGAGAGTGTTACTCTGGCTCTATAGTCATTGACAGCACTTATGTACCCTTGTACAAACAATGAAGAGGCTGTTGCAGTGCCACCTTTAACCTCTAGAGGGAAGTATTACAATGGAATAGAGTCAAAAACATGACAAATCAGATGGGATGCTTTGTGAGATGTACTACCACAGACTTTTTGCGTTGAAATCTCTACAGCTCAGAAACGTTTCTCCTCTGCACATGAAATATTTATCTGAGCAATACTGAATCTTAACTCTGCAGGGATTTAACGAGTCTTAGCCAATAAACGTTCGTTATAGCAGCTAATGTAGAGCAGGTGCAATGACCTGTGCTCAGGTAATACAACACGTTACAATAGAGGGCTGCTATTGACTAGATAAAGCATCAAATCAAATCAAATTTTATTGGTCGCGTACACATATTTGGCAGATGTTATCGCGGGTGTAGCGAAATGCATATGTTCCTATCTCCAACAGTGCAGTAATACCTAACAATACAAAATACACGCAAATCCCAAAAATAAAAAGAAAGGAATATAGAAATATTAGAACAAGCAATGTCAGAGTCCTGAATATAAATATATATATATGTATATTATGGTGTGTATAGACATTATGGATGGTATATGAATAGAACATGTGTGTACAGCAGTAGTTATATAGGATGAGCCTTGCCTAGAAAGTATATACATATGAAGTGGGTAAAACAGTATGCAAACATTATTAAAGTGACCAGTGTTCAATTGCACATAGGGCAGTGTTCTTTAAGGTGCGGGGTTGAGTACTGGTTGGCAGCTGGCTAGTAGCAGTGACAAAAATTCAAGCCAGGATACTGGGTTTAAGCCAGCTAGTAGTGACGATTTAACAGTCTGATGGCCTGGAGAGAAAAGCAATTTTTCAGTATGATGCACAGTATGATGTACTGTCTCCGCCTTCTAGATGGTAGTGGGGTGAACATGCCGTTGATTGGGTGGCTGAGGTCCTTGATTACCTTTTTGGCCTTCCTGTGGCACAGGGTGCTGCACATGTCCTGGATGGCAGTGTGTCCCCAGTGATGTGTTTGGCTGACTGCACCACCCCATGGAGAGCCCTGTGGTTGTGGACGGTGCAGTTGCCGTACTGTACCAAGCGGTAATACATCTGGACAGGATGCTCTCAATGGTGCAGCTGTAGAAATTTGTGAGGGTCTTAGGGGCCAAGCCAAATTTGTTCAGCCTCTTGAGGTTGAAGAGGCGCTGTTGCACCTTCTTCACCACACTGTCTGTGTGGGTGGACCATTTCAGGTTGTCAGTGATGTGCACGCCAAGGAACTTGAAGCTTTTCACCCTCTCTGGTCGATGGATATGGATGGGGGCTTGCTCACTCTGCTGTCTGATCAGCTCCTTCTCTTTGTTGACATTGAGGGAGAGGTTCATTTTCCTGGAACCACTCAGCCAAGGCCCTCATCTCCTCCCTCTAAGCTGTTTAGTCATTGTTGGTAATCAGGCCTACCACTGTTGTGTCGTCTGCAAACTAGATGTTTGAGTTGGAGACTTGCATGGCCACGCAGTCATGGATGAACAGGGAGTACAGGAGGAGGCTGAGTACGTACCTTTGTGGAGCTCCCGTCTTGAGGATCAACTTAGCGAAGGTGTTGTTGACTACCTTCACCCCCTACCTGGGGTTGACCCGTCAGGAACTTCAGGACCCAGTTACACAGGGCGGGGTTCAGACCCAGGGCTCTGACCTTAGTGATGAGCTTGGAGGGCTCTATGGTGCTGAAGGCTGAGCCATAGTCAATATACAACATTCTTACATTTGTATTCCTCTTGTCCAGATGGGGTGCAGTGCGATGGTGATTGCGCCATCCATGGATCTGTTGAAGCGGTATGCAAATTGTAGTGGGTCTTTGGTGTTGGGTAAGTTGGAGGTGATATGATCCTTAACTAGCCTCTCAAAGCACTTCATGCGATAGAAGTGAGTGCTACATGGCGATAGTCATTTAGTTTAGTTACCTTTGCTTTCTCGGGTACAGGAACAATGGTGGATATAATGAAGCAAGTGGGGACGACAGATTGTTCTGAGGACGCGGCTATGATCATTTGTAGCTTTGAAGATGCATTAAATGTTGTTTTACTATATAAACACGTACAGTCATGTAAATGATGATATATACATATACAGTACCAGTCAAAAGTTTGGACACACCTACTGGGGGCTCCCAAGTGGAGCAGCAGTCTGACCCTGCTACCATCTAGAAGGAGGAGACAGTACAGGTGCATCAAAACTGGGATCGAGAGGTTGAAAGACAGCTTTTATCACCAGGCCATCAGACAGTTAAATAGTTATCACTTGCCGGCCTCTGCCCAGTAACCTGAATTGAACTTAGTCACTGTTACTAGCCGGCTACCACCAGGTACTCTACCCTGTACCTTAGAGACTGTTGCCCTATGTACATAGTCATTGGTCACCTCCCTGACCAAGGCCCTTCTCCCCGATTGATCAGTTTAGCCGGACGGCCAGCTCTAGGAAGAGTCTTGGTGGTTCCAAACTTCTTCCATTTAAGAATGATGGAGGCCACTGTGTTCTTGGGGACTTTCAATGCTGCACATTTTTTGGTACCCTTCCAGAGATCTGTGCCTCGACACAATCCTGTCTCGGAGCTCTAAAAAATGTCTAAAAACCTGTTTTCGCTTTGTCATTATGGGGTATTGTGTGTAGATTGCTGCTGATAATTTTTTTTAATCAATTTTAGAATAAGGCTGTAACATAACAAGATGTGAAAAAAGTATAGGGTTCTGAAGACTTTCCGAAGACACTGTGTATATGTATACATATATATATTCTGGACTCTGACATTGCTTGTTCTGATATTTCTTAATTTCTTTCATTACATTTTTTTCATTTGTTGTGTATGGTTTTGCATTGTTCGGTGTACTGCACTGTTGGTGCTAGAAACGTAAGCATTTTGCTGCACCTGCGATAAAATTGGCAAAGTATGTGTACGTGACCAATAAAGTTTGATTTGATTTGGCAGTTGGGGTTCTTATATGGCGCTTATATGGGTGCCCACCCTGGCGCCAGGGTGCCCTGATTTGTTATTGGGAGTGCATCCCAGCACCCATTTTATGTAAACCTGTCTGCAACCATGATCAGATGTTCCCCTTCCATGGTTATGGGGCAAGTGGTAGCAAAGCGGTTAGAGCATAGAGCCAGTAACTGAAAGGTCACTGGTTTAAATCCTCAAGCCAAAAAATCTGTCGACGTACCCTTAAGGAAGGCACTTTGCACTAATTGCTTCTGAATAAGACTGTCTGCTGAATGTATACATGGGGGACATCTTGGGTGCTTTCAGACATTTTCAACACTCTGTTCCCTTTGTCAGTTTTTGTTTAATGTTGTTCATTGCTATAGGTTCATCTATGACCTGTCTTTGGTGTTACATGATTTATGTTTAGATGCATTATGTGCCATGCGCTGCTTGTGTAGCCTAAAATATTTGAGACTTTACTGAAGCTATGTGTCTGACATGTTTAAGCCATAAAAAAAATCAAGACAAGAGAAAAGAAATCAACCATATGAAAATTGAGACTGCATATCTGTGAATTTCTAAAATAAATAGTTGTACAACTGTTTGTACAAGTGCTGGCCTTTAACTGTGATACTCTATGTGCTACAACAAGGTAGAAATAGCCAATAGAAAAAATACTTCTGTACGAACTAGGGCTGAATATTAGGCAACTACAATCCCTTTAAGAAAGTATATCACTGTAAATCTCATAGGAAAACCTTAACCCTTATCCTAACCCTAAACTTAACCCTTAACCTAACCCTAACCCTTACCCTTTACTCTAAACTTGTAACCCTAACCTTAGCAAGCAGTTGCTTATCAACAAATAGTTTAAAAAAAATAGTATGACCATCTGTAGATCATCTTTATGGGACTATCCAAATAAAGTGTGAATAGAATCTCTATCCTGGTGGTCTAGTGGTTAGGATTTGGTGCTTTCACCATTGCGGCCCGGGGTCAATTCCCGGTCGGGATGAATAGCTTTGGGCTCCCGAGTGGTGCAGCGGCCTATCTTAGTGCTAGAGGCATCACTGCAGATCCTGGTTTGATTCCAGGCTGTATCACAACTGGCTGTGATAGGGGGTCCCATAGTGCACAATTGGCCCAGCAATGTTAGACTTTAGCTGGAGTAGGCCGTCTTCTTAAATAAGAATTTGTTCTTAACTGAATTGCCTAGTTAAATAAAATAAAAAATGTGAATTATACCAAAGGCCAGTATTCTACTGTACCTTTGTTTGTAAAGATGACAAAATAACAAATCTGCCAAGTAACATTAAAGAAAAACTGTGAAACTTGAGAATGTGTTGATTTATTTCACAAAGCATGTTACATATCTATACTGTAGCCGGGTGGATAGACTCAGTAGGGAGGATGGACGGAAGGAATTGGAAGCGTAGAGGGACTTGTCTTAGGGCTCAGGAGCTTTGTCTCACCCCTTCCGCACACTCTCAATCCACTCATTGTAGTTGGACACCTTGGTGTAGATGCCCAGTTTGTCCTCGTCACCACAGCCCTCACCCCAGGACACTAGGCCGATGAGGAACCAGGTATCACGGTACAAGGTGACCATTGGGCCGCCACTGTCGCCCTCGCATGCGTCCTCCCGCCGTCCTAACACACCGGCGCACAGAACATTGCCTGTCACGTTGTTGACCATCTGACGGGCACACAGCTCATGCTCCACCAGCGGCACCTCGATGAAGTTGAGGGCTGAGGTGAAACGCTGGGAGTTCTGCTCCTCCTTGCCCCAACCCGTCACCACTGTGCGTGTGCCGTTGAGGTGGAGCACACCCTGGGCCAGAGCGCGGCTAGGGAGGCATGCCGGGAGGATGTACTCGGAGAAGGAGACAGGAGAGGCCAGGCGCAACAGGGCGATGTCGTTGTCCACCGTGACTTTGTCATAGTTCGGGTGAGAGAAGGTCTTGATCACCGGCACAGTGACTTCGGTGCCCTCCAACTTATAGCGCTCGTAGTCACCTGTTGTTGAAATAGTAGATGAGTGAAAGTTAAATATGGATAATCAGTGATAAAGAGCGGGTTGCAGCAACATAGGATAAAGTGTTTTACAGCCACTGATAAGAAACACTCATTTTCCATTGCAATTGGTTTTAAACTTTTCTTTTGCATGCCCTATTGAACACTAACCTAATCTGGCCATGTATAGGGAGAAGAAGGTGAGAAGGATTGGTCTGCGAAGTGTATAATAATAATTATCATAATAATCAACTCACCTTGTATCGGGTTAGTGATGAAGGTATAATGTGACTTACCCAGTCTGACGCTGAAGCGAAGGCTACTGGTCAGGCAATGGGCTGCGGTGAGGACCCAGTTCTTATCAATTAAGACCCCGCCGCAGTGAAACTTCCCCTTTGCATTCAACACAAGAGCCTAAGACACACACACACACACAAACAACTTTATGAATTTTTAAAGCCGTATTACACTCCTAAATGTATGTTCGTCAGATGTTTTCAGATTTCCGCCATAGTCTAATGTCAACATGATTTCACATCCCACGTCATTGGTTGTATAGGTCCAGTTAGATGTTTCAACCCCAAATGAATGAAAAAGATAATATTGCCCTGAAAATCTGGAAATGTCTATCTTTTCCCTTTATCGGCTGGGAAGTGGAATCATCTTGACACTAGACTACTTTTGATGTCAGTTGTAGTGCATGGGTACTGAAACAGATTCAATGTATGGGTAGTGTATGGATCAAGGTATGGATGGTACCTGCCAGGGGCTCTCCCCCTTCTTGCCCATTTCTCCCCCTACCAGCCAGGGCAGTAGTCCTTGAATGGGTTTACTGTAGGAGGTCTTGGCCACCAGTATCTGCCCACAGGAGTGGGCACCTAAAGGTAAGAAGGAATGGAGAGAGACTGTACTGTACACTAAAACACAAGCAGTCACACATTAATGTGTCAGTGGAGGCTCCTCAGAGGAGGAAGGGGAGGGCCATTTCATAAAGATTTAAAAAGTTAAAAAACATTTCAAAAGTTATAATTTTTAGATAAAACTATACTAAATATAACAATAAAAAATATATATAACTTTCAGTTTCACTTTCTTAGCTAGCAAATAGTTTAGCCTACTGAAACACCCTGCTCAAACAGAGGGGTGCTATGTTAGCTAGCTGGCTATAACACATTATTTTTGTTGTTGTATTTTTCACCCCTTTTTTCTCCCCAATTGGTAGGAGTTACAGTCTTGTCTCACCGCTACAACTCCTGCACGGACTCAGGAGAGGCGAAGGTCAAGAGCCATGCATCCTCCAAAACACAACCCCATACTGCTTCTTGACACAATGCCCATCCAACCCAGAAGCCAGCCGCACCAATGTATTGGAGGGAACACCATACACCTGGCGACCGTGTCAGCGTGCACTGTGCCCGGCCCGCCACAGGAGAGCTAGTGCGCGATGAGACAAGGATATCCCTGCCGGCCAAGCCCTCCCTAACCCGGATGACACTTGGGCCTATTGTGCGCCGCCCCATGGGCCTCCCGGTCGCTGCCGGCTGCGACACAGCCTGGACTCGAACCAAGAATCTCTAGTGGCACAGCTAGAGTAGATGTAGATGCCCAGTTTGTCCTCGTTACTGACTGTAGACCACTGCGCCACTACAGAAGGCCCTGGCTATGACTTTTCAACACAACACTGGAACTCTTCCAACTCAAGGTAAGATTTTGGTATTACTAATTTATTGCCACCGGGCCCACTGGTGTAACTGCTTACTGACTGTACACCGTAACGTTACTGCATGAATGCAGCGGCCTAATATGGCGACAACGATGTAGGCTGTGTGTAGCGGTTTGGCTTGGAAAGTTTTTTTTGCCTGGTCACATACAGCTGATGTGTTGTGCATTGAGGTCCACAAGCAAAGGGAAGAGGTGAGAGGAGGAGAGTGCATATATGCGAGAAGGAATACAACGTGCCTGCTATGAAAGTGAACTGTGTTTACACGTGATCAGGGGTGTATTCATTCCGCCGATTCTGTTGAAAAAGTTCTTAAACGCAAGCAAATGGAACAAAACAGGGATAAACATACCTGAATTTGTCCAATAGAAACTCTCGTTTGCAACTGTTGGACTAATGATTACACCCTATATCAGCTAGGTGCAGGCAAGAGTGTGCAAGGCGGTATTGAATGTCACTGTGTGCCATGTATCACTGTTACCTCAAATTTGTCTCTCGACCTGTGGGCACCTATGTTGTAAACTTTCATTCATAGGCTAGGGTGTAGCAACCATGATGGGTATAGGGAAAATTGTAGTATCAGGTAGTAGCGTAAACCCATCGCTGTCACATTGAACTGGGTGACTAGAGTATGAATGAGAGTCATCCAATATGCTGTAATAGAAATAAGGCCATTTTGTCCACCCTTTAATGTCACTGACCGCCACTGGTGTGTGTGATTTATTTTCGAATGCATTGTTTTGAATTATAAACTGGGTGGGTCGAGCCCTGAATGCTGATTGGCTGACAGCCGTGGTATATCAGACCACAGGCATGACAAAACAGTTATTTTTACTGCTCGAATTACGTTGGTAAACAGGTTATAATAGCAATAAGGCTCCTCTGGGATTTGTGATAAGGCACTCCGCATTGCGTCGTGCTAGAGGACAGCCCTTAGCCGTGGTATATTGGCCATATACCACACCCTCCCGTTCCTTATTGCTTAATTATAATGACCCAACCGAAGCACGGTGGGTGGGTTGTTCACTTTGATGCCTCGCTCAATTAGAACGTATCTCTATTTTCATTTATTTGGGCACCGTAGACACACAAAACACAAAACATTTTGTCATTATGAACTTTTTTTTAGCTCAAATTGAAGAGGTATCTAAGGGTTGAGGCGTTACCATACATGCTAAATTAGACCAATTTATCCACACAACACAACATAGCTGTCAGCAAAGATGGAAACACAACATCGCTGTCCCATCCTTTCCACCTGTCTCATTCTGCTTTCTCCACCTGCTCGAGTTTTTTGTTTAAGACACACATGGATGAACATTTCCAAAACACTGTGTACTCTTGTACACATTTTTACAACACATACTTACAAGTTAGACAATCCCCTACATAAATGTTATCCCGTTTGAGGAGAATTCCCTGTACCACAGAAAAGAGCCAGGCATAGCCAGGATTGTTTCTAAACAGGGCCCCAGAGTAATTCTTACCTTCGGGGACACAGTGTCTAGAGTTTTGGTGGAGACGGTATCCCTGGACACAGCTGCAGGTACGCCTCAGGCCATCCTTGTGGTTTTGGCACTCATGGTCACAACCACCGTTGGCTATTGCACAATTAGTGGCTGTGCTAGCTAAACACAACAGACCGTATCAAAGCCAAAACACAAAGAAGCACTGACACAAGGAACAGAACCAGAGACGAAACAAGTACTCTCCCAGACAAAACACACAAATCAGAAAAGACGTTTCACATCACAGACATGACAAACACATGTTAATGTTTGTTTCTCATATATTAGAAAACAGAAAGTTGATCACAGAAAAAGATACACAACAAACACTCAAAAGTCAAGAACATCGCAGGTGCAAACGTATCAAACACAGCGGTGTCAGGGGCTCACGTTGGTCGCAGTCTTTTCCCTCAAATCCTAGATTGCAGCGGCAGGCATAGGACTGGTAGAGGTCCACACAGGTCCCATTCACACATGGGTTTGAAATGCACTGGTTTCCATCTAAGATTCACACCAAAGACAGATGTAACCCTGAACAATAAGCAGCCCAAACAACATGGCAACATTTTCTCTCCATCACAGGACAGAAGCTTTGTACGCTGTGTCTGAGAGGTACAGTACATTGACACAGGGAGACCGACAGTGAAGCTGTTTTGGTAGAAAACATTTGCTTGTAGTTTAAACATTGTGTAGATATCTGTTTGTTCATTCAACTGATTCCCGAAAATACATGTTTGCCAATGTCCTTACAAAGTGTACAACATAAATAGTATAAAATGCAAGGCAGTTAGAAGGATATATGAGTCTATTCGGAAACAAAAGACTTCACTGACCTGTATAAACCGTCCAGAATTCCAACTGAAAAGTAGTAGAAAACTGTCAATGTCTATTATTCCTTACAGAAATGGTATACTCAAAAACGTAACATGTAATTGAATTAAAAACAGCTTACCGTGGCTTCCCTGGCTATGAAAATCTCCCTTGCCTCCTCAAACTCACATCTCTCCTCCAGGCATTCCCGCTCCATCGATGGAGGCTTCAGTTCCTCCAGGAAGGTGTTGGCCCTTTTGGAGCGCAGAAGCATGTGGGCCTCAGGACCACTGGAAAACACTGACCAACAAAACCAGGTATGTTCATAACAGGGAGGGACTACCAGGGAGGGACTACCATGTACCAGTGGTAAGCTGTCTCAGGATGGTAAGTTGGTGGTTGAATATATCCCTCTAGTGGTGTGGGGACTGTGCTTTGGCAAAGTGGGTGGGGTTATATCCTTCCTGTTTGGCCCTGTCCGGGTGTGTCCTCAGATGGGGCCACAGTGTCTCCTGACCCATCCTGTCTCAGCCTCCAGTATTTATGCTGCAGTAGTTTACAGTGCCTTGCGAAAGTATTCGGCCCCCTTGAACTTTGCGACCTTTTGCCACATTTCAGGCTTCAAACATAAAGATATAAAACTGTATTTTTTGTGAAGAATCAACAACAAGTGGGATACAATCATGAAGTGGAACGACATTTATTGGATATTTCAAACTTTTTTAACAAATCAAAAACTGAAAAATTGGGCGTGCAAAATTATTCAGCCCCCTTAAGTTAATACTTTGTAGCGCCACCTTTTGCTGCGATTACAGCTGTAAGTCGCTTGGGGTATGTCTCTATCAGTTTTGCACATCGAGAGACTGACATTTTTTCCCATTCCTCCTTGCAAAACAGCTCGAGCTCAGTGAGGTTGGATGGAGAGCATTTGTGAACAGCAGTTTTCAGTTCTTTCCACAGATTCTCGATTGGATTCAGGTCTGGACTTTGACTTGGCCATTCTAACACCTGGATATGTTTATTTTTGAACCATTCCATTGTAGATTTTGCTTTATGTTTTGGATCATTGTCTTGTTGGAAGACAAATCTCCGTCCCAGTCTCAAGTCTTTTGCAGACTCCATCAGGTTTTCTTCCAGAATGGTCCTGTATTTGGCTCCATCCATCTTCCCATCAATTTTAACCATCTTCCCTGTCCCTGCTGAAGAAAAGCAGGCCCAAACCATGATGCTGCCACCACCATGTTTGACAGTGGGGATGGTGTGTTCAGCTGTGTTGCTTTTACGCCAAACATAACGTTTTGCATTGTTTCCAAAAAGTTCAATTTTGTTTTCATCTGACCAGAGCACCTTCTTCCACATGTTTGGTGTGTCTCCCAGGTGGCTTGTGGCAAACTTTAAACAACACTTTTTATGGATATCTTTAAGAAATGGCTTTCTTCTTGCCACTCTTCCATAAAGGCCAGATTTGTGCAATATACGACTGATTGTTGTCCTATGGACAGAGTCTCCCACCTCAGCTGTAGATCTCTGCAGTTCATCCAGAGTGATCATGGGCCTCTTGGCTGCATCTCTGATCAGTCTTCTCCTTGTATGAGCTGAAAGTTTAGAGGGACGGCCAGGTCTTGGTAGATTTGCAGTGGTCTTATACTCCTTCCATTTCAATATTATCGCTTGCACAGTGCTCCTTGGGATGTTTAAAGCTTGGGAAATCTTTTTGTATCCAAATCCGGCTTTAAACTTCTTCACAACAGTATCTCGGACCTGCCTGGTGTGTTCCTTGTTCTTCATGATGCTCTCTGCGCTTTTAACGGACCTCTGAGACTATCACAGTGCAGGTGCATTTATACGGAGACTTGATTACACACAGGTGGATTGTATTTATCATCATTAGTCATTTAGGTCAACATTGGATCATTCAGAGATCCTCACTGAACATCTGGAGAGAGTTTGCTGCACTGAAAGTAAAGGGGCTGAATAATTTTGCACGCCCAATTTTTCAGTTTTTGATTTGTTAAAAAAGTTTGAAATATCCAATAAATGTCGTTCCACTTCATGATTGTGTCCCACTTGTTGTTGATTCTTCACAAAAAAATACAGTTTTATATCTTTATGTTTGAGGCCTGAAATGTGGCAAAAGATCGCAAAGTTCAAGGGGGCCGAATACTTTCGCAAGGCACTGTATGTGTCGGGGGGCTAGGGTCAGTTTGTTATATCTGGAGTACTTCTCCTGTCCTATACGGTGTCCTGTGTGAATCTAAGTGTGCATTCTCTAATTCTCTCCTTCTCTCTTTCTTTCTCTCTCTCGGAGGACCTGAGCCCTAGGACCACGCCCCAGGACTACCTGACATGATGACTCCTTGCTGTCCCCAGTCCACCTGACCGTGCTGCTGCTCCAGTTTAAACTGTTCTGCCTTATTATTATTCGACCATGCTGGTCATTTATGAACATTTGAACATCTTGGCCATGTTCTGTTATAATCTCCACCCGGCACAGCCAGAAGAGGACTGGCCATCCCACATATGCTCTCTCTAATTCTCTCTTTCTTTCTCTCTCTCGGAGGACCTGAGCCCTAGGACCATGCCCCAGGAATACCTGACATGATGACTCCTTGCTGTCCCCAGTCCACCTGACTGTGCTGCTGCTCCAGTTTCAACTGTTCTGCCTTATTATTATTCGACCATGCTGGTCATTTATGAACATTTGAACATCTTGGCCATGTTCTGTTATAATCTCCACCTGGCACAGCCAGAAGAGGACTGGCCACCCCACATAGCCTGGTTCCTCTCTAGGTTTCTTCCTAGGTTTTGGCCTTTCTAGGGAGTTTTTCCTAGCCACCGTGCTTCTACACCTGCATTGCTTGCTGTTTGGGGTTTTAGGCTGGGTTTCTGTACAGCACTTTGAGATATCAGCTGATGTACGAAGGGCTATATAAATACATTTGATTTGATTTGATTTGTGTAAAATACTTAAGTAAAAATACTTTAAAGCACTACTTAAGTAGATTTTTTGGGGTATCTGTACTATACTTTACTATTTAGATTTTTGACAACTACTTTTACTTCACTACATTCCTAAAGAAAATAATGTACTTTTTACTCCATACATTTACCCTTACACCCAAAATACTTGTTACATTTTAACAGGAAAATAGTCCAATTTATCCACTTAAAAAGAAAACATCCCTGGTCATCCCTACTGCCTCTGATCTGGTGGACTCACTAAACACAAATGCTTCATTTTAAAAATAATGTCTGACTGTTGGAGTGTGCCCTTGGCTATCAGTAAAAAAAAATAAAACACAAGAAAATGTGCCTTCTGGTTTGCATACCATAAGGAATTTGAAATTATTCATAGTTTTACTTTTGATACTTTATATTTTATATATATTTGAGCAATTCCATTTACTTTTAATACTTAAGTATATTTAAAACCAAATACTTTTAGACTTTTACTCAAGTAGTATTTCAATGAGTGACTTTCACTTTTACTTGAGTCATTTTCTATGAAGGTTTCTTTACTTTTACTACAGTATGACATTTGGGTACTTTTTCCCACCACTGCCATGTACTTGTCCAATATGAAACTTTCATTTTTGCTTTGCATTGCCATTGGCAACTTCTATTAGACCTCAATGAACTGTCTTGTAAGGTTTAAATGTTATTCAATGTGCTTGTGCAACATGGCACACAAGCTTTCAGGAAATGTAACTCTTTAAGCACCAGAACTGTGCATTGTTGTAGTCCTGTGATATTTGGAATTACAACACCTTTGCTATCTACACACAACCCAATCACTGGTTTCTCCTATTGCACATGCAGTACTATTATATACTATATAGAAACATGACAAAAATACATAAACATTTTGCAGTGTTTGTCCGTACAGCTGTGACCTTACAGGCGATTGCATCATATTGGTGGTGGACAATATGTTTAATGCCATTGAAAAACGTGCTACTGGGTCTTCAGATTATACATTTTTTTACCTGATGTGCTGAGAGCTGAAGCTGACCACAAAGCGAGAGCCGCAGTCACACAGAGGAAAAGCTTGCCCATGATGTCTACAGAACCTGCAGCCAATGGAAACTGTCCACAGGGAACACATTTGTGAATGGTAGCATAGAGATGTATGTTTACGTTAATCTGATGTTCACACAGTAGCTGTACACTCAGTATTTATTAACAAGTTCTATTGGTATAAGATCTATATCTTCATTAAACCACATTAATTACTGCTAAATAAAAATAGAGGTCCCATACCAAACTCAATTATCTCCACTTCAATGTTTTTCTTTAAGACACAGAGATTCAAATATTAGTGATACATAGAGAAACAAAAACTGGTGTGCTAATTCCCTATGCTTTGGGTTACTTCGGTTGCATCTTTCCTCATGCAACGTTTATAAAGATATGACTAGCGACTGTGGAATCTCCACAAACATGGCCCTATCCAAATGATAGGAGGAGGGACACATGCCCATAGAGTGAATTAGCATTGACTCATGACCTTGCCATCAACTAATAAAAACATATCATTGATCAAACCAGACCATTTTCAGATGAAAAAGAGAAATGCCAAAACAAAGCATTCATTAAAATATATATTTTTTACTCACATCTTCAGAAACAAGGCCGGGACAGGACTGACGGGATGTGCTGTTTAAACTGTGTTAATGACTAACTACAGATGTTTACTGTGAGTCCACAGTCTGTGTTACTAATGTCCAGCTCAGTCAGTGTTCCCTAACACAATACTCACCTCCCATTCTAACCTGAGCACGCACAAATGAGCAAAAGCACACGCAAGCCACACATGAATACACATTAATTATGGTCATACACATAAAATCAAATGTTGTCATTAATATGTACATACATCTTGTTATATAATGTACTAAATTCTGTTAAATCATTCATAGTTATTAAGTAAGAAACATGTAAGAGATACATGACAAAATAGTACAAACAAGCATGCTCCCTGCTCATAATACTTTATGTATGTAATTATAGATGTTTATGAGCAGCTATTAGCAACTCTGTTGTTGATAGTGCATTATGCATAGCTCATAAGGCATTGTGAATGTGCTTATAATGCATAATGGAGAAGGAATTCATATGAAGGGTTACCAATACTTTCAAAAAATCCTGTTAAGTTGGGTCAAAAGTGGATAACGATGCTATACGGACAAACTCAAATCATCCCTGTCCATGAAAGGCATGAAGATATGAATGATTGCCACGACTTCCCTCTCTTTGTCCGGGCGGGGTTCGGCGGTCGATGTCACCGGCCTTCTAGCCAACACTGATCCATTTTTCATTTTCCATTGGTTTTGTCTTGTCTTCCTTCACACCTGGTTCCAATCCCATCAATTACATGTCGTGTATTTAACCCTCTGATTCCCCTCATGTCCTTGTCGGAGATTGTTTGATTGTATGTGATGTGCATGTATTATGTTGGTGTGCAACGGGTTTTGTACCCACTTTTGTTATTTTGTACATTTCATTTTTTTGGAGTTTTATCAACATTTATTAAACACACTCCGTTTTTACCAAGTTCGTTCTCCTGCGCCTGACTTCCCTGCCACCAACACGCACCCTTTACAATGATAACTCTAATTTTTCAATTATGTAACACACACTCCCATGCAAATTCACAACTCAGAAAGAGGGAAGGCATCAAATAGCCTCCTTAAAATACTACTGTCCTTCTCAACACAAAAGCTTAGGAAGCCTCAATTTAAAGCTCAAAGTACTTGAAACTTAAACACATAGGACTAGATATAGACGAACAATAGAGCACAGAGAAAAGCATGAATAAATGTGTGCGCACACGCGCATCCACACACATACATACGAGTACACACACACATTGACATACTACACCTTCGATATACTGTTGAAATGGCACAAAGATGAGAAAGAGCAGAGGGTACTAGAAACCAGAGGCACATTGACAACAACACATCACCTTCGGTTGGCCTGTATTTGAGTCTGAGAGCGTGGAAATGAGGCCAGTTATTGGGGTTAGCCATTCATCCTCCATTATCCTCATTGTGCTTGAGCCTTGTTTCTATGGCTCAGGTTTCTGTTGTATCCACACTGTTGATTTATTACAGAACCGGCCTGGATAATAGAGTTCTGCGGGGGGAACAAAGGTGTTTGGAGCAAAGGTTGTGGTTATTCCCCAGGACACTATGGGTACAGAACTGGCCGTCCCGCTAGGCGGTCCCCCACGCGTAACAGGGTCAGGGGTTTGTTTTGGTCGCTAGGGGCCTGTTTTGTGTCCCAGACCAGTTTACCGGTCCACCCTAATCCTCTTTCCCTGAAACATGTGAGAAGCACAGTCATCATTGGTGGGGCTTCATTCGTACCCACAAAATGTGAATGCGCAGATTTGATCGTAAAGACATACAGTATATCACAAAAGTGAGTACACCCCTCACATTTTTGTCAATATTTGACTATATTTTTTAATGTGACAACACTGAAGAAATGACACTTTGCTACAATGTAAAGTAGTGAGTGTACAGCTTGTATAACAGTGTAAATTTGCTGTCCCCTCAAAATAACTCAACACACAGCCATTCATGTCTAAACCGCTGGCAACAAAAGTGAGTACACCCCTAAGTGAAAATGTCCAAAATGGGCCCAATTAGCCATTTTCCCTCCCCGGTGTCATGTGACTTGTTAGTGTTACAAGGTCTCAGGTGTGAATGGGGAGCAGGTGTGTTAAATTTGGTGTCATTGCTCTCACACTCCTTCATACTGAATGGTCACTGGAAGTTCAACATGGCACCTCATGGCAAAGAACTCTCTGAGGATCTGAAAAAATTGTTGCTCTACATAAAGATGGCCTGGGCTATAAGAAGATTGCCAAGACCCTGAAACTGAGCTGCAGCACGGTGGCCAAGACCATACAGCGGTTTAACTGGACAGGTTCCACTCAGAACAGGCCTCGCCATGGTCGACCAAAGAAGTTGAGTGCACGTGCTCAGTGTCATATCCAGAGGTTGTCTTTGGGAAATAGACGTATGAGTGCTGCCAGCATTGCTGCAGAGGTTGAAGGGGTGGGGGGTCAGCCTGTCAGTGCTCAGACCATACGCCATACACTGCATCAAATTGGTCTGCATGGCTGTCGTCCCAGAAGGAAGCCTCTTCAAAAGATGATGCACAAGAGAGCCCACAAACAGTTTGCTGAAGACAAGCAGACTAAGGACATGGATTACTGGAACCATGTCCTGTGGTCTGATGAGACCAAGATAAACTTATTTGGTTCAGATGGTGTCAAGCGTGTGTGATGGAAACCAGGTGAAGAGTACAAAGACAAGTGTGTCTTGCCTACAGTCAAACATGGTGGTGGGAGTGTCATGGTCTGGGGCTGCATGAGTGCTGCTGGCACTGGGGAGCTATAGTTCATTGAGGGAACCATGAATGCCAACATGTACTGTGACATACTGAAGCAGATCATGATCCCCTCCCTTTTGGAGACTGGGCCACAGGGTAGTATTCCAACATGATAACGACCGCAAACACACTTCCAAGACGACCACTGCCTTACTAAAGAAGCTGTGGGTAAAGGTGGTGGACTGGCAAAGCATGTCTCCAGACCTAAACCCTATTGAGCATCTGTGGGGCATCCTCAAACGGAAGGTGGAGGAGTGCAAGGTCTCTAACATCCACCAGCTCCGTGATGTCGTCATGGAGGAGTGGAAGAGGACTCCAGTGGCAACCTGTGAAGCTCTGGTGAACTCCATGCCCAAGAGGCTTAAGGCAGTGCTGGAAAATGAAGTTGGCCACACAAAATATTGACACTTTGGGCCCAATTTGGACATTTTCACTTAGCGGTGTACTCACTTTTGTTGCCAGTGGTTTAGACATTAATGGCTGTGTGTTGAGTTATTTTGAAGGGACAGCTTATTCAAGCTGTACACACTACTTACTTTACATTGTAGCAAAGTGTGATTTCTTCAGTGTTGTCACATGAAAAGATATACTCAAATATTTACAAAAATGTGAGGGGTGTACTCACTTTTGTGATATTCTGTAAATCCTCAACTCGTGAAATACATGATTTACTTTGACTTAATATATTAAAGCTGCAATTATGTTACTTTTTGCATGACACAACAAAATGCACATAGAAATGTGGGTTATAGATATGTCATTCTCATTGTAAGCAAGTTGGTAGATCTGTTCAAGCGGTAGATCTGTTCTATGCGCGTTCGATTTTGCATCTTTTACTTTCGGTTTTGTACACAAGCTTCAAACAGCTGAAAATACTATATTTTTAGTTATTGAAAATATATTTCACTGCGGTTAAGATGGTACAATGATTCTCTACACTATACAGTACTTGCTTGTTTTGTCTGAAACTGAAATGAGGTAAACTATCAGGATTTTAGCAACCAGGAAAAGAGCAGAGCAATTTCTGCATAGTGCATCTTTTATTATGCTTATATGATGGAATTAACATTATTGATGAACATAACATTATTAATCCATACAGACATTTTATAAATAATTGTCACACAAATTCTCTGAACTATTGCCGTTAATTAATTTGCCTTAGGGTCATATTTCTACAAAAGTTTCCTTTTCTCTGAAAAACCCAAAGACAAGACCATGTCACCCTTCTCTTACTTTAAACAAGACTTTAAACAAGACTTCAACATATGCCAAGACCATGTCACCCTTCTCGTACTTTAAACAAGACTTCAACATATGCTTCCTCAATAAAAGTGTGTCAATACAATATTTTATCATATTGGGGGATATTGGAAAATATTACAGACATACCAATGTCTTTGAGCAAGTCCTGGATATAAAATAAATATTATACAAGAGACTCCACACACTGCAATCGCTCCAATGTGGTTTATCAGAGCCTGTATTCATAAAGAATCTCAAGGTATGAGTGCTGATCTCGGATAGGGTCACCCCCTGTCAATCCAATCTGATTCATTATGATCTAAAAGGCTAAACAGATCCTAGGTGAGTTATTCTACTCTGAGATTCTTTATGAATATGGGCCCAGGTCTATATTGGGGGGTCCTGACATTTCCTGTTAAGGGCCTACAGCAGTCCAGTCCAGAAACAGACACGAGCTGAAGTAGGCCAGTGGAGCCGCTTGTGTCTCTGGAGTGCTGGTTACAACAGACCCAGCTGTCTGAAATAGATCTCCTTTCTGTCTGAGCTCCTTATCTCTCCATCAACACCTTCTCTGAAACCTGGTAGAGGTGGAGAGAGAGAGGCAGAGAATGAGAGGGAAAGGGAGATGGGGAGATAGTGGAAAAGGGGAAGAAAGTAGAGGTGATAGAAAAGGAGAGAGAGAAGAGAGAGAGGAAGACTGACATTAAGGGAGAGAAGTGAGAGGTGAGAGGAAAAGGGAAGAGATAGCAAGGTGGAGGGAGTCATGGGACAAGGAATAGGGTGGAATATACTGTAGCAACACGGGTGACGCCTCTCTCTCACTTTTTTTACCCATCTATTGTTTTTATTATAATTCTGTGGACCATGCTGTCGATCGCTAATGAGGTCGTCTTACAGGTAGAAGCCCTAGTTACTCTGTCCACAGCACAATGAAGTATCTCTTCCTCCTCCCACCCTCCATTCCTCCCTCCTATCCTTTGTCTGCAGGTCTAGAGGGTGCGAGGTGGACCCAAAGAAGTGTTGTTTTGTGCAAGGCCTATATATTGATCAATGCTTCTGTCCTGCTCATCATTCCACCAGCATCTCTCATCCTGCACATGATGACACAAGACTCCAAAGGAATGGTGAGTGCAACTCTTTAAATTGTGAGTGGGTTCTTTGGGGCTTTTCACACTACTGAGCAGAACTGAGCTGAGCCAAACCAAGCTGTACTGAGTTGGCCTAGTTGTATACATCTACCACAGTTGCTGGAACTTTGCTGAAAAGGACCATGTAAAAATGAAAGAGTCAGCACAGTTTGGTTTGAAATGTAAAGGTAGTGTGAAAAGGATATCTGTGGTGGTTGAAAACCCGCACGGAGCACTCACTGGTAACAGTCTTTTGAAAAATGGAAAACTTCAAAAGACTATTACCAGTGAGTCAAGGCTGTTGGTTAGGACTGTTGATCGTTTGGGCTGTTCTTGTACGAGTATTGACCAATGGGATTGGTGAGTCGTGAATGATGGATGAGTGGTACAATTGATGTGTTGATAAGTGTTTTGGTGATTGATGTGTTATTGGTTGGTAGGGATTGCGTGGTCCTATAGTAAGAAGCAAATTTGTTTTGTTGCATTATCTGTAGTAGATGATAGTCTTCATGGTGAACTTTAATAAATTGGTTAGACATTAGTGTGCAGTGATTGGTAAGGGATTGGTGGATAATTCTCAGGAAACAAGTACATTAGTCACTAATCACTATTATAACTTTGCGATAAACAAAATTAAGTATGTTATAGGTTAACTGAAAACATCCCACTGGGCACACCACATCATTTCAGCATGGAGATTTGGGTAATATTTGGTTGAGACGTTGATCAATGAGATTTCAAGCTTTATTCACACAAAAGACAGACAGAAGTTTGTTGAATTCTAATGTTTTACCACTATGCTTTCAACCATCTTAAAGCACATCCAAATTTCTATGGAAAAACCATGTCTGATTGGTCATCGAAATGTGTTGACATTGCGGTTTCAACCATTTAAAAACACAACAAAATTCAAATGGGAATACAAGGTCAGATAGATTTACAACAACTTGACGTGTTATCACCATGCTTCATTTAATAGCACAACCAAATGACCTGGATTGCAGTTGAGATTACATCAATGCTGTTCAAGATTCTGAATAGATTATTATAGCAATTGTGAAGATCTCCACAGACCTGTGACCTTTGCATGCTATCTTGAACATGCACGCTTTCTATGATTACATAAGAAGACATTTATAGTAATCTTAAAATGTGGCCATGGGTGTGTTCATTTTAAGGTTGAATAAACACTGTCACATTAATTTGTAAGATAGTTTTAACTAAAGTGATTTTGAATTGTTGTCAACGCAACCTAATATCAACATTTGAAGGAGATGTACCTTTTGTGCCCCTGACCTAGTCTGGTCTTAATTCAAGTTTGTCTACAGATGAATAATTGATATGTTGGATACATGTCTCCATCTCAACCATAAATCTAAATGAAAGAATAGTACTGAATTAGATTTTTGGCTGAGATAGAGACATGACTCCAACATATAAATTATGAATTTGTAGACAAAGTGGAATTAAAGCCAGGCTAAGTCTGAGGCACAGATGGACATTTCCAAGTAGAATATGCATCTCCTTCAAACGTTGATATTCGGCTGCATTGACAACCAAACACAATTCAATATCCAGTTTGTCTACAAATTCATAATTGATATGTTGGAGTGGCTACTGACTGGCACAAGTTTTGCCCGAAAAACAATTCTCATCCTAAATGATATCACAAAATGCTTAATGATATGACGTGATTATTGTTTGGATCCCCACCGACCATTCCAAACATTTGGATTCCAAAACTAATATTCCAATGTCCAATCAATTGATGTTAAGGTTTTTAGCAAGAGTCTCTCTTCTGTAACACTCAGACATTCCATTCTCAATACGGCAAAGTCAAATAGAGATAGTTAACGACCGGCGTTAAGTCATAAAACCGGCCGAGAGTCACGACAATGTCTCCAGCTCAATCAAAATCAAAAGTTCAAGAATATAGGACAAAATCAAATCAAACTTTAAATGCACTTTAAAATAAAGTTTGATTTAGTCCTATTCTTGAACTATTTTTGAGATCTCTCAGTAATCATTCTCATGATACAACATCTGTAGTAGTCAGTGACAAATATCGAAGCTGGGATTGGTTAAAATCCTGGATGAGAGACCAAATGGATAGCTCTAGATAGATCAGCTTTCCAGTAGGAGATGCTGCCCAGCCTATTGTTTTTTTCTTCTGATAACGGATATAACGTTGAAGATCTGACGTTGTTTCAAAGGTACAAGTTCAACATATTTTATACAAGGTTTGTCTATGTTGAAAATTGGTTACCATGATGACAAAATCCTGTGGTTGAAGTTTCACCCTCAAAAAAACAGTTTACGTTAAGGACTTTTTTCAAATCCAATGTATTTTCCACGTAGATGCCATGTCACAAATGACGTTGAAACAATGTTGAATAAACCAGTTTGTGCCCGATGAGATACCACTGTATTTTTCTTCCCATTTTGTAGCAAAAATAAGTTTTGGGTCATTGTTTGAAGAACTGAAATTGATTAAGTAGTTCTCTTGAATGATTATCATATTAGACAAAAATCATGAAAACAACTGGACATCTGTTTCTCTCTCTCTCTCTCTCTCTCTCTCTCTCTCTCTCTCTCTCTCTCTCTCTCTCTCTCTCTCTCTCTCTCTCTGTCTCTCTCTCTCTCTCTCTCTCTCTCTTTCTCTCCCTCCCAATCTCTCTCTCTCTCTCTCTCTCTCTCTCTCTCTCTCTCTCTCTGTCTCTCTCTCTCTCTGTCTCTCTCTCTCTCTCTCTCTCTCTCAGACTACCAGTCTGCTGGGACTGCTCCTATGCACCACCATCTCCTCTGCGATGCATACTTCACCCACAGGGGGATACAACGAGATGCCCCCTCTCCCGTTCACAGGCTCCCAAGACAGTCCCATCCCCCATACGGACCTCCACATGTACCCAATGCGATCTGACTACCCTATGCCCACCAACAACCAGAACATGAATGCCCGCAGCGGTCCAATGCCCCCCTCCGACTACCCCAATCCTGGCTTCCCCATGCCACCAAGCACTCACATGAACATGACTGGGAACTGGCGAACTGGGGAACTGCTGGTAGTTGAGGCCGGGTCGGAGCCGGACATGTCGTACTGCCAGACACTTCTGGATGTGCCAGTGCCGCCCCCCATGGACCAGGTGCCCTGGTTCTGTGTCTGCTCCCGCTGCAAGGCCAGCGTGGGACCCAAAGGGGACAGAGGAGACAGGGGCCTGCCAGGTATGTAGAAAGGCATAGAATAGTATACATTTTTATTTCACCTTTATTTTACCAGGTAGTTCCATTAGAAGTAGAAAAAGAGATGTACACTCTCTTAAAATTGTTCATCTGAAATGGATCAAAAACATGTCGTTTTTTCACCCTAATTAGTAGTGTGGACCTTTTCTTTTGGTGTGTAGATGGTGTGTATTTTAGGTCTACACACCATCTAAACTTACTAAACAAATGATATAACTAGCTGCATCCACAGTCTTTGCCTCATTCTCTGTTCTCTTTCTGCCACTCTCAAGCATAGATATAATATATTAAATACAGTATGTTAGCTAGCCACATATTGTTTACGTCATTGTTCTTAACCCACAAAGGTATTCCAGGAAGTCCTGGGAGAAGAGGACTCACAGGGTTCAGAGGTCGGCCTGGGTTCGTGGGCCGCCAAGGACTGAAGGGTAAGTGATACTTGTCAATTCTGTTAAGACTAAAAAAAAAGCAAAAAAGCTGTGGACTGTTCCATGTCTGAGCAATGACAGTAATACAAGCTTGCAGAAAATGATTTGCAACTTCGTTCTCTCTTTCTCTTACTTTCTACCTATTTGTTACAGGTCAGAAGGGTGATGAAAATGAGAAGGGAGAACGTGGGCTAGTGGGTTTCACCGGCACCAAGGGGGCCCGCGGCTTCAAAGGTCAGTCAAACAACAGATGCAGAACATAAACTCATCTCTCCATCATCCAACTTTGGAACTTTAGATCTCATCTATGTGTATGTATGTATGTATGTGTGTATGTGTGTGTGTGTGTGTGTGTGTGTGTGTGTGTGTGTGTGTGTGTGTGTGTGTGTGTGTGTGTGTTGTGCATTTTTGTATGTTTCAGGGGACAAAGGGGACCAGGGTCTGGAGGGTGCACAGGGAGAGATGGGGCCCCAGGGAGCGGAAGGGACCTGTCCTGCGTCCTGTGAAAGTGTTCAGGGCCGTGCAGGACAACCAGGGATACCCGGACCGGCTGGGGCCAGGGGTCTCCCCGGAGTAGCAGGCCCTCCGGGGACTACGGGGACCAAGGGTGAAACAGGGCACATGGGTTCCCCTGGGGTCCCCGGGACGAATGGTGAGAAAGGTGAACTGGGGGCGAAGGGCGAGTGCAACTGCACTAATGGAGCAGACGGGGCAGACGGTCAACAAGGGATCCGTGGGCCCAAGGGAGAGCAAGGTGAGTTGGGCCCTAAGGGTGCCGTGGGTCTCAACGGTAAAAAGGGAGACCAGGGTGACCTCGGTATGACGGGCATTCCCGGGCCATGCTCTCCAGCCATCCAGTCCTCATTCACCGCCGCACTCGGCACAATTTACCCGCTACCGGACAAGCCCGTGCCGTTCACCGAAGTCATCACCAACCGGCAGTTTCATTTCGACCCCATCATAGGCATCTACAGGGCACCAGTGAACGGCACCTATGTCTTCAGCTACCACCTGATGGTGTTCAACAAGGTGCTGAAGGTGGGTCTGTTCCATAATTTCAACTCTATTGTGAAGACCACAGAGCCAGCCCAACTGGGCACCGCTAGCCACCAGGTGGTGCTCCACCTGGTCATGGGCGACCGGGTGTGGCTGCAGGTGAAGGACAACATCACCAACGGCATGTATGCTGACAATGAGAGCAGAAGCACCTTCTCTGGCTTCCTGCTCTACCCCGACTCTTGCGACTTGCCCTTGTTCCGAGACTTTCCTCCAGCAGGCGCTCCAGGTGGTGACGAGGGGAACTATAGTTGGGGGTAGATAGAGGGGCCATCCACCACCCCATCGCCTTAGTCCGTGAGAGTCAGTTACACAGACACAGGTTACATACACATATAATTGGAAGACACACAATCCACACACACATACATTAACAAAGTTCTTGAAGTTAACACCAACAGAGCACCTTCTATAAATCAAAAGCCATCTACAATGGCCTGTTAGCTCTGGGCAGTTTCCTATAACATTAATGAATAAAATTTCCTACAAAACGACCTATTTGTTTGACTTATTTGTTGATCTTAATGAGTGAGAGTGTGCTCATGATTGTATTGCTTAGCAAAATCGCGTATTCTTGCATAGTGCAGATTTAGGATATTTCATTCCTGGAGGTTTGTGACCTCCACGTTCACACATAAGCTCCATATATGAGAACAGAATCTCAGTTAGCTAGTTTGAATTTATCTTCTTTTTGATACAAAAATCCAACTTCATGTCGCTCACATGTTTACGATATTAGCGGTCTGACAATAAGAGCTATATTTTTGGGATTCAACATTAGAGCTATTGTAAAATTTTAAAAAATAAAAACCTGCATAAGACGGATAATATTTTCGACTGCATGAATACATTTTTCATGTCGTCCACAAGATTTCATTAATGAACAGAGACGGTATGGGTGTAGAGCAGGAGCTGCAACAGGATACGTGTGCTAGCTGTTTTCAAAGTAAAAGCTGTGTGCATATCTGACGTTACCTGACCATCGCTCCAGCTAGCTAGCTGTCGCCAGGTTAGTTATAAATAAGGGCCACCAACAAGCAACGTCAGTTCATTAGCTAGCTAACTAGCGAGCTGCCTTCCTTCAATACTTGGTCGCTTTTCTGACAGACAAGACAGGGAGCTTATATTTAAAGCCACAAAGCATTGAGCTAAAGACTAAAGCTAGCGAGCTATCATACCAAACAATTGTGTGTGTGTGCCTGTAGACTGTACACGGCTCGTTCAAGACAATCCAGCCCCAGCTAACAAGGCTTGACATACCAAGTTTTGAGCATCACCCTCTCTCTGTCATGAGGTGAGTATTAAATAAGTATCAACAATTGCTGTAGGTATCTAGCTATATATAGGTGGTTATTCCCTCCACCTAATAATGGCAGAGATGAAAGGAATTCGGATGGATCGTTCAATTGTTCAATCATTCAATTATTCTCAATAATAATTAGTGAGTATAGGTGAGTATATCTGTAGAGGAAAAATAGGTGGGAATACTGAGTATGCCAGCATATGGCCACCAATATACCTGCACCACTGGGTGAGATTGAAGCTGGCAGTGTTGACAGGGACACGACACTTAAAGGCTGAAACAACACTTATGCTATTTCTTGCCTTATGGCTTTGTACAGTGCATTCGGAAAGTATTCAGACCCTTTGACTTTTTCCAGATTTTGCTAAATTACAGCCTTATTCAAAAATGTATTAAATTGCTTTTTTCCTCATCAATCTGCACACAATATCACATAATGGCAAAGCAAAAACAGGTTTTTAGAATTTAAAACAAATTCTTTAAAAAATAAAAATAAATAATGAAATAACACATTTACATAAGTATTCAGACCCTTTACTCAGTACTTTGCAGAAGCACTTTGACAGTGATTACAGCCTCGAGTCTTCTTGGGTATGACACTACAAGCTTGGCATTCCTGTATTTGGGGAGTTTCTCCTATTCTTCTCTGCAGATCCTCTCAAGCTCTGTCAGGTTGGATGGGGAGCGTCGCTGCACAGCTATTTTCAGGTCTCTCAAGAACATTGAGACTTGTCCCGAAGCCGCCCCTGTGTTGTCTTGGTTTTTTGCTTAGGGTCGTTGTGCTGTTGGAAGGTGAACCTTCCTTAAAAAAAAATCAGAATGGCACAAATTCCCCGATATCAGGGTACTCATGTCAACATGTTTGCTTTCAGAGCATATTTGATCCCAAATTATAAGGGGGAGCGATACGCGCTCTAGAGCAGGTTTTCGTCAAGAATCTCTCTGCACTTTGCTCTGTTCATCTTTCCCATGATCCTAACTAGTCTCCTAGTCCCTGCCGCTGTCAAACATCCCCACAGCATGTTGCTTCCACCACCATGCTTCACCGTAGGGATGGTACCAGGTTTCCTTCAGACATGACGTTTGGCATTCGGGCCAAAGAGTTAAATCTTGGTTTCATCAGACCAGAGAATCTTGTTTCTTATTGTCTGAAGACCTTTAGACACAATCCAAGCAGGCTGTTATCTTCCTTTTACTGAGGACTGGCTTCCTTCTGGCCATGATACCATAAATACCTAATTTGTGGAATGCTGCAGAGATGGTTGTCCTTCTGGAAGGTTCTCCCATCAAATCAAAATCAAATTATTCTTACATCAGCTGATATATCAAAGTGCTGTACAGAAACCCAACCTAAAACCCCAAACAGCAAGCAATGCAGATGTAGAAGCACGGTGGCTAGGAAAAACTCCCTAGAAAGGCCAAAACCTAGGAAGAAACCTAAACAGAACCAGGCTATGAGGGGTGGCCCTCTTCTGGCTGTGCCAGGTGGAGATTATAACAGAACATGGCCAAGATGTTCAACTGTTCATAAATGACCAGCATGGTCAAATAATAGTAAGCACAGTGAACAGGTCAGGGTTCCATAGCCGCAGGCAGAACAGTTGAAACTGGAGCAGCAGCACGGCCAGGTGGACTGGGGACAACAAGGAGTCATCATTCCAGGTAGTCCTGAGGCATGGTCCTAGAGCTCAGGTCCTCCGAGAGAGAGAAAGAAAGATAGAATTAGAGAGAGCATACTTAAATTCACACAGGACACCGGATGAGACAGGAGAAATACTCCAGATATAACAGACTGACCCAACCCCCCCCCCCCCCCCCCCCGACACATAAACTACTGCAGCATAAATACTGGAGGATGAGACAGGAGGAACTCTAGAGCTCTGTCAGAGTGACCATCGGGTACTTGGTCATCTCCCTGACCAATTCCCTTCTCCCCCGTTTGCTCAGTCTCCCTCAATTGCTCTAGGAAGAGTCTTGGTGATTCCAAACTTCTTCCATTTAATTAAGAATGATGGAGGCCACTGTGTTCTTGTGGACCTTCAATGTTGCAGAAAGATTTTGGTACCCCTCCCCAGATCGTGCCTCAACATAATCCTGTCTTGGCGCTCTACGGATAATTCCTTCAATCTCATGGCTTGGATTTTGCTCTGACATTCACTGTCAACTATGGGACTTTATATAGACAGTTGTGTGCCTTTCCAAATCATGTCCAATCAATTGAATTTACCACAGGTGGACTCCAATCAAGTTGTAGAAACATCTCAAGGATGATCAATGGAAACAGGATGCACCTGAGCTCAATTTCAAGTCTAATAACTTTTTAAAATTTACATTTGCAAAAATGTAGAAAAAAACTGTTTTCGCTTTGTCGTTATGGGGTTTTGTGTGTAGATTGCTGAATAATTTGTTTTATTTAATCAATTTTAGAATAAGGCTGCAAAATAACAAAATGTGGAAAAAGTCAAGGGGTCCGAATACTTTCCAAAGGCACTGTATGTGATGGGATGTATAGACATTATGGACAGTTTATGGATACAATATGTAGTGTATCTGTAGAATACGTAGGATAGAATGGTATATGTACAGCAAGAGTTAAATAGGATAGGACATGACTAGAATACAGTATATACATATGTGGGTCAAACAGTATGTAAACAATACTAAAGGGACCAGTGTTCCATGACTATGTACTTAGGGGCAGCAACCTCTAAGGTGCAGGGTTGAGGAACTGGGTGGTAGCCAGCTAGTTACAGCGACTAAAGTTCAGGGCAGGGTACTGTTCTGGGCAGAGGCCGGCAAGTGGTGACTATTTAACAGTCTGATGACCTTGAGATAGAAGCTGTCTCTCGGTCCCAGCTATGCTGCACCTGTACTGATCTCCCCTTCTGGATGGTAGTGGGGTTAACAGGCTGTGGCTCGGGTGGCTGAGGTCCTAGATGAACTTCTTGGCTTTCCTGTGACAGCAGGTGCTGTAAATGTCCTGGAGGGCAGGCAGTATGCCCCCAGTGATGCATTGGGCAGACAGCATCACCCTCTGGCGAGCCCTGCAGTTGCAGATGGTGCAGTTGCTGTTCCACGCAGTGATACATTTCCCGACAGGATGCTCTCAATGGTGCATCTGTAGAAGTTTTTGAGGGTCTTAGTGGCCAAGCCGAATTTCTTCAGCCTCTATTGGTTGAAGAGGCGCTGTTGCACCTTGACCACACTGTGTGGGCGTACCATTTCATATGTACACAGAGGAACTTGAAGCTTTTCACCTTTTCGCTGATCTTTTTCAAGGGTGTCAAATGTTGGAACTGATTATATTTTTTCTTGACGTGAAGTTGTTTGACTTGAACTTGTTTGTTTTGTTAAATTTGTTTATGTTACAATAAACACATTGACTTGTTAGTAAATGCAGCGGGTTCTGTACATTTATGAATCATTGTACATCTTTGCCAGCTGTCCGTTTTGTAATGAATGAATATGTATTAGGAGTATACATGATCATTTCCTAGGAAATAAGGGCAGTAAAGTTATCCAAACAATAGCATTAGTAACTTTATTCTTACAAATTTATGGGGTGATCACATCAGAGCAAAAGCAAAGTAGCAGTTACTAAAATGACCACAAAGTTCATAACAGAAATCAACCATGGAAAATATATAAGACACACTGTAACTAACTCTTGCGATTGCCATATCAACAGAGTTGATTGGAATTGTTTTCAGTGAAGCTCAGTCAAACAATAACGGTAAAACACTTCTCACAATTAAAATACAAAACTTCCATTAAAGAATTAGTATTTGATGATCGAGGGCCTCATGTTCATAATAATGACAAGAGTATTGTCCTCACTATAGTGCCTGTGAGAGGAAGCTAACAGACTATTGAGAACCAGCCAGTGTGTTGACAAGGAGAGGTGTTGAATGTGCCACCTGGAGGTAAGTGGGAGGAAAAAGGGGAGAAGTCCAAGGGCAAACAAGACATTGCTCAGTTTTCGTGGTGAAAGGAACTGCAAGAAGTTGGCCATCATGGCAAGGAGCTCCAGGTGCTGCTGCAGGTACAAGGCATGCTCCGCCTTCAACTCTTCCTGTAACACACACATCAGGTCATGTTGGAAATGTAGGGGTTAGCGGTTAAGTGTAAGGGGCTAGGTGAGAGTAGGGGGTAATGGTAGGGTGTAAGGAAAGACTAATTTGTCACCTTTCTGTCCAGAAACTTGAAGTGCATCTCCATGTCCTCCTCCCACACCAGACACCTCTTCTCAAAGACTGTCTTACTATCCCTTAACTCTGACACACAACACATAAACATTTAAATAGGCTAGCATTCCTGCGTGTGTGTGTCTGTGTACCCATGTGTTTTTGGGGCTGGAGCAGCAGGATCCTCATGTTGACGGGAGAGCCAGCTGCACTCAGCTGGCCAGGTGCCTAAACAGGATATGTCATCACACAGGGAGAAAGAGAGGCAGGAACAGTGGTGCCCTGTATGTCCCGGGTTCCCCTGGTGTAGGCCGGGTTACTGTAAAAGCACTTTGTGACATCTGCTGGTGGGTAAAAAAAGCCATTGAAATTTGTTTGATTGATTGTATAAGTAGAAGTGATGTCAACTTACCCATCAGGTAAATGGCTGGGATGTCGTCCACTGAGTCCACCGTCCTCTCCACCCCAAACACCTCTACTTCGACCCCCAAACATCTGTTGTCTGCTGTCTGCACCCCAGCTCCCTCTGACCACAGTTTGAGGCGTTAGCTTACCAGACTCTTTTTGCATCTGGGCAGAAGTGTCTGAGAACGAGATCAAATCAAACACAACTGAGAATGCACATCAACTTCATAGAACAGTGAAAACACTTCTCACACCCACCACTTCTCTAGCCAACCTTTGCCTTGACAGCTTTGCACACACTTGGCAATCTCTCAACCAGCTTAAACTGGAATGCTTTTGCAACAGTATTGAAGTTTCCACATATGCTGAGCACTTGTTGGCTGCTTTTTCTTCACTCTGCGGTCCAACTCATCCCAAACCAACTCAATTGGGTTGAGGTCGGGTGATTGTGGAGGCCAGGTCATCTGATGCAGCACTCCATCACTCTCCTTCTTAGTCAAATAGACCTTACAGAGCCTGGAGGTGTGTTGGGTCATTGTCCTGTTGAAAAACAAATGATAGTCCCACTAAGCGCATACCAGATGGGATGGCGTATCACTGCAGAATGCTGTGGTAGCTATGCTGGTTAAGTGTTCCTTGAATTCTAAATAAATGACAGACAGTGTCACCAGCAAAGAACCCTCACACCATAACACCTGCTTCGCGGTGGAAACCACACATGCAGAGATCATCCATTCACCTACTCTGCATCTCACAAAGACACGGCTGTTGGAACCAAAATTCTCAAATTTGGGCTCATTAGACCAAAGGATAGATTTCTATCAGGTATGAAGGTTAGACCCAGATGCAGACCACGTCGAATAAATAATAGTTTAATATCCCAACAGGGGCCGTCAATAGACCGGTCAAGGCAGGCAGGGGTCAGTAAACCAGAGGTGGAGCAACAGTACCGGGCGTCAGGCAGGGTCAGGCAGAGGTCGGTAATTCAGAGGGGGGGCAAAGGTACAGGTTGGCGGTCAGGAAGGCGGGCTCAGAGTCAGGACAGGCAAGGGACAAACCCAGGAGGGCGGGAAAAGAGAAACTGGAAAAGGCAGGAGCTGAGACACAAAACGCTGGTAGGCTTGAACAAACAAGACAGACTGGCAACAGACAAACAGGGGATAATGCACAGGGGATAATGGGGAAGATGGGCGACACCTGGGGGGTGGAGACAATCACAAAGACAGGTGAAACAGATCAGGGTGTGACAGATTTCCACCGTTCTAATGCCCATTGCTCGTGTTTCTTGGCCCAAGCAAGTCTCTTCTTCTTATTGGTGTCCTTTAGTAGTGGTTTCTTTGCAGCAATTCCTGATTCACACAGTCTCCTCTGAACAGCTGATGTTGAGATGTGTCTGTTAATTGAACTCTGTGAAGCATTTATTTGGGCTGCAACTTCAGAGGCTGGAAACTCTAATGACCTTATTGTCAGGCGTGTGCTGAAGTCAGGTGCAGGAGAGCAGAGAATTGTGAACAGGCGCACACTTTATTTCGGCAGGAGAGAATATACAGACGGACGCAGCTGCGTCCAAAAATCTCCAACCAACAAGGCAAAGTGTAAAACGAGCACAAACAGTCACAACCGTCAAATGTATACAAACAGGCTTCGTGGAATAACATGAGAGAAAACGCATGCAAGCCTAGTGCGTACAAAAACACGTATCACACAAACAATCTTACACAAATACATGAGGGGGAACAGAGGAATAAATACATGTAGATTGATTGGGAATGAAAACCAGGTGTGCAGGGAACAAGACAAAACAAATGGATACGTGAAAAATGGAGCGGCGATGGCTAGAAAGCCGGTGACATGGACCGCCGAACGCCGCCCGAACAAGGAAAAGAGCCGACTTCGGCAGAAGTTGTGACACTTATCCTCTGCAGCAGAGGTAACTGGGTCTTCCTTTCCCGTGGCGGTCCTCATGAGAGCCAGTTTCATCATAGGGCTTGATGGATTTTGTGACTGCACTTGAACAAACTTTCATAGTTTTTTAAATGTTCCAGATTGACTGACCTTCATGGTCATGGCTATATTCTCTATACCAACCCTACCTTGTAACAACACAACTGATTGTCTCAAACGCATTAAGAAGGAAATAAATTAGTCAAATTAACATTTAACCAAGGCACACCTAATTGAAATGAAGCTGGTTGAGAGAATGCTGACAGTGTGCTAAGCTGTCATCAAGGCAAAGGGTGTCTACTTGGAAGAATCTCAAATATAACATATTTTGATTTGTTTAGCAATTTCTTGGTTACTACATGGTTCCATATGTGTTATTTCATAGTTATGTCTTCACTATTATTCTACAATGTAGAAAATAGTTGAAATAAAGAAAAACCCTTGAATGAGTAGGTGTGTCCAAACTTTTGACTGGTATGTGGAGGTTGAGATGTGAGTGTCCTGGTAAAAGGAGATCAAGGTCATGTTTTTCGGGATGCTCTTCCTCAGAGGGAGCAGCATCAGAAGCAGTAGGCTAGAGCTTTCACAATAACCCTTTCAGAGAGGACACAGGGTACAACACAGTCTGCCTTTTCACTTACCACACACACACACACACACACACACACACACACACACACACACACACACACACACACACACACACACACACACACACACACACATACACACACACACACACACACACACACACACACACACAGGTTAGAGCCTTCAGATACATACCCTCTAACCAAGCACATTGGGAAACACTCTGCCCCCTTACGTACACACAACTCGTTACCTTACACCACACACAAATAAATCTCATAAGATCCTCGGTGCAGACTTTAAGCCTTTCTATCTGGAACTTATGACCATGTGTTTGTTTGTTTGTGTGCTCATCGATTCCTATGTGTGTGTGTTACCTGTAGGATGTGGTCTAGCTGCTTCAACAGCTCCATGTCTGTTGATGTTCTTCTCTACTGAACATGTGTAGGATGTGAGGGTTCGTAAGGTACTGTAATTCTGTATCCAGCATCTCTATGGAGAAATAATATTCTACACACAAGTCAAATACATTACATACTGTCCGGGTCCTTCTCTAGAAAAATAGAGGGAAATATGTAATTATACTCTAGTACAGGGGTATTCAACTCTTACCCTACGAGGTCCGGAGCTTGTTGGTCTTCTGTTCTACCTGATAATTCATTGTACCCTCCTGGTTTCCCAGGTATAAATCAGTCACTCATTAGAGGGAAACATGAAAAAAGGCAGTGGAACTGGCTTCAAGGTCCAGAATGTAGTTTGAGATCTCTAGTATATACAAAGTCATACCATGCAAGGCAGGGAATGGCAGAAGTGCTGTGCCTGCTTATATGTGTAGTGTCACTGTTAACACAGACAACTTCAATCTCACCCAGTGGTGCAGGTGTAGTGGTGGCTATATGGAGGCATACTCAGTATGTTCACCTATTTATCTGAAGACATACTCACCTATTCTCACTAATTACCATTGAGAATAATTGAATGGTTGAACAGTTTAATTTTTATTTATTTTTGTTTTACCTTTATTTAACTAGGCAAGTCAGTTAAGAACAAATTCTTATTTTCAATGACGGCCTAGGAACAGTGGGTTAACTGCCTGTTCAGGGGCAGAACGACAGATTTGTACCTTGTCAGCTCGGGGGTTTGAATTTGCAACCTTCCGGTTACTAGTCCAACGCTCTAACCACTAGGCTACCCTGCCGCCCCAATTGAACGATCCATCTTAATTACTTTCATCTCTGGCATTATTAAGTGGAGGAAAGGACTACCTATAGCTAGCTGTTGATAATTAATTAATACTCACTCGATTGCAGTGTAATGGTCAAAACTTTGTGTGCCAAGCTGTGTATGCTGGGGCTGGATAGTCTTGAACAATCCTTGCGTGCAAGCACACACACACCTGTTTGGTATAATAGCTAACTAGCTTTAGCCTTTAGCCTCTATGCTTTGTGGCTCCCTGTCTCCCTGTTGTCTGTCAGTAAAGCCACCGAGCATTGAAGTAAGACAGCTAGCTAGCTAACTAATATTACGAAAGCTAGCTAGCTAACTAATATTACGAAAGCTAGCTAGCTAACTAATATTACGAAAGCTAGCTAGCTAACTAATATTACGAAAGCTAGCTAGCTCGAAAGATGGTCAGGTAACGTCGGATAGTCATACAGCTTTTGCATTGAAAACAGCTAGCACACGTATCCTGTTGCAGACCTTCCTCTCTATGCCCACACCATTTTTTGTTCATTCATTTAATCTTGCGGACGGCATAAGAAAAATGAATTCATGCGGTCATAATTATTATCTGTCTTAGTTGTTTAAGTTCGGATATTGATCGACTGAATTGTGAAGTAACCTTACAATATATTTGACTTACACTATATTTGGGTGAATTGAGACTCGGTGAAAGCAGAAGGTTATTGAAACATGTTTTGATGGTATATGGACCATTTGGTGCAGGTGGTTTTTGGAACAGATGTATACTCCTCAATAGTATCTAAAGTGATTGGTGATGCATTCTGATACAGGTAGATACAGTATGTTGTTTTGTGATTTGTAGTACATAGATTTGACGGTTGTTGCTTGTGTTTTGTTCTGTATAGTGCTCATCCTCGCCTAAATCAAATGTAAACTCTTGGTCTTTGTCTGTTTTTGATTGGTTTGACCGTGCGTCCGTCTTTGTGTCGTTCATACTTATTTGTGTGTGACTTGTTGAAGCACAAGGGACAAATCTGCCCTCAACAACACCTGTAAGGCAGCCCTACACTCTTACAAAAAAAGTGTTTCAAAATGGTTATTTAGCTGTCCCCATAGGAGAACCCTTTTTGGTTCCAGGTCAAATCTTTTTGGGTTCTAGGTATAACCCTTTTGGGTTCCATGTAAAAACCCTCTGTAGAAAGAGTTCTAAATGGAACCCAAAAGGTTTATTCAAAGGGTTCCCCTTTGGGGACAGCCGAAGAACCCAATAGGGTTCTAGATAGCACCTTTTTTCTAAGAGTGTGCCTCCCAGGTAGATTTTAATCTAACCCCAGCTGTTACTGTTATAGGCTTGAGTAAAGCCTGCGTTGACAAAGTATCTTCCCTCTATGAAAGGATGCTATGAAAATGTAATACTATAGCTTTTGTGAGAACATCTCTAGCTTTTAATACCATAACGCAAGTACAAGACAGTTGGTCTTCACTGCAAGCACAAATATATGTCCAGTTATCTAGTGCACTACACTTTTATCTACTAGATAACGCTAATAATAGTCAATGTAACAGAGCATCTTTTAGATGACTCAAAATGGCCACCATTCACCTCACAACATGGCTGCCAAACTCTTTATTAAAGACAGGGATGGATGTTACATTACCCAGTGCTCACGGTGACCATAAGACAGTGAGTGAAATCCTGCCGATTACAAAGCTGAAAGAGTCTACTGATGGTGAGGCTGAAATACAGACCCCCTAAGCTGTGAATAAAATATAAATCATCCACCAGCAATGTTCTAAACTACCTCTAAGGGTGACTCAAACACCTAACCACAATTGTTTTGACTGCTATCGTTATACTTTTTACTCAATACTATCCCCGTTTTCCATTCTCGTTGTATGGAGTACTGGAGGCAACCACAAGGGGTGCTGTGACAGAGGCTGCCTGGCCAGCGACGAGGGGCCCTGCTCAGGAAGCGGCGTCTCCTGTAGACACGTTGCCTTCCTCTTCATCGTCAACCATCCCCTTCATGTAGGAGCGCTTGAACTCCTCAAACACCATCTCCTCTTCCAGCTCGCTGCTCCCAAGAAATGTGTGGATGGACAACCGGACAGATGTAAAGCCATAGAGGTGGCAAGACAAGAGGACAGTCAGATAAGCAAGAAGGTAGGTGTATGAAAAGACAGACAGGTGTATGAAAAGACAAACAGGTGTATGAAAAGACAGACAGGTGTATGAAAAGACAGACAGAGAGACACAGACACACAGACACACACGAGTCAGGTAGGCAGCCAGAAAGACAGACAAACAGTGATTGGAAATAAGCGGAAATACAGACAGAAAGAAATGAAAGACAGAAAGATAAGAGGAGGAAGACAGAGAGGCATGGTCAGAGAGAAACAAGAGAAAGACAGAAAGATAAGAGGATGAAGACACATGGTCAGAGAGAAACAAGAGAAAGACAGAAAGATAAGAGGATGAAGACACATGGTCAGAGAGAAACAAGAGAAAGACAGAAAGATAAGAGGATGAAGACACATGGTCAGAGTGAAACAAGAGAAAGACAGAAAGATACGAGGATGAAGGCACATGGTCAGAGAGAAACAAGAGAAAGACAGAAAGAAAAGAGGAGGAAGACAGAGAGGCACGGTGAGAGAGAAACAAGAGAAAGACAGAAAGATAAATGGAGGAAGGCACATGGTCAGAGAGAAACAAGAGAAAGACAGAAAGATAAGAGGATGAAGACACATGGTCAGAGAGAAACAAGAGAAAGACAGAAAGAAAAGAGGAGGAAGACAGAGAGGCACGGTGAGAGAGAAACAAGAGAAAGACAGAAAGATAAGAGGAGGAAGACACATGGTCAGAGAGAAACAAGAGAAAGACAGAAAGATAAGAGGAGGAATACACATGGTCAGAGAGAAACAAGAGAAAGACAGAAAGATAAGAGGAGGAATACACATGGTCAGAGAGAAACAAGAGAAAGACAGAAAGATAAGAGGATGAAGACACATGGTCAGAGAGAAACAAGAGAAAGACAGAGAGATAAAATGTGTCCAGGTGCATATTTAGAATATGACACCCTCCACGGATTAATTGTTGATCAATCATGTAAACACATATGACTTCTAAGCAAAACATGGAGTAAAGATAATCCAATTTTACCTTTCCCTCACTTCAGAAGGCAAAAAATAACAACACAAGTGATTAGATTTCATGGGTTAGCTACTTTTGGACTATGGAGTGAAGCCTTGAAAACTTCAGAAAAATGTAACTCATGTAACTCATGACCACATATTGAAATAAAAATATTTGTACCTAGGTCAGGTTTTGGGTGCATCAGTGTGAGTGGCAGCTCTACTCCCACCTCACTGAAGTAAAACAAATAGGATACAAATTAACCGCACATATAATATAATCAACCATAACAAACACTCACACAAACACACACAACAGCACACACACACACTCTTAGAAATGCAATGCTGAATAAGATAAAGCCATCATACCTAGATCCCAATATTCTACGAAAGCATAAAAGAGAAAAAACGTATTAAACATACAAAGTAAAGAACATAACCAATAACAAACCCAAGCATCAAACACAAACGCACACGCGCCGCACACGCACACAGTGGACTGACCCGCCAATGATGAGCTTAACCATGACTCTGTATGACACCAGGATTCCTAGAACCTCCTTCAGCACACCTTCTTTAACACTGTAGGGCACAATAGAGAGAGAGAGAGAGAGAGAGAGAGAGAGAGAGAGAGAGCGAGAGAGAGAGAGAGAGAGAGCGAGAGATGGAGAGAGAGAGAGCGAGAGAGAGAGAGAGAGAGAGAGAGAGAACGAGGTGAAAGAAATGGAAATGAAGAAAGAAGAAAGTGGAGACGTGTAATTAGGTCACCAGTATAAAAGGCTACTTGTATCAGCCCTATAGTGTTGCCTTTGTAGTATCCTATTAATGACACACTTTAATATGTTTCAATAAAGGATAACATTTGCGTTCAGGAAGCAACGCCATGAACGTGGCAGATAGAAATGACAAGAGTAGAGCTTACATGATTATTTGTTTAGAGATAAATCCCAGCAAACAGGGAACATTCCATAAGATTCCCATTAAGTTCTAGTTAGAGTTTAATCTAACATTGGGATGATAACATCCCATAAACATTCAAAGAATGTATATATATATATATATATATATATATACACACACAGTACTAGTGAAAAGTTTGGACACATTTGCCTGATGTTGCATGAATGTTCCCAGAGCACATTTTTCTGATCTTAAAAAGGTTCCCAGAATGTTTCATTCAAATCAAATCAAATTTTATTGTCACATACAGTGTAGCGAAATGCTTGTACTTCTAGTTCCGACCATGCAGTAATATCTAACAAGTAATCTAACCTAACAATTTCACAACAACTACCTTATGCACACAAGTGTAAAGGAATGAATAAGAATATGTACATAAAAATATATGAATGAGTGATGGCCGAAAGGCATAGGCAAGATGCAGTAGATGGTATAGAGTACAGTATATACATATGAGATGAGTAATGTAGGGTATGTAAACATTATATAAAGTGGCATTGTTTAAAGTGGCTAGTGATACATTTATTACATTACTTTTTCCATTATTAAAGTGGCTGGAGTTGAGTCAGTATGTTGGCAGCAGCCACTCAATGTTAGTGATGGCTGTTTAACAGTCTGATGGCCTTGAGATAGAAGCCGTTTTTCAGTCTCTCTGTCCCAGCTTTGATGCACCTGTACTGACCTCACCTTCTGGATGATAGCGGGATGAACAGGCAGTGGCTCGGGTGGTTGTTGTCCTTGATGATCTTTTTGGCCTTCCTGTGACATCGGGGGGTGTAGGTGTCCTGGAGGGCAGGTAGTTTTCCCCCGGTGATGCGCTGTGCAGACCTCACTACCCTTTGGAGAGCCTTACAGTTATGGGCGGAGCAGTGGCCGTACCAGGCGGTGATGCAGCCCGACAGGATGCTCTCGATTGTGCATCTGTAAAAGTTTGTGAGTGTTTTTGGTGACAAGCCAAATTTCTTCAGCCTCCTGAGGTTGAAGAGGTTCTGCTGCGCCTTCTTCACCACGCTGTCTGTGTGGGTGGACCATTTCAGTTTATCTGTGATGTGTACGCCGAGAAACTTAAAACTTTCCACCCTCTCCACTACTGTCCCGTCGATGTGGATAGAGGGCTGCTCCCTCTGCTGTTTCCTGAAGTCCACGATCAGCTCCTTTGTTTTGTTGACATTGAGTGTAAGGTTATTTTCCTGACACATTTTTCCTGTAAACTGTCTCGTCGTTGTTGGTAATCAAGCCTACCACTGTAGAGTCGTCTGCAAACTTGATGATTGAGTTGGAGGCGTGCATGGCCACGCAGTCGTGGGTGAACAGGGTGTACAGGAGAGGGCTGAGAATGCACCCTTGTGGGGCCCCAGTGAAGAGGATCAGCGGGGTGGAGATGTTGTTACCTACCCAGTGTGTGATTGCAATTGCGTCGTCTGTGGACCTAAGCAAATTGGAGTGGGTCAAGGGTGTCAGTATGGTCCTTGACAAGTCTCTCAAAGCACTTCATGATGACGGAAGTGAGTGCTACGGGGCGGTAGTCATTTACCTCAGTTACCTTAGCTTTCTTGGGAACAGGAACAATGGTGGCCCTCTTGAAGCATGTGGGAACAGCAGACTGGGATAAGGATTGATTGAATATGTCCGCAACCACACCAGCCAGCTGGTCTGCGCATGCTCTGAGGACGCGGCTGGGGATGCCGTCTGGGCCTGCAGCCTTGCGAGGGTTAACATGTTTAAATGTTTTACTCATGTTGGGTGCAGTGAAGGAGAGCCCGCGGGTTTTGGTAGCCGTGTCAGTGGCACTGTATTGTCCTCAAAGCGAGCAAAGAAGTTGTTTAGTCTGTCTGGGAGCAAGACATCGTGGTGCAAGACATCGTGGTCCGCGACGGGGCTGGTTTTCCTTTTGTAGTCCGTGATGGACTGTAAACACTGCCATATACCTCTCGTGTTTGAGCCGTTGAATTGCGACTCTACTTTGTCTCTATACTGAAGCGTAGCTTTTTTGATTGCCTTGCGGAAGGAATAGCTACACTGTTTGTATTCGGTCATGTTTCCGGTCACCTGGCCCTGATTAAAAGCAGTGGTTCACACTTTCAGGTTTGCGCGAATGCTGCCATCAATCCACGGTTTCTGTTTGGGGAATGTTTTAATAGACGCTGTGGGTACACATCACCGATGCACTTGCTAATAAACTCGCTCACTGAATCAGCGTATTCATCAATGTTGTTGTTCGACACTATGTGGAACATCCCAGTCCATGTAATCGAAGCAATCTTGAAGTGTGGAATCTGATTGGTCGGACCAGTGTTGAACAGACCTGAGCGCGGGTGCTTCCTGTTTTAGTTTCTGTCTTTTGGCTGGGAGCAACATAATGAAGTCGTGTTCAGATTTTCCAAAAGGAGGGCAGGGGAGGGAAGTTAGAATAACATTGATCCAGGGTTTTGCCAACCTGGGTTGCGCAATCGATATGCTGATAGAATTTAGGGAGCCTTGTTTTCAGATTAGCCTTGTTAAAATCCCCAGCTACAATGAATGCAGCCTCAGGATATGTGGTTTCCAGTTTACATAGAGTCGAATGAAGTTCTTTTAGGGCTGTCGATGTGTCTGCTGAGGGGGAATATACACGACTGTGATTATGATCGAAGAGAATTCTCTTGGTAGATAATGTGGTCGGCATCTGATTGTGAGGAATTCTAAGTCAGGGGAGCAAAAGGATTTGAGTTCTTGTATGTTGTTCTGATCACACAACGTCTCGTTAATCATAAGGCATACACCCCCGCCCTTCTTCTTACCAGATTGATGCTTATTTCTGTCGGCGCAATGCGTGAAGAAGCCAGGTGGCTGTACCGACTCGAGTGAGCCATGTTTCCATGAAACAAAGAAAGTTACAGTCTCTGATGTCTTTCTGGAAGGCAACCCTTGCTCGGATTTTGTCTACCTTGTTGTCAAGAGACTGGACATTGGCGAGTAGGATGCTCGCAGAGCAGTGCGCAATGTGCCCGTCTACGGAGCTTGACCAGAAGACCGCTCCGTCTGCCCCTTCTATGGCGCCATTGTTTGGGTCGCCGGCTGGGATCCGATCCATTGTCCTGGGTGGTGGGCCAAACAGAGGATCAGCTTCGGGAAAGTCGTATTCCTGGTCGTAATGTTGGTGAGTTGACGTTGCTCTTATATCCAATAGTTCCTCCCGACTGTGTGTAATAAAACCTAAGATTTCCTGGGGTAACAATGTAAGAAATAACACAATACTGTATAGTTTCCTAGGAACAAGAAGCAATTTTCATTCAGGTGAGTTTTTGTGTTTTGGGAACATATATACAGTATATTTTGTGATGTCCCCATAATGTTCTCACCATCCTGTTCCCACAACCTAATGAAACATTCTGGGAATCTTTTACATAAACATAAAAAAACATTTAAAAAATGTCAGACAAATGTTTATAAAAACATTCTACTCTGAGAAGAAATATATGTAAAAGCAGCATGCAACAATTTCAAAGATTTTAATTTGTTACAGTTCATTTAAGAAAATCTGTGAAATGAAATAATTCATTAGGCCATAATCTATTGATTTCACATGACTGGGAATACAGATATGCATCTGTTGGTCACAAATACCTTAAAAAAGGTAAGTGTGTGGATCAGAAAACCAGTCAGTATCTGGTGTGACCACCATTTGCTTCATGTAGCGTGACACATCTCCTTCACATAAAGTTGATCAGGCTGTTGATTGGAATGTTGTCCCACTACTCTTTTTTATTTATTGAACCTTTATTTAACTAGACTAGTCAGTTAAGAGCTTATTTACAATGACGGCCTAGGAACAGTGGGTTAACTGTCTTGTTCAGGGTCAGAACGACAGCTTTTTACCTTGTCAACTCAGGAATTCGATCTAGCAACCTTTCGGTTATTGACCCAACGCACTAGGCTACCTGCCACCTCCTCTTCAACAGATGTGTGGAGTTGCTAGATATTGGCGGGAACTGGAACATGTGGTCGTACACGTCGATCTAGAGCATCCCAAACATGCTCAATGGGTGACATGTCTGGTGAGTATGCAGTCCATGGAAGAACTGGGACATTTTCTGCTTCCAGGAATTGTGTACAGATCTTTACAACATGTGGCCGTGTATTATCATGCTGAAACATGAGGTGATGGCAGTAGATTAATGGCACCACAACAGTCCTTTGGATCTCATCATGGTATCTCTGTGCATTCAAATGGCCATCAATAAAAGGTATTTCTGTTCATTGTCCGTAGCTTATGCCAGCCCATATCATAACCCCACTGCAACCATTGGGCACTCTGTTCACAACGATGACATCAGCAAACCGTTTGCCCACATGACGCTCTACACACTGTCTGCCTTCTACGGTTGAAACCGGGATTCATTCGTGAAGAGCACACTTCTCCAGCTTTCCAAAAGCCATCAAAGGTGAGTCGGTTACGACGCCGAACTGCAGTCAGGTCAATACCCTGTTGAGGATGACGAGCACACAGATGAGCTTCCCTGAGACTATTTCTGACAGTTTGTGCAGAAATTCTTAAGTTGTCACCTGTCTGGGTGGCTGGTCTCAGATGATCCCACAGGTGAAGAAGCAGAATGTGGAGGTCCTGGGCTGGCGTGGTTACTTGTGGTCTGTGCTTGTGAGGCAGATTGGATGTACTGCCAAATTCTCTAAAATTACTTTGGAAGCGGCTTATGGTAGAGAAATTATCTGGCAACAGCTTTGGTGGACATTCCTGCAGGAAGCATGACAATTCAAATCAAATCAAATTGCATTACTCACATGCACCGAATACTGCAGGTCTTACAGTGAAATGCTTACTTACAAGCCAACAATGCAGTTTAAAAAAAATACAGATAAGAATAAGATTTAAAAGTAACAAGTAAAGAGCAGCAGTGAACTAACAATAGCAATAATCGCCTGGTAAAGAGGTCCAGGAAGCTTGGCCCCAGTAATGTACGGGGCCATTCGCACTACCATCTGTATGTCACATCTGCTCCCACTACGCCCTCAGGTCTTCATCCGGTGTGGTCCTAACCTGCAGTTCTCCCCCTGTATACATTCTCTCTCTCACTCTCTCTCTCTCTCTCTATCTCTGGTTGTGATTGTGTGGTTGGAGACAGGTGTGCTGGAGTCAGAGCAGATCCCTACCAGCTGCAAATCGTTCCATAAATCTAGACCTCTACATGTACTCATTCCTGCCACCTCCACTCTGCCAGATCGTAATCTCTGCTCACTCTGCTCATTCTAGCCTGTTGTCTATTCTCAAGATTCTGATGCTCTGCTGCGCTCGTTTTCCTGCCTTACACAATTTTTGTCTTCTCCTTGCAGTTCCCGCTCTGTCTCTGGCTCCTGTCTCTGTTCCACATCTCACCACCAACCACCTTGCTCTGGATATCACTCACCACCATTACCTTGGATTCCCCTCAGGACCTGTTCCCCTGTTCTACTCAGCCAACTCCAACCTCACTCTACACTCCTGTTTTTTTGCAACTCATCTGAGCTACCCCGGTTCTGCACTCCCCATTTCTCTGTGTTCAATAAAAAAATTTGTGCATTCATTCTGGCTTCCTCTTCTGACTCCGCTCTTGGGTTCCCCCCCTTCGCTCATCGTAACATTGTAGCGCCTTGCGGTCGGAGGCTGAGCAGTTGCCATTCTAGGCAGTGATGCAACCATGCTCTTGGTGGTGCAGCTGTAGAACCTTTTGAGGATCTGAGGACCCATGCCAAATCTTTTCAGTCTCCTGAGAGGGAATGGGTTTTGTCGTGCCCTCATCACGACTGTCTTGATGTGTTTGGATCATGTTAGTTTGTTGGTGATGTGGACACCAAGGAACTTGAAGCTCTCAACCTGCTCCACTGCAGCCCCGTCGATGAGGATGGGAACGTGCTCGGTCATCTTTTTCCTGTAGTCTACAATCATCTCATTTGTCTTGATCACGTTGAGGGAGAGGTTGTTATTCTGGCACCACACGACCAAGTCTCTGACCTCCCTATAGGCTGTCTCGTTGTTGTTGGTGATCAGACCTACCACTGTTGTGTCATCGGCAAATGTAATGATGGTGTTGGAGTCGTGCCTGGCCATGCAATCATGAGTGAACAGGGAGTACAGGAGAGGACTGAGCACGGCCCATCAGGAAGTCCAGGAACCAGTTGCAGAGGGAGGTGTTTAGTCCCAGGGACCTTAGCTTATTGATGAGCTTTGAGGGCACTATGGTGTTGGACGCTGAGCTTTAGTCAATGAATAGAATTCTCACATAGGTGTTCCTTTTGTCCAGGTGGGAAAGGGCAGTGTGGAGTGCAATGGAAATGGCATCATCTGTGGATCTGTTGGGGTGGTATGCAAATTGGAGTGGGTCTTGGGTTTCTGGGATGATGGTGTAGATGTGAGCCATGATCAGCCTTTCAAGGCACTTCATGGCTACAGACGTGAGTGCTAATGGGTCGGTAGTCATTTAAGCAGGTTACCTTAGTGTTCTTGGGAACAGGGAATGTGGTGATCTGATTAAAAGATGTTGGTATTACAGACTCGGACAGAGAGAGGTTGAAAATGTCAGTGAAGACACTTGCCAGTTGGTCAGCGCATGCTCACATCCTTGTAATCCGTCTGGCCCTACGGCCTTGTAAATGTTGACCTGTTTAAAGGTCTGACTCACATCAGCTGCGGAGAGCGTGATCACACAGTCTTCAGGAACAGCTGGTGCTCTCATGCATGTTTCAATATTATTTGCCTCGAGGCGAGCATAGAAGTTTAGCTCGTCTGGTAGGCTCGTGTCACTGGGCAGCTCTCGGCTGTGCTTCCCTTTGTAGTCTGTAATGGTTTGCAAGCCCCTCCACATCCGACGAGCGTCAGAGCCAGTGTGGTACGATTAGGATCTTAGCCCTGTTGCCTGTTTGATGATTCGTCGGAGGGCATAGCGGGACTTCTTATAAGCTTCAAAGCAGCAGCTCTAGCCTTTAGCTTAGTGCAGATGCTGCCTGTAATCCATGGCTTCTGGTTGGGGTATGTACGTACAGTCACTGTGGGGACGACGTCATCAATGCACTTATTGATGAAGCCAATGACTGATGTGGTGTACTCCTCAATGCCATCGGAGGAATCCCAGAACATATTCCAGTCTGTGCTAGCAAAACAGTAATGTAACTTAGCATCTGCTTCATCTGACCACTTTTTTATTGATCTAGTCACTGGTGCTTCCTGCTTTAATTTTTGCTTGTAAGCAGGAATCAGGAGGATAGATTTATGGTCAGATTTTCGAGGGAGAGCTTTGTATGCGTCTCTGTGTGTGGAGGATAGGTGGTCCAGAGTTATTTTTCCTCCGGTTGCACATTTAACATGCTGATAGAAATTTGGAAAAACGGATTTAAGTTTCCCTGCATTAAAGTTCTCGGCTACTAGGAGCGCCGCCTCTGGGTGAGTGTTTTCTTGTTTGCTTATGTCGGAATACAGGTCATTCAATGCTGTTTTAGTGCCAGCCTCTGACTTTGGTGGTATGTAAACGGCTACAAAGAATACAGATGAAAACTCTCTCGGTAGGTAATGTGGTCTACAGCTTATCATGAGATACTCTACCTCAGGCAAGCAATAGCTCGAGACTTCCTTAAATATCGTGCACAAGCTGTTTACAAAAATACATAGACCCGCCGCCCCTTGTCTTACCAGACACCACTGTTCTATCCTGCCAGTACAGCGTATAACCAGCCAGCTGTACGTTGATTTTGTCGTCGTTCAGCCCCGACTCCGTGAAGCATAAGATGTTAGTTTTTAAATGTCCCGTTGGTAGTTTAATCTTGCCAGTAACTCGTCTATTTTATTGTCCAAAGATTGCACATTTGCTAGCAGAATGGAGGGAAGTGGGGGTTTATTCAATCGGGAAGTGTTCGATTACACCCTCCCTCAAAACTTGAGATTCTGTAGCATTGTATTGTGTGCCAAAACTGCACATTTTAGAGTAGCCTTTTATTGTCCACAAGCTGCACTTGTGTAATGATCATGCTGTTTAATCAGCTTCTTGATAATACCACACCTGTCAAGTGGATGGTTTATCTTGGCAAAGGAGAAATACCCACTAAAAAGGAATGTAAACAAATTTGTCAAAAACTTTAGAGAAATAAGCTTTTTGTGCATATCATACATTTCTGGGATCTTTTATTTCAGCTCATGAAATATGGGACCGACACTTTATATGTTGCAATTATATTTTCGTTCAGTGTATAATCATCAGCACAGCTGGACATTTTTGGTGTTTTGAGAACACACGACCTAACGAGTGTTCTGGGAACTTTCACATAACCAATTTTGGTTGCTGGGATGTCTGTTCTACACAATATATTTGAATGTTCCATAGTCGTGTTCAGTAGGCACAAACTAATGAAAATGTTGCGAAAAGGTAAAGGGGAGGTACTATTTGAACTTGTCCAGTAAGAAGCGTTTCTCATTTTCCAAATGTTTTGCTATGGAGTGTCCTAATGAACACGACCCAGATTGACCTCCAGCATCACCACTTGCTTTACTAGCTGGCGATGACTGACGGGATACTCACATGCTAGACGATGCCAGATTAGTGTCTTCATGCTTCAACTTGCCATCAAGAGCTATGCCCCGCCTCTCCCGGTTGCAGACCAATAGGGGAGTGAGGGAGTACACTTTCTTCAGGCTTGCACCAGCAGCAACAGCATCCCTGGACCAATGGGAGAGTCCTAGTTAGACATTTTGGGGTGCTATCCAGGTTGTATGTATTGCAGTCACACTGCATAGCTGATTCTAATTATTGAAATATAATTTCCATTGTGGTTTAGTGCATTTTAAACATGTATTTTAAACATGTATTCATTCAAAGGCTGGATGCTTACCCAGATTCCTCTAAGGCCACTGCCCTCACGTAGCTGTCATTGGAATACAACACCACAGTGGCCACCTGGTCCACTGAGAAATAAAATATAGAGAAAGAACGAGTATGACATCTCCAGTCACATTTCAAAACATTTTTACATTTACATTTTATCAGACATTCTTATCCAGACTTACAGTACTGAGTGCTTACATTTTCAAAGTTTTTCATACTGGTACCGCGTGGGGAATCAAACACATAACCCTAGCGCTGCAAGTGCCATGCTCTACCAACTGAGCCGCACAGGACACATAAAGTATTTTATAATGCCTAAATAGATACTTCACAAATCATTTAGCAATATAATAAGGGAGATATGATGTGTTCTTACATCTGGTGCTTTGCAAATTGCGGGGTACTGCTTTTTACAGTTTTGATATAATATTGAGTAGATATCTTGTTCGTTCTCATATGTGTCAGTTTGGAAAGTTTGCCACACGTGTTGGTCTTTCCTTACCAGAGACAATGATGTTCTTCACATCCTTGTTGGAGCTGTTTGTGACGTTGACACACACATTAATGGGCTCTCCATGGTAGTAGATCTGCAAGGGAAGGAAATAATGTCAGAGAGGAGGGCTCCTTGTGGCGGCCATTTTTTTTGTGGCCATATGACCATATGGAACGCTCTGAAAAAATCCCATTGTCGAAGGTCTATAAATAACATTTATACCAGCAATGTTTGAAATGTTGGACCCCATTGAACAAGCCCCAGCACATGCAAAAGCTGGGATCGTGTGTATCAAGCTTCTCAGAGTAAGAGTGCTGATCTAGGATCAGTTTTTCATTTTAGATCACAGTGAATAAGATAACATGACAGGGGGGACCTGATCCTATATAAGAAATCCTACTCTCAATACATACGACTGCTGGTCCCACTTTCAACAAACACTGTATATAGTGCATTCGAAAAGTATTCAGACCACTTTACTTTTTCAACATTTTGTTATGTTACCGCCTTATTCTAAAATGTATTAAATCGTTTTTTTCACTTATCAGTCCACACACAATAGACCATAATGACAAAGCAAAAACAATTTTTTAGAAATTTGTGTATATGTTTTACAAATAAAAACATGCAATATCACATTTACATAAGTATTCAGACCCTTTACTCAGTACTTTGTTGAAGCACCTTTGGCAGCGATTACAGTCTTGAGTGTTCTTGAGTTTGAAGCTACAAGCTTGGAACACCTGATTTGGGGAGTTTCTCCCATTCTTCTCTGCAGATCCTCTCAAGCTCTGTCAGGTTGGATGGGGAGCATTGCCTCACAGCTATTTTCAGCTCTCTCCAGAGATCGGGTTCGGGTTCAAGTCCAGGCTCTAGCTGGGTCACTCAAGGACATTCAGAGACTTGTCCCAAACCCCCTCCTGCGTTGTCTTTGCTGTGTGCTTAGGGTCATTGTCACTGAGCGCTCTGGAGTCAGTTTTCATCAAGGATCTCTCTGTACTTTGCGCTGCTCATCATTCCCTCGATCCTGACTAGTCTCCCAGTCCCTGCTGCTGAAAAACATCCCCACAGCATGATGCTGCCACCACCATGCTTCACCGTAGGGATGGCGGCAGGTGTCTTCCAGGTGCAATGCTTGGCATTCAGACAAAATAGTTCAATCTTGGTTTTATCAGACCAGAGAATCTTGTTTCTCATTGTCTGAGAGTCCTTTGGTGTCTTTTGGCAAACTCCAAGTGGGGTGTCATGTGCCTTTTACTGAGGAGTTGCTTATGTCCGGCCACTCTACCATAAAGGCCTGATTGGCGAAGTGCTGCAGAGATGGTTGTCCTTCTGGAAGTTTCTCCCATCTCCACAGAAGAAATCTGGAGCTCTGTTAGAGTGACCATCGGGTTCTTGGTCACCTCCCTGACCAACACCCTTCTCCCCAATTTGCTCAGTTTGGCAAGGGCGGCCAGCTCTAGGAAGAGACTTGGTGGTTCCAAACTTCTTCCATTTAAGAATAATGAATGCCACTTTGTTCTTGGGGACCTTCAATGCTGCATAAATGTTTTGGTACCCTTTCCCAGATCTGTCCCTCAACACAATCCTGTCTCAGAGCTGTACGGACAATTCCTTCGACCTCATGGCTTGGTTTTTGTTCTGACATGTGCTGTTAACTGTGGGACCTTATATAGATAGGTGTGTGCGGAAAAACAATTGAATCCATTTTAGAACAAGGCTGTAATGTAAGAAAATGTGTACAAAAAAAGGGAAGGGGTCTGAATACTTTCCGAATGCACTGTAGATGCTTCACTAATCTTTTATGAGCACATGCATCAAATCTAAGGCCAGTGATGTGTTGTTAACTCTAATGGTATCCTACCCACCTCCTTGTCAAGACTCGCCTCCAGGTGCAGGGGCTTGTCGGACATGACAAACTCACGGGTGGTCTTCACAGAGGGGGCCGTCCCGCTATTCTCCGGGGCATACTGCAGCTTCCGGATCATCAGATGCACGGTACTCCTATAGAGGAAGGGAGATGGGGAGAGAAAGGGAGGGAATGGATGAGATAGAACCATTGTTATGGAATATGTTAGGTAGTTTAGACAGCACGCTACAGCTCACTACCAATTCCACACTCCATTCCCCAAGGGAACCGTGTCCAGGTGCTGAGCCTGGTTGATAAGGAGACAGGTGCTGCCAATTATGTGATTGTCACTGACCCAGCTGGAAGGGCTGTGAAGCTGTTTGTTTAGTTTGGTGTCCATGAGGCCTTTTGTTTCTTTTTGAGTCTTTAGTTTGGTCATGCCTTTTGTATTTTTCCTTTTCTACATATTTCTGTTTTGTCACCAACAGAACAAATAATAATCAGTTTGGACTGGCCGACCAAGAGATCAAGAAGGAGCTGGCTCCCTGGGCACATGTGCATCCAACATGGTCCTCAAATGCTGATTTCTCACAAAAATGCACACATTCATTCAAGTTACAGACCATGTAACTAGGCCTAGGACCCCTAAACGAAGCAAGTGCAACAACATTGGTAGGCTAGTTATTGGTTTCGTGACACCATCCATCAACGTTTGTTGTGATATAGAGCCACAACCGGCTATTTCTGTTAAAGCCGCTCTCCAGGGCCGATGGTGGAGACTTGGGGTTAGGAATGGGGGTTATTTGGGACAGAGAAAACTCCACTGACCGTTTGCAGACTTTGGCCTCCTGGCTCTCCGCACTGAAGGCTTTGACCTCAAACTCCACGACACATTGCTACCAAGACAACAACAGAGCATGCTCACAATCAGAGATAGATTTTTCTTACTTTTTAGATTATATCAACTGTATACGTCAATCGTCACAATATACTCAGAATAGAAAATACAGTGTATGCATTTCAAATATAACAAACAAATATCACATAATAAAATTATGCAATGTAAGCGACAACCAGGTCAAGGTTCACAATCCTTACCTTCCCAGAATCATTAGGGCCAGGCTGCAAACCCACTGAACAAGGCAGGTTATCAGGGAACTGAAACACACAGACACACACACAAATGTAATTAAGATGAACGAGAGGCGTGTGTGTGTGTGTGTGTGTGTGTGTGTGTGTGTGTGTGTGTGTGTGTGTGTGTGTGTGTGTGTGTGTGTGTGTGTGTGTGTGTGTGTGTGTGTGTGTGTGTGTGTGTTTGCGCATAATGAGGCGAGTAGGCCTATGTGAGTTTTGTGTTTTCCTTGACATGTATATGTGTTTTTAATTTGCAATGTGCGTGTACAATAAAATGTTGGTATCTCTTGAGGTCCTTGGCCCTCACCTCGAAAAAGAAAGGGAAGGCATTGTCTCCCAGTTTGCGCAGCAGTTTGCCCTGCATCTTGGTGTGTGTGGACTGCTCCCTGTCCTGTATGGGCGGATACACCTGACGGATGGCTATGTAGATCTCCCTACGGAAGGCAATTCCCATCACGTCCATATCTTCACGACCGTACCGGAACGTGCAGGACAGCTGGACGAACGCTAGGGGGCGTCAAAAATATATGATTACATCAAGTACTGCTATTTTCAATAGCTTCTCAATAAAAGTTGAAGTAAAAGCAATTTATTTTAAAAGTTGTTTTAAAAAAAAGTTGTATTAATTTTAATTCAGATCACTTTCTGAATTGACTGCCTTCAATTAAAATGGAGCCCAATTACCCTGTTCCACACACACAAGCACATACACTTGCCCATGTGCACATGCACACACACGCACACGTTTGGTGAGATGCAGACCTTTTTTTCCTTTGAGGACCTCAGGGTCAACCAGTATGACACCATCTATTGTGAGTGAAGAACAGCATAGGTTAGAATTTACAGCATTAGACAAGACAGCGGCCAGGATTCAAACCAATGCAGGTTAGCAACTTCTAAAGGCCGTTTCTCAGAGGTTTGTGGAGATCACATGTTGGTTGTTTAGGTAGTTTATCTGCGTTTGATTGATTCCTGGCCAAAGGCTCTGAAGAACTAATTACATTGATGTAAGTGTTTATTGCTGAGGCTCTTGTCTAAAGCAATACTGTGAATCCAGTAAGCCATTTGAATGAGGGGTTTCAATTAAAGGGACATTACAATATCTAAGTTTGTCAGATGTTTTCTGACCTCAAAAGTGGCCTTTGAGAAAATTCAACATCCTAAGTCATCTGTTATGTAGAGTCAACTAGATCTGGCAGCATTTTATAAATTGTGTGTTAGATTGTTTGATTTGCAATGCCCTTAGTGTGTTATGTGTTTGCTGTGTAATGATTGGTTCGTTTTTGACTTGTTGAGTTGCTGATTGGTTTACGGCCGGATTGTTTTAATTGACGAAGAGAGTATGAGCTGAGCTTACCCACTGGCTCGACAGAGTCCACACGATCTACAAAGTCCCTCTTCGCCATGTATACTCCAACCTGATCAAGTACAAAACATAAAATCATACCTGAGGCCTTCACTTGGAATTATGTCAACACATTAGCGCATGCATGCACACAACACATAAACACTCAAGCACATGTAAACACTTTCACAGCATTCTAAACCCACTTGCAAGCATTTTTTCCTTGGGGAAAATGTGTTGCGTATCCTTTAACACACACACATCTCAGAGGAGTAATACATTAATCTAATCTCAATGTAATCTGTCATACGCATGGCTTCATCCGTGTCACCTGTTAACGCCATCACTTTGCTAACGACAACACAGTCATGAAATATCTAAGTGAACAGTCTCTTTCCACAGCCACTTGACAAGCAACTATGGAAAGTGACTACTGAGGGATATGTAAGTGCTAAGTGAGCAGAACTATTGTTATGTTTGCTCGTCGAATACAAGTCAATGTGTGAAATATCAAGAATAATCATATTTTGTTATTATTGCATTATGCCACTCTAACAATAATGCTTAGCACACAGACACACATGCGCACGCATACCTGCCAACACACGCACATACACACACACTCACCGACTTGTCCTTGGCCATCTTCTTGAAGATTACGTTCTTGGGACTCATGGTGGCAAACTGGAAAATCTATGAGTATGAGATCTATGGGTTTACGGAGAGAGAGAGAGAGAGAGAAGAGAGGGAGATAAATAATTGATTAGACAAATCCCCAATGCTTTCTTTACTAATGCCATTATTAATTTGAACAACCACCTGGTATTTACAGTTATGTAAAGAATATCCTAATAAACACAACACTGTGTGTATTTTGAACATGGTATCTCACAATGACATACAAACCCCTCCTGACACACAAACCCCAAATCAACATTAAATTGACATATGACATCTCAGCCCTGCCAAGCATCCAATACGATTGTTTCCCATCGTTCCCCTCACTGCCTAACTGCTATCCATCATTGTAACAAACTGTTTAATTTACAGTAGCCCAGTGTGACTGCATACACACTTAAAATGCACACACACACACACACACAAACAGACCTGTGTTGCTAGAGCAGGAGACAATCGGAGGAGAACAGTGGTGAAGGGACTTTTATTTGTAACCTGTGTCCGTCAATGTATTCCCTGACCAATCAGGTGAATCTCTCTGCCTCACAATGACACTTAGACAGACAGACAGGCAGACACACACACAGATATGTTCACGCACACACGTATGTGCACACACACACACACAGACTTCCTGGGCCCACTGTACCTAGTTGAGCGGATTGGGATTGGTTCCCCTTTGCTCAGCACAGGGTGGGATTAGAGAGAGAGAGACACACACACACACACCACACACACACACACACACACACACAGATGGTGTGAGAGGTCCCTCTGACACGAGGACACACACTCTCCAGTATTAGCCAGGAGTCACGCGCTACTCCTCTTCCTCACGTTATACAGATAAAAAGCCTCACACCCTCCCCTTATCCCACTGATGTACAACCCAGCATGCCTGATTCTACTAATCATCTCATCGTAGTCTTCAATCAAAGCTTTGGTTAGTAGAAACAGTCGTGTTGTTACTCAGCAAAATGCTTATGTGGGTGAGGGTTGTTGTTGCTTTTTAAAGGATGCAGATACATAAAATGGTATCCAAGAGTTAATCTGACTCTTGGGAAGTAGATAAAGGGCCTCGTTTCCAAAATCCCAAACTATCCCTGTAAAAAATGGGTCAGTCCCATTTTTTTATTGAACGGTGGAGAGAAGAGGAAAGGTAGGAGAAGTTTGCGATTCAAACCCCTGCCAACTCTGGTTTAGGTACACCAGGTCAGCGGCATTAACCTCTGGGTTGTTTAATGGGCCTTGTCGATTCAAACAAGGATATTTTGACTCAATCAATGTGAAAGCTAAATTGTGAAAATGTAAAAAAAGGCTTTGTACACTGCAATATATTCCTGTTTGCTTCACTGACAACATTTCAACCCTTCGTCAGGTCTGAGATGACACAGAGGCAGACTGACACACAGAAAGAAAGCTGTAATCCTGTGTTCTCTCTGTCTGCAGAGTGAGGGCTAAGGTCTACGAGGAGGCAAAGCGGATTAGTGCCTGCAGAGGAAAATAATTATTGTTATTACACTGGGGATTACATTCACACACCTACACCTAGACACACCTACGCCAAGATGCCCCCCTTGTCATACTTTCACTTGCATAATCAGAAGCACACAAACAAACACACTTCTCCACCTTAATGCCTCTAAAGCCCAGTTCAGATAGAACAGCTGACATGAGACGAGACAAAACTAGCTCGTTTTAGAATGTTGTGTTGTACAACAGCTGACTAAGAGCCAATTTATGCTTGATCCGAAAATGTGGTCGGAGGCGCCTTATGGATGGTGTGACATAATTGCGTAGCCTCCGCATCGCCGTGGGCCTCCCAAATGTTTTAACAATGCGGAAGGCTCCGTATAGATCCTCATTACGTGATTGGTTGACGATAGGCGGGGGGTCCTGTATAAACACACTTCCTTGACAACTTCCTTCTCAACAGCTCTGCTCCACGAAGAGCAAGAAGTATGAATGTCCTGACTTCTGCAGAGGCCGTATCACTGTAAATGCTGCACGGCCAATGCAGAACTCGGATTGACCATGCAGAGCCTTTAAAGACGGGGCATTCAGATCAAGAAGGGGCATTCAGATAAAAAAAGATGAGAAGTGCAGTTGAGACCGTTTCCATGGTTATGGTGCCTCTTTAAAATGACTGATGAAACAAAGTTGCCACTTGCTGTAGTGAAGTGTTATAGCAAACGAGTGTCCTGAAATAAATGCAACAGAAACAGGGCACACTTTGTGACTTGTCAGATAAATATCAGCAAGCTAGGCTAGCTGTGTGCAGCAAAATAGCTAGCTGGCTCTCTGCTTGACTAGCTAGCTGCACACAGAACATTAGCGCACTGTTCTCTGATTGATCCATTTAGCCGGTCTTGTCGCAAGACTTTAAGCCCAAGCCTCTGCTATGCACTGTACATTCCACAAGCATTGCCTTTTTCACCTCGTAGCTGTGTAACCCAAAACCTAAGTTGCATTGTGATTGGACAAAAGCAATGACTGTACAGCCCCTCCCTAGAACTTATTACTATTATAAGGATTTGATGTTTGATGTTGAATCTTGGAAACTCCAGCCGACAACATGAGAGGTTCCTAAACTAGACCTTCAGATTAAACGAACTTTGTTCTAAAACTCCTGAAGACCATCCCGTGGCGTCTTGTCTTACGTATCTGAACTTGGCTTCAGACGCAAACTCTTTTGCACACGCACATAATGCATACAGGCCTAGAGAGGATCAGCTCACACTTAAACGGTCTCTCTATATCTTACATGTACTGTGTGGTAAATACTTAAAGCATCAATCAGAAGTAGAAACAATAACAAAGCGTACTCCCCATCCCTATTTCAGTAACATGCAAAGGGGTGGGGCTGGAGAAATGTAACCACTCAAATTCATAGAACTGTGGATGCAAAGACTGACCATCCATGATATCACAATGATAGTTTTAATCATGTTTTGAGCCTATATGGTGTTTGTTTGTAAGTCTTTAGCTAAAAACATGTTGATTCTTGGAAACTCCAGCAGCCAACATGAGATGTTCTAAAACTAAAACCAAACGGCTCTAAAACTGTTCTAAAACCGTTCAGATCAAACAAACGTTGTTGTAAAACTCCTTAAAGGGACATTTCACTGCTACTCTATTTCACTGGATATGTTCTTGACATAAGGGTTTCTGCATCACAGCAGTAGAAACAGGCCATCTACATTGCCTGGTTGTAAGCAAATCACAATATCCTAAATTCATAGCGATTTCAGGACATAGTACCGGAAGGTGGATCCAGTTGATGTGGAGAAATATCAAAATGTCTGTATTTGTAGCCAGCACTTTCAGCAAGAGGATTTTCGAAACGGAACTGAATCTCAACTGATGGGGTTGCAAGGTCGAACATTGTAATGTGATGCTATTCCATCGATTTTCCCTTTCGTTTCAAGGTGGGGCGGCAGCGTAGCCTAGTGGTTAGAGCGGTGGACCTAGTGGTTAGAGCCATGTCAACATCGCCACTGCGCAAAAGTCTTCTAAACCAGCTGCCATTACACAACACAATAAGACTAGATTCACCAGCTGAACTATTCTGAAACCTGCTTTGAACAAACAACTAACACAACATCCATATGCAGTTAGACTTACTGTATGTTGTAGTACAATATAGAATGCCTAGTATGCTCACAACTGCATTGTGGTATAGATATTGATAACTCTTGTACATATGTTTTATATAATCTATTTTATATGTGTACTGACAAGTGACTAATTTACTCCAGCTGCATCAGAAACCAATGAAGTTGACTTCAACCTCTGGATCAATTTATTGCGATATTCACTAAATGTATTTGGATAAACTAGCTACAATCTTACTGCTAAAATAAATGTTGCAGGGTATCACTTAAACTTTCATTTGTTGGCAAGTAAACTTGTTTCAATAAAACAGTAGATTAGTCTGTCGATATAGCAAAGAAGTAGACATGGCTTGTATTCAAGACAAAGTATTTGCTCTGGAGACTGAGGTGAGTTTACACAGCAGTATGCAGGAACAGTTACGGCAATGTATGACATATATACAGTAGCGGAAAAATATACTACTAACGCCTATAATAAATACTACAGTTATGCAAAGGGAATACTGATATTTGGTGTTTTTGGGTGGTGAGGACACACACTCTCCAGTATTAGCCAGGAGTCACGCGCTACTCCTCTTCCTCACGTTATACAGATAAAAAGCCTCACACCCTCCCCTTATCCCACTGATGTACAACCCAGCATGCCTGATTCTACTAATCATCTCATCGTAGTCTTCAATCAAAGCTTTGGTTAGTAGAAACAGTCGTGTTGTTACTCAGCAAAATGCTTATGTGGGTGAGGGTTGTTGTTGCTTTTTAAAGGATGCAGATACATAAAATGGTATCCAAGAGTTAATCTGACTCTTGGGAAGTAGATAAAGGGCCTCGTTTCCAAAATCCCAAACTATCCCTGTAAAAAATGGGTCAGTCCCATTTTTTTATTGAACGGTGGAGAGAAGAGGAAAGGTAGGAGAAGTTTGCGATTCAAACCCCTGCCAACTCTGGTTTAGGTACACCAGGTCAGCGGCATTAACCTCTGGGTTGTTTAATGGGCCTTGTCGATTCAAACAAGGATATTTTGACTCAATCAATGTGAAAGCTAAATTGTGAAAATGTAAAAAAAGGCTTTGTACACTGCAATATATTCCTGTTTGCTTCACTGACAACATTTCAACCCTTCGTCAGGTCTGAGATGACACAGAGGCAGACTGACACACAGAAAGAAAGCTGTAATCCTGTGTTCTCTCTGTCTGCAGAGTGAGGGCTAAGGTCTACGAGGAGGCAAAGCGGATTAGTGCCTGCAGAGGAAAATAATTATTGTTATTACACTGGGGATTACATTCACACACCTACACCTAGACACACCTACGCCAAGATGCCCCCCTTGTCATACTTTCACTTGCATAATCAGAAGCACACAAACAAACACACTTCTCCACCTTAATGCCTCTAAAGCCCAGTTCAGATAGAACAGCTGACATGAGACGAGACAAAACTAGCTCGTTTTAGAATGTTGTGTTGTACAACAGCTGACTAAGAGCCAATTTATGCTTGATCCGAAAATGTGGTCGGAGGCGCCTTATGGATGGTGTGACATAATTGCGTAGCCTCCGCATCGCCGTGGGCCTCCCAAATGTTTTAACAATGCGGAAGGCTCCGTATAGATCCTCATTACGTGATTGGTTGACGATAGGCGGGGGGTCCTGTATAAACACACTTCCTTGACAACTTCCTTCTCAACAGCTCTGCTCCACGAAGAGCAAGAAGTATGAATTTCCTGACTTCTGCAGAGGCCGTATCACTGTAAATACTGCACGGCCAATGCAGAACTCGGATTGACCATGCAGAGCCTTTAAAGACGGGGCATTCAGATCAAGAAGGGGCATTCAGATAAAAAAAGATGAGAAGTGCAGTTGAGACCGTTTCCATGGTTATGGTGCCTCTTTAAAATTACTGATGAAACAAAGTTGCCACTTGCTGTAGTGAAGTGTTATAGCAAAGAGTGTCCTGAAATAAATGCAACAGAAACAGGGCACACTTTGTGACTTGTCAGATAAATATCAGCAAGCTAGGCTAGCTGTGTGCAGCAAAATAGCTAGCTGGCTCTCTGCTTGACTAGCTAGCTGCACACAGAACATTAGCGCACTGTTCTCTGATTGATCCATTTAGCCGGTCTTGTCGCAAGACTTTAAGCCCAAGCCTCTGCTATGCACTGTACATTCCACAAGCATTGCCTTTTTCACCTCGTAGCTGTGTAACCCAAAACCTAAGTTGCATTGTGATTGGACAAAAGCAATGACTGTACATCCCCTCCCTAGAACTTATTACTATTATAAGGATTTGATGTTTGATGTTGAATCTTGGAAACTCCAGCCGACAACATGAGAGGTTCCTAAACTAGACCTTCAGATTAAACGAACTTTGTTCTAAAACTCCTGAAGACCATCCCGTGGCGTCTTGTCTTATGTATCTGAACTTGGCTTCAGACGCAAACTCTTTTGCACACGCACATAATGCATACAGGCCTAGAGAGGATCAGCTCACACTTAAACGGTCTCTCTATATCTTACATGTACTGTGTGGTAAATACTTAAAGCATCAATCAGAAGTAGAAACAATAACAAAGCGTACTCCCCATCCCTATTTCAGTAACATGCAAAGGGGTGGGGCTGGAGAAATGTAACCACTCAAATTCATAGAACTGTGGATGCAAAGACTGACCATCCATGATATCACAATGATAGTTTTAATCATGTTTTGAGCCTATATGGTGTTTGTTTGTAAGTCTTTAGCTAAAAACATGTTGATTCTTGGAAACTCCAGCAGCCAACATGAGATGTTCTAAAACTAAAACCAAACGGCTCTAAAACTGTTCTAAAACCGTTCAGATCAAACAAACGTTGTTGTAAAACTCCTTAAAGGGACATTTCACTGCTACTCTATTTCACTGGATATGTTCTTGACATAAGGGTTTCTGCATCACAGCAGTAGAAACAGGCCATCTACATTGCCTGGTTGTAAGCAAACCACAATATCCTAAATTCATAGCGATTTCAGGACATAGTACCGGAAGGTGGATCCAGTTGATGTGGAGAAATATCAAAATGTCTGTATTTGTAGCCAGCACTTTCAGCAAGAGGATTTTCGAAACGGAACTGAATCTCAACTGATGGGGTTGCAAGGTCGAACATTGTAATGTGATGCTATTCCATCGATTTTCCCTTTCGTTTCAAGGTGGGGCGGCAGCGTAGCCTAGTGGTTAGAGCGGTGGACCTAGTGGTTAGAGCCATGTCAACATCGCCACTGCGCAAAAGTCTTCTAAACCAGCTGCCATTACACAACACAATAAGACTAGATTCACCAGCTGAACTATTCTGAAACCTGCTTTGAACAAACAACTAACACAACATCCATATGCAGTTAGACTTACTGTATGTTGTAGTACAATATAGAATGCCTAGTATGCTCACAACTGCATTGTGGTATAGATATTGATAACTCTTGTACATATGTTTTATATAATCTATTTTATATGTGTACTGACAAGTGACTAATTTACTCCAGCTGCATCAGAAACCAATGAAGTTGACTTCAACCTCTGGATCAATTTATTGCGATATTCACTAAATGTATTTGGATAAACTAGCTACAATCTTACTGCTAAAATAAATGTTGCAGGGTATCACTTAAACTTTCATTTGTTGGCAAGTAAACTTGTTTCAATAAAACAGTAGATTAGTCTGTCGATATAGCAAAGAAGTAGACATGGCTTGTATTCAAGACAAAGTATTTGCTCTGGAGACTGAGGTGAGTTTACACAGCAGTATGCAGGAACAGTTACGGCAATGTATGACATATATACAGTAGCGGAAAAATATACTACTAACGCCTATAATAAATACTACAGTTATGCAAAGGGAATACTGATATTTGGTGTTTTTGGGTGGTGCAGTGAGGTGTGCAGAGTCATTTTTATTGTGGTTATGGGACCTTTCTCATCTCCTCTTGAGACTCATCAACTTCTTTGTATCCAAGCTGCACTGTCTGTGAGAGAAAGACTGGTACCAATTATATGCATATCCTGGCTTCTGGGCCTGATCATCAGGCAGTTTACTTTGGGCACGTCATTCAGACAGGAAGAGGTGAAAAAGGGGCCTAGCCCTAAGAAGTTATGGGACCTTTCACATCTCTTGAGAGTCATCTTCTTTGTATCCAAGCTGTATTGTCTGTGAGAGAAAGACAAAAAAACTATTAGACATTCATGGGCAATCATTGTGCACTGTCTGTATTCCTACTGTATCAGCATGATGTAGAATATGATGTAGAATATGAGACATCCTGCACCTGTGTGTTCTCATAATTGAGAGAACCTTTGAAAGAGATGCCACGTTCTCCTGTTTCATCATTTATCCTGTGTTACAGGAACTATTATCTGCTGCACCAGTCCCAAAACTGGGACCTGTGACACTAGCTATAACACACAGGTATAGTCACTCCAAGACTAATATGAGTCATAAAGCCAAAGTCATTCCTTTATTCTTTGTCATCGTCATTAAAACATTTCTCCAGTTTCGCGTCTAATGAGATGTACTGAGGCTAGCTAGTCTAGTTAGCTAGCTAGCTATTCCATTAGATTACATTTTAGGTATAGCAAACAAAGCTAGCTAGCTAAACTTAGCTAGCTTAGCTTGAAGTGGTACTAGCAAGCCCCGTTACGGCCAAACCGATCATAAAATTGTACTGTACTGAACAATACTGCCCCGTGTAAAAAAAATAGCTTATATTGCTAGTAGTGCTAAGCAGTTAGTGCTTTTTGAGGTCGGTTCGGTTTCGTTACGATTATTCAAAAAATATATCAAGGTTTTCAATTTAGGTTTCAATTATTATCTTCTACATTAAATGCTCTACGCATCATGTGGGTTGAATGCTGTAATAGCACAGAACATAACAACTAATAAAAGTCCCATGATGGTAGTTACTGTCCATTACAGCTTATCACTTATTAACTATCATCTATTCACAATAATTTACTTTAATAAAACATTTAAGTTATTGTGTATATTACATTTGTTTTCTTTGATTACTTTATTATATAATTACAAGTAATCACCCCCTTTCTATTGAGTTGCTGGCTATGATTGACAAAATCCCTATTTTAGTAGTTCTTCAAAGTAAATAAGGCATACTTTTATGACTACTAAATACTAACTCTCAGTCATTTAGAGCATGTGTTTTCAGGTAACTGCTCCCCTCTCCATCGAGTATTATTCTGTCTCTTTTACATTGCAGGCATAAACTAAAATGGAAAGAGGAATCCTCAGAAGCAGCCATTGTGATTATTTAGCAATCTCGGATAAACAGTGCACGGTAACAAAGCTCCCGTTAACCTGTAAACTAGTACCACCCCATTTTGAAAAGCCTGCCTTCGAGGGTGGAAAAGGGAAGTAGGTCTCCGGTCAGGATGTAGTCTTTACAAAGCCAGGGAAAATGAGTCAACCTAGATAACATGCAATGTCCTGGAAGATAGGAACATCATTGAAATGTCCAATGGCTCTATTGAATAAGGACAACCATATCCATTAGCCGCTAGCGTTGTCCAGCCAACCTTTTGATACAGGACGCAGTATCAAAACTGTCACCTGTAACAAAATGAAACGCACTGTGGTAGAGGGCAATCCAAGGTTTAAGAGTAGTAGCAGAGGCACTTTGAGAAATAATATTACCATAGTCAAGAACAGATAAAAAGGTTGATTGAATAATCTGCTTAGAGAAAGACACGATCTGTTTCTGTAGAAAAAGACGACTTTAAATCTTAGCTTCTTAACCCCATCAATCACGATGGCCTGAGTTCTGTCACTAAGATAATCATGAAACCATGAGCAGGTCTATCAGAGCTCAGGCCTTATTCAATTAAATAGCATGATGAACAGTATCAAAAGCTTTTGACAGGTCCATAAACAAAGCAGTACATTTCAGTTTAGTGTCTAGAGCATTGACAAGATCATTAACCACTAATGTGGTTGCTGTAATAGTGTTGTGCCCAGGCCTAAACCCTGATTGGTTTACATTCAAAATACATTTCTCAGATCAAAAAGAGCAAAGTTGTACATTGACCAAGGATTCAAGAATCTTAGCTAGACAAGGAAGCCTTGAAATGGGGTGATTATTATTAAAATCACTACTGTTATTAAGATCACTACTACTATGTAGTGAAACTGGAAAAACAGCCCAAATGGATTTCTAGCAGTGAAGTTTCCCTTTAAGACCGTTGCAGTGTGTCTCATCTTTTGTATCTGAAGTGGGCTTTATGCATTAACACATTCTAGTAAGGCAGTTTAGTTGCATAAAATGACGACAAACACCAAAACATATATCAAATGAATGTTTATTCAGAGGATAGCAAATTCCACACAAACAGATCCCATTACCAATAGTTCAACTCCAAATTATTCCAGTTTTTTTGTTTGTTGCATCAACCTCAAAATCCTTCAAAAACAATTAGCAAAATTCATGGTGAAAGAGAAAAAGATAAACATGGGTAACAACAGTCAAATATGTGCTCTTAAATGTGAGCGTCACAAAAGTGGGAGAGGGGAGGTGAGGTGGTACGGGAGGGACGTCTTAGACGTAGGCTTTGGTGGAATCCGGCTCAGACCTGGCAGCAGGTGCGTAGATTGTTTTAGGCTGACTCGTTGCGTAGTACCCTCTGGATTACATCAAAGACAGAACAGAAAGTCAGAGAGGGGGCAGACAAACTAAACAACAGGTGAAAAAGCAAAAGGTGGCTGGCACAAAATGTAAATGAGACAAAACAAGTGGAATAAACCAAAGTCAAAGTGAAGCTTAAGGAAAAACAAGGTAGGCAGACAAAACACATGAAACAAGTGAGACACAGAAGTAGAAGAAAGAAAAAGAAAATGTGACAGGTTACAGTAGTGTTTTTCAACTCCGGTCCTCATGTACCCCACATTTGAGTTTAATGAGGTATGTTTGAATGGGTCTAGAACAAAACATTTGTAAAACGGGGGGGTAATCAGGAAGTGGAGTTTAAGAACACTGAACTACAGGGTATGTGAAGGTACTGATGAGAGGTGAAGGAAGTCGAATGAAAGACCTACGCTTTAGGCTTTTCACTTTTTGCCCTCTTGCAGGCACAGCAGAGAAGAGATCCTCCCAGCATGGACAGAGAGGCTGCGCCCCAGCCCAGGAAGAGACCAGTCCCCAACTCAAACCTGCACACAACAAAAATCAGTAAGGAACAAAACAATATGTACACAGTATGTAGTTATGTCTTATTATGTGCATCAAAGGGTGTGTCACATCTTCTATGTGTATGAATTTAATTTATTTTTGTGGTTACTGAAAAAAATGGTTTTGTTTGGTCTTTCCACTTACTTCACCCCACCAAAGAATGGGTTGTTAAAGTCCTTTACAACTCGGGTGGCGTACCAAGAACAGCAGATCAGCTCGCAGAGACCTGTAGAAGAGAAAGACACTTTCTATGAGAGCGATGAAGAGCAGAAGAGACATGTGAGGTTAGGGAAGGAAAGAAAGAAAGAAAGAAAGAAAGAAAGAAAGAAAGAAAGAAAGAAAGAAAGAAAGAAAGAGGAAGGTAGACAGAAAAAGGAAAATGGAAGAGAGAACAGGGAAAGCTGAAACGAAACAGAATGAAGAAACAAGAGGTAAAGCTGAAAAGGGGGAAGGAAGGAAAAAAATGGGATGATAGCAAGATGAGAGAGAAGTGAACCACGGTGAACAAAATAAAGACGTGAAAAAGGGACTAAATGACAAAACAAGAAAAAGATTGTCAGATATCTTTCACCTCTTACTCTGACGCTATCACCATGAATGTGTAACGTACATCAGAACAGTTAGGGATATCAAATTATGTTAACTTTTCCAAACGTAACAAGTTTTTCAGAAAAACAGGAACCATAGGAAAGCTTCTGCAACTTTGCAACAATAGGTAGTAAATCTGAACTCACCAGCGAGGATAAAGAGGCATCCACCAGTGACGGCAATCTTGGCCTTTGCCTGCTCCGTGGCACTGCCAATCTTAATGCACTTTAGCCCCAGCAGAGACACGATCATAGACACCAGCCCTAAGAGCAGACTGATGACCATCAGGGCACGGCTCGCCTGTACATGGCCTGAGGGGAGGGGAAGGAAGGGAAGAGAGAGATGAGAGGAAGAGTTGCATATTAAAACAGAGCTAGACATCAGCTACACAACATTAAGTTGGAGAGTAATTTGTTAATTTGGAAACTGTATACATATACACACATAATTACTGGTTTGTTGGTGGACTAGACTAAGACAATGGTAGACATTTTCAAAGGAGTACTATCAAATGTCCCAAGAAATAGGCACAATGCAGAGAACGTGTCCTTTATAAATGGCAAGGAACTGTATTCTGAACATGAAAAAATATCATACTTATGCTAATGGTGAAACTTAACAAAACATCCCAGGATATGTCCATAGTGGTATTGTAATAACATTATTTTTTTTAAATCCCAGCCCATCACATTTCTAAATTGAATTTAATCTGACCAGTTTTCAGCAGTTAATCATAAGGTTGTTATTAGCTAGTTGATATTTTTGCAATTCAACAAAATACTGTAAACTGTATCAATCTACAAATAACCCTTTAGATTGCAGATAACTGCTATCAAAGCCAAAGACCTAATAACCCAGATTCATTTCTGCCTATAATTAGAACTGCTACTTTGACACTGGCCAAGGTGCAGTAGCTTCCTTGTCATAGGAGCACAAAATGTCCACCATTATGACCCACATCACTGGCCTTAGGAAGGAGAGAAAGATAGAAGAAAAAAACAAGAAGAAAAATAGAGATTCAATTCTTGAAGAGAGTTCAAATGTGACCAAGCGGTTAAAGCGTTGGGCCAGTAACTGAAAAGTCGCTGGTTCGAATACCCGACACGACAACATCTGTCGATGTGCCTTTGAGCAAGGCAGTTAACCCTAATTTGGACCAGGGGTGCTGTACTACTATGGCTGACCCTGTAAACTGCACCTTATCTGAAACTTTCATAAAGAGTTTACATTCTTTTTAAGTTGTAATATTAAAAACGCCTACATTTGAAGTTACATTTAGGCGGGAAAGAAGTGGGTCCGAAATGCACCCAAAGGATGTTCATATTAGCCTTTTTCATGGAAGCTCACAGAAAACAATGCAAAGATACATTTATCTTCTTTCCATGGTAGAAAGTAATTGGACATAATCATTGTTAATAGTTACATTATCTTAATTGAACCATATCAGATATAGCCACAGGTGTGCCCTGACCTCTCCCCACCAAAGATGCCAGTCACTCTAAGACTGGCAATGCTGGGTCTTGTTCAGTAAAGCACACCAACAGAAAAACATTTAAAAACATTTTGCAATTGACAACGAGAATTAGTGTCATTTGACCAATTCAGGTTGAAAGCGTTTTCTCCCTGATTGAGGTGTCTGAGTTGGTGGTGACGGTTAGAACGGTTAGACTACAGTTTCTTACCGGGGAGGCCGAGCAGGGACTCGAAGTCGCGGCACTCAGCGATTCCAGAGCTGTCTTCGGCACAGGAGTGCCACAGGTTCTCATACTGTCGGGTGGAGATGATGACACTGCCAGAGACGGAGGACACCTTCCAGTAGTCGTTGGCGAGAGCCGTACCAGTGATCAGCCAGCCGGCGATACACATGAAGAATCCGGTTGCCTCCACAGCGGTTGACATGGTCGAAACCTTTCACAACACACGAGATGGAAAGGATTCCCAAAATACAGAGAAAATACAGAACTACAGGGCCAAATAGGTTAAAAAAATCCCAGAAAAATGTAATGACGCAAAAAACGACACTACAGACAGGGTATGACCTAAAAACAACCCCAAAAACAACCTTTTAAAATCTTCCAATGTATGCACAGAGGACAGAAGGTGATGTGTGGGGTGGATGTTAGCTAGTGTCTCTATCTGTTCGTTGTGCTTCCTATATCTCAGGTCCCTGGCTCTGACATGAGGACTTTACACCCTACCAGGGGCCATAAAGTTAGTGGAGCCGCACCCGTATGGGCCCTCTCTACCACCTCCCCCACTTCTCTCCAACCCTACTGATTATGATGACGTGATAAGGATGGAAGACCTTAGTGGCCACACCCAAACCAGGCCCTCGATACTCTTGCCTCCTGCTCTGCTCCATTCTCCTAAGTTTGTGTTGACAATGATGATGATGAAGATGATGATGAAGGGAATAGTCACTTCTTCTGTTGTGGTGACAGAGTTACAACATGCAGTCTATTTCCTGTCGTAAAGGGAAGACATATCTGGCACCTCCTCGTCATCTTTTGGTGTTCTTTAATTTAACCCCCAAATCAAAACTTTGGTGCTGTCACAATAAGTCTAGAAGTCTAAATACACGTTTAGTAAAAATGTTTTTAATCAATTATTGGACTTAGACATAACTACAACAGCATCGGCTGTCAAAATATTACAGGTTTTGACTTAATTTGACATTATTAACTGACCCATTTGCTGCATTTACATGTTCTCCTGCTAGAAGATGGTACTCGAAATGGGTCACTGAACAAACTGTCATAGATGAAAACACTACTGAAATATCCTTGCTAATGATTGCCAAGAAACAAAGATAATGATTTTATGACCATATGAATTTCCCTCCTGTCGCTAAGCCACAAAAATGCTATGTGAAACAGCTACTCATTGTTGTGTGTGTGCTTGTGATTCCAACTGTGGGTGACCATATAATGAATTAATCAATTCTACTACACAGATGAAAAATAGTTTGGTGACCAATGAAATATGTTGCTGCACTGTAGTACATTGTTCGGATATTTAATACATGTACGGTTAAACTGTAACATAGTCAATCCGTCTTCAACTGCTCCTGCTCTGATAGCTTTCAATGTCAGCTATCAATATTAGTTTGCCCTCTCTTATATCTCAGAGAAATAGTTGGGCATGATCCAATATTTATTTTTTCGCACAATATGTGCATGCTTAATGGTGTCATTCTACATCAACGGGTGTTATTATCATTTGACCTTCCGCTGTTCATGTTTAGTATTAAAGAGGTTTCTCTTTTTTAAACCGTGGGTGTGCCCACTGTGGTTTCTGCTTGCAAAACTGATTAGACCTACATCAAGTTTACAACATAGGTTTCCACAACATAGGCTCAGAACAGGCATGGTGAATTAAATATTTGATACCACATACAATATTTGTTTTTAAAAAAAGAGTTGAACCCTTCAACCGAAGAACCATGGTGACATGGTATATTTCTAGTTGTATAGTGAACATAAATCATCCATAGTCTTGATATTCAGACTATAAATATACAAATTGTACAGTACAATACATGTGAGGGAACTTAAAATGAGATCAGTAATCAGCTGAAAATGAAAAACGCACATATTTGGTTCTTCAGTTGAATGATTCAGTTTTTTGGAGTGTGTACCATCTTTGTAGATAATTGAGGAATGTTTTTTTTGCTTTTTGGGGGTGGCACCAATGCATTTGCAGTTGTTCCACAGGTCTCCATAAACACCCTTTCAGTGGTTCTTGGGAAACTCAGTATTGCTTGTCTTGCACATATACATGTGTACAGAAAAACAGGAAGTTACAAGATCATGTACTCTAAATATGAAGTTGGATTAATCACCTGAGCAATAAACGTGATTATGTTCAGTCTCAGGTAAATAATTTGACTGAGTCTGAAAACATGTGGTCTAACCTAGAGCTATTCAAAATCCTTGAGCCTGTAATTGTTTCAGAAGAGACGATTTCTCTCTTAAGAACAACTTTTGAAGAAACGCATCTGTAAAAATGTATGTTGGACAATTTAAATTAGAACCATAGGGTGGTGGAGTTTAAAGTGTTTGGTTTAGGATATACAGTGCCTAGTGAAAGTCTGCACACCTCTTGCACTGCCTTCACATTTTACTGCATTTAAATGAAATAAAAAGGGACTCCATGTGTTTTTTTCCCTACAGAACTACACAACATACTCCCCATTTTCAACATAAAATAATAATTATATACATTTTCCCAAATAAAAAAAACAGCAACCTGAAAATATCTTGATTGTGTATGTCTTCATGTGACAGGAGTAACATTCACACCCCAGAGTTGATACTTGGTGGATGTAACGAGATTCTTCCTGGGAAGGATAGGAGGACCAAAATGCAGCGTGGTTGTAATTCATGTTTTTTTTCAATAAGAAAAACTATACATGAATAGACTACCAAAAAAACAAGAACCGTGAAACCCGAACCAGTCCCATGTGGTACAAAGACTGACACAGGAGACAACCACCCACAAAACACCCAAAGAATATGGCTACCTAAATATGGTTCCCAATCAGAGACAACAATAAACACCTGCCTCTGATTGAGAACCACTCCAGGCAACCATAGACTTTTCTAGACAACTCTACTAAACACAACTCCATACATCTAATAAACCCCTAGACAAGACAAGACACATAAATCACCCATGTCACCCCCTGACCTAACCAAAATAATAAAGAAAACACAGAAGACTAAGGCCAGGGCGTGACAGTGGAAGTACCTTTGGCAGTCATTCAAACAATGTCTACTGAATTGCACAAGGCAAAGATTCAACTAAGACTTCGGACAAAACTTTTTCAATACCTGGTTTGCATAACCATTGCTGCCTTAGTTAGCATTTACTGCTAGATATAATAAGTTTAAATACCTTACCTACCCTACCGTCAACCGATGTTCAATTCTGTGAGCTGCTCCATGCTACAACCAGTGCTCTTGCTGCCTGATATTCTGCTGAAACTAGCTATGTGTGCGGCGCACATGTAAACATATTTAATGTGCTTTGCAATTGTGTACTTTATGCATGGTTTCTCTACTGTACTACATAATTGATACGGCATATACTGTACCACCACTATACTACTTTTATATGCATTGGGGGCATTAAGAAGTGAGTATATGCAATGCCCACAACAAAATGTGAGTATATGGGATGTACAGTGCCTTGCGAAGGTATTCGGCCCCCTTGAACTTTGCGACCTTTTGCCACATTTCAGGCTTCAAACATAAAGATATAAAACTGTATTTTTTTGTGAAGAATCAACAACAAGTGGGACACAATCATGAAGTGGAACGACATTTATTGGATATTTCAAACTTTTTTAACAAATCAAAAACTGAAATATTGGGCGTGCAAAATTATTCAGCCCCCTTAAGTTAATACTTTGTAGCGCCACCTTTTGCTGCGATTAAAGATGTAAGTTGCTTGGGGTATGTCTCTATCAGTTTTGCACATCGAGAGACTGACATTTTTTCCCATTCCTCCTTGCAAAACAGCTCGAGCTCAGTGAGGTTGGATGGAGAGTATTTGTGAACAGCAGTTTTCAGTTCTTTCCACAGATTCTCGATTGGATTCAGGTCTGGACTTTGACTTGGCCATTCTAACACCTGGATATGTTTATTTTTGAACCATTCCATTGTAGATTTTGCTTTATGTTTTGGATCATTGTCTTGTTGGAAGACAAATCTCCGTCCCAGTCTCAGGTCTTTTGCAGACTCCATCAGGTTTTCTTCCAGAATGGTCCTGTATTTGGCTCCATCCATCTTCCCATCAATTTTAACCATCTTCCCTGTCCCTGCTGAAGAAAAGCAGGCCCAAACCATGATGCTGCCACCACTATGTTTGACAGTGGGGATGGTGTGTTCAGGGTGATGAGCTGTGTTGCTTTTACGCCAAACATAACGTTTTGCATTGTTGCCAAAAAGTTCAATTTTGGTTTCATCTGACCAGAGCACCTTCTTCCACATGTTTGGTGTGTCTCCCAGGTGGCTTGTGGCAAACTTTAAATGACACTATGGATATCTTTAAGAAATTTCTTTCTTCTTGCCACTCTTCCATAAAGGCCAGATTTGTGCAATATACGACTGATTGTTGTCCTATGGACAGAGTCTCCCACCTCAGCTGTAGATCTCTGCAGTTCATCCAGAGTGATCATGGGCCTCTTGGCTGCATCTCTGATCAGTCTTCTCCTTGTATGAGCTGAAAGTTTAGAGGGACGGCCAGGTCTTGGTAGATTTGCAGTGGTCTGATACTCCTTCCATTTCAATATTATCGCTTGCACAGTGCTCCTTGGGATGTTTAAAGCTTGGGAAATCTTTTTGTATCCAAATCCGGCTTTAAACTTCTTCACAACAGTATCTCGGACCTGCCTGGTGTGTTCCTTGTTCTTCATGATGCTATCTGCGCTTTTAACGGACCTCTGAGACTATCACAGTGCAGGTGCATTTATACGGAGACTTGATTACACACAGGTGGATTGTATTTATCATCATTAGTCATTTAGGTCAACATTGGATCATTCAGAGATCCTCACTGAACTTCTGGAGAGAGTTTGCTGCACTGAAAGTAAAAGGGGCTGAATCATTTTGCACGCCCAATTTTTCAGTTTTTGATTTGTTAAAAAAGTTTGAAATATCCAATAAATGTCGTTCCACTTCATGATTGTGTCCCACTTGTTGTTGATTCTTCACAAAAAAATACAGTTTTATGTCATTATGTTTGAAGCCTGAAATGTGGCAAAAGTTTGCAAAGTTCAAGGGGGCCGAATACTTTCGCAAGGCACTGTACCTGTGCAAGTATTCCCAAACTGGGGTACCCCCAGGAGTACGCGCAATGCCGTCGGCATTGACCCCAGCGGGGCTATACATTTGGGTGAGTTTTTTTGTTGTTGCCTGAGTAATCTCGTTTCACTGCCAAAAATAAAATTAAAACATCTAGTGTTCAGAAAAATAACAACACAATGTCAAATCCAGGTAGCCTAGTCAAATAATGAACAACCAATCACATTAACCATTACTCTCTCAATGGGAATTCAACTAATGGTCCGTATTTAGCCAAACATAGCTTCTGTTCATTCTGTTTGCTCGAAAATTGATAAAAGATCCACGTCCATAGAGACACATACCAGCTCTACTGGTAGTACTGCTACTACCAGCAGTACTACACCTGCACCTTTCGATGACACAAGCTATTCTGCTTCCATGAGCACATCCAATGCTAGCATCAGTAATTCTACATTTGTTGTTAGCCCAGCTAGCATGGACACTGACAGTTGTGAATCTGATGCAGCCGAAGAGCTACTGCCCCCTTACCCGGGAAAGCACCAAACAACAGACAGGGATGTTGGACCATCAAAGAGGTGCAAATATGATGAACTACATTGATTTGGGGTTCACTTATATTGGGAGTATTGCCTTTCCTCAGCCACAGTGTGTTATATGTGCAAAAGTACTATCTCACAATCGATGAAACCTTCACTCTTGCACAGACATTTAGAAACAAAACATACCAATTCGAAAAATAAGCCATGGGAGTTTTTGGAGCATGAATTAAGATGACTTTCGAGTAGTAAGACATGTATAAATCCAACAGATACCATTAATAAGAAGGGGCTAGAAGAGTCTTTTATTGTGAGCTACCGAGTGGCTAGGACAGGCAAGCCCCATACTATTGTGTAGGACTTAATTCGTCCTGATGCCGCATTCTGGTGTCTTTTGACAGGTCTTTGGTCTTGGCCATAGTGGAGTTTGGAGTGTGACTGTTTGAGGTTGTGGACAGGTGTCTTTTATACTGACAACAAGTTCAAACAGGTGCCATTAATACAGGTAACGAGTGGAGGACAGAGGAGCCTCTTAAAGAAGAGGTTACAGGTCTGTGAGAGCCAGAAATCTTGCTTGTTTGTAGGTGACCAAATACCTATTTTCCACCATAATTTGCAAATAAATTCATAAAAAATCCTACAATGTGATTTTCTGGATTTTTTTTCTCATTTTGTCTGTCATAGTTGAAGTGTACCTATGATGAAAATTACAGGCCTTTCTCATCTTTTTAAGTGGGAGAACTTGCACAATTGGTGGCTGACTAAATACTTTTTTGCCCCACTGTACATATTGCTTAAAGCTATCCAGATTAAATAAATTATGTTTGTAAATGATATGACAATGATGGTAACTGTTTGGTTTATTATCAGAGGAATTCAATTGGTTTCAGAATAGTAGCTGTAGAGATTGGTAAGAAATGTCACTTCTGTTGCCAAATATTTTATTAAACGATTTTGTTCCTTTTAAGCATTAAATTACCTGGAATGTTGATCAGTTATGCAATTTAAAGCCAATATTTTTGACTTTTTGCCCAAATTTGACCTTTAAAGTAATTGTCAAGTGTTTCCAGATTTCTATGAAATATGACCTCGAATTTATTACAACATGAGTGAAATAGTTTTCCTTCACAAAAACTGTTATTAAGTATTTTAAAAATAGCTTTTCTTCATGAGTTTTAGTTTAGAAAATGATCTCTTCGTAGAAGCTACAGTTATAGGGATGGTAAAAACAGCTTGATCGCCGTAGAAATATCAGGGAAACTGGGCAGAAGGGAGGAGTGCTTTAAATACAGCAGTTCTGAAACATATTTAATAGAGCCTCTTATTCTCTTTAATAGCTGGCCTCAACACATTACGGAAAGAGATTACCTGTATAGGAAGCTCTGGGACCAGGGCGTCTGGATACCATAAAACACGCATATTCAGACAAACAGAATGTGTAAACAGGTAGACCAGAAAAGCCACATCCTTGATTGGCAGATGAGTGGCATCCCTGATTAAAAGCACCTGCTGCTCATCGGTTGTTCCCTACAAACGCTGTTTTGAATTAAAATAAAATGTTACCTACACACGGAAGAAGGCTATGAAGCCGAAACATCTGGGTATGCTATCCCTGGTGAATTGAAAAGAATAACAAAATCAAAAAAGCTTTATGCAACATATTTTTGAGTGTGGACCCATTACATCTTTTGTTCGTCAGGATTAAAACAAACACAACCTTTATTTACGTTGTGATGTAGACACGACCACAAGTCTCACAAAACTCAGTTTTGGAAGAGACTGACTTTATGACCAAAATTATCCTATTTACACTTTGTAGTCAATTCTGACACTGAATAAATGTTTCTGAGTCATATCGATGCCACATAGGCTGTTTTCTAAATGACAAGTTGTTTTTTATGGGCACTTGATTACCAACCAAATGTACAGAGTTTGAGAAATTTTGACAAAAACCATGGATATAGTTTGCCTTAAGAGTTGTGCAAAGTTGGTAGAATCTTATAAAACATTGTTCACAGCCATAATGGCTGCCATAGGTTTACTCTGGGGTGTGAAGACATACACAATCAAGACTGGTTTGTTTTTTATATTCATTTGGAAATATTTTCTATAATTTTTCCTTCATTTTGAAAATCTAGAGTAGGTTGTGTAGATCGGTAGGAAGAAAATCTAATGTAATCTCTTTTGAGATGGACTTTTAAGGCAGAAAAATGTGAAAACTGTGCAAGGGTTGTATAGACTTTCACTAGACACTGTAGGTAACGTTAGGGCAACAGGTATTTTTAGGGTTTAGGTAAAATCAATGTACAAGTTTAAGACAAGGACTGAGGTTAAGAATATAACAAGGTCAAATAGCTTTTTTAAGGCCACACTGAACCTGAGCACAAATAGTAGCCATTCTATGTTTAGAATGCAATATGCATGCACACAGTAACTATAAGCACCCCATAGTGCATCATAAGACATGCTATAAGACTCCATAATAGCTCATGGCTCAAGATTAAGCCTAATCCTGGACGAAAAAGCAAGCGAATGTCCATTGAAAATGCTTTTCAAATAAATTGTGACCAGACGCAGATGTTAGCCAGCAGCATGCCACTCTGCATCCCACTGCTGGCTTGCTTCTGAAGCTAAGCAGGGTTGGTGCTGGTCAGTCCCTGGATGGGAGACCAGGTGCTGCTGGAAGTGGTGTTGGAGGGCCAGTAGGAAGCACTCTTTCCTCAGGTCTAAAAATATATATATATCCCAACGCCCCAGGGCAGTGATTGGAGACACTGCGCTGTGTAGGGTGCTGTCTTTCGGATGGGACGTTAAACTGGTGTCCTGACTCTCTGAGGTCATTAAAGAGCCCATGGTACTTATTGTAAGGGTGTTAACCCCGGTGTCCTGGCTAAATTCGCAAGCTGACCCTCATACCATCATGGTCACCTAATCATCCCCAGCTTACAATTGGCTCATTCATCCCCCTTGTCACGTTCGTTCATAGAAACGGAACAAGGCGCAGTGTATGTTGAGTTCCACATATTTATTAAAGAAGTGAAACTTAGCAAAAACAATCATACACAAACACCAACATAGAAAAACAAACCTAGAACCCCACATAGAAATAATCAACTAGACTAACCCTCCAGTCACGCCCTGACCTACTCTACCATACCATAGACTCTACCCCCCCCCCAAAGGTGCGGAAAACCTGAAACCAAATGGGAGGGTTATGGGGGGGTATCTAGTGTCGGTGCGGCTCTGGTGCAGGGCGAAGAACCTGCGGATCCGCCAGTATCGGAGTCGGCTCTGGGGCGGGACAAAGAACCCGCTCAGCTCGCAGATCCGCCAGCTTTGGTGGCAGCTCTGGTGCGGTCCGAAGAACCCTGCTCATCCCGTGAATCCAGCCATGGACCCGGGCTGAACACTGTGCCTGGACTGGGCACAAACGCAGAAGAAGACTCTGACCTTGGAGCTGGACTGGACGCCTTGCTTAGACTGGGCATTGGCGCAGGAGAAGGCTCCCGCCATGGAGCGGGACTGGACACTGTGCCTGGACTGGGCACCAACGCAGAAAAAGACTCTGGCCTTGGAGCTAAACTGGACGCCGTGCTCAGACTGGGTATCGGTGCAGTGGAAGGCTCCGGCCATGGAGCTGGAGGGTCCAGACCATTGACCGTCGCAGGAGGTTCCGGACCGTGAACCGTCTCAGGAGGCAGGAGGTTCCTGACCATGGACCGTCTCAGGAGCTTCCGGACTGTGGACCTTCTCAGGAGGTTCCGGACCGTGGACCGTCTCAGGAGGTTTCGTACCGTGGACCGTCGTTGGAGGTTCTGGACCGTGAAATGTCGTTGGAGGTTCCGGACTGTGAAACGTCACCAGAAGCTCTGGACTGGGAACTATCAGCGGAAGCTCTGGACTGGGAACTGTCGCAGGAAGCTCTGGACTGGGGATCGTCGCAGGAAGCCTGGTGCGTGGGGCAGGCACTGGTGGTACCAGACTGGTGACACGCTCCTCAGGGAGATCACAAGGAGCAGGCACAGGATGCACCGGACTGGGAAGGCGCACTGGAGGCCTAGTGTGTGGAGCCGGGACAGGTGGCGCCAGACTGGTGACATGCACTTCAGGGCGAGTGCGGGTATAAGGCACAGGACGTACCTGACTGGGGACACGCACTTTAGGGAGAGTGCGAGGAGCAGGCACAGGACATACCTGACTGGGAACACGCACTTCAGGGAAAGTACAAGGAGCGGGCACAGGACGTACCTGACGGGTAAGGCACACTTGACGGAGAGTGCGAGGAGCAGGCACAGGGCGTACCGGACTGGGAAGGCGCACTTGAGGGAGAGTGCGAGGAGCAGGCACAGGACGTACCTGACTGAGAACACGCACTTCAGGGAAAGTACGAGGAGCAGGCACAGGACGTACCGGACTGGGAAGGCACACTTGAGGGATAGTGCGAGGAGCAGGCACAGAACGTACCGGACTGGGAAGGCGCACTTGAGGGAGAGTGCGAGGAGCAGGCACAGGACGTACCAGACTTGGGACACACACTTGAGGGAGAGTGCGAGGAGCAGGCCCAGGACGTACCGGACTGGGAAGGCGCACTTGAGAGTGCGAGGAGCAGGCACAGGACGTACTGGAGACCTATTGCGTATCAATGGTACCGGTTCGATGACACACCTCACCTCGTAAGTGCGAGGAGCTGGGACAGGACGTACTGGGATGTGGAGGCGCACTAGAGACCTGGTGCGTATAGCCGGCATCAATTGTACCGGAACTTTAACACATTTCACACGGCAAGTGCGAGGAGCTGGCACAGGACGTACTGGGCTGTGAAGGCGCACTGGAGACCTGGTGCATATAGCTGGCATCAATTGTTCTGGAACTTTAACACACTTCTCAGGACGAGCATGGGGAAATGACTCAGGTGGCATCGGATGGCTAACACGCTCCTCAGGGCGAATGCCGTGCATACTACGCCAAACCAACAGCTCTCTCGCTTCACTCTCTTCCAATTTATCCAACAACTCCTCAAAGGTCTCTAACTCTCCCCTCCAATTTATCCAATAACTCCTCAACAGTCTCTGACTCACCCCTCAACTTCGCCGACCACCCTGTGTTCCCACCCCCCCAAAAAATTGTGGGGTTGCAATGTGGCCGCGAACCCTGTACTCGTCGCTGTCCTCCATTCTCTCCTTGCGTCTCCCGCCATGGAAGGCGATCCTGTCCTGCCTCGATTTCTTCCCAAGTCCAGGATCCCTTCCCATCCAGAATCTCTTCCCAAGTCCAGGATACTTCCTCCTCCTGGGCACGCTGCTTGGTCCTTTGTTGATGGGATATGCTGTCACGTTTGTTCGTAGAAACGGACCAAGTAGAAACAGACCAAGTATGTTGAGTTCCACATATTTTTTTAAAGAAGTGAAACTTAGCAAAAACAAAAAACAAATAAACAACAAACAAACAAAAATTACCAGCTGCCTCTAATTGGGAATCATACCCAATCACCAACATAGAAAAACAAACCTAGAACCCCACATAGAAATAATAAACTAGACTAACCCCCCAGTCACGCCCTGACCTACTCTACCATAGAAAATAAGGAGTCTCTATGGTCAGGACGTGACACCCCCCTCTCCCCTGTAACTATTCCCCAGGTTGTTGCTGTAAATGAGAATGTGTTCTCAGTCAATTTACCTGGTAAAATAATGCTTTAAAAAAAGTTATTCTGGGTGTAGTGAAATGCTTGTGTTCCTAGCTCCAACAGTGCAGTAGTATCTAACAAATCTAAAACAATGGAATTAATAAATATATAAATATTAAGATGAGCAATGTTGGAGTGGCATTGACTAAAATAAAGTAGAATAGAATACAGTATATACATATGAGTAAAGCAGTATGTAAACATTATTAAAGTGACTAGTGTTCCATTATTAAAGTGGCCAGTGATTCAATGTTTGGATTGGTCCAGGATTAGACTTAATTGCTGTGCACAAAGACGCTCCTATAATGCGTACATACCTATAATCTATTTATATTGTATTACAAATCATGTGTCTCAGAACTAACAAACTTACTTTTCTGAATGAGACACAGATATGATTCATTCAGGAGACCAGAAAACTGCTGCCTTACAGCAACAGCTCATACTTTCGTTCATCACTCATGTGATTGCACTTAGGTAACAGGGAGAAGGTGATTTATGACACTTTGGTCCACACATCCCACCCTCCTGTCTGTGTCCCCCATGGCGCCCTGGTGCACTACGTAGGGAATAAGGTGCCCTTTGAGACGTAACCGGCCTCTCAAACTAGTTTCGCTGTAAAGATCTGCTGTAGGCAGACGGTGAATGTGTGTGTTTATGGGCTGTGAGTTTTTATGACTTTATAGATTCATGGCTCTAGTTAATGGTTGATAATCATCAGAGTCCAAAGTCTCCAGTGTTGTTTCTCTCTCTCTCTGTCTGTCTGTCTGTGTGTGTAACGGGATTCTTCCGTCGAAGGAGAGGAGGACCAAAATGCAGCGTGGTTGAAATTCATGTTTGTTTTTAATAAGAAAACTATACATGAATAAACTACAAAAACAACAACCGTGTAAACCCGAACCAGTCCCGTGTGGAACAGAGACAGGAACAATCACCCACAAAACCCAACACCAAACAGGCTACCTAAATATGGTTCCCAATCAGAGACAATGACTAACACCTGCCTCTGATTGAGAACCATATCAGGCCCAAACACAGAAACAGACAAACAAGACATCCAACATAGAATGCCCACTCAGATCACACCCTGACCAAACAAAACATAGAACATACAAAGCAAACTATGGTCAGGGTGTGACACTCTCTCTGTCTCTCTCTCTCCCTCTCTCTATCTCTCTCTCTCCCTCTTTCTCTCTCTCTCTCGCTGTTTCTCTTTTAAATCAAAATTCAAACAGCTATAGGGTACTTTTCACTACTACAATCATGAGATGTGGGATTACAGATTTGAAATTACATTCACACATATCATGTTAATGCTTTCAGCTAACTGTGTGAAACGTGCTGAAAATAATGTATTACTATTGGTATTGCGTACATTGGAACAATTAATTGAAACCAAAAATGTAAATAGTGAGAGGAACTAAAATGTATGTGTTTGCAAATAATCACAACCCTTAATGTCCTACACATACATAATGTAGTGTAATAATTGACATCCATTGCCAATAATGTAACCAAATACTTATACAATACCAAAAAACACCACCTATTTATCCATCTGTCCTTCTATCATCCTACATCCCACTCTTCCTAACTCTCTCAAAATGACTCTTATTACCGATCCAGTCCTTTTTTGTCCTTATCTGTGTGAAGGATATAATAACAAGCAGAGAGGAAAGGGTCTGAGTTTCATTCCTCCTATACCCCATGAAAGTCCCGCCTACTTCCTAGTGCAAGCTTCCAATTGATATAATCATTAAAATTATATAATATATAATTATATAATTATAATTCATTAAAACATGGTCATTTAAAATATATGTAAAATTATCATTTATTTATCTTGAATTAATTTACTTCTTTCTACCTGACGTCTTTCATTAAGGTTTTCGATTGCATATAATTGTTTTCGGAATCGAAAGCCTTCATGAAAGGCATTGGGTAATATTAAATTAATCCACAAATACGAATATAAGTTTACATATACTGTAACTTAAATGACCCAATTTTCATGAAGTTCATGTTATTAGCTTGACACCTATTCAAAAACAGTATGAGACTTGTACCAGGAAGTAGGCAGGACTTTCATAGGGTATTTTCTACATGTGTCTCACTGTTGATACAGTGGTTCCTCCTTTAAAAGTTGCACGTTATTGAAGTGTCACCCATTGTTGCTTTAATGCTAGTTAGTACTAGTTTGACCACCAGAGGGCATATTTGAGCAGCATTTGTCTCCTTTCACTATTTGCTGTACTAGATCATTTTAAACCTTTTTTGGAAGAACATAGTATATGGGATTGATTTGAAGACATGTAGCTTCATTCATTTGATTAATATTATGGTGTTTCTATTCCAAGAAAAACAAAACCCTCAGGGTTTCCGCTAAGAAAATATGATGCTGTACAGTACAACGTGACCGTTTCCACACCCTAATTGTAGACTAACCAATACCCAAATGGAGATTCAGTGAAAATAAAAAATCTCATTCATTTATCAACACCAGTCTCCATGCTTGTCTCAGAGCAGCGCGGAGCGGTTGCTCCAAATCCTATTGTAACAATTGGATGACTTTGGGTGTTCCAGTAAGCAACCATTTGTTGCCTTCATTAGCCGACTTTATTCTTAAAAGAATTCCAGCACAGAGAAGAGAAAGGAGCCTTGAATAATTAAACATGTTGGTAAAATACTGTTAGACTTGGGGGATTATGGTTACGAACAGTGCTATTCGCCTGTGTTAAGCCAAATGCGAAAACCCAGGAAAATGAACAGGAACAGTAGGCTACAATACTGTAAAGTAGGCCTAAAATTGCTAAAAAATAATACTTAAATAAATCGACTGCTGGTCTTTACTGTATGCTGCACATTTTTACATTGTATTCCATTTCCAGCTAGACTATTCAAGCCATCGACTCACTTATGGTTGAAGGTGATGGGCGATCGGCAAATGTAGTCTGGAATCTGCTGGAATCACAGCACAACATCAGTATCGCTCTAATCACAGTCAGAAGACAGTTGAAAAACTTGAGTGGACTTACGGAAAATCTCTGTAAGACATACTTTATATATATATTTATATATATATATATATATATATATATATATATATATATATATATATATATATATATATATATATATATATATATATATATATACATGATTTGTGGGTAGTTATTTTCTGTTTAGTGTTTTTGTTGCACCTTGCAGAACTGTTCGTTTGTCGGTTTGTTGTTTTTGTTCCAGTATTCATCTTTATTAAAATCATTATGATTAAGTACCACGCTGCACTTTGGTCCTCTTCTCCTTCTCCCAATGACAATCGTTACAGAACTACCCACCACAAACGGGCCAAGCAGCGTGGTAAGGAGGAGCAGCGCTATAAGGAGGAATGGACATGGGAGGACATTCTGGACGGCAAAGGATCCTACACATGGGAGGAGATCCTGGCTGGAAGGAATCACCTCCCATGGGAACAGGTGGAGGCAGCCAGGAGAGCGGAGGCAGCAGGAAAAGGGAGCCAGCGATATGAGGGAACACGGCTGGCAAGGAAGCCCGAGAGGCAGCCCCAAAAATTTATTGGGGGGTGGCACACGGGGAGATTGGCAAAGTCAGGTAGGAGGCCTGAGCCAACTCCCCGTGCTTACCGTGGTGAGAACTTGACTGGGATGAAGCCGGCTCAGCGCATCTGGTCTCCAGTGCGCCTCCTCGGCCCGGGTTATATGGCACCAGCCCTACGCACGGTGTCCCCGGTTCGCCAGCACAGTCCAGTGCGGCCTGTTCCAACTCTCTGCACTTGCCGGGTTACATGTGGGATCCAGCCAGGGTGAATGGTGCCAGCCCTGCTCTCCAGACAGCCAGTGCGTCTCCCCGGGCCATAATATCCTGCGTCGGCTCTGCGCACTGTGTCTCCCGTGTGTCTGCACAGCCCAGTGCGTCATGTGCCTGCGCCCCGCACGTGCCGGGGTAAAATCGCAATCCAGCCAGGACGGGTTGTGCAGGCCCTTAGTTCGAGACCTCCAGTGCGTCTCCACAGCCCGGTGTATCCTGTGCCTCCTCCAAGGACCAGGCTGTCTCTCCATCTCCTCCCTCCAGGTTCTCCCTCCAGTCAGGAGCTGCCAGAGCCGCCAGTCAGTCAGGAGCTGCCAGAGCCGCCCGTCAGTCAGGAGCTGCCAGAGCCGCCTGTCAGTCAGGAGCTGCCAGAGCCGCCTGTCAGTCAGGAGCTGCCAGAGTCGCCCTTCACTCCGGCGCTGCCGGAGTCTCCAGCCTGTCCGGCGCTGCCGGAGTCTCCCGTCTATTCGGGGCCCGCTGCAAGGGTCCCCAGTCCGAGGTCAGTGGCGAGGGTCGCCGCTCCAAAGGTGCCACTTAAGTGGGACAAGATTATGGTGGCACCTAGTACCGAAGCTATTCCCTGAGGCCCACCTCCCGGCCTACTCAGCTGTTCACCCGAACCCCACTCATACACGGCTAGAGCCCAAGACTCCACCGGATCCTTGCTGTAAACTCTGAACTTTGGCACCGGATCACCGCTGCTACCGTTTGGATATAGTGGCTAACGATATAGTGGCTAACGCCACTGCCACGAAGCTAGCACCAGTTAGCCGTGAGCCAGGCACATCTCCCGGCTAGCAAACTAAATTCCACAATACCGCTTTCGCCATCTGGCTTGGATTCTCTGTCGACACGGCGCCCCGCCGCACCACCATGACTGGTCTGCCGACAAATACTCCATCCGCTGTGCCTTCATCCGGACTCTGTCGAAGCAGACGCTACTAACTTTAAACGCCGTGTCGCTAGCATAGTGGGGCTCCCCTGTTCCATCTACTGCTGCCCCCTGGACACTATGATCACTTGGCTACATAGCTGATGCCTACTGGACTGTCCATTAATCACGGCACTTCACTGTTTATTTATTTTTTATCTGTCAGCCCCAGCCGCAACTCAGGCTCTGTGTGAAGTTAATCCGACCCTCTCTGCCTAGTCATCGCCATTTTACCTGCTGATTAGCTGTTGTTGTCTCACCTGTTGTTTTAGCTAGCTCTCCATATCAACACCTGTGATTACTTTATGCCTCGCTGTATGTCTCTCTCAAATGTCAATATGCCTTGTATACTGTTGTTCAGGTTAGTTATCATTGTTTTAGTTTACAATGGACCCACTAGTTCCACTCTTCATACCTCTGATACCTCCTTTGTCCCACCTCCCGAACCCTCATTCTACTCCTCCTCTGTTCCGCGGGTGATGTGGAGGTATACCCAGGCCCTGCATGTCACCAGGCACCCTCATTTGTTGACTTCTGTGGTCGAAAAAGCCTTGGTTTCATGCATGTCAACATCAGAAGCTTGCTCCCTAAGTTTGTTTTACTTACTGCTTTAGCACACTCTGCCAACCCTGATGTCCTTGCTGTGTCTGAATCCTGGTTTAGGAAGGCCACCAAAAATTTGGAGATTTCCATACCCAACTATAACATTTTCCGTCAAGATAGAACTGCCAAAGGGGGAGGAGTTGCAGTCTACTGCAGAGATAGCCTGCAAAGTAATGTCATACTTTCCAGGTCCATACCCAAACAGTTCGAACTTCTAATTTTAAAAATGAATCTCTCCAGAAATAAGTCTCTCACTGTTGCCGCCTGCTACCGACCCCTCTCAGCTCCCAGCTGTGCCCTGGACACCGTTTGTGAGTTGATCGCCCCCCATCTAGCTCCAGAGTTTGTTCTGTTAGGTGACCTAAACGGGGATATACTTAACACCCAGGCAGTCCTACAATCTAAGCTAGATGCCCTCAATCTCACACAAATCATCAAGGAACCCACCAGGTACAACCTCATTTGGCCGCCTTTCCTTCCAGTTCTCTGCTGCCTGTGACTGGAACAAATTGCAAAAATCGTTGAAGTTGGAGACTTTTATCTCCCTCACCAACTTCAAACATCTGCTATCTGAGCAGCTAACCGATCGCTGCAGCTGTACATAGTCCATCGGTAAATAGCCCACCCAATTTACCTACCTCATCCCCATACTGTTTTTATTTATTTACTTTTCTGCTCTTTTGCACACCAGTATCTCTACCTGCACATGACCATCTGATCATTTATCACTCCAGTGTTAATCTGCTAAATTGTAATTATTCGCCTGCCTCCTCATGCCTTTTGCACACAATGTATTTTTTCCCCTACTGTGTTATTGACTTGTTTATTGTTTATTCCATGTGTAACTCTGTGTTGCTGTCTGTTCACACTGCTATGCTTTATCTTGGCCAGGTCACAGTTGTAAATGAGAACTTGTTCTCAACTAGCCTACCTGGTTGAATAAAGGTGAAATTAAATAAAAATAAATAAATAAAATATTTTACAAGACATGACAGTGATGGGGAAAGGCCGTGATAGAGAGCTGACGTTTTCCAGTAGTCCCTCAGAGTTTTCAACTTCACGAGCCCCATGTAAATGACCATTAAAAAGTAGCAGAAAAGGTCTGACATGGAAATGGTCTTCCATGCCTCTTTCTTTCCTGCCTGCTTCTTAGCACCATACTTATTCTTCTTAGACACCAGGGAATCAATAACAGACGAGGTGAAAAACTGTTGAAAAAGTTGAAAGGGGCTGTATTTTGCAACCATGTCTAGTTGAGGTCCTGATGGCCTTTTTGGTCTAAATACTGGTGGAATTGGTTCCACATCATCTTCTAGCACAGAGTGCCAACGACCCTCTGCCCCTGTATCAAATCAGTAAGAATACTTTCACGTTTGAGCCATGTATCAACACGTAAAATAAACAGATATGTATTATGTATAGAGTACAGGGAACAGTGCTGTTCCATTCCATGTTTATATAAAATAAATGTAAAAAATATATCATCACACACACACACACACACACGCACACACACACACACACACACACACACACACACACACACACACACACGCCAGAGTTTACAACAAAGGCTGGTCTTCGAACGTATAATCATTACATATTGCCGTTTACCTCAGCTCATACCATAATCGCATGGTATGCTTTCGCTGTAAAGCTTTTTTGAGATTTGACACAGCGGCTGGATTAACAGGAAGTTAAGCTTTTAAATGATGTAAGATACATGTATTTACAAGAATGTTTAATATTACAAATTGTGTATTTAGAACTTTAGCGTTCTGCAATTTCACAGGGTGTTAGCCCCGCTACCGTCCCACCTACCCTAGAGAAGTTAAGGACTCTCTGGATGCAGGGAGCACTCGTCCTTCTGCCTCCACTGGGTTCTTCTTTGTGGAAAAAAGGACAAAACCCTACGCCCGTGTATCGACTACTAGGGCCTCGATGACATCAGGATAAAAAATCTTTACCCTCTACCAATCCTGTCCTCAGCATTTGAGCCTCTCCAGTGGGTGAACATATTTTTTAAGTTGGACCTTCGGAATGCCTTCCTCCTAGTTCGGACACAGGAAGAAGATGAGTGGAAGACAGCCTTCAACACGGCTAGCGGACAATACGAGTACCTGGTTATGCCATTCTGACTGACCAACGATTCGACAGTATTCCAGGCCCTGGTCAATGATGTGCTCCGTGACATGTTAAACCGGTTTGTGTTTGTCTACCTCCACGGCATCCTTGCCTTTTCCCGTTCGGCTCAAGAGCATGTCTTCCAGCGCCTCTTGGAGAACCAGCTGTTTGATAAAGAAAGAAGAGAAATGGAGAAATGTGAATTCCATCGCTCCACTCTCTTCTTTTTGGGATACGTCATCGCTGCAGGTAACGTTCAGATGGATCATGACAAGGTGAGAGCAGTGGTGGATTGGCCCCAACCCACATCCAGAGTGCAGCTGCAACCTTTCCTGGGATTTGCACATTCTTAAAGCCACTTTATTCAGGGCTACCAGCACCCTGGCTTCCCCCCTCTCTGCAGTCACCTTCCCCAAGGTTCCGTTTACGTCAGCTGCTAACTGGACGTTTTTGGATCTTAAGCATTGTTTCACCACTGCCCCCATCCTAATCCATCAGAACCCGTCCCGTCAGTCGTGGTGCAGGTTGACGCCTCAGACGTTGGAGTGGGGTGCATTCTGTCCCAACATTCTGCCCAGAACCAAAAGTTGCATCCCTGCACTTTCGTGTCCCATCGTCTTAATTCCACTGAGAGGAACTATGACGTTGGTAATCGGGAACTTCTTGCGGTCAAGATGGCCCTGGAGGAGTGGAGGCACTGGCTTGAAGGGGAGGAACCCCCCTTCTTAGTGTGGACCGAACATAAGGATCTAGAATATCTTCGCACAGCCAAACGCCTCAACTCAAGACAGGCTTGTTGGGCACTGTTATTCACTCTGTTCAATTTGACCATCTCCTACCCCGGGTGGGCCCAGTTAACTGGATGATCATTACTGATTCGGCCCGGTCCCCGGTCCTGGAATGGGCTCATTCCTCCAAACTTACCTGTCATCCCGGCTCCCGTTGGACCCTGGCTTTCATCCGACAACGTTTTTGGTGGCCCACCATGGTTCCTGATGTTTCCGCATTCGCCACCGTGTTCGCACAGAACAAGACTCAGTGGCAAACTCCAGCTGGCCTCTTTCAACCACTCCATGTTCCTTACCGCCCCTAGTCCCATATATCCCTGGACTCTGTCACTAGTCTTCCCCCGTCAGATGGTAATACCAGTATCCTTAGGGTTTTGGATAGGTTTTTCAAAGCCGCACATTTCAATCCCCTTCCCAAGTTGCCCTCAGCCAAGGAGACAGCTCAGCTTATGGTGCAGCACGTCTTCCGGATCCATGGACTTCCGGTTGACATGGTCTCCGATCGTGGTCCTCAATTCCCGCCCTCGGGTTCTGGAAGGAATTCTGCACCCTGATTGGGACATCGGCCAGCCTGTCCTTCGGGTTTCATCCCCAATCTAACCAGTCGGAGTGAGCCAATCAGGACCTGGAGATAACTCTTCGTTGCCTTGTCTCTGCCAACCCCACCACCTGGAGCCAGCAACTCGTGTGGTTGGAGTACGCCCACAACACCATTCCCTGCTCGGCCACTGGTTTCTCGCCCTTCGAGTGTTCCTTGGGTTACCAGCCTCCGCTCTTCCCTGAGCAAGAGGAAGAAATCAGCATACCCTCGGCCCAGATGTTTGTCCGCCGCTGTCGGCGTACCTGGAAGAGAGCTCGGTCCACACTTCTTAAGACCCAAATGTTCTTCCGCCGCTGTTGGCGTACCTGGAAGAGATCTCTGTCCACACTTCTTAAGACCCTGATGTTCGTCCGCCGCTGTTGGCGTACCTGGAAGAGAGTTCGGTCCACACTTCTTAAGACACAGATGTTCGTCCGCCGCTGTCGGCGTAACTGGAAGAGAGCTCGGTCCACACTTCTTAAGACACAGATGTTCGTCCGCCACTGTCGGCGTACCTGGAAGAGAGCTCGGTCCACAATTCTTAAGACCACCTCCAGGTATCGGAGACAGGCGGACCGCCACCGGACCCTGGCTACCCACTATTGTCTCGTGCAGATCCAGAGTGACTCTCCACTCTGGATCTGTCCCTCAGGGACAGTAAACTTTCCCCCAGCTTTATCCCCATCTCTAAAATCCTTAGCTCCACTGCTGTTTGTCTTCTGTTGCCCCGCACCCTCCGTATACATCCCACTTTTCATGTGTCCAAGATTAAACCTCTGTCTCACAGCCCTTTGTCACCTGTTTCCTGTCCTGGACCTACCATTTGCCTACCCATTGTATATATTAAATGTCTGAGACTCGAACCATCTGCCTCCTGTGTCTGCATCTGGGTCTCATCCTGTGTTGTTAATGGCTGTGATCGGAGAAAACTGAGAATGTGTCAACAACATTGTATAATTCACAATACTAACCTAAAGGACAGAGTGAAAAGAAGGAAGCCTGTACAGAAAAAAAACATTCCAAAACATTCATCCTGTTTGCAATAAGGAACTAAAGTTAAACTGCATATACATCTGGCAAAGAAATTAACTTTAAGTCCTGAATACAAAGCGTAATGTTTGGGGAAAATACAGCACAACATATCAAGGAGTACCACTCTTTATATTTTCGTATGGGGGTGGCTGCATCATGTTATGTGTATGCTTGTCATCAGCAAGGACGGGAGTTTTTCAGGATAAAAAGAAAAGAAATAGAGCTATGCAAAGGCAAAATCCTAGAGGAAATTCTGATTGTCTGCTTTCCAACAGACACTGGGAGACAAATTCAGCATTCAGCAGGACAATTACCTAAAACACAAGGCCAAATACAGTGGCTTGCGAAAGTATTCACCCATTGGCATTTTTCCTATTTTGTTGCCTTACAACCTGGAATTAAAATATAATTGTTGGGGGTTTGTATCATTTGATTTACACAATATTCCTACCACTTTGAAAATGCAAAATATTGTTTATTGTGAAACAGACAAGAAATAAGACAAAAAAACAGAACTTGAGCATAACTATTTTAAGCTACATTTTAGTCTCATCTGACCAGAGTAGCTACCTCCATATGTTTCGGGAGTCTCCCACATGTCTTTTGGCGAACACCAAATGTGTTTGCTTATATTTTTCATTAAGCAATGACTTTTTTCTGTCCACTCTTCCATAAAGTCCAGCTCTGTGGAGTGTACAGTTTAAAGTGGTCCTATGGATAATACTCCAATCTCCGCTGTGGAGCTTCGCAGGTTCTTCAGAGTTGTCTTTGGTCTCTTTGTTGCCTCTCTGATTAATGCCCTCCTTGCCTGGTCCATTCATTTTGGTGGGCGGCCCTCTCTTGGCAGGTTTGTTGTGGTGCCATATTCTTTCCCTTTTTTAATAATGGTGCTCTGTGGGATGTTCAACGTTTCGGATATTTTTTTTATAACCCAAACCTTGATCTGTACTTCTTAACAACTTTGTCCTTGACCTGTTTGGAGAGCTCCTTGGTCTTCATGGTGCCCCTTGATTAGTGGTGTTGCAGACTCTGGGACCTTCCAGAACAGGTGTATACAGTGGGGCAAAAAAGTATTTAGTCAGCCACCAATTGTGCAAGTTATCCCACGTACTATGACACACAAAATGAGAAACAAAAATCCAGAAAATCAAATTGTAGGATTTTTTATGAATTTATTTGTAAATGATGGTGCAAAATAAGTATTTGGTCACCTACAAACAAGCAAGATTTCTGGCACTCACAGACCTGTAACTTCTTCTTTAAGAAGCTCCTCAGTCCTCCACTCGTTACCTGTATTAATGGCACCTGTTAAAACTTGTTATCAGTATAAAAGACACCTGTCCACAACCTCAAACAGTCACACTCCAAACTCCACTATGGCCAAGACCAAAGAGCTGTCAAAGGACACCAGAAACAAAATTGTAGACCTGCACCAGACTGGGAAGACTGAATCTGCAATAGGTAAGCAGCTTGGTTTGAAGAAATCAACTGTGGGAGCAATTATTAGGAAATGGAAGACATACAAGACCACTGATAATCTCCCTCGATCTGGGGCTCCACACAAGATCTCACCCCGTGGGGTCAAAATGATCACAAGAACGGTGAGCAAAAATCCCAGAACCACACGAGGGGAGCTAGTGAATGACCTGCAGAGAGCTGGGACCAAAGTAACAAAGCCTACCATCAGTAACACACTACGCCACCAGGGACTCAAATCCTGCAGTGCCAGACGTGTCCCCCTGCTTAAGCCAGTACATGTCCAGGCCCGTCTGAAGTTTGCTAAAGAGCATTTGGATGATCCAGAAGAAGATTGGGAGAATGTCATATGGTCAGATGAAACCAAAATATAACTTTCTGGTAAAAACTCAACTTGTCGTGTTTGGAGGACAAAGAATGCTGAGTTGCATCAAAAGAACACCATACCTACTGTGAAGCATGGGGGTGGAAACATCATGCTTTGGGGCTGTTTTTCTGCAAAGGGACCAGGACGACTGATCCGTGTAAAGGAAAGAATGAATGGGGCCATGTATCGTGAGATTTTGAGTGAAAACCTTCCATCAGCAAGGGCATTGAAGATGAAACATGGATGGGTCTTTCAGCATGACAATGATCCCAAACACACCGCCCGGGCAACAAAGGAGTGGCTTCGTAAGAAGCATTTCAAGGTCCTGGAGTGGCCTAGCCAGTCTCCAGATCTCAACCCCATAGAAAATCTTTGGAGGGAGTTGAAAGTCTGTGTTGCCCAGCAACAGCCCCAAAACATCACTACTCTAGAGGAGATCTGCATGGAAGAATGGGCCAAAATACCAGCAACAGTGTGTGAAAACCTTGTGAAGACTTACAGAAAAAGTTTGACCTCTGTCATTGCCAACAAAGGGTATATAACAAAGTACTGAGATAAACTTTTGTTATTGACCAAATACTTATTTTCCACCATAATTTGCAAATAAATTCATTAAAATCCTACAATGTGATTTTCTGGATTTTTTTTCTCATTTTGTCTGTCATGGTTGAACTGTACCTATGATGAAAATTACAGGCCTCTCTCATCTTTTTAAGTGGGAGAACTTGCACAATTGGTGGCTGACTAAATACTTTTTTGCCCCACTGTATATACACTGAGATCATGTGACAGATCATGTGACACTTAGGTGGACTTTATTTAACTAATTATGTGACTTCTGAAGGTAATTGGTTGCTTCCAGATCTTATTTGGGGCTTCATAGCAAAGGGGTGAATACATATGCACGCACCACATTTTATATTATTTTTTGTTATTTTATGAAACAAGTAATTTGGACTATTTTGTGTATATCCATTACATGAAATCCAAATAAAAATCCATTTAAATTACAGGTTGTAATGCAACAAAATTGTAATAAGCCAAAGGGGGTGCAACACTTTTGCAAGGCACTGTATATACTGGATTTGCTTACCAAGACGACATTGAATGTTCCAAGTGACAGTTTTGACTTCAATCGGCTTGAAAATTTATGGCAAGACTTGAAAATGGCTGTCTGTCAATGATTAACAACTAACTTGACAGATCTTGAAGAATTTTTTAAGAATAACGTGCAAATATTGTACAATCCAGGTGTGAAAAGCTCTTAGAAACGTACCCATAAAGACTTACAGCTATAATCTCTGCCAAAGGCGATTCTAACATGTAGTGACTCAGGAGTGTGAATATTTATGTAAATTCGATATTTCTGTATTTCATTTTCAATACATTTGCAAAAATGTCTAAAAACGTGTTTTCACTATGTCATCATCATCGCGTGTAGATGGGTGAGAAATCCATGTTTTATTCAGGCTGCAACACTACAAAATGTGGACTAAGTCAAGGGGTATGAATACTTTCTGAAGGCACTGTACATGACGCTACCTCTTTGTTTCCCCTGGCCAGAGGGGATCAGAGTGCATATGATTCTCTAGGCTACCTGCAGCTGTGGTTGTTATCAGTACGCTCCAGTTGATCAGACTGAAGCACAGATTAATTGTGCATGAGTTGAGAAATCATGAGCTATAGTGTGATCACTGCATTATGTTTGTAATATAGTCATCGCATTGTCTGTTGATCGTTCCTGTTGCGACCATAACATTACCACTGCAGACTGTTATACCAACCTTACTCTGTACTTAGACCCTAAATGTAACTTAAACTTTCCCCAGACCGGAGTGGGACCGCTCCTATGACTGTGATCCTAGCACTCTTGAGATCGTTCCTCTGCCACACTCCCTTTGCTTCCCAATGTGTCTCCTATAGAAGGCATGCAGTGTAATATGACCTCAGAATGTGTTACAAATGTGTGTTTTTATGTGAGAGACATATCAATTACATTTTATGATCCGTATCGTGTGGGTGTGAGTAAGTGGCTATGTAGGTAAAGCTGTTTATAAAAGTGTGTTAAAGATTGGAAGGGTGTGATGTGCTGATGCGAGTCTAAAAGAATGACTGGTATGGCTTGGCTGGATACTGAATGTGAAATTATGGTTAAGCCTGTCAGACTGGTTATGATCACTCCCTCCCATGACTGTACTGTGTGTGTGTGTGTGTGTGTGTGTGTGCGTGCGTGCGTGCGTGCGTGCGTGCGTGGGTGGGCAGGCTGGGCAGGTCTATAAAGTGTGGTCGCATATGCTTCTAAATATTTTGTTGGGCGACCTGGAATTCTAATTTGGGAGCGCCAGTGCACCTAGAAAAACAATCGGCCAGATAATAATTGTTGTAATGAAAAAGCAACCGCAGATTCGCTAGCGTCATGGTTGCATCATTACCACAGCTGAAACTCCTAGTTTCTAGCCCAAACAGTTAAAAATATATGTATGGAATCCCATTCCTTCCATGTTTTGTATTTTTTTATTGTCGATACCACCTAAAATTGTCAAGATAATGTCTCAAAACATTTTGGTATACTAAGTCAAAATTTGGAGATGCTAACTTGACATTTCGAGACACTAACTCAACATTTTTAGATAGTAGAGCATACTTATAGGATACGTTTCTTAATTTGTAACATTGTGTGATTTCAGTGATGGAACTACAGGTCCAAGATGTGGACCAAGATATCAGCTGTAAAACGGTTTTAGATGGGCTATAATGGTATCAGATTTTTTCTAATCAGGTCATATGGTAAAAAAAAAAGTAGACTACTGCGATTGGACAATAAAAATAACAGGACTGAGTTTGCTTAATGCAGGGTTGCATGTAGGCCTTTGCATCAGTGATTGAAAATGTACTCACGCAGGATACCATCCCTTTTGTGTTAATACTTGCATAATTGTTTACGTGCTGCTGTGCATTTTGTTACTAACCTTACTTTGCTACCTGACAACTTTACGGTTTTTACTTTTTAATTACCTTTTATATTTTTAGTTTTTCCCTCATTCAACTTTTTATTTATTTATTTATTTATTTATTTTTTATTTTTATTCTCTCCGGACGCTTTATCTGGATGTGGTTCATCAGGAACTCCACCAGCCGAAGCTAAGTAGTAACATTAATATGATGCCTTCTAATTGCAGTCGCTGCACTCATAATATACAGGAGAACGATTGCCTTACAGCGATGATAGCTGTGCTGCAAGCCCAGCTTCAGACGCAATCATTAGGCAAGGGTAATTTCAGTGTAGGAAAGGATGAAACAGCGTCTGTGCCACCAGTAAGTACAGATAGTAGTATAAATCCTCTCGCACGGTCCCCGCAGTCGGACAACTTTCTCATGGCTTCTGGAGGGAAATGCTGTAGGAATGCTCAACCGGTGTCGCTCATTCAGCCGATAGAAACTTTCAACCAGTTATCCCCATTAAGCAGTGAGTGGGAGTCAGAGGCCGAGCCTTCTCTGGTCTCTACTCCTCCCGTTACGGGGTCTGAGAGGCCGACGCTTCCCACCATTAGCTCTGACAAATTGAAAACCCTAGTCATTGGCGACTCCATTCCCCACAGTTTTAGACTTAAAAAGAATCATGCACTGTTTACCAGGGGGCAGGGCTACCGACGTCAAGGCTAATCTGAAGATGGTGCTGGCTAAAGCTACAACTGGCGAGTGTAGAGAGTATAGGGATATTGTTATCCACGTCCGCACCAACGATGTTAGGATGAAACAGTCAGAGGTCACCAACATAGATTCAGCGTGTAAATCAGCTAGAAAGATGTTTTGGCATCGAGTAATTGTCTCTGGCCCCCTCCCAGTTAGGGGGAGTGATGAGCTCTACAGCAGAGTCTCACAACTCAATCGCTGGTTGAAAACTGTTTTCTGCCCCTCCCAAAATATAGAATTTGTAGATAACTGGCCCTCTTTCTGGGACCAAGCCTGGCCTGTTGAGGAGTGACGGGCTCCATCCTAGCTGGAGGGATGCTCTCATCTTATCTACGAACGTAGACAGGGCTCTAACTCCCCTAGCTCCACAATGAAAATGGGTGCAGGCCAGGCAGCAGGCTGTTACCCAGCCTGCCAGCTAAGTGGAGTCTGCCACTAGCAAAGTTAGTGTAGTCAGCTCAGCTATCCCCATTGAGACCGTGTCTGTGCCTCGACCTAGGTTGGGCAAAACTAAACATGGCGGTGTTCGCCTTAGCTATCTCACTGGAATAAAGACCTGCATTCCTGCCATTATTGAAAGAGATTGTGATACCTCACATCTTAAAATAGGGCTACTTAATGTTAGATCCCTCAAATCTGAGGCAGTTTTAGTCAATGAACTCATCACTGATCATAATCTTGATGTGATTGGCCTGACTGAAACATGACTTAAGCCTGATGAATTTACTGTGTTTAATGAGGCCTCACCCCCTGGTTACACTAGCAAAGGCGGAGGTGTTGCTAACATTTACGATAGCAAATTTCAATTTACAAAAAAAACCCAGATGTTTTCATCTTTTGAGCTTCTAGTCATGAAATCCATGCAGCCTACTCAATCACTTTTTATAGCTACTGTTTACAGGCTTCCTGGGCCATATACAGTGTTCCTCACTGAGTTCCTCACTATCGGACCTTGTAACAGTATAACTTTAGACCGTCCCCTAGCCGGGTGCGAACCAGGGACCCTCTGCACACATCAACAGTCACCCACGAAGCATCGTTACCCATCGCTCCACAAAAGCTGCGGCCCTTGCAGAGCAAGAGGAACCACCACTTCAAGGTCTCAGAGCAAGTGACATCACCGATTGAACCGCTATTTAGCGCGCACCACCGCTAACTAGCTAGCCATTTCACATTTCACAATAGCAGATAATATTATAATTTTTGGTGACTTTAATATTCACATGGAAAAGTCCACAGACCCACTACAAAAGGCTTTCGGAGCCATCATCGACTCAGTGGGTTTTGTCCAACATGTCTCCGGACCTACTCACTGCCACAGTCATACTCTGGACCTAGTTTTGTCTCATGGAATAAATGTTGTGGATCTTAATGTTTTTCCTCATAATCCTGGACTATCGGATCACCATTTTATTACGTTTGCAATCGCAACAAATAATCTGCTCAGACCCCAACCAAGGATCATCAAAAGTCATGCTATAAATTCTCAGACAACCCAAAGATTCCAAGATGCCCTTCCGGACTCCCTCCACCTACCCAAGGACGTCAGAGAACCACCTAACTGAGGAACTCAATTTATACTTGCGCAATACCCAAGATGCAGTCGCACACCTAATAACTAAAAACATTTGTCATAAGAAACTAGCTCCCTGGTATACAGAAAATACCGAGCTCTGAAGCAAGCTTCCAGAAAATTTAAACGGAAATGGCGCCACACCAAACTGGAAGTCTTCCGACTAGCTTGAAAAGACAGTACCGTGTCGTTTCGAAGAGCCCTCACTGCTGCTCGATCATCCTATTTTTCCAACTTAATTGAGGAAAATAAGAACAATCCAAAATGTATTTTTGATACTGTCGCAAAGCTAACTAAAAAGCCGCATTCCCCAAGAGAGGATGGCTTTCACTTCAGCAGTGATAAATTCATGAACTTCTTTGAGGAAAAGATCATGATCATTAGACAGCAAATTACATTAATTAAACCTCAGTTGTCTTGAGTCTGCACAACTCTGCCAGGACCTAGGATCAAGGGAGACACTCAAGTGTTTTTTTATGAACATTTGAACATCTTGGCCATGTTCGGTTATAATCTCCACCCAGCACTGCTGGCCATCCCTCATAGCCTGGTTCCTCCCTAGGTTTCTTCCTTGGTTTTGGCCTTTCTAGGGAGTTTTTCCTAGCCACCATGCTTCTACACCTGCATTGCTTGCTGTTTGGGGTTTTAGGCTGGGTTTCTGTATAGCACTTTGGGATATCAGCTGATGTAAGAAGGCTATATAAATACATTTGATTTGATATGGATTAATGTATAATTCCAGCCAATCTTTTTGGATTGATAAAGACTAGCTAGCCTCGCCACCTGAAGTTAAATTTTTTTTATATATCACATTCACATTTAACACAAATAAAGAGGCCTATTTTGTACTAAATACATAGCTTAGGCTATAAATAACGTGCCTTCAGAAAGTATTCACACCCCTTGACTTATTCCACATTTTGTTGTGTTACAGCCTGAATTGAAAATAGTTTAAATTGATGTTTTGTTTCACTAGCACATGCCATAATGTCAAAGTGGAATTATGTTTTTAGACATTTTTACAAAAAAAATGAAAAGCTGAAATGTCTGGAGTCAGTAAGTATTCAATCCCTTTGTTTAAATGTGCTTAACAAGTCAATAATAAGTTGCATGGACTCACTCTGTGTGAAATAATAGTGGTTTACATGATTTTCTAATGACTATCTATGTCACGCCCTGACCATAGAGAGCCTTTTTATTCTCTATTGTGGTTCGGTCGGGGTGTGACTAGGGTGGGTAATCTAGGTTGTTTATTTCTATGTTGGCCTGGTATGGTTCCCAATCAGAGGCAGCTATTTCTCGTTGTCTCTGATTGGGGATCATGACTGGAATTGACTGGAATTAATCAATCAACACAATAGGGATGGCATACTGTGCAAGCAACTTTTCAATTACAGATGCAAAGGCCTACACGATGCAACCCTGCATTAAGAAAACTCAGTCCTGTTAGTTTTATTGTCCAACCGCAGTTGTCTACTTTTTTTTTACCATATCAAATCCAATTTTATTAGTCACATGCGCCGAATACAACAGGTGAAATGCTTACTTTTACAAGCCAATGTGCGGGGACACCGGTTAGTTGAGGTAGTTGAGGTAGTATGTACATCTAGGTAGAGTTAATTAAAGTGACTCACCATAGATGACAAAAGACAGTGGCAGTGGTGTGGAGAGGGGGGGGCAATGCAAATAGTCTGGGTAGCCATTTGTCTAGATGTTCAGGAGTCTTATGGCTTGGAGGTAGAAGCTGTTTAGAAGACTCTTGGACCTAGACTTGGCGCTTCGGTACCGCTTGCCATGCGGTAGCAGAGACAACAATCTATGACTAGGGTGGCTAGAGTCTTTGACAATTTTTAGGGCCCTCCTCTGACACCGCCTGGTATAGAGGTCCTGGATGGTAGGAAGCTTGGCCCCAGGGATGTACTGGGCTGTTCGCACTACCCTCTGTACTGCCTTGTGGTCGGAGGCTGAGCAATTGTCATACCAGGCAGTGATGCAACCAGTCAGGATGCTCTCGATGGTGCAGCTGTAGAACCTTTGGACCATACCAAATCTTTTCAGTTTCCTGAGGGGCCTGAGGGGTTCATCTGAGGGTATAGCGGGATTTCTTGTAAGCTTCCAGGTTAGAGTCCCGCTCCTTGAAAGCGGCAGCTCTAGCCTCTAGGTCAGTGCCAATGCTGCCTGTAATCCATGGCTTCTGGTTGGGGTATGCACGTACAATCACTGTAGAGACGTCGTCATCAATGCACTTATTGATGAAGCCAATGACAGATGTGGTGTACTCCTCAATGCCATTGGAGGAATCCCGGAAAATATTCCAGTCTGTGATAGCAAAACAGTCCTGTAGCTTAGCAACTGCTTCATCTGACCACTTTTTTTATTCATTTCGTCACTGGTGCTTCCTGCATAAATATTTGCTTGTATGCAGGAATCAGGAGGATGGAATTATGGTCAGATTTGACAAATGGAGGGCAATGGAGAGTTTTGTACGCATCTCTGTGTGTGGAGGATTGGTGGTCCAGAGTTATTTTCCCTCTGGTTTCACATTTAACACGATAGAAATTTGGTAAAACAGATTTAAGTTCCCCTGCATTAAAGTTCTCGACTACTAGGAGCGCCACCACTGGGTAAGCGTTTTCTTGTTTGGTTATGGCAGAATATAGCTCAGTCAATGTTATCTTAGTGCCAGCCTCTGACTGTGGTGGCATGTAAACAGTTCCAAAGAATATAGATGAAAACTCTCTCGGTAGGTAGTGTGGTCTGCAGCTTGTCATGAGAAACTCTACCTCAGGCGAGCAATAGCTCGAGACTTCCTTACATATCGTGCACCAGCTGTTGTTTACAAAAATACATAGACTGCCGCCCCTTGTCTTACCAGACGCTGCTGTTCTGTCCTGCCGGTACATCGTATAACCAGCCAGCTGTATGTTGATATTGTTGTCGTTCAGCCACGACTCCGTGAAGCATAAGATGTTAAAGTTTTTAATGTCCCGTTGGTAGTTTAATCTTGCCAGTAACTCGTCCATTTTATTGTCCAAAGATTGCATGCTTGATAGCAGAATTGAGGGAAGTGGGGGTTTATTCGATCGCCTCCGACTTCTCAGAAGGCATCCCGCTCCCCGACCTCGCTTTCTCTGCCTCCTCTTCAAGCAGATCACTGCGGTCTGGGGGCCTGTTCCCGAGGGAGCTGTATATCCTCCGCCTCAGGCTCGTCAGAGTCATGAAAGAAGAAAAATAATTCTGCTAGTCCGTGGTGAGAAATCACAGTCCTGATGTCTAGAAGTTATTTTCGGTCATAAGAGATGGTAGCGGCAACATTATGTACAAAAAAAGTAACAAAAATAAGTTACAAACAAAGCAGATAAACAAACAAAAAAAACACAATCGGCTGGGGGCACGTAAAACATCTGCCTTCTGCTCCAGCGACATCTTGACCTGATTAGAAAAAAATCTGGTCCCATCATAGCCCATATAAAACCGTTTTCCAGCTGATTTATTAGTATGTCATACCTTCCTACGAGGGTCCTCAGTTTTGCCTGTTTAGGTTATCCCAATGGTTCTCAAACCTCTCATCGGTGACCCCCAGATATTTCACAATTTTGTTTTAGCCCTGAAATATATTGTTTTAGCCCTAACCCTATGATATGTGAGATGATGTCCTCTGGCAGTCTCTATGGGGGTGCCACAGGGTTCAATTCTCGGGCCGACTCTTTTCTCTGTATATATCAATGATGTTTCTCATGCTGCGGGCGATTCCCTGATCCACCTCTACGCAGACGACACCATTCTATATACTTCCGGCCCGTCCTTGGACACTGTGCTATCTAACCTCCAAACGAGCTTCAATGCCATACAGCACTCCTTCCGTGGCCTCCAACTGCTCTTAAACGCTAGTAAAACCAAATGCATGCTTTTCAACCGTTCGCTGCCTGCACCCGCACGCCTGACCAGCATCACCACCCTGGATGGTTCCGACCTTGAATATGTGGACATCTATAAGTACCTAGGTGTCTGGCTAGACTCTAAACTCTCCTTCCAGACCCATATCAAACATCTCCAATCGAAAATCAAATCAAGAGTCGGCTTTCTATTCCGCAACAAAGCCTCCTTCACTCACGCCGCCAAACTTACCCTAGTAAAACTGACTATCCTACCGATCCTCGACTTCGGCGATGTCATCTACAAAATTGCTTCCAACACTCTACTCAGCAAACTGGATGCAGTTTATCACAGTGCCATCCGTTTTGTCACTAAAGCACCTTATACCACCCACCACTGCGACTTGTATGCTCTAGTCGGCTGGCCCTCGCTACATATTCGTCGCCAGACCCACTGGCTCCAGGTCATCTACAAGTCCATGCTAGGTAAAGCTCCGCCTTATCTCAGTTCACTGGTTACGATGGCAACACCCATCCGTAGCACGCGCTCCAGCGGGTGTATCTCACTGATCATCCCTAAAGCCAACACCTCATTTGGCCGCCTTTCGTTCCAGTTCTCTGCTGCCAGTGACTGGAACGAATTGCAAAAATCGCTGAAGTTGGAGACTTTTATCTCCCTCACCAACTTCAAACATCTGCTATCTGAGCAGCTAACCGATCGCTGCAGCTGTACATAGTCTATTGGTAAATAGCCCACCCATTTTCACCTACCTCATCCCCATACTGTTTTTATTTATTTATTTTTCTGCTCTTTTGCACACCAATATCTCTACCTGTACATAACCATCTGATCATTTATCACTCCAGTGTTAATCTGCATAATTGTAATTATTCGCCTACCTTCTCATGCCTTTTGCACACAATGTATATAGACTCCCCTTTTTTCTACTGTGTTATTGACTTGTTAATTGTTTACTCCATGTGTAACTCTGTGTTGTCTGTTCACACTGCTATGCCTTATCTTGGCCAGGTCGCAGTTGTAAATGAGAACTTGTTCTCAACTAGCCTACCTGGTTAAATAAAGGTGAAATAAAATAAATAAAAATGTATCCATGACTGTTTATTGAAATAAACTTAGTATCTCCAAATTAGTATATTTTTATTACATTTATTTAACTAGGCAAGTCAGTTAAGAACAAATTGTTATTTTCAATGATGGCCTAGGAACAGTGTTCAGCCTCAGGAACAGAACGACAGATTTTTACCTTGTTAGCTCGGGGATTCAATCTTGCAACCTTTCAGTTACTAGTCCAACGCTCTAACCACTAGGCTACCTGCCACCTCAAAATCAAAATGTTTTGATAGTATCTTGAAATTTCGACTTAGTATCTCTGATTTTTTAAAACATTTTTAGATAGTAAAAAAATGGTGCTAGAAACTAGATGTTTCCTCTATAGAAATGGTGCAACATTGACGCTAACGAATCTGCGTTCGTTTTTTCATTACAACAATCATTATCTGGGTGATTTTCTAGGTGCACTGGCCCCCCCAAATTAGAATTTCACGTCGCACCAAAAAAGTAATTAGGAGCATATGCGACCAAAATGTCACACTTTATAGCCCTACGTGCACGCACACACGCACACGCACACACACACACAGTTATGGGAGGGAGTGATCATAACCAGTCTGACAGGCTTAACCATATTTTCACCCTCAGCATCCAGCCAAGCCATACCAGTCATTTTTTTAGACTCGCATCAGCACATCACACCTTTCCTCTCTCAAACACACACACTTTTATAAGCTTTACCTACATAACCACTCTCTCAGACGCACCATAAAATGCTATTGATATGTCTTTCAAATAAAAACACACATTTATAACAAAACTATTTATGTATTTTCGCAAACACATTCTGAGGTCATATGACAAGCCTTTTACAGGAGACACAGTGGGACAGCAAAGGAAGTGTGGCAGAGGAACCATCACAAGGACCGAGAAGAGTGCTAGGATCACAGTCATAGGAGAGGTCCCACTCCTTCCGAGGAAAGTTTGAGTTACAGTTGGTATAACAGTCTGCAGTGATCATGTTACAGTCGCAACAAGAACTATCAATGGACAACTAGATGACTATATTGCAGTGATCATGTTACAGTCGCAACAAGAACGATCAATGGACAACGAGATGACTATATTGCAAACATAAAAGCAGTGATCACACTATTCCTGGGATTGTTTGTATTACGATCAAATTAGTGGTGAGAGACGGTCAACACAGTGATTGCACACTTGATCACAGCAGTGCTCCTACTCTTCTCCATACAGAGGGGCTATGAGACTGAGAAGGAGCTTTTTTGACAGCCAGTTAATACTTGTCCTCAACATCGTCACAAACTGTAAGTACTGCAGCAACACACACTGTCCTGCTGTTTAACAGCATAGGAAGAAGTTGCCCCAAACTGCTGATGTAGGATCAGATATTATTTTCATCCCCCAATGGTTAAGGTTAGCATTGGGGTAGTGTGATTTGATCCTAGAGCTGCAGTTAGGTGCAACTTCTACCTCAAGCCTATTTATCAGTCATCCTATTTACAGTATGTTAATTTCTAAATGTTATACTGTACATGGAACCAATGGAAAAGAAAGTAACAGACAGCAGAAGCATAAGGTGTAGTGTGCTTGTATCCTGATAGGGGTATGTCATCCAAGGTGGTGGACGATGACCATTGGAATACATTTATGTTCTCATGTGCCAGATTCACATGTGTGCCAGATCCACGTCCTCCCCAATTAAGGTGCCACCAACCTCCTGTGGTGCATATATATATATATATATATATATATATATATATATATATATATATATATATATATATATAACATGTCCATTAAAGGTAGATGACAATTAACAAGTTATTGAAGGAGAAAAACAGAATTTTGCCTGAGGGAGAGGGTGCAACATACCGTTAATGCCCTGGCTGACATACTTGGAAACTTGAGACTCCTCTGTGTGTGTGTGTCACAGGATACATAACACTTTTTACCCTAGGCTAAACCGCTTGCAAGTGGGTTTAGAATGCTGTGAATGTGTTTACATGTGTGCTAAAGCATTTGTGCACTTAAATCTACAGTATGTGTTTGTGAACAAGACAACAGGGCTTCTGTGTGCTTAGAACATGTATTCATATAAAGACTGGATTCTGTCAAACTTGCACTGATCAAGGAAAGATAGACACATAGCACTCACTCATACCAAAGACTAAAAATGGGACCTGACGCATCTTTGCTTTGCACTCAGCATTCCCCTCCTGTCCAGGGGGTGTACTAGTACATCCAGCTGCCTCACGCTACAGAAACAGGAGATAGGTTTCTGCTACTACGAGCTGTTCCGGCTTGCACAAGCCAAAGCTTGGTACTTAATCAGCTTGGAATATTGCAGTTCTTTGTTTTTAGCAAGGGGCTATGTTTTAATAGTGAATTTGATCACTGTTGTAGGCATGTCTGTTTGTCAAACACCTAATCACATTGCATAGTTTTACATTGACTGTTTATCTGTTTAATTTCAGATGCCTGGCTGCTGCCATCGCCGTGGGGAATTTCCATGGAGTCTGTAAATATGAGGCACTTGCTCAAGTGGCGGCGTCAACAGTCTCCTTGCAGTTCTGTCATCTACTCTGTGCAGTTCCAGGGGTGAGTCAATCACTTCTGAAACATTACAGGAATGTTCACACACATTGACGAGAATACTGCTGTTCCCAATTCTGCTAAATGGACTTTCTCTGACTTTTTCACTTTCACTCATCCTTTTACTCTCGCTGATTGGCGGTGAACTGTACACTGAGAATGCAGCCCAGGCAGTGGGCTAAAAACCTGTAACAATTGAATTAGATGAGACACCCCCCCCCCCCTTCTAAATTACTACCCCCTGTTGCTAAATAGCACCAGTTGTGACATTTGTCTCTTCTTAAACTCTAAAATAGTCATAAATCGTGTGATGTCTCAAAAATGTCAGTTTTATCAATGCCCATGAGAAGGAGGAAATTATACAAATATGAAGTAAACAGAGCAATGTTACACTTGCTAATTGCGAGCTGCAGTTTTTTAATTTACAAGACACTTTTATCCAGAGCGACTTATAGTTTAAGATAGCTAGGTGAGACAACCACATATCACAGTCATAGTGAGAAAACCTTTTCCTCAATAAAACACCTTTCTTACTATGACTGCGCTATGTGGTTATCTCACCTAGCTCTGGATAACAACATCTTCTAAATTACAAACATGTCAAATGTAAATAAATAAAATTGAGACATCACACTATTTGTTTGTACTTTTTTAGGGGACATTGCGTCTGGTTTACGAAGGGGGTGGTAACTGAGAAGATGTAAAGGGTAGTTAACCACAAGCATGTGAAAATATGAAACATTCATGTCAAAAATATTTATCATGCAGACAAACAAAAGGACAATAAACGTTGGCTCTGTGTATAATGTGTCAATATGAGCTGGCTAATGTATTTCCATGTGTTCTGTAGGGAATTTGAGCTGAGGATCTTGAATGGAAGTTGGGAGGACGCGGTTGGTTGTCAGCGGGTCACACGGACGGAGTGCGACCTGACCTTTGACCTTGGTTCTGACTCAGACTACAACATCCGCGTGCGGGCAGAGTGCGGAAGGCGTGTGTCACCGTGGGCTGAGCTCGGGAGGCCATTCAACAGGAGAGAGAGTGAGTCATTGTGGGATATCTACGTCCATATACTCTTTTTTGATGCCATGGCAATAGTTGTTTTTATGTTGTTGTTTTTTTTACGTTCATTTTATGTTTCCTTCATCCATCCAAGGAAAATAAGACCAACTGGAGATATTATAAACATGAATGAATCTATACAGCATTTGTACTAACATTAGCTGAAGACAAAACACTTACCCAAGTGCACAACAGCCATACAAAATGCCAAAACATTTAAACAAGCGGCCTTCTGGTCATCATTATGACAATACCATGTCCAATTAGTATGTGAAAATGTAAAAAAAAAAGACATTTTAAATCCAGGATATAATACTTCTTTTCAACCATGTATCACAAAGAATTGTGAAATAGACACAAATTGCCTATTGGAAATGGGTGTAATGTACACAAATGCTTTATGAAGAAAGAAAATTGCGTTGTGATGAAAATCCTGTAATAGACACGAAAAAGTGGACTTTTTCATGTGCCTGTCACGAATTTCAATAAGTTATTTGTGTCTATTTGTGATAGTGTGTTGCTTATTTCGGCTTTAATCTAGGATGAATTTGCTGCACACTATTGAGGAAGAGAGTTGTCTTTTCAGACCCACATGTGTTTGACTACAGCTGATAATCAGACAAGAGAACGCTGACAGGCTGTACCAAAATTAACGAATGGCGTGGAACAGCCTAATTGCACATTAGATGAAGCTTTCTCAGTATGCATGAGCGTAGTATGTTTCTATTTCTTCCGTTTTTACTAAACAGTATGTTCTAGGTAGTATGGTTAGCACACAGTATGTAGTAGGCAAGAATGATTTCAGACACAGCCTATGTTTGTAACTTACTATGACTTTCATCTTTCACACAGCAATCCTGACGGTGCCAGCTATAACTGTGACCACCATGGGTGATGCTCTTCAGGTGACTTTCAAAGGCCTTCCCCTGACCGTGGGAGTGACTGTGACTATCTGGAAGAGAGGCGAGTTGGTCAGGGTGAGGATATTACATGTACAGTATATTATAGTCTTGCAGGGATTTTTCTGCCATTGAAATCGTTGGGCGGGCCTCTAAGCGTTTTTTGGGGTCACCTAAGTTCAAACAGTGTAAAAAAAAGAAATAATAATAAGATACAAAATAAAAGCTAGACAGTCAGGGAGAATTGAAAATTCAAAAAGCAATGAATTTAGCAGTTTTGATTTTGTTGTTATGTTTGTGCAAAATAACACAATATCAGCTATGGAAAAATGCATAGAATTGCAGGAAATTATCTTTAAAACAGAAACAAAAATGCTCTCCTCTCCATGGCAGAATATGTAGTATTACAGGAACTGTGCATTAAAACAAAACAAACCTTATCTCAGCTCCATAGAGAAATTTGTAGAGTTGCAGGAAATTGGCATAAAAATGTTAAAATGTATATCAAATCAAATCAAATGTTATTTGTCACAAACACATGGTTAGCAGATGTTAATGCGAGTGTAGCGAAATGCTTGTGCTTCTAGTTCTGACAGTGCAGTAATAACCAACGATTAATCTAATATAACAATTATACAATTACTACCTTATACACACAAGTGTAAAGTGATAAAGAATATGTACATAAAGATGAGTGAGTGATGGTACAGAACGGCATAATGGCATAAAAGTGGCATAGTTTAAAGTGGCTAGTGATACATGTATTACATAAAGATGGCAAGATGCAGTAGATGGTATAGAGTACAGTATATACATATACATACAGTGGGGCAAAAAAGTATTTAGTCAGCCACCAATTGTGCAAGTTCTCCCACTTAAAAAGATGAGAGAGGCCTGAAATTTTCATCAAAGGTACACTTCAACTATGACAGACAAAATGAGAAAAAAAAATCCAGAAAATCACATTGTAGGTGTCACGTTCTGACCTTTATTTCCTTTGTTTTGTCATTATTTAGTATGGTCAGGGCGTGAGTTGGGGTGGGCAGTCTGTTTGTTTTTCTATGATTTGGGGATTTCTATGTTTCGGCCTAGTATGGTTCTCAATCAGAGGCAGGTGTCATTAGTTGTCTCTGATTGAGAATCATACTTAGGTAGGCTGGGTTTCACTGTTTGTTTGTGGGTGTTTGTTTCCGTGTCTGTGTTTTTCACCACACGGTACTGTCGTTCGTTTCACGTTTATTGTTTTTGTATCAGTTGTGTTCATGTTGAGTATTTCTTATTAAAAGAACCATGGACACTTACCACGCCGCATATTGGCACTCCGATCCTTCTCGCCTCTCCTCTTCAGACGAAGAGGAGGAAAACCTTTACAGTAGGATTTTTAATGAATTTATTTGCAAATTATGGCGGAGAATAAGTATTTGGTCACCTACAAACAAGCAAGATTTCTGGCTCTCACAGATCTGTAACTTCTTCTTTAAGAGGCTCCTCTGTCCTCCACTCGTTATCTGTATTAATGGCACCTGTTTAACTTGTTATCAGTATAAAATACACCTGTCCACAACCTCAAACAGTCACACTACAAACTCCACTATGGCCAAGACCAAAGAGCTGTCAAAGGACACCAGAAACAAAATTGTAGACCTGCACCAGACTGGGAAGACTGAATCTGCAATAGGTAAGCAGCTTGGTTTGAAGAAATCAACTGTGGGAGCAATTATTAGGAAATGGAAGATATACAAGACCACTGATAATCTCCCTCGATCTGGGGCTCCATGCAAGATCTCACCCCGTGGGGTCAAAATGATCACAAGAACGGTGAGCAAAACTCCCAGAACCCCACAGGGGGACCTAGTGAATGACCTGCAGAGAGCTGGGACCAAAGTAACAAAGCCTACCATCAGTAACACACTACGCCGCCAGGGACTCAAATCCTGCAGTGCCAGACGTGTCCCCCTACTTAAGCCAGTACATGTCCAAGCTCGTCTGAGGTTTGCTAGAAAGCATTTGGATGATCCAGAAGAAGATTGGGAGAATGTCATATGGTCAGATGAAACCAAAATATAACTTTTTGGTAAAAACTCAACTCGTCGTGTTTGGAGGACAAAGAATGCTGAGTTGCATCCAAAGAACACCATACCTACTGTGAAGCATGGGGGTGGAAACATCATGCTTTGGGACTGTTTTTCTGCAAAGGGACCAGGACGACTGATCCGTGTAAAGGAAAGAATGAATGGGGCCATGTATCGTGAGATTGTGAGTGAAAACCTCCTTCCATCAGCAAGGGCATTGAAGATGAAACGTGGCTGGGTCTTTCAGCATGACAATGATCCCAAACACACCGACCGGGCAACGAAGGAGGGGCTTCGTAAGAAGCATTTCAAGGTCCTGGAGTGGCCTAGCCAGTCTCCAGATATCAACCCCATAGAAATTCTTTGGAGGGAGTTGAAAGTCCGTGTTGCCCAGCAACAGCCCCAAAACATCACTGCTCTAGAGGAGATCTGCATGGAGGAATGGGCCAAAATACCAGCAACAGTGTGTGAAAACCTTGTGAAGACTTACAGAAAACGTTTGGCCACTGTCATTGCCAACAAAGGGTATATAACAAAGTTTTCAGATAAACTTTTGTTATTGACCAAATACTTATTTTCCACCATCATTTGCAAATAAATTCATAAAAAATCCTACAATATGATTTTCTGGATTTTTTTCTTCTAATTTTGTCTGTCATAGTTGAAGTGTACTTATGATGAAAATTACAGGCCTCTCATCTTTTTAAGTGGGAGAACTTGCACAATTGGTGGCTGACTAAATACTTTTTTTGCCCCACTGTATAAGATGAGTAATGTAGGGTGTGTAAACATTATATTAAGTGGCATTGTTTAAAGTGGCTAGTGATACATTTTTAACATCAATTTACATCAATATACATTATTAAAGAGAGCTGGAGTTGAGTCAGTATGTTGGCAGCAGACATTCAATGTTAGTGGTGGCTGTTTAACATTCTGATGGCCTTGAGATAGAATCTGTTTTTCAGTCTCTCGGTCCCTGCTTTGATGCACCTGTACTGACCTCGCCTTCTGGATGGTAGTGGGGTGAACAGGCAGTGGCTCGGGTGGTTGTTGTCCTTGATGATCTTTATGGCCTTCCTGTGACATTGGGTGGTGTAGGTGTCCTGGAGGGCAGGTACTTTGCCCCCGGTGATGCGTTGTGCAGACCTCACTAACCTCTGGAGCGCATCACGGTTGTGGGCGGAGCCGTTGCCGTACCAGGCGTGGATACAGCCTGACAGGATGCTCTCGATTGTGCATCTGTAAAAATTTGTGAGTACTTTTGGTGACAAGCCAAATTTCTTCAGCCTCCTGAGGTTGAAGAAGCGCTGCTGCGCCTTCTTCACAACGCTGTCTGTGTGGGTGGACCAATTCAGTTTGTCCGTGATGTGTACGCCGAGGAACTTAAAACTTACTACCCTCTCCACTACTGTCCTGTCGATGTGGATGGGGGGGTGCAAATTTGATGATTGAGTTGGAGGCGTGCATGGCCACGCAGTCATGGGTGAACAGGGAGTGCAGGAGAGGGCTTAGAACGCACCCTTGTGGGGCCCCAGTGTTGAGGATCAGCGGGGTGGAGGTGTTGTTACCTTCCCTCACCACCTGGGGGCGGCCCGTCAGGAAGTCCATTACCCAGTTGCACAGGGCGGGGTTGAGACCCAGGGTCTCGAGCTTGATGACGAGTTTGGAGGGTACTATGGTGTTAAATGCTGAGCTGTAGTTGATGAACAACATTCTCACATAGGTATTCCTCTTGTCCAGATGGGTTAGGGCAGTGTGCAGTGTGGTTGCGATTGCGTTGTCTGTGGACCTATTCGGGCGGTAAGCAAATTGGAGTGGGTCTAGGGTGTCAGGTAGGGTGGAGGTGATATGGTCCTTGACTAGTCTTTCAAATCACTTCATGATGACGGAAGTGAGGGCTACGGGGTGGTAGTCGTTTAGCCCAGTTACCTTAGCTTTCTTGGGAACAGGAACAATGGTGGCCCTCTTGAAGCATGTGGGGACAGCAGACTGGGATAAGGATTGATTGAATATGTCCGTAAACACACCAGCCAGCTGGTCTGTGCATGCTCTGAGGACGTGGCTGGGGATGCCGTCTGGGCCTGCAGCCTTGCGATGGTTAACACGTTTAAATGTTTTACTCGCGTTGGCTGCAGTGAAGAATTGTCTAATTTAAACGTTTTTGGCCTTTTCACCCCAGCATTGTCCCAGCCATATCCGCGCAGCAGGAAGAATTAAGTCCTCCACAATAGTATGGGGCTTGCCTGTCCTAGCCACTTCTTATTAATGGTATCTGTTTGTTTTTTTATTAATGTCTTACTACTTGAAAGTCGTTTTATTCTCGCTCAAAAAACTCCTGTGGCTTATAAATGGACTGTTTGAAAACGTGAAAAAAAAGTTTTACATGTGAATCACATTTTTATTTGGCGTACCCCCGACGGTGTTGCACATACCCCTGGGTTGGGAATACCTGGTCTAGACAACCCTGTCATGTATTGTGTGTTGGGAGAGATTGGAGCTTGATGTGTGGGGGATGCCTAGGGATTGGAGCAAGGGATTGGTTTGGAATTGGTCCTAAAGGTAGGTAGAACGATAATGACCTCCTCCCTATAGAATTCACTTCAAGCAGTGGTTGAGTTTTCTCTTCAGCAGCGTCTCACTGTGCTCTGTTTTCTAGGGCAAGTCCTCCTTGCGTGTGATCACAGTGCAACAGAATCCGCTCCACATCGACGCCCTGCAGGAGGGAGCAGTGTACTGCGTCAAAGCCCAGGCCCATCTGGACACCCACAGCAAAAGCAGCAGCACTGACACACAGTGTGTCTCCATCACAGGTGGGCTGCAAATTATAATACACACTCATAGACACACACATACAGTACATCTGCATGTGCTCACACGTTCTATTAAATATATTGATCATTTATTGATCCTTCAAACCAGATAGACCTTTGGCAATTGGTCCTTCGAGACAGATATGGCCTTTTTTTTAACACACACACTGATCAGGCAATGGCATACTTTACCATTATGTGTACCGTGGAAAGAGATCCAAAACATAACGTCTTGTATCTATTTCACGTGCGCATACATTTCAAACACACACCAACCACACACACATAGGGATTTTCGATCGTCTCTGTGCACTTTGTAACTGTTCTAGCTTTATACTGGAAGAGTAATGCATAAAAAAATCTGCAAATCATGGAAACCTTGCGATGGATACAGACGCCTTGACTTTTTCCACATTTTGTTACCTTAAAGCCTTGTTAAAGCCTTGTCCCTGATTAAAAATAAAGAAAATAAAAATAAAAACCTTATTTACTATTACTTTGCTATGAGACTCAAAATTGAGCGCAGGGGCATCCTGTTTACATTGATCATCCTCAAGATGTTTCTACAACTTGATTGGAGTCAACCTATGGTCAATTCAATTGATTGGACATGATTTGGAAAGGCACACACCTGTCGATATAAAGTCCCACAGTTGACAGTGCATGGCAGAGCAAAAAAACAAGCCATGAGGTCGAAGGAATTGTCTGAGCCCTGAGGGTAAGGGTACCCAAAACATTTCTGCAGCATTGAAGGTCTCCACATTCCTGCAGTAAGCCTGAAAATTCAATTCAAATCAAATTGTATTAGTCACATGCGCTGAATACAACAGGTCAAATCAAATCAAAGTTTATTTGTCACAAATACAACAGGTGTAGTAGGCCTTACAGTGAAATGCTTACTCACAGACTCTAACCAATAGTGCAAAAAAAGGTATTAGGTGAACAATAGGTAAGTAAAGAAATAAAAACAACAGTAAAAAGACAGTGAAAAATAACAGTCGTGAGGCTATATACAGTAGCGAGGCTATAACAGTAGCGAGGCTACATACAAGCACCAGTTAGTCAGGCTGATTGAGGTAGTATATATACATGTAGATATGGTTAAAGTGCCTATGCATATATGATAAATAGAGAGTAGCTGTAGCGTAAAAGAGGGGTTGGCGGGTGGTGGGTGGCGGGACACAATGCAGATAGCCCGGTTAGCCAATGTGCGAGGGCACTGGTTGGTCGGGCCAATTGAGGTAGTATGTACATGAATGTATAGTTAAAGTGACTATGCATATATGATAAACAGAGAGTAGCAGCAGCTTAAAATAGGGGTTGAGGGGGTGGCACACAATGCAAATAGTCCGGGTAGCCATTTGATTACCTGTTCAGGAGTCTTATGGCTTGGGGGTAAAAGCAGTTGAGAATACTTTTTGTCCTAGACTTTGCACTCAGGTACCACTTGCCATGCAGTAGTAGAGAGAACAGTCTATGACTGGGGTGGCTGGGGTCTTTGACCATTTTTAGGGCCTTCCTCTGACACCGCCTGGTGTAGAGGTCCTGGATGGCAGGCAGCTTGGCCCCAGTGATGTACTGGGCCGTACGCACTACCCTCTATAGTGCCTTGCAGTCGGAGGCCTAGCAATTACCATACCAGGCAGGGATGCAACCAGTTCTCGATGTTGCAGCTGTAGAACCTTTTGAGGATCTCAGGACCCATGCCAAATATTTTTTGTTTCCTGAGGGGGAATAGGCTTTGTCATGCCCTCTTCATGACTGTCTTGGTGTGTTTGGACCATTCTAGTTGTTGGTGATGTGGACACCAAGGAACTTGAAGCTCTCAACCTGCTCCACTACAGCCCCGCCGATGAGAATGGGGCCGTGCTCGGTCCTCCTTTTCCTGTAGTCCACAATCATCTCCTTAGTCTTGGTCACGTTGAGGGATAGGTTGTTATTCTGGCACCACCCGGCCAGGTCTTTGACCTCCTCCCTATAGGCTGTCTTGTCGGTGATCAGGTCTACCACTGTTGCGTCATCTGCAAACTGAATGATGGTGTTGGAGTCGTGCCTGGCCTGGCCATGCAGTCGTGGGTGAACAGGGAGTACAGGGAGGCCCGTCAGGAAGTCCAGGATCCAGTTGCAGAGGGAGGTGTTTAGTCCCAGGATCCTTAGCTTAGTGATGAGCTTTGAGGGTACTATGATGTTTAACGCTGAGCTGTAGTCAATGAATTGCATTCTCACATAGGTGTTCCTTTTGTCCAGCTAGGAAAGGGCAGTGTGGAGTGAAATAGAGATTGCATCATCTGTGAATTTGTTTGGGTGGTATGAAAATTGGAGTGGGTCTAGGGTTTCTGGGATAATGGTGTTGATGTGAGCCATTACCAGCCTTTCATCCTCATTCTTAAATCCATCATCTGTCATTCTTAAATGAAAGAAGTCTGGAACCACCAAGACTCTTCCTAGAGCTGGCCACCTGGCCAAACTCAGCCAAGAACCTGATGGTCACTCTGACAGAGCTCCAGAGTTCCTCTGTGGAGATGGGAGAACCTTCCAGAAGGACAATTATCTCTGCAGCACTCCACCACACAGGCCTTTTTGGTAGAGTGGCCAGACGGAAGCCACTCCTCAGTAAAAGGCACATGATAGCCCGCTTGGAGTTTTCCAAAAAGCACCTAAAGGACTCTCAGACCATGAGAAACAAAATTCTCCGGTCTGATAAAACCCAGATGGAACTCTTGGGCCTGAATGCCAAGCGTCACATCTGGAGGAAACCTGGTGGTGGCAGCATCCTGCTGTGGGAGAGACTCGCATCGAGGATTGGGGGAAAGATGAACGGAGCAAAGTACAAAGAGATCCTTGATGAAATCCTGCTCCAGAGCGATCAGGACCTCAGACTGGGGCTAAGGTTCACCTTCCATCAGGACAATGACCCTAAGCACACAGCCAAGTCAACACGAGTGGCTTCTGGACAAGTCTCTGAATGTCTGAGTGGCCCAGCGAGAGCCCGGACTTGAACCCAATCTAACATCTCTGGAGAGACCTGAACATGGCTGTGTAGCAACACTCCCCATCCAACCTGACAGAGCTTGAAAGGATCTGCAGAAAATAATGTGAGAAACTCCACCAAATACAGATGTGCCAAGCTTGTAGCATCATACCCAAGAAGACTCGAGGTTGTAATTGCTGCTAAAGGTTCTTCAACAAAGGACTGAGTAAAGGGTCTCAATATATATGTAAATGTGATATCAGTTTTTTTTTCCATAACTTTGCAAAGATTTCTGTAAAGCTGATTTTCTTTGTCATTATGGGGTATTGTGTGTAAATTGATGGAAAAAATGTTTTTAATCCATTTTAGAATAAGGCTGTAACGTAACAAAATGGCGGAAAAAGTCAAGGGGTCTGAATTCTTTCCAAATGCACTCTATTGCGCTCTCATGCTACTCTCATGCTACTCTCATGCTATTACATTAATAACAGTAAGACAAATATTGTCATTGTGTTCAAAGGTCCTGGACCTACCTGGCTTAAGCCCACAACAGTGACTGTTATCGTGGTGATATTAGCCGGCCTGGTGTTTTGTCTCTCTTGGTCAGTAACCCACTGTAGGCCAGAGGCCTGCTACGCCTATTTCCGCAAGGAGCCACAGCCCACTGCACTGGTGAGTCCTGCAATGATTGGTCATTATCGCTCTCTCTCTCTGCCCGTGCAAGGCATTGTTGAGCATGAGTCCAGTGCCTGTAGACATATTGTAAACATTGATGTTTTCAAAGGAGACCAAAATACAATTGCAATCTCTCTCTTTTCTCGGTTCCTGGTATCTGTAGCTCCTTGATTGGCCACTCACAAGAGTCAAGATCTATCCCCAAGATGAGCTTCGTGAGCCAATCCATGCCGTCCTTTTAAGTGAGCCGCAAAGAGAACTGAGAACTGAGCCATCCAGTCAATTGGATAAGTGGACACAATCTATATGTTCAGAAGGCACAGACAGACCATATCAAGTTTGATTGATACTGTAGGTTAATAAGAATGGTCAGAAGTGACGAGTCTGGATTGGAGAAGTCAGGAGGCCGGCAGTTGTTCGGAGGGAGACAGAAGGGTCCTGTGTGGCTCAGTTGGTTAGGGCAGTGATGCTTATAACTCCAGGGTTGTGGGTTTGATTCCCATGAGGGACCAGCATGAAAAGTGAATGCACTCACTTCTGTAAGTCTGCTAAATGTCAATGTACAATTTAGTATTTGTGTTCTAGCTAAGTCAGAGATGAATATGGGTGAGTCTCCAAATATAGGAACTTTATTTACATCATGATATGTTCTAATTCAATCTAATACAATAACAAAGTCCTTGTTTATATACTATTTCTATTAACAGCTGGCTATTCCAAATCATGACTCCGAAAATAATCACAAATAATCACAACAATTGACTTGTTTTATCGAAAGAACTAATCTGATTATTAGTTTAGTTTATTTTTTAAACTTCTTTAAAAAAAAATGATTTCACTACCGTAATACACACACTAAAAGCCTGTAGAATGAATGTACCTTAAGCCACAACCCTACAAATATCATCACCAGGTGATGGGATTGCACCCCTCTACGTGGCCACATGGTGAATAGTCTGTTTGCAAAGATTTTGGAGAAAATTAGTGAGCAAGTTGGTAAATCTTCATGTATTTTCAAGAAGTGTCACTACCTATCTAATATATCAACAAATATGTAAAGTACGGTTTTGGGACAAAAATATACAGTATGTTTGCTGGGATGTACATCTGTCCAAATGAAAGATCACCCTCCATATGTTAGCTATGGGGATTCTTTATTAAAGTCCAAAATAAGTCAAAATTGTCACAACCCAAACAATTGACACCAGTAGTGATGCGTGGGTCAGCTGTTTGTTCACCTGCACCCGCCCGCAAATGCTAATAACCCTTCTGCAACCGGCAGCCTATATGTGATAAATGTACCTTTTTAGATAGGCCTATGTTTCTGCTTATGTTAGACATTTTTGTATGCATTTTGTGAGTCAACTTGTCTATATGTAAATACATGCAGCTTCTCTTCTTTCATTACTTGTTGCCCTAGAAGACTAAATAAACCCTTGCTCACCGGAAGTTCTCTTTCGTCTCTTCTCTCACGCAAAACGTCTCCAAAGATCTTTACGGACCAGGGAGTGCAAAATGTTCAAATGACATCAGTTTGACAGTTTTCAGGAATTAAAAGCTGTGAAAACTACCCAACATGTTTCTGATCAAATGACAGTTTTGCTTGGATGCATTTTTTTGTGGTTGAAACACTATCAGCTTTTATGATGCTTTTATGATGCTGATTAAGATAGCACCTTTACTATCTAAGCGTGCATTCATTCTCTCAAGACACTGAAATAAATAAATTATATTTCTTCACTCCATAGTCAAAATGTACATTTGGTGTATGGTTTTAATGCAAGAAATGCTTAATTGTGCAGGAGTTAATATTATATTAGGCTACGTGAGAGGTTATGAAACCTACAGTCAGTGCCCAGACTTCAGTTACTTCTATTGAACCCATTTGATACAGTAGCCTACAGTTCCCTTGATGTGCCATTTTGAAGTCCCGTCTTGTGACTGTCACATTTGTATAGCGCCTCATAATCATCACACACAACATAGCCGGCCGGCACTGCTTTCACCATCTTTTGCCACTTCACCAAATCTTTCCCAAACATCCGGCTACTGTTCCAGCCCTCCCTCCTATATATTTTAAATTCTCGATTTCGCAGCATTTCTCTTATTGAATTAAACGCCAACATTGTCCTTATTGCCTCAGTGGATCGACCTTAAACTTTTCTGCCCAAGTTCCCAAAAGTATTAGGCAATTGGTGTTTATTTGGCGAGTGTACAGTTAGGCCCTGAGCTTAGGCTATACACTAGCGCAAGAGACTGAGGGTTTTAAGTCAACCTGTGCATCACTAGACACCATAGAGATATACAGAGGTCTCATCTTTGTATCTGTGCCATTATAGCCTCAATGGTGGTGCCCGTGCTGTCATCAATTCCATCTCCATTTTAAAAAAGCATGCACCAGACTGAGCTACAGAGGACCACCATGTGGGTAGTGGATAAGTGCATACAGTGCCTTGCGAAAGTATTCGGCCCCCTTGAACTTTGCGACCTTTTGCCACATTTCAGGCTTCAAACATAAAGATATAAAACTGTATTTTTTTGTGAAGAATCAACAACAAGTGGGACACAATCATGAAGTGGAACGACATTGATTGGATATTTCAAACTTTTTTAACAAATCAAAAACTGAAAAATTGGGCGTGCAAAATTATTCAGCCCCTTTACTTTCAGTGCAGCAAACTCTCTCCAGAAGTTCAGTGAGGATCTCTGAACGATCCAATGTTGACCTAAATGACTAATGATGATAAATACAATCCACCTGTGTGTAATCAAGTCTCCGTATAAATGCACCTGCACTGTGATAGTCTCAGAGGTCCGTTAAAAGCGCAGAGAGCATCATGAAGAACAAGGAACACACCAGGCAGGTCCGAGATACTGTTGTGAAGAAGTTTAAAGCCGGATTTGGATACAAAAAGATTTCCCAAGCTTTAAACATCCCAAGGAGCACTGTGCAAGCGATAATATTGAAATGGAAGGAGTATCAGACCACTGCAAATCTACCAAGACCTGGCCGTCCCTCTAAACTTTCAGCTCATACAAGGAGAAGATTGATCAGAGATGCAGCCAAGAGGCCCATGATCACTCTGGATGAACTGCAGAGATCTACAGCTGAGGTGGGAGACTCTGTCCATAGGACAACAATCAGTCGTATATTGCACAAATCTGGCCTTTATGGAAGAGTGGCAAGTGTCGTTTAAAGTTTGCTACAAGCCACCTGGGAGACACACCAAACATGCATACACAGTCAACTCGGGATAATGTTGAACATTTACAGTGAAATTCTCCCAGAAATCAAAATGTTAGAAAAACTATACATTTGTACATAAAATATATATTTTTCAAATTGGTAACAACATTAACATCACGTTAACAACAGACTTGGCAAGAACAGTTAACACATATGTAACCAAATAAGAGCAGAACGCAGAAGACACATTTCAGTTGAAGGCATTCAGTTGTACAACAGCCTAGGCATTCCCCTTTCCATTTAATTTTAAAACAATATTGTGTTCCTGTGTGTGTGTGGGGGAGAGAGAGACAGACAAAGAAAGAAAAGGAAATGGAGTTAATATTGGGATCGTGTACAAACCTAGATCTATGATCAGGAGCAACACTCTTCAGGGTAAGGGGGTTCAGAGGAGTTGAAGCACACAACAGGACAGTTGGGGCAGGAGAGCATCCAGGAGAGAGATGTCAGCGTGGCATCAGCTGTTCCCCATGGGGCTCTGTAACAATCTTCCTCAGTTCTGATTTGTCAGCTTCTCTCACCCCAGGACAAGCATAGAAAAATAATGAATAGAATGAGAGACTGAGAGGACCAGGTCTGTTACTCTGTGGGTAAAAAGACAGGTGACGTATCATGTTGGGACATATCAAGCTGGTGTCGTGTGTGTACTTGCCTCACTGGAGGTCTTCAATCTAACTTAATGAGAATGGGACAATGTAGGGGTTGAGAACAACTGGCTTCCTCCGGGCCACCATGCCATCCACTTTGTCCCATCTTCAAGGGTTCATCATCTTGGGATGATTTGAACCAGGAATCTATACAGCTACAGTGGGGAGAACAAGTATTTTAGACACTGCCAATTTTGCAGGTTTTCCTACTTACAAAGCATGTAGAGGTCTGTAATTTTTATCATAGGTACACTTCAACTGTGAGAAATGGAATCGAAACAAAAATCCAGAAAATCACATTGTATGATTTTTAAGTAATTCATTTGCATTTTATTGCATGACATTGTTAAGGGAATTTTTACCTATAATTACTAATTATGTATGCATTTCAATCAGGCCTGACGAGTCAGAATACTATTATGTTACTGTATATGTACTAATCAGAATACTATTATGTTACTGTATATGTACTAATCAGAATACTATTATGTTACTGTACATGTATTAATTTTCTTTCTTGATCCCAGTACTGAATATAATGTGGTGAATGTGGTCAAGAGTTTAGAACAATGACGGTCTGTTCCTTGGTACAAATGAATGAACTATATCTCCAGACTGACTAGAACGCTTATCTACACTAGCTGACCTTGGCTCTAGGCGAGGAGGGAAGGCTTGAGAACTATAGAGCCTTTCTACCAGTGTCAAGAAGAGACAGAACATTTAGAAAACACTGACGTCATTTTCAGTTTATAACCTGTGGTAAATGTGTAAGTACTCAAGAATAAACTCTGCTGTTTGATTTTGAGACTGGGTTCTGTCTATTATTATAGAATAAGGGTTTAATTAGTAATTAAAACAGAGTAATTTAATTCATTTAACAGACATACAGTGGGGCAAGAAAGTATTTAGTCAGCCACCAATTGTGCAAGTTCTCCTACTTAAAGATGAGGGAGGCCTGTAATTTTCATCATAGGTACACTTCAACTATGACAGACAAATTTAGAAAAAAAATCCAGAAAATCACATTGTAGGATTTTTGATGAATTTATTTGCAAATTATGGTGGAAAATAAGTATTTGGTCAATAACAAAAGTTTATCTCAATACTTTGTTATATACCCTTTGTTGGCAATGACAGAGGTCAAACGTTTTCTGTAAGTCTTCACAATGTTTTCACACACTGTTGCTGGTATTTTGGCCCATTCCTCCATGCAGATCTCCTCTAGAGCAGTGATGTTTTGGGGCTGTTGCTGGGCAACACTGACTTTCAACTCCCTCCAAAGACTTTCTATGGGGTTGAGATCTGGAGACTGGCTGGGCCACTCCAGGACCTTGAAATGCTTCTCACGAAGCCACTCCTTCATTGCCCGGGCGGTATGTTGCTGAAATCATTGTCATTGTCATCATTGTCATTGTCATCATTGTCATGCTGAAAGACCCAGCCACGTTTCATCTTCAATGCCCTTGCTGATGGAAGGAGGTTTTCACTAAAAATCTCACGATACATGGCCCCATTCATTCTTTCCTTTACACGGATCAGTTGTCCTGGTTCCTTTGCAGAAAAACAGCCCCAAAGCATGATGTTTCCAGGCCCATGCTTCACAGTATGTATGGTGTTCTTTGGATGCAACTCAGCATTCTTTGTCCTCCAAACACGACGAGTTGAGTTTTTACCAAAAAGTTATATTTTGGTTTCATCTGACCGTATGACATTATCCCAATCTTCTTCTGGATCATCCAAATGCTCTCTAGCAAACTTCAGACGGGCCTGGACATGTACTGGCTTAAGCAGGGGGACACGTCTGGCACTGCAGGATTTGAGTCCCTGGCGGCGTAGTGTGTTACTGATGGTAGGCTTTTTTTACTTTGGTCCCAGCTCTCTGCAGGTCATTCACTAGGTCCCCCTGTGTGGTTCTGGGATTTTTGCTCACCGTTCTTGTGATCATTTTGACCCCACGGGGTGAGATCTTGCGTGGAGCCCCAGATCGAGGGAGATTATCAGTGGTCTTGTATGTCTTCCATTTCCTAATAATTGCTCCCACAGTTGATTTCTTCAAACCAAGCTGCTTACCTATTGCAGATTCAGTCTTCCCAGCCTGGTGCAGGTCTACAATTTTGTTTCTGGTGTCCTTTGACAGCTCTTTGGTCTTAGCCATAGTGGAGTTTGGAGTGTGACTGTTTGAGGTTGTGTACAGATGTCTTTTATACTGATAACAAGTTCAAACAGGTGCCATTAATACAGGTAACGAGTGGAGGACAGAGGAGCCTCTTAAAGAATAAGTTACAGGTCTGTGAGAGCCAGAAATCTTGCTTGTTTGTAGGTGACCAAATACTTATTTTCCACCATAATTTGCAAATAAATTCATTTAAAATCCTACAATGTGATTTTCTTGATTTGTTTTCCTCATTTGGTCTGTCATAGTTGAAGAGTACCTATGATGAAAATTACAGGCCTCTCTCATCTTTTTAAGTGGGAGAACTTGCACAATTGGTGGCAGACTAAATACTTTTTTTCCCCACTGTAAGTATTTTATACATCAGAAAAGCAGAACTTAATATTTGGTACAGAAACCTTTGTTTGCAATTACAGAGATCATACGTTTCCTGTAGTTCTTCAGGTTTGCACACACTGCAGCAGGGATTTTTGCCCACTCCTCCATACAGACCTTCTCCAGATCCTTCAGGTTACAGGGCTGTCGCTGGGCAATACAGACTTTCAGCTCCCTCCAAAGATTTTCTATTGGGTTCAGGTCTGGAGACTGGCTAGGCCACTCCAGGACCTTGAGATGCTTCTTACGGAGCCACTCCATAGTTGCCCTGGCTGTGTGTTTCGGGTCGTTGTCATGCTGGAAGACCCAGCCACAACCCATCTCCAATGCTCTTACTGAGGGAAGGAAGTTGTTGGCCAAGATCTCGCGATACATGGCCCCATTCATCCTCCCCTCAATACGGTGCAGTCGTCCTGTACCCTTTGCAGAAAAGCATCCCCAAAGAATGATGTTTCCACCTCCATGCTTCACGGTTGGGATTGTGTTCTTGGGGTTGTATTCATCCTTCTTCTTCCTCCAAACACGGCGAGTGGAGTTTAGACCAAAAAGCTCTTTTTGTCTCATCAGACCACATGACCTTCTCCCATTCCTCCTCTATATCATCCAGATGGTCATTTGCAAACTTCAGACGGGCCTGGACATGCGCTGGCTTGAGCATGGGGGACCTTGCGTGCGCTGCAGGATTTTAATCCATGATGGGTAGTGTGTTACTAATGGTTTTCTTTGAGACTGTGGTCCCAGCTCTCTTCAGGTCATTGACCAGGTCCTGCCGTGTAGTTCTTGGCTGATCCCTCACCTTCCTCATGATCATTGATGCCCAAAGATGTGAGATCTTGCATGGAGCCTCAGACCGAGGGTGATTGACCGTCATCTTGAACTTCTTCCATTTTCTAATAATTGCGCTAACAGTTATTGTCTTCTCACCAAGCTGCTTGCCTATTGTCCCGTAGCTCATCCCAGCCTTGTGCAGGTCTACAATTTAACTCTGGTGTCCTTACACAGCTCTCTGGTCTTGGCCTTTGTGGAGAGGTTTGATTGAGTGTGTGGACAGGTGTCTTTTATACAGGTAACGAGTTCAAACAGGTGCAGTTAATACAGGTAATGAGTGGAGAACAGGAGCGATTCTTAAAGAAAAATGAACAGGTCTGTGAGAGCCGGAATTCTTACTGGTTGGTAGGTGATCAAATACTTATGTCATGCAATAAAATGCAAATTAATTACTTCAAAATCATACAATGTGATTTTCTGGATTTTTGTTTTAGATTCCGTCTCTAACAGTTGAAGTGTACCTATGATAAAAACTACAGACCTCTACATGCTTTGTAAGTAGGAAAACCTGCAAAATCGGCAGTGTATAAAATACTTGTTCTCCCCACTGTACATATCCAATATAGTTTATGAAATTAATTGAGGCATTGAACAAATACAAATAAAACAGCTAGATAGACCTACTTCAAAGCCTAGCTAACTAATAAAATATTGCAATTGCCCCCATTTTTCCTTTCAAAATGTTTTTTCTTCACATTGTTCACATTTCAAACAGTCCATTTATATTTTCCGATGGGCCTAAACATTTGGGTGAGTTTTTTTCTCACCTGAGTAGCCTCGTTTCACTACCAAAAATTAAATTAAACCATCTAGTGTTCGGTGAAATAACAACACAATGTCAAGTACAGGTAGCCTAGTCAAACAATGAAGAATCAATCACATTAACCGTTACTCTCTCATAGGAATTCCACTAACAGTCCGTATATAGCCAAACGTAGCTGCTGCTCATTCCGTTTGCTCGAAAATTGATAAAAGGTCCACGTCCATAGAGACACATACCAGGTCTACTGGTAGTACTGCTACTACCAGCAGTACTACACCTGCACCTGTCGACGACACAAGTTGTTCTGCTTCCACGAGCACATCCAATGCTAGCATCAGTAATTCTACATTTGTTGTTAGCCCAGCTATCATGGACACTGACAGTTGTGAATCTGATGCAGCCGAAGAGCTACTGCCCCCTTACCCGGGAAAGCACCGAACAACAGACAGGGACGTTGGACCATCGAAGAGGCGCAAATATGATGAGAATTACATTGATTTGGGGTTCACTTATATTAGGAGTAGTGCCTTTCCTCAGCCATGGTGTGTTATATGTGCAAAAGTACTATCTCACAATCGATGAAACCTTCACTCTTGCGCAGACATTTAGAAACAAAAACATACAAATTAGAAAAATAAGCCACGGGAGTTTTTTGAGACACTACACTTTCGAGTAGTAAGACATGTATAAAAGCAAAACATACAGTGCCTTGCGAAAGTATTCGGCCCCCTTGAACTTTGCGACCTTTTGCCACATTTCAGGCTTCAAACATAAAGATATAAAACTGTATTTTTTGCGAAGAATCAACAACAAGTGGGACACAATCATGATGTGGAACGACATTTATTGGATATTTCAAACTTTTTTAACAAATCAAAAACTGAAAAATTGGGCGTGCAAAATTATTCAGCCCCTTTTACTTTCAGTGCAGCAAACTCTCTCCATAAGATCAGTGAGGATCTCTGAATGATCCAATGTTGACCTAAATGACTAATGATGATAAATACAATCCACCTGTGTGTAAACACCTGCACTGTGATAGTCTCAGAGGTCCGTTAAAAGCGCAGAGAGCATCATGAAGAACAAGGAACACACCAGGCAGGTCCGAGATACTGTTGTGAAGAAGTTTAAAGCCAGATTTGGATACAAAAAGATTTCCCAATTTTTAAACATCCCAAGGAGCACTGTGCAAGCGATAATATTGAAATGGAAGGAGTATCAGACCACTGCAAATCTACCAAGACCTGGCCGTCCCTCTAAACTTTCAGCTCATACAAGGAGAAGACTGATCAGAGATGCAGCCAAGAGGCCCATGATCACTCTGGATGAACTGCAGAGATCTACAGCTGAGGTGGGAGACTCTGTCCATAGGACGACAATCAGTCGTATATTGCACAAATCTGGCCTTTATGGAAGAGGGGCAAGAAGAAAGCCATTTCTTAAAGATATCCATAAAAAGTGTTGTTTAACCTTTGCCACAAGCCACCTGGGAGACACACCAAACATGTGGAAGAAGGTGCTCTGGTTAGATGAAACCAAAATTGAACTCTTTGGCAACAATGCAAAACGTTATGTTTGGCGTAAAAGCAACACAGCTCATCACCCTGAACACACCATCCCCACTGTCAAACATGGTGGTGGCAGCATCATGGTTTGGGCCTGCTTTTCTTCAGCAGGGACAGGGAAGATGGTTAAAATTGATGGGAAGATGGACGGAGCCAAATACAGGACCATTCTGGAAGAAAACCTGATGGAGTCTGCAAAAGACCTGAGACTGGGACGGAGATTTGTCTTCCAACAAGACAATGATCCAAAACATAAAGCAAAATCTACAATGGAATGGTTCAAAAATAAACATATCCAGGTGTTAGAATGGCCAAGTCAAAGTCCAGACCTGAATGCAATCGCGAATCTGTGGAAAGAACTGAAAACTGCTGTTCACAAATGCTCTCCATCCAACCTCACTGAGCTCAAGCTGTTTTGCAAGGAGGAATGGGAAAAAATGTCAGTCTCTCGATGTGCAAAACTGATAGAGACATACCCCAAGCGACTTACAGCTGTAATCGCAGCAAAAGGTGGCGCTACAAAGTATTAACTTAAGGGGGCTGAATAATTTTGCACGCCCAATTTTTCAGTTTTTGATTTGTTAAAAAAGTTTGAAATATCCAATAAATGTCGTTCCACTTCATGATTGTGTCCCACTTGTTGTTGATTCTTCACAAAAAAATACAGTTTTATATATTTATGTTTGAAGCCTGAAATGTGGCAAAAGGTCGCAAAGTTCAAGGGGGCCGAATACTTTCGCAAGGCCCTGTACCATTAATAAGTAGGGGCTAGAAGCAACTTACATGGTGAGCTACCGAGTGGATAGGAGAAGCAAGCCCCATACTGTATGGGAGGACTTATTCTTTCTGCTGCGCGGATATGGCTGGGACAATGATCGGGGAAAAGGCCAAAAATCTATACAGAGAATACCTTCATCAAACAACACTGCTTCACGACGCATCAGTGACATGTTTTGATGAGTCAACAGATGTGGCGGGCCTGGCACAGCTCCTGGTATATATATGTCTGTTACATTTATGGGGGGTCAATTAAGGAAGACATCCTCTTCTGCAAACCACTGGACAACAGGAAAGGATATTTTTTAAATACTGGACAGCTTTGTGACATCAAATGGACTGGTGGTCAAGATGTGTTGGTATCTGTATTGATGGCGCAAAAGCCATGACAGGGAGACATAGTGGAGTGGTAACGCGCGCGCAAGCATTTGCTCCCGACGCCACTTGGGGGCACTGCAGTATCCACCGAGAGGCTCTTGCTGCAAAGGGAATGCCTGACAGCTTGAAAGACATTTTGGACACTACAGTGAAAATGGTTAACTTTGTAAAAGCAAGGCCCCTGAACTCTCATATTTTCTGCACTATGCAATGATACGGGCAGTGACCATGTAACGCTTTTACAACATACAGAAGTCCACTGGTCATCAAGGGGCAAGGTATGGACACGTTTTCTGGAATTGAGAGACGAGCTTAGTTTTCTAAGTTTTCTTTACTGACCATCATTTTCACTTGTCTGATCGCTTGCATGATGATGAGTTTCTCATACGATTGGCCTATCTGGGTGATGTTTTTCCTCGCCTGAATGATCTGAATTTAGGATTACAGAGACTCTCCGCAACTATATTCAATGTGCGGGACAAAGTTGAGGCTATGATTAAGAAGTTGGCGCTCTTTTCTGTCTGCATTAACATGGACAACATATAGGTTTTTCCATCATTGTATGATTTTTTGTGTGCAAATGAAGTCAAGCTTACAGACATTGTAAAATGTGATATAGAGATGCACCTGAGTGAGTTGGGTACGCAATTACGCAGGTACTTTCCCAAAACGGACAACACAAACAACAGGATTCGTTATCCCTTTCATGCCCTGCCTCCAGTCCACTTACCGATATCTGAACAAGAGCCTCATCGAAATTGCAACAAGCGGTTCTGTGAAAATTTAATTTAATCAGAAGCCACTGCCAGATTTCTGGATTGGGCTGCGCTCAGAGTATCCTGCCTTGGTAAATCGCACTGTTAAGACACCGATGCCCTTTGCAACCACGTACCTATGTGAGAGTGGATTCTCGGCCCTCACTGGCATGAAAACTAAATACAGGCACAGACTGTGTGTGGGAAATTATTTAAGACTGAGACTCTCTCCAATACAACCCAACATTACAGAGTTATGAACATCCTTTCAAGCACACCCTTCTCATTAACCTGTGGTGAGTTATTCACCGTTACTGAACAAATAAAGTATTATATGTAAGATGGCTAAATAAAGAGCAAAATGATTGATTATTATTATAATTATTTGTGCCCTGGTCCTATAAGAGCTCTTTGTCACTTCCCACGGGCTGGGTTGTGACAAAAACTCACACTCATTCTTATGTTTAATAAATGTATCGTACAGTGTGTGTCAGGCTTACAATGATGGCAAAAATCAACATTCGAGAGTGCGCTGACCCTATTGCTAGAGGGGGTACGCAGCTGGAGGTTGAATGTTTGAAGGGGTACGGGACTATAAAATGTTTGGGAACCACTGGCCTACTCAATACCACAGACTATTTCACCAGAATCACAACATTTTCCTTTCTTTCTGTGCCACCCTATGTTTGCATAATACTGGTACAGAGAGGAGGTTTATTTAATACTGTAACATTATGGAACAATGTTGTTTAAATTAAAGAAATGGTTAGCCGGGAGAAGCTATACGAACACAGACATACACTGAGTGTACCAAACATTAGGAACACCTTCCTAAAAGTGAATTGCACCTCCTTTTGCCCTCAGAACAGCCTCAATTCATGGACTCTACAAGGTGTCGAAAGCGTTCCACAGGGATGCCGGCCAATGTTCCAGCTCATTTTTTTCGGCACAACTTGTGAAAATTCTGTGCAACTTCCAGCTCATGTTTACTGTGAATACAGGCTGTACCCGATTTAAGTTACAGTTTCAGACAGTGGTCAAGTAGGCTACTGTGGCTATTTGATCATAATGCCGGCCTACCAGGGTGGCCCTATCATCAAAGACAATGGAGAAAATTCATTTCATAACATTTTAACATTTTAAAATAGCTGTTCAAACATTCAGCCTACAGTAGCAACCAATGTGTGGTGTTCAATGTAGGCTTACATCCCATGAGACCTTTGAAAAAAAACATGCAGGGATTAACATTAACCTGCTTATCCACTTGTCCTTCAGAAAAGGAGGTGACTGAAAATGTTATGTTGTTTGATGCAAGAACTTTCCAGTTCAAAGTGAATGGCACATATCCATGTACAGTAATGGTCTATTTGCATATAGGCCTACTGCAGCTCTAATTGGTTATGCCACACCGGTCTGTGTAGAGTATGGCCTGAGTTATGCATGTCAATGGAATGGAATCCTACTCAGATGCATTCTGCCTACAGCAAAATCTCTTGCATAGTTAGTTTAGCATACTAACTCTTGCATAGTTCGTTATGTTTTTGTAAAGTGGCTAATATTGTGTTGATTAGATCACAATTACCACAGTAAAGTTGACCTGTTAAGGATCGGACCCTTTCAAAAATGTTAGCCTAAAATGACATACCCAAATCTAACTTGAATGCTTTGAAGTTTGTGGATATGTGAAATCAATGTGAAATTAATGTAGGAGAATATAACACATTAGATCTGGTAAAAAGATAATACAAAGAAAAAAACATGCATTTTTTGTTGTTGTACCAGCATCTTTGAAATGCAAGAAAAAGGCCATAATGTCTTATTCCAGCCCAGGTGCAATTTAGATTGGCCACTAGGTGGCAGTGTATGTGGAAAGTTTTAGACTGAACAAATGAAACACTGCATTTCTGTTCAAAATGTTGTATCAAGACTGCCCAAATGTGCCTAATTGGTTTACTAATACATTTTGAAGTTCATAATTGTGCACTCTCCTCAAACAATAGCATGGTATTATTTTACTGTAATAGCTACTGTAAATTGGACAGTGCAGTTAGATTAACAAGAATTTACGCTTTCTGTCCATGTCAGATATGGCATGTGGCGTTAGCTCCACTGTCCCGCGGAGGGCAACCGATCCCGTAGAGGTTAACTGAGGGGGAAAACTCGAGAAAGTTTAGTGAAGTTCAACCTCGTGCATCTCAGTGCAGGTTAATATTTATTCTGCGCAGCAGTCCCAGGGGAGCTGCTTCCCACAAGTTATGTCAAGTTGGCTGGATGTCCTTTGGGTGGTGGACCATTCTTGATACTCACGGGAAACGGTTGAGCATGAAAAACTCAGCAGTGCTGCTCTTCTTGACACACTCAAACCGGTGCGCCTGGCACCTAGTACCATACCCCATTCAAAGGCACTTAAATATTTTGTTTTCCCCATCCACCCTCTGAATGGCAAACATTAAACTATCCATGCCTCAATTGTCTAAAGGCTTAAAAATCCTTCTTTAACCTGTCTCCTCCCCTTCATCTACACTGATCGAAATGGATTTAACATGTGACATCAATAAGGGATTACAGCTTTCACCTGGTAGGGCTGTAATGGCAAGAGAAGGTGTTCCTAATGTTTTGTACACTCAGTGTATATTGGACATGCTATCCTTTATCACATGGCAGTATTTGTTTTATATCCAATGTATCTAGTTTACGTTAGGAGGAATTAGCCTGGGCCTTCTAATCTAGGTAGATTGCATCCTATCACCTTTCAATATTAGTTATCAACAAATATAAAACCATGTTATCTGGAACATCAGTGTAATTTAATAATATGCATGGGTGTGATAGTTGTATGAATTAATCAACATGCAAGCCTACTCATTAGAAGAAAGCGGCAGCTCTAATGCAATATTAGGTTAACAGTAAAACACCACACTTCTGCAATGAAGATACTTCTAAACAAGTCAAAGTACCTTAACCAGCAACTGCTGAAAATATCATTCCACTTCACAGCTGCGTCAAGAAGATATTTACTAAAATAGTCCGAGCTTCATGTGTCTCACCGGACAGCATGAGGTTGGCGATTGAAACAAATAACTTGAATATACAGTAGGCATAAGCTACAGTATGTCAGAGTAATTTTTACAAGAGGCTTCCAATTACAGTTAATAAGAGTATTTTCCAGAATTTTACCGACAATGCAGTGTAATCTACAGCATTAATGCTGTTAAACACATTTACAGTTTTTTACTGTTGAAAATACAGAAATGTCTTACAGTGTAACCAGCATGGGGGCGCCAACCCTCCAAGAGCCCCAACATTGACATCTATTTGGCCAATAAAAATAAATAAATAATGTTGCACCCTCTAATTATGCTCTCAAATGTTTCAGCACGCAGTGCTTTCTTCAGGGTAAGCTTATGCCTTTTGTTAATATAGTTGGCCATAACATAGACAAATATAATGTGCTATGATGTACTGTACTCTACTGTACTGTGCTCTACTGTACTATACTGTACCCTACTCTACTGTACATCTGTCAGCAATGGAATCCACTAATTTGAAGGGGTGTCCACATACTTCTGTCTACGCATGGTATTATTTAAAATGTTTCTGTTATCAATTCAAGTAAAATAGAGACATAAGTGTACAAGCATGTAATATATGATTGGCACATGTAAAATATGAGTTGCACTTGTATAATCAGCTTTGTAGTTGTGAAACACTTGCAAACTTGTAACTTGAAGTGTGAATAAATTCAATAATATTTGCAACCCAATTTGAAAAAGAATACAACTCCTTGACCTAACTTGCGACTGGTGATTATTTTTCTGTGAATCAAAACTACATTTGCTGATGTCGAATGTGCACGCTCTGAGTTTAGTAACTCATTTAACAACTAACCACTGCCATAAGTTTTGTCAATTAGAGAGCAGGTGTTCAAAAGTGTTTTGTGCGCTCAGTGTACGCTAGTGCTGATGTTACAGTTGGAATGCTGTAACGTTGCTGTAAAGCCCTTTGTGACTTGACCAAGGCTGTCCTGATTAACGTGAGACAATATTTTTCTAATGATAAACGTTTTCTATGGATTTCTAATTAATATTCCCTTTTGTCAATAACAGCTTCTACACATCATGGCAACATGCTTGATTAAAAAAAATCTTTAAACATGTCTTTATACTTTATAGAGGTTATGATGTTGCCCATCAGTTTTCATATTATGCCAATATGTCAACGTTATCAATTAGAAAGATGGTGCTGTTCAGAATGACAAGTTCATAACTGTTAATTTTCACAGGACTCTCCTAATGCTACGTTGAATGAGCACCATGGACGAAGAAGGGGGAGGAAAACAGATAGTTAAAGGCTCAAAAAAAGACCCAGATGCAGTTTGAATAACAGACGTTTTTTTTATATAAACAGGGGTCAGGCAAAGGACAGGTCAAGGGCAGGCAGGGGTCGGTAGTTCAGGGCAGAGTCCGTAAGGTACAGAGGGACAGGCAGAGGTCAGTAATCCAGGGCAGTGGCAAAAGGTACAGAATGGCAGGCAGGCTCAGGGCAGGCAGAATGATCAAAACCTAGAAAACAGGGGCTCAAGGAAACAGGAGTACGAAAAAAAAACACTGGTAGGCTTGACAATACAAACTGGCAACAGACAAACAGTGAACACAGGTATAAATGCACAGGGGATAATGGGGAAGATGGGCGACACCTGGAGGTGGGTGGATACAAGCACAAAGACAGGTAAAACAGATCAGGTTGTGACAGATAGCTTCTCTTTACCACACCTTCACCAAGTCATCCAATGTTTGCTTTATGAATAACGGCTGCATCTTTTAAAATAAATATATAATTATTTTTAAAAATGAATGCTAGATGTGAGTAATTTAGCAGGTCTGTAGTAGCATTTATTGTTTTTAAATGTTTATTAAATATATAAATATATGTTTGCTAAAATGATGAATGTTTTGAATTGTTACATTGCACATGCTGAAACAGTCTCATTAGTTTTGGGCTAAACTATGATCTGTAAAAGTCTACTACCCTTTTTAAAAAGTTGTTGAGAGAAATTAGCACTCGTCAACCTCAGACTTGTATTAAGTATGCGTATAAAGTGGTCTTGAGTGCTGAAAACCTAAACTTATAAAACGTAATTGACCTGGAAAGATGGTCGACAAACACAGACGCCCTTGTAAAGTACTGTGTGAGTTGTTTCTTGTTGAATATGTAATATAAAACATTATGTTTAATTACTGTATATTATAGTTAAACAAAATGTTTTATATACACCGAGTTTACAAAACATCAAGAACACCTGCTCTTTCCATGACATATATGGACCAGGTGAAAGCTTTGAACCCTTATTGATGTCACTTGTTAAATCCACTTCAATCAGTGTAGATGAAGGGGAGGATACAGGTTTAAGAAGGATAATTTAAGCCTTGAGACAATTGAGACATGGACTGTGTATGTGTGCCAATCAGAGGGTGAATGGGCAAGACAATAGATTTAAGTGCCTTTGAACGGGGTATGATACTAGGTGCCAGGGCCACCGGTTTGTGCCAAAAACTGCAACGCTGCTGAGTTTTCACGCTCAACAGTTTCCCGTGTGTATGAAGAATGGTCCACCACCCAAAGGACATCCAGCCAACTTGACTCAACTGTGAAAGCATTGTAGTCAATAAGGGCCAGAATCCCTGTGGAACACTATCGACAACTTGTAGAATCCATGACCAGACAAATGTAGGTTATTCTGAGGGCAAAAGGGGGTGCAACTCAATATTAGGATGGTGTTCCTAATGTTTTGTGCACTCACTGTATGTCCGTGTCCGTATAGCCTTTCCCGGCTAACCGTTTGTTTAATTTAAACCACATTGTTCCATAATGCTATCAAATAAACCTGTTCACTGTACCAGTAGTATGCAAACATTGTGTGGCACAGAAAGAAAGGAAAATGTTGTGAGTCTGGTAAAACAGTTTGTGGTACTATGTAGGGTATAGCAATATTTAAATTAATAATGTTACTACAGATTGCTAGCTCTATCCATGCTTTTCCTGAACATGTCTATCGGATATTATAGCTAGCTAGTATATTCCAAAAGTATGGAAGGCTGCTTATGTGCTGCCACTCCATAAGGGTGGGGACGCTAGTATTCTTGATAATTATCGTCCCATTTCTAGGCTCTCTTGTCTAGCTAAGATTCTTTAATATTTGGTAAATGTACAATTTTGTTGTGAAACTTAATATTAGGAAGGGGTTGCTAATGTTTGGTGTACTCAGTGTATATGCTTCAAACTACAGATCTAAAGGCAGTGAAGTGGTAAACATACTGGCATAAAAAGGCAAAAAGCATTAAAGAGAAAATACTTTTACACACATCACACTTCAGGGTTGTCTCCATGCTGCTGTGCTGTTTGTTTCTACTTGGCTACCTGTCAAACTTTTTGTTTTTTACTAATAACCGTTTAATCAAACTCTGCATTTAACAAATGTACTAACATCTTAGTTTTGTTCTTGTGCTACTTTTTTTATTAAACTTTTTCACCCTGGACGCTTTATGTGGACATGTTCTACAGTCCCCACAGCCGGACAATTTTCTCAAGGCTTCTGGAAAGAAATGTCTGCATGCTCGTCCGGTGTCGCTCATTCAGCCGAACAGAAACTTTCAACTGGTTCTCCCCATTAAGCAGCGAGTCGGAGTCCTAGACATCTCAGGTCTCTCCTCCACCCGTTACGGGGTCTGAGACGCCGAAGCTTCCCATCATTAGCTCTGATAAATTGAAACCCTAGTCATTGGTGACCCCATTACCCGCAATATTAGACTTAAAGAGAATCATCCAGCGATCATACACTGTTTACCAGGGGGCAGGGCTACCGACATTAAGGCTAATCTGAAGATGGTGCTGGCTAAGGCTAAAACTGCAGAGTGTAGAGTATATGGATATTGTTATCCACGTCGGCACCAACGATGTTATGTTAGGATGAACAGTCAGAGGACACCAAGCGCAACATAGCTTCAGCGTGTAAATTAGCTTGAAAGATGTGTCGGTATCGAATAATTGTCTCTGGCTCCCTCCCAGTTAGGGAGAGTGATGAGCTCTACAGCAGTCTCACAACTCGATCGCTGGTTGAAAACTGTTTTCTACCCCTCCCAAAAGATAGAATTTGTAGATATTTGGCCCTCTTTCTGGGACTCACTGGCCTTCATAGGTTGCACATCCGTCACTGGGTCGCGTTGTGCTGTTGTCAAGCCCCACTCTGCCGGCAGCGCCATAGTGGTGCCAAGAAGTCGTGATAGATAGAGGCTAACAACTGTTTTGTCTAAATGACACTATATTGGCCTGGAAATATGATGACATTGCTAAAGTGGCAAATGTTTAGTAGGAAACAACTTAGCAATTACGATCATGTCGTCAAATGGATGGTAGAACATATTGCATCCAACATTAAATCAAAAATAGCTAGCTAGCAATACTAACGTCAACTGTTAAAATCCTGTGGTCTTCCCTCAATCTTAACTAGCCTAGATAATGTTATACTGCTAAAATCAATATGGCATCATCAAAATGAGGACAAAAGTTTATACTAATTATTTGCCTCCTTTTGCAATGGCATTGTATGTCCAAGCCAATTTTGATTAAATCAGAGCTCATTGACAATGTATTGAGTAGAATGTTGAAGCAGTCGGGTATATGCTTCCCAGATGGGGTCTTACCGTTACTTGTTCTTACAAATAGCCATAGCGATCCCCAACGAGAGTAGCTCATTTTATTGTATCATTCATATAGCTTGCAAGCTAGCTAGTTGGCTATGCTAGAAATGATATAATAATGATTCTTACTCTTCTTGGTTGTGAAGGTAGTGTAACGTTAGCTAGCTAGTTGGCTATGCTAGAAATGATATAATCATGATTTTTAATGTTTCTCCATTTCCTCTTCTTGGTTGTGAAGGTAATGTATCGTTAGCTAGCTAGTTGGCTATGCTAGAAATGATATAATCACGATTCTTAATGTTTCTCCATGTCCTCTTCTTGGTTGTGAAGGTCATGTAACGTTATCTATGCTAGAAATGATATAATCATGATTCTTACTCTTAATGTTTATCCGTGTCTTCATCTTTGTTGTGAAGGTAATGTAACGTTAGCTAGCTAGTTGGCTATGCTAGAAGTGATATGATTCTTGTTTCTCTGTGTCTTCTTTGTTGTGAAGGTAATGTAACATTAGTAAGCTATGCTAGAAATTATATAATCATGATTCTTACTCTTCTTTCTCCGTGTCCTCTTCTTGGTTGTGAAGGTAATGGAACGTTAGCTAGCGACCAAACAGGCACTCCATGGGGGTCTAAAATATGAAGTAAACGCCTGACTGTTCTGGGTCACCACATACAGTATCCCGCTTGGATGCATTAGCTTGTATCCATTAATCTTCGTCAGAACTGTTTCTTCATCAACTGGGCTATGTCAATGAGGTCCAATGTTTTTTTTCCATCTGTAGAGCCTTTGCTTGAAGTCTGAACATGAATGATGAATAAGAAAGAGGGTAAACAAAATACGTTACCCTACCTATGAGGATGTTAAAATGCTTGTTCAACTTATCACAGTTGTATGAAGTAGCACCTACAATTCAAGTAGCTCATGTTGTATTTCAACAAGATACAATGACTTGATATGGTAGTGTTTACATTACCAATACACACACCACCTGCTACCGGCAAATGGATTTAGAATGGTCATTTGACCACTGGATGGCAAACTCACATTTCTCTGGCAGCAATTGTCAGTGGTAGGCTTGGGCGATATACCAGGATATTCCAAATTCCGACGGTGTGATTAAAAGTACAAGACATCTAAGTTGTGTCAAATAAATTATATCCAGCTCAGGGCTCCAGCTAATGCATGTTTTGCTAACTTAAAAGATAGCTAAACTCGTAACACATTTCTTTTGGAAGCAAAGTGTCAAGATCAAGCTTCTTGGTTACAGCAGACATTCAAATTGTTTTGTGTAGTGTAGTGTAGTGTAGTGCCCCCCCCCCCCCCCCCCAGTATGAAAATCTGAATACTGCCCAACCCTATTCAGTGGTACTGTCAATTGAGTTCAATGTCAGAGGACCTGCCCGAGCAGCATAACTACTTTCAAGTTCCAGATCAAAAGAATTTACAATGTTCACGTTACATTCTTGTGGGTGCAGTCATACTCTACTTATCCAGTGAGGCCAAAGAGGGGGTGGTAGGCAATAACTTTTATTTTCTTCTGGAATGTAAAGTAACACATATTACATCCAAAGCTGCCTGACGTACACAACAGTAAAATAATGGCACACAAACAAACAGGTTCTCTTCATGATATACCTCTTCCTAAACAGTGTGAAACGGATGAAAACATACATTTTTCCTAACCAAACCTTTGGTTATCTTCTCAATACACAGCGAGATGAGATATTGGCACGATAACTTAAAAACATAATACCACTTTGAGTGGCTTCATTCTGAACAGACATAGATCACACATTCATCATAGGACCTTTGAAAGAAGTTACCACTATAATCACTTAGTATTTATGTATCAGATCGATCGCTATCTATCTATCTAGTCCCATGACTGGATATCCTACTGACACTGGCTAAATTAACAAACTTAGGGATAGAGATGGAGCCTTTTTTCTCTAATGGACTACTTTCATGGGAGAAAATGCTCCACACAGTGTTACTTGTGAGATACTGTACCTCTGAAATAGCTCTGCAAATCAAGGCTAATTTACAACACACCAAGTGTTTCCTCTGTGGACAATGTAACAGACTTAAAAGACTGATCTAAGTTCCCCCCCCCCCCCATTGAGTATAACACCATGCACAAAATTCCAGAGGCATAGTGATTAACTGCCCTTAAATTGGCTTGATTCACACATCGGGCATCTAAAGACTTGGTGCACTATTACCAAGGAGGTGGGATAGGTTGGGATTAAAACAGGCTCAAGCCGACTGGCACTTACAATGTTTAAAGTCACAACCTGTGGTACAGTGCCCCGAAATTGGGCTCACTTTCACTTGACCCTTGTGGATTTTAAATAAACACAAGATTTAAAGGATTGGCCCTTGTTCTGACGCCCACAAACAAAGCTTGTCCTTTCCAAACACCCCGTCAACAAAACAGTCCTCCATTTTGTTTTTTTACTGTAAATCTTGACCAGAAATAAAACATGAAGCACACTGAGGGAAGACAGACAACTATGCAACAAAGGTTTGACAGACATAAAAAACACATACAGAATACATGCCAATTGACATTTTGCAACAGGTGAACCTTGACCAAAAAGAAATGTTCACACTATTCATTTCTTTTTCACTTCTTGGAGGAGATGAGAGGGAAAGACACAGTAATGGCTGACTCGTGATGTGGCCACTCGGCAGGTGAGACACAAGGCGCTTGGTCCTGTCAGTTTGAGGAGTGTTTCTTAACACTGCTGGTTTTCCAAGGATGCCTGTGAATGTGGGCTTACAATCGAACTTAAGGCTACATTCTGTTCTAATCAACTAACCATGTTCGATTAATCTATTCCTTCTCCCAGTACCAAGTTCGGTTTGGATTCAAACCTGCAAACACAGGGGTCCTTGGAGACCAGCTTTGAGATCCATCAGTTTAGAGGTCTATTTCCAGCTGGATTTTGTGTTCAAAGATTGCGATGAGCAACATGATGCAGAAGCCCAACAGGATGCCTGCGTTCTGGAGCAGGAAAAAGCCGCAGTGGCTGAAGCCGTGGTCCCCAGCATCGTTGTGGAGCATCTCCGGGACCTGTAAAACGTCAAACACTGGTTTGTACTGAATGGAAGTTCTGGGAAAGCAGCTTCTAATTCAAGGCATATAATCAAGTAAACAGGCCAAGCCTGCATCCCCATTCTCCACCCTTCCGCTAAATATGCAATTTTACACTTTCTTGAAAGGATTTAACAAATGGTGGAAATGCTCTCCAACCAATAATTACACCAACCCTTTTGCTTTTAAATGCATGATGGTAGGGCTGCATGCTTTATTGAATTTATATTGACATTGCGATATTGACATGTGCAATATCCATATCACAAGAGATCCATACTTTTACTATATTTTGAAATGCCACTAAACCGCTTGTAATGTAAATTTGTGGTAACAGAAGCCTCCAATCACAGACGCACCTTAAATGTATTCCTGGTCGAGAAATTGCTCTTATGCAGCTTTGGAAGACATCACATGCATTCAACATGGCCACAAGAGGTCAGACTTGAGGGGACTTAGCTGGGCTGTACAACAGCTGCCTGTGACAGCCCAGTCAGTCCCTACCTGCTTCTCTCACGGAGTGTGTGTGTGTGTGTGTGTGTGTGTGAAGAGGCCATATGGTTCAGAGGGCCACTTATCAGCAAGCTAAGCAAAAGGCTAAGCAAAAAGCTAAGCAACAGTACAATTCTGTTTGCCTTGATGGGATGGGTATTTTTTGACAAGTCCTGCTGAACCAGCATAACAGATGGTAATGACTGTTGGTAAAAAAAAAAACTCAATGTTGCTCTGTTGGTGGGAGGACAACAGACTACTGCTAAAAACAGTTGCGTGGCCTGAAAATTAGGGGTGTAACAGTTCACCAACCCCATGTTTCGGTACATATTGCCGTTTTGGGTTCATGGTTTCCTTTTAGCAGGAAAATGAAATGTCAGTTACAAACTAAAATTTAGTACAGTAAGAAATTGCAAAGTGTTGGTATTCCTGATTCCATACATTGTCACGAGACATAATCAGAAACACCAACACTTTATTTTCTTAAATAAAATAAAAACACGATTACTCATCAACAACACTAAAATAAAGTGCAATATGCGTGTGAAATCAATATGTAAACATGGCTTAGACATTGTATAGGTCTATGCTATAATGTTTTCTTACAAACAGAAAAATATGCTCACTTGTGTGACTTTCATAAAGGGTGTGTAGCACAGTACTTAAAAAGTATTCAGACCCCTTGACTTTTTCCACATTTTGTTACGTTACAGCCTTATTCTAAAATGTTGTAAATAGTCTTTTCCGCTCAATCTACAAAAAATACCCCATAATGACAAAGCAAAACAGGCTTAGAAATGTTTGCAATTTTTTTGTTGTTGCTAAAAACTGAAAAAAATCACATTGACATAAGTCTTCGGACCCTTTACTCAGTACTTTGTTGAAGCACCTTTGGCAGCCTCGATTACAGCCTCGAGTATTCTTGGGTATGACGCTACAAGCTTGACACACCTGCATTTGGGGAGTTTCTCCCATTCTTCTCTGCAGATCCTCTCAAGCTCTGTCAGGTTTGATGGGGAGTGTCGCTGCACAGCTATTTTCAGGTCTCTCCAGAGATGCTAGATTGGGTTCAAGTCCAGGCTCTGGCTGGACCACTCAAGGACATTCAGAGACTACTCCGGCAATGTCTTGGCTGTGTGCTTAGGGTTGTTGTCCTGTTGGAAGGTGAACCTTTATCCCAGTCTGAGGTCCTGTCTTCTGGAGCAGGTTTTCATCAAGGAGCCCTCTGTACTTTGCGCCATTCATCTTTCCCTCGATCCTGACTGACTCCCAGTCCCTGCCGCGGAAAAACATCCCCACAGCATGATGCTGCCACCACCGTGCTTCACCGTAGGGATGGCGCCAGGTTTCCTCCAGATGTGATGCATGGCGAGTTCAATCTTGGTTAGACCAGAGAATCTTCTTTCACATCGTCTGCAAGTCTTTAGGTGCCTTTTGGTAAACCCCAAGCAAGCTGTCATGTGCCTTTTTACTGAGGAGTGGCTTCTGTCTGGGGAGACGAAGTTGTGCTATTTTTCACCGGTGGTAGGAATGTGTAAACATGAGGTGTTGGCTGCTGAATGGGCTATTCTCGTTGAGCATTGGCAACATACTCTCTGTCCATCATCACCATTGTAATCTACTGGGAAGCCAAAATGTTCCCAAACTGGACATAACGAGAATGGAGAATCCTCCAGGTTTATCAACCCCACCATTCACCATCGTACATAACTAGTCAGTGGTGTAAAGTGCTTAAGTAAAAATACTTGAAAGTACAACTTTTTATAAATTTATTTAACTAGGCAAGTCAGTTAAGAACAAATTCTTATTTACAACCCACTGTTCCCCGGTAGGCAATCATTAACTGCCTTGTTCAGGGGCAGAACGACACATTTTTACCTTGTCAGCTCAGGGATTCGATCCAGCAACCTTTCGGTTACTGGCCCAATGCTCTTAGGCACCCTGTTGCCCCAATATATCTGTAGTTTATTATTTATATTTTTGTCAACTTTTGCTTTTACTTCCCTACAGTCCTAGAGAAAATACTTGTACTTTTTACTCCAAACATTTTCTGACACCCAAAAGTACTAGTTACATTTTTAATGCTTAGCAGGACAGAAAATGGTCCAATTAACACACTTATCAAGATAACATCCCTGGTCATTCCTACTGCCTCTGATCTGGCAGACTCAAACACAAATGCTTAGTTTGTCTGAGTGTACACCAGGCTATCCGTAAATAAATAAAAAACAGACAATTGTGCCATCTAGTCTGCGTAATTTAAGGAATTTGAAATTATTCTTACTTTTCATCTTGATATTTAAGTATATTTTTTACAGTACCATTTACCTTTCTATTGTTGTTTTTTATATTTAAAACCCAAATACTTTTACTCAAGTAGTATTTCACTGGGTGACTTTCACTTGAGACCTTATTAATAGAAAATGAATCTTTACTTTTACTTAAGTATGCCAGTTAGGTACTTTTTCCACCACTGTAACTAGTTCCTGGCTGCGCCTTACAAAAAAAGAAAGTTTGAAACGCAGCAATTAAGATCCACATTTTCATTATGTGAGCATAGGCTCTAGTTGTTTTAACGGAATAGCCCGAAATGTTTGTTTTTTCAGCTCCGATTTACTCGAGGCACACAACGCAGTGTAGGCATAGCCTATAGACCTAAAGTTTTTATTAAAAATAATTTATGTACAGAGGTCCCTACATGAACAGTTCGGTACGAATATGTACCGTTACACCCCTACTGAATATGACTATGGCCTGTGCAAAACACTGAAAAAGTATGGCCAAATAATGCTATCATTTACAAAGCTACACCATCTTCATTACAATGTCCTTTCAAGAACCTGCGAGTACACAGACATGCATGTTAATAATGTTCAAATCATGGGACTTACCATGTCCACCAGGGCAACATACATGAAGAGCCCGGCGGTGAGGGCGAAGATCCACATGCAGATGTTGTCAGCGTAGTGCCCAATGAGGATGCCCGTGATCATGCCCAGGTACGCCATCATGGCAGACAGCATGTTGTAGAGAATGGCCTGTCGCACTGTCATGCCAGCCTTCAACAGCACAGCGAAGTCACCTAAGGGGGAGGAAGGATGCAAGGCTTTAGGACACATGGAACGGAGAAAAAGATGCAACAATTCAATTAGCAGCGCACTAGGCAGTGTTATTTTCTAGATTCCTTTAGCAGCGGCACTGCACCAATGTTAAATTGTTGCCAAACCCCAAAAATATGGAAGACGGAAAAATATTTCTGAATAGGCGCACTTTCAAGATGCTAAAGCTGTCCACATTTATGAAGACAATCCCATAGTAGCAAACTTGTCTATTGGTCAGCTTGTCGTTGTGCGTTCTGAGAGAACAAAACATTCCTCGAAGTGCTTTCAAATTGCAAGTGCTACTGCCACAGGGAGAGAAACATGCAAAAGCCCAGTCATTGCACAACATTTTGATGCAATTGGGGAAAACCACACCTTTGAAAGCAGTTTTGACAGCTACTGTTAAAAAAAAAGAAAAAAAAAGAGGGGGTGTTCATTCAACATCAAAAGTGTCCGCCTCAAGTTAAAATGACAGCTGTAAGTATTGGCTAGTCTGTTTCGTCTTACCCAGCTCGTGAGGCAGTTCATGGCAGAACACGGCTACCGACGTACTGAGGCCACTGGACAGCCCTTCCGTGAACGCCGCCCCTGTCATAAGTCATTAAGAAACATGAAATAACCCTTGAGCAAGACCGTTAACCCAAAAACAACTGCTCCCCGGGCTCCGATGATGTGGACGTTGATTAAGGCAGCCCCCCGCACCTCTCTGACACAGAGGGATTGCGTTAAATGTGGAAGACATTTATGTTGCATGCATTCAGTTGTGCAACTGACTAGGTATCCCCTTTACAAAAACGTTAAGAAATAAAGTTTCTGTACAGCACTTTGAGATATCAGCTGATGTAAGAAGGGCTATATAAATACATTTGATTGATTCTGTAATAGCGCAAACTAATTTCTCTCCTCGTCAATTTATTTAGGTCATCCTCAAATAGCTGAAAAGAAAAACAAAACCTTAAACAGCATTAACAACCTGACGCTTTCCCCTTGTATTGAGGCCAAGTTAAAACGTGAACCCACCGATGGCCAGGCCGTCACTGAAGTTGTGCAGCCCGTCGCCCATGATAACCATCCAGGCCAGCGTGGCCACACCCGCCTGCTGGAAGTGCTGTTCCGAGTACGAATGCGAGTGGCTGTGTGGATGGTGGTTCTGAGAGTGGTGGTGGTGCAGGATGTGATGGTATTCGTGGTGGTGGTGGTGCAGGTTGTCTGCCTCGCCCACCGTGTCGTGGAAGTGGGAGTGGCACTTGTTCTCACAGTCCCCTGCTGTGTAGGTGGCAGCAGCCGAGCCCGACATGGAGGCGTAGCCCTCGGGTGAGGTGGCGGGCGCCAGCATTACCTCCTCCTCCTCACTGACTCGGTGGAGCCCATCGCTGTGGTGGTCGCCGAAGTTGCCACCTCCGTTAGTATTCACATCTTTGGGGGAAATGGACACGACAGAAGGCAGGGTTAATTGTTTTGTGTTTTTTTAAAGAGTGGGAATTCTCACTCATTTCTGTATTTTTCATGTTTATTGGAAAGAGACAGCGAGAGAAACAAAGTTAGGCGGACAGTGTGTGTTAGAAATTGCATGGGTCGGATTCGAACTCACAAACACTAGCATCAATGTGCTCCGAAAGTAATTGCTAACCCACAACATATGGTCGTTTAAAATGTTAATCCTTTGGTCTTTTTGTCTGGGTTCCGACGCAAGGACAATGTCTTACTGGTGAAATTAGCCTTTGAGACAAATCTGGCACATGCATTACATAAATGCTGATTAATGTGCATTATCCCTGTCAAATAGACTTCATAAAAATAAAGTAAGTAGAAGTTGGTTGCATGCATTGTCAATAAATGTTAGGATTATAAAACTAGGAAGTCAAACTTTGTCTCTGCATCTGTGTTTTAACACACTGAGACAGAGTGAATGTCACATTGTTAAATGTCTCCACAACCCTCGACGATCTCTTTCAGATTGACCTTCAATTGGCTTTAGGTCATTCTCCTCCAGGCCCGGTAGTTTCTCAGGATCCACCTTGTCATCATTCTGGTCATATTTCTTCACCTGTTTGGTTAATAGTGGTAAGAACAAAGATAATCATCACATTTATGTAACTGCAGATCACAACATACATGAAATTAAAAGAAGAAATACAAGATGCTGAATGATGGAACCATGTAGTTGCAACGGTATTTCCCCTAGGATTGTTTTCAGCAGTGGTGAAAAGGGTGAGGGGGCATTGCTACTAGCATAAGAGCAATGAGAAGCTAGCTGCTCCCATTCATTGGAATTGACTATCCATTTAAAATGTAGTCTCGGCAGAAATACTGTACACACACACACACACGTCTTGTATAACTAACCTTGTGGGGACACACAATTCAGTCCCATTCAAAATCCTATTTTACCTAACCTCAACCCTAGCTCCTAACCCTAAACCCCCTAGAAATAGCATTTCACGGTGTGGAGACTAACAAAAGTTCCCCAGTTTGTAAAACAAGTATAGTACCACAAGTATAGTTAGTTAAACACACACACAAACATTAAGAACACCTTCCTAATATTGAGTTGCACCCTTGCAATAGCCCGTTAAAGGGCACTTCAATCTTTTGTCTAGCCCTTTTACCCTCTGAACGGCACACATAGACAAGCCATGTCTCAATTGTCTAAAGGCTTAACAATCCTTCGTTAACCTGTCTCCTCCACCTCATCTAGACCAGTGGCTCCCAAACTTTTTATAGAGTTTGAGAGTCTGTCTTAAATCATTTTCCACACAGTCTGTGCCTGTATTTAGTTCATGCAAGTGAGGGCCGAGAATCCACTCTCACATAGGTAGTGGTTGCAAAGGGCATCGGTGTCTTAACAGCGTGATTTACCAAGGCAGGATACTCTGAACGCAGCCCTATCCAGAAATCTGTCAGTGGCTTCTGATTAAATAACATTTTCACAGAACCGCTTGTTACAATTTTGATGAGGCTCTCTTGTTCAGATAAGTGGACTGGAGGCAGGGCATGAAAGGGATAACGAATCCAGTTGTTTGTGTCATCTATTTTGGGAAAGTACCTGCGTAATTGCGCACCCAACTCACTCAGGTGCGTCGCTATATATCACATTTAACATTGTCCATAAGCTTGAGTTCATTTGCACACAAAAGTATCATACAATGCTGGAAAGACATATGTGTTGTTGTTAATGCAGACAGAGAAGAGCTCCAACTTCTTAAATCAGCCTCAATTTTGTCCCGCACAGAGTCCCTGTAATCCTAGATTCAGCTCATTCAGGCGAGAAAAAACGTCACCCAGATAGGCCAGTCATGTGAGATAATCGTCATCATGCAAGCGATCAGACAAGTGAAAATTATGGTCAGTAAAGAAATCTTTAAGCCCGTCTCTCAATGAAAATAAATATATATATAATATATATATATATATATATAGTCAATACTTTGCCCCTTGATGACCAGCGCACTTCTGTATGTTGTAAAAGCGTTACATGATCACTGCCCATATCATTGCAAAGAGCAGAAAATACAGTTCAGGGGCCTTGCTTTACTAAAGTGAACCATTTTTCACTGTGTCCAAAACGTCTTTCAAGCGGTAAGGCATTCCCCTGGCAGCAAGAGCCTCTCGGTGGATACTGCAGTGTACCCAAGTGGAGCAACTGCTTGCACGCGCGTTACCACGCCACTATGTCTCCCTGTCATTACAGATCCATACAGATACCAACATGAGCAGCAGCAGCTACATTTGGCTAAATATGGACCATTTGTGGAATTGGCGAGAATCACATTTTTATTTGGGGTACTCCCAACGGCATCACGTATCCCAGTTTGGGAATATCTGATCGACACTGATTCAAGTCCATTTAATAAAGACACATCAGTAATCGATCATAGCTTACATACACCTAGTTGACTGTGCCTTTAAAGAGCTTGGAAAATTCCAGAAAATTATGTCATGGCTATAGAAGCTTCTGATAGGCTAATTGACATAATTTGAGTCAATTGGAGGTGTACCTGTGGATGTATTTCAAGGCCTACCTTCAAACTCAGTGCCTCTTTGCTTGACATCATGGGAAAATCAAACGAAATCAGCCAAGACCTCAGAAAAACAAGTGTAGACCTCCACAAGTCTGGTTCATCCTTGGGCGCAATTTCCAAACGCCTGAAGGTACGACGTTCATCTGTACAAACAATAGTACGCAAGTATAAACACCGTGGGACCACGCAGCCGTCATACCGCTCAGGAAGGAGTTCTGTCTCCTAGAGATGAATGTACTTTGGTGTGAAAAAGTGCAAATAAATCCCAGAACAAGCAGCAAAGGACCTTGTGAAGACGCTGGAGGAAACAGGTACAAAAGTATCTATATCCACATAATCTGAAAGGCCACTCTGCAAGAAAGAATCCACTGCTCAAAAACCGCCATAAAAAAAGCCAGACTACGGTTTTCAACTGCACATGGGGACAAAGATTGTACTTTTTGGAGAAATGTCCTCTGGTCTGATGAAACAAAAATAGAACTGTTTGGCCATAATTACCATCGTTATGTTTGGAAGAAAAAGGGGCAGGCTTGCAAGCCGAAGAACACCATCCCAACCGTGAAGCACGGGGGTGGCAGCATCATGTTGTGGGGGTGCTTTGCTGCAGGAGGGACTGGTGCACTTCACAAAATAGGTGGCATCATGAGGTAGGAACATACTTCCAAAGTTGTGGCAAAATGGCTTAAGGACAACAAAGTCAAGGTATTGGAGTGGCCATCAAAGCCCTGACCTCAATCCTATAGAAAAAGTGTGGGCGCGCAAGGAGGCCTTACAAACCTGACTCAGTTACACCAGCTCTGTCAGGAGGAATGGGCCAAAATTCAACCAACTTATTGTGGAAGGCTACCCGAAACATTTGACCCAAATTTAACCATTTAAAGGCAATGCTACCAAATACTAACTGAGTATGTACACTTATGACCCATTGGGAATGTGACAAAATAAATAAAAGCTGAAATAAATCACTATTATTCTGACATTTCACATTCTTAAAATAAAGTGGTGAACCTAACTGACCTAAGACAGGGAATTTTTACTTTGATTAAATGTCAGGAATTGTGTAAAACTGAGTGTATGTATGTAAACTTCAACTGTATAGTTAAACACACACACTGAGTGTACTAAATATTAAGAACACCCGCTCGTTCCATGACACTGACCAGGTGAAAGCTATGATTCCTTATTGATGTAATTTGTTAAATCCATTTCAAATCAGTGTAGATGAAGGGGAGGAGACAGGTTAAAGAATAATTTAAGCCTTGAGACATGGATTGTGTATGTGCCATTCAGAGGGTGAATGGGCAAGACAAAATATTTAAGTGCCCTTGAGCGGGGTATGATAGTATGTGCCAGGCGCACCGGTTTGTGTCAAGAACTGCAAAGGTGCTGGGTTTGTCACACAACAGTTTCCAGTGTGTATCAAGAAAGGTCCACCAACCAAAAGGACATCCAGCCAACTGTGGGAAGCATTGGAGTCAACATGGGCCAGAATCCCTGTGGAACACTTCCGACACCTTGTAGAGTCCATTGCCGGATGAATTGAAGTTGTCCTGAGTGCTAAAGCAGGGGTGCAACTCAATATTAGGAAGGTGTACCTAATGCTTTGTACGCACACATTCAGAAAGTATTCAAACACCTAGACTTTTTTCACATTATTTTTTAACGTTACAACCTTATTCTAAAATGGATTAAATAAAAAGCAAAAACCAAGCCATGAGGTCAAAGGAATTGCCCATAGATCTCGGTGATAGGATTGTGTCGAAGCACAGATCTGGGGATGTGTACCAAAAGATTTCTGCAGCATTGAAGGTCCCCAAGAACACAGCCTCCATCATTCTTAAAATGGAAGAAGTTTGGAACCACCATGACTCTTCCTGAAGCTGACCGCACATGCAAACTGAGCAATCGGGGGGAGAAGGGCCTTGGTCAGTGACCAAAAATCCGATGGTCACTGACAGAGCTCCAGAGTTTCTTCTTTGGAGATGGGGGAACCTTCCAGATGGACAACCATCCCTGCAGCACTCCACCAATCAGGCCGTTATGGTAGAGTGGCCAGACTGAAGCCACACCTCAGTAAAAAGGCGCATGACCGCCCGCTTAGAGTTTGGCAAAAGGCACCTAAAGGACTCTCAGACCATGAGAAACAAGACTCTGGTCTGGGAAAAAAACAAGATTGAACTTGGCCTGAATGCCAAGCGTCACTTCTAAAGGAAACCTGGCACCATCCCTACAATGAAGCATGGTGGTCATGCTGTGGGGATGATTTTCAGCGGCAGGGACTGGGAGACTAGTCAGGATCGAGGGAAAGATGAACAGAGCAAAAGTACAGAGTGATCCTTGATGAAAACTTGCTCCAGAGTGCTCAGGACCTCAGACTGGGGTGAAGGTTCACCTTCAACAGAACAACGACCCTAAGCACACCACCAATACAACGCAAGAGTGGCTTCGGGACAAGTCTCTGAATGTCCTTGAGTGGCCAAGCCAGAGCCCGGACTTGAACCTGATCGAACATCTCTGGAGAGACCTGAAAACAGATGTGCAGTGACTCACCCCATTCAACCTGACAGAGCTTTAGAGAATCTGCATAGAAGAATAGGAGAAAATCCCCAAATAAAATGTGTGCCAAGCTTGTAGTGACATACCCAAGAAGACTCTAGGCTGTAATCGCTGCCAAAAGTGCTTCAACAAAGTACTGAGTAAAGGGGTCTGAATATTTATGTAAATGTGAGTTGTTTTATTTATACATTTGCAACAATTAAAATTGTTGTTGTTTTTTAAACTGTTTTTGCGTTTTAATTATGGGGTATTGTGTGTAGAATGAGGGAAAAAAATATATATATTCCATTATTGAATAAGGCTGTAACGTAACAAGATTTTGGAAAAAGTCGAGGGGTCTGAATGCTTTCCAAATGCAAAAATATTGAAAATATTAAAAACATCCGTGCCATTGTGTTTTACTGCACATTTTAATGGCCTTTTATTGTCCACAGCACAAGGTGCACCTGTGTAATGATGCTCACTTAGTGAGCATTTATCCTTTGTCAGAATCATAGATGTGATTAATTAGAAGGATCATTACACAGGACAGTCTCGGTTCATCAAGTATGTCTCAGTCAGTCAGTCAGTGTCTCCCTCAGTCAGTCAGTCAGTGTCTCCCTCAGTCAGTCAGTCAGTCAGTCAGTCAGTCAGTCAGTGTCTCCCTCAGTCAGTCAGTCAGTCAGTCAGTCAGTCAGTCAGTCAGTCAGTCAGTGTCTCCCTCAGTCAGTCAGTCAGTCAGTGTCTCCCTCAGTCAGTCAGTGTCTCCCTCAGTCAATCAGTGTCTCCCTCAGTCAATCAGTGTCTCCCTCAGTCAGTCAGTGTCTCCCTCAGTCAGTCAGTGTCTCCCTCAGTCAGTCAGTGTCTCCCTCAGTCAGTCAGTGTCTCCCTCAGTCAGTCAGTGTCTCCCTCAGTCAGTCAGTGTCTCCCTCAGTCAGTCAGTGTCTCCCTCAGTCAGTCAGTCAGTCAGTCAGTGTCTCCCTCAGTCAGTCAGTCAGTGTCTCCCTCAGTCAGTCAGTCAGTCAGTCAGTGTCTCCCTCAGTCAGTCAGTCAGTGTCTCCCTCAGTCAGTCAGTGTCTCCCTCAGTCAATCAGTGTCTCCCTCAGTCAATCAGTGTCTCCCTCAGTCAATCAGTGTCTCCCTCAGTCAATCAGTGTCTCCCTCAGTCAATCAGTGTCTCCCTCAGTCAATCAGTGTCTCCCTCAGTCAGTCAGTCAGTCAGTGTCTCCCTCAGTCAGTCAGTCAGTCAGTCAGTGTCTCCCTCAGTCAGTCAGTGTCTCCCTCAGTCAATCAGTGTCTCCCTCAGTCAATCAGTGTCTCCCTCAGTCAATCAGTGTCTCCCTCAGTCAATCAGTGTCTCCCTCAGTCAATCAGTGTCTCCCTCAGACAGTCAGTGTCTCCCTCAGTCAGTCAGTCAGTCAGTGTCTCCCTCAGTCAGTCAGTCAGTCAGTGTCTCCCTCAGTCAGTCAGTGTCTCCGTCAGTCAGTCAGTCAGTCAGTGTCTCCCTCAGTCAGTCAGTCAGTCAGTGTCTCCCTCAGTCAGTCAGTGTCTCCCTCAGTCAGTCAGTGTATCCCTCAGTCAGTCAGTGTCTCAGTCAGTCAGTGTCTCAGTCAGTCAGTGTCTCCCTCAGTCAGTCAGTCAGTCAGTCAGTCAGTGTCTCCCTCAGTCAGTCAGTCAGTCAGTCAATGTCTCCCTCAGTCAGTCAGTGTCTCCCTCAGTCAGTCAGTCAGTCAGTCAATGTCTCCCTCAGTCAGTCAGTGTCTCCCTCAGTCAGTCAGTGTCTCCCTCAGTCAGTCAGTGTCTCCCTCAGTCAGTCAGTGTCTCCCTCAGTCAGTCAGTCAGTCAGTGTCTCCCTCAGTCAGTCAGTCAGTCAGTGTCTCCCTCAGTCAGTCAGTCAGTCAGTCAGTGTCTCCCTCAGTCAGTCAGTCAGTCAGTGTCTCCCTCAGTCAGTCAGTGTCTCCCTCAGTCAGTCAGTCAGTCAGTCAGTGTCTCAGTCAGTCAGTCAGTCAGTCAGTCAGTGTCTCCCTCAGTCAGTCAGTCAGTCAGTGTCTCCCTCAGTCAGTCAGTGTCTCCCTCAGTCAATCAGTGTCTCCCTCAGTCAATCAGTGTCTCCCTCAGTCAGTCAGTGTCTCCCTCAGTCAGTCAGTGTCTCCCTCAGTCAGTCAGTGTCTCCCTCAGTCAGTCAGTGTCTCCCTCAGTCAGTCAGTGTCTCCCTCAGTCAGTCAGTGTCTCCCTCAGTCAGTCAGTCAGTCAGTGTCTCCCTCAGTCAGTCAGTCAGTCAGTGTCTCCCTCAGTCAGTCAGTCAGTCAGTGTCTCCCTCAGTCAGTCAGTCAGTCAGTGTCTCCCTCAGTCAATCAGTGTCTCCCTCAGTCAGTCAGTGTCTCCCTCAGTCAGTCAGTCAGTCAGTCAGTCAGTCAGTGTCTCCCTCAGTCAGTCAGTGTCTCCCTCAGTCAGTCAGTGTCTCCCTCAGTCAGTCAGTGTCTCCCTCAGTCAATCAGTGTCTCCCTCAGTCAGTCAGTGTCTCCCTCAGTCAGTCAGTCAGTCAGTGTCTCCCTCAGTCAGTCAGTCAGTCAGTCAGTCAATGTCTCCCTCAGTCAGTCAGTGTCTCCCTCAGTCAGTCAGTCAGTCAATGTCTCCCTCAGTCAGTCAGTGTCTCCCTCAGTCAGTCAGTGTCTCCCTCAGTCAGTCAGTGTCTCCCTCAGTCAGTCAGTGTCTCCCTCAGTCAGTCAGTGTCTCCCTCAGTCAGTCAGTCAGTCAGTGTCTCCCTCAGTCAGTCAGTCAGTCAGTGTCTCCCTCAGTCAGTCAGTCAGTCAGTGTCTCCCTCAGTCAGTCAGTCAGTCAGTGTCTCCCTCAGTCAGTCAGTGTCTCCCTCAGTCAGTCAGTCAGTCAGTCAGTGTCTCAGTCAGTCAGTCAGTCAGTCAGTCAGTGTCTCCCTCAGTCAGTCAGTCAGTCAGTGTCTCCCTCAGTCAATCAGTGTCTCCCTCAGTCAATCAGTGTCTCCCTCAGTCAATCAGTGTCTCCCTCAGTCAGTCAGTGTCTCCCTCAGTCAGTCAGTGTCTCCCTCAGTCAGTCAGTGTCTCCCTCAGTCAGTCAGTGTCTCCCTCAGTCAGTCAGTGTCTCCCTCAGTCAGTCAGTGTCTCCCTCAGTCAGTCAGTGTCTCCCTCAGTCAGTCAGTCAGTCAGTGTCTCCCTCAGTCAGTCAGTCAGTCAGTGTCTCCCTCAGTCAGTCAGTCAGTCAGTGTCTCCCTCAGTCAATCAGTGTCTCCCTCAGTCAGTCAGTGTCTCCCTCAGTCAGTCAGTCAGTCAGTCAGTCAGTGTCTCCCTCAGTCAGTCAGTGTCTCCCTCAGTCAGTCAGTGTCTCCCTCAGTCAATCAGTGTCTCCCTCAGTCAATCAGTGTCTCCCTCAGTCAATCAGTGTCTCCCTCAGTCAATCAGTGTCTCCCTCAGTCAATCAGTGTCTCCCTCAGTCAGTCAGTCAGTCAGTGTCTCCCTCAGTCAGTCAGTCAGTGTCTCCCTCAGTCAGTCAGTCAGTCAGTCAGTGTCTCCCTCAGTCAATCAGTCAGTCAGTGTCTCCCTCAGTCAATCAGTGTCTCCCTCAGTCAATCAGTGTCTCCCTCAGTCAGTCAGTGTCTCCCTCAGTCAGTCAGTGTCTCCCTCAGTCAGTCAGTGTCTCCCTCAGTCAGTCAGTGTCTCCCTCAGTTAGTCAGTGTCTCCCTCAGTCAGTCAGTGTCTCCCTCAGTCAGTCAGTGTCTCCCTCAGTCAGTGTCTCCCTCAGTCAGTGTCTCCCTCAGTCAGTCAGTGTCTCCCTCAGTCAGTCAGTCAGTCAGTGTCTCCCTCAGTCAGTCAGTCAGTCAGTGTCTCCCTCAGTCAGTCAGACAGTCAGTGTCTCCCTCAGTCAGTCAGTCAGTCAGTGTCTCCCTCAGTCAGTCAGTGTCTCCGTCAGTCAGTCAGTCAGTCAGTGTCTCCCTCAGTCAGTCAGTGTCTCCCTCAGTCAGTCAGTGTCTCCCTCAGTCAGTCAGTGTATCCCTCAGTCAGTCAGTGTCTCAGTCAGTCAGTGTCTCCCTCAGTCAGTCAGTCAGTCAGTCAGTCAGTCAGTGTCTCCCTCAGTCAGTCAGTGTCTCCCTCAGTCAGTCAGTGTCTCCCTCAGTCAGTCAGTGTCTCCCTCAGTCAGTCAGTGTCTCCCTCAGTCAGTCAGTCAGTCAGTGTCTCCCTCAGTCAGTCAGTCAGTCAGTCAGTCAGTCAGTGTCTCCCTCAGTCAGTCAGTCAGTGTCTCCCTCAGTCAGTCAGTGTCTCCCTCAGTCAGTCAGTCAGTCAGTGTCTCCCTCAGTCAGTCAGTCAGTCAGTCAGTGTCTCCCTCAGTCAGTCAGTCAGTCAGTGTCTCCCTCAGTCAGTCAGTGTCTCCCTCAGTCAGTCAGTGTCTCAGTCAGTCAGTCAGTCAGTCAGTGTCTCCCTCAGTCAGTCAGTGTCTCCCTCAGCCAGTCAGTCAGTCAGTGTCTCCCTCAGCCAGTCAGTCAGTCAGTGTCTCCCTCAGCCAGTCAGTCAGTCAGTGTCTCCCTCAGCCAGTCAGTCAGTCAGTGTCTCCCTCAGCCAGTCAGTCAGTCAGTGTCTCCCTCAGCCAGTCAGTGTCTCCCTCAGCCAGTCAGTGTCTCCCTCAGCCAGTCAGTGTCTCCCTCAGCCAGTCAGTGTCTCCCTCAGCCAGTCAGTGTCTCCCTCAGCCAGTCAGTCAGTCAGTGTCTCCCTCAGCCAGTCAGTCAGTCAGTGTCTCCCTCAGTCAGTCAGTCAGTCAGTGTCTCCCTCAGTCAGTCAGTCAGTCAGTCAGTGTCTCCCTCAGTCAGTCAGTGTCTCCCTCAGTCAGTCAGTGTCTTCCTCAGTCAGTCAGTGTCTCCCTCAGTCAGTCAGTGTCTCCCTCAGTCAGTCAGTGTCTCCCTCAGTCAGTCAGTGTCTCCCTCAGTCAGTCAGTGTCTCCCTCAGTCAGTCAGTGTCTCCCTCAGTCAGTCAGTGTCTCCCTCAGTCAGTCAGTGTCTCCCTCAGTCAGTCAGTGTCTCCCTCAGTCAGTCAGTGTCTCCCTCAGTCAGTCAGTGTCTCCCTCAGTCAGTCAGTGTCTCCCTCAGTCAGTCAGTGTCTCCCTCAGTCAGTCAGTGTCTCCCTCAGTCAGTCAGTGTCTCCCTCAAATAAATTCACACCTATGTTTCCAAACTGAATGATCAAAAAATGAATAAAACTACATTCGACACAATAGAAGCCAATCCTCGAAGAAACCCCCGACCTTCTGTTTGTCCTTGTACATTTTGCCCAGTGTGAGGAAGTGCTCGATGAGGAACATGAAGTAGACTCCGCCCAGGGCCGTCAACCCCTTCCACACCCCGTCCAGGTTATGGTCCTCTTCCTCCTCCCCGTGGAGACCGTGCCCTGATGTCTTGTTCACAGAGTGCGGATGGTGGTGGCCCCCCTGAGACTGGTGGGGTAGAGGAGGATATGGGAATTTATGAGGGAGTGTGACTGAAGTATAGGAAGCAATAGGTGCATTTGTTTTAGCTCACCAGAGCACCGGGCGGGCAGTTTTTGTACAGACCATTCAAATTGGTCCTAAAGTGAAGGCAAGCTAAAACTAATGTAACCAATCATTGTGACTTTTTTCTGATTCATGGCAATCTTGACTTAAGTCCAGCTCACTATGATTAACTGGCCAGTCACTGACCAAGCATCATGTTTAGCTTTTAGAAACAACCCCCATGTTCTGCCCTAATATGTAGTGCTCCAAAGCAGTCATCTAGTGTGACTCACGTGGGGTATGAGGTGCAGGAAGGCGTCTCCGCTCAGCGTGCCCACAGCCAGCGCCACCAGGAAGCTGAGCAGGAACTTGAAGAAGACCCGGTTCATCAACGGGATGAGCACCACGCCAGCCAAGGACAGCAGGCTGATGATGGTGATGGAGACAAAGCCACCGGCCCACGCTAGAACACACATACAAATACATGCACAGATCCAGTTTTTGATTAAAAAGGTTCATTGATGCAAGTGAAATGGTGACATTTTAGCACACTGCTAATTGCTCAAGCAAAATGTCCCCCAAAAGTATAATAGACAAACTGGTGTAATGGAATGAAATTAGCACAGTGAAAGACATTTAATGACAACTAATAGATTCATCTTATCTACCACAGATTTGGAGAGGCAGAATACGAAGGAGGACACCATACTGAAAATTTACCCGGCGCAAAATACGGTAGTTCTTACCTGCTTGAATTGAGCCTACTTTCTTGTTGTTTTCATTCACTTGATGGTCCTCGTGAGTGTGATCATGGTTGTGATGACCATGGTGATGGGGATTATTATGCTTGTGAACTGGAAGGCATAAAAAAAAATAAACATGTGATTAATGCATATAAGGCATTGCTAAAAATGAATATGCTTAATAGTTTTTAATCATTTTTCTTTACATTATGCTGTAGTGAGTGACATATTCTTCAAAATGTCATTATTGTCCAGGCACAATCTGACTTCATTAACCAGTTCAGAAGAAGCACTTTGGCTGAATATAAAAGTAACAGATTGTGCCTTTAAGGCAAGCCAAAAGAGGAACCATACTCTTCAGACCAGAAAATGGAGCATGTGCAGATTACAGTATGCACTACTATCCTAATATCAATCTTGCAGTTAATATTTATCTAAATGTACCAACACACGTGAAACTCAAGGTCAAAATCAAGAGACCTCGGCCACTTGATTGGTACTTGAGTGTCCAACTGACTTGCCATGAAATTCAATCAAAGCAGCTATAATTACATTACATTTCATTGTTGTCTGCAAGCTGAATAAACCGAGGATAGTGTTAAAAAAAAGGGGGAAAAAAGAAGAGATTCCTGCACACTGCTCACTCACAGTTACCCTTTTGTTCTGACAAAGATTGGTTGACTCAAACATTGGCACTTCAAACAATTATTGCATTATGCGAGCACAGGTATCATATTATATATTCCAAAGCACCTACCAGAGACTCCCACTAGATTAGCAAGTGGATCCCATGTTTTTATTACTTTCTGGCTAGACAGTGTAAGTTGACTACACTATCTGTAAGAGGAGATACAGGCTCTGTCGATATGGTTTTGAAATCCATCCTCTGCCCTTCAACAAGCACTGATTGGAAAAGACCTGACAGGTGAAATCAATACAGCACATAGTAAGGCTGGCTTTGACCTGGACCCGGTTTCCCAATAGCGATGGAACTTAGGCTTACAAGTGTTTTAACGATGCATTTTTACTACAACAGCTGAAGATGTAACATGCGTTTCGCAAAACATCACACAGATAGAGCGGTCACTAAGGGAGTCTGTTTGCTCCGACTAAAGTCGGAGTTTGTCGATACTGACGGGATCAGCTTTCTCCATTCAAATATTTCCTTCAAAAAATAATTATTTCACAATACTGACGACGGATCAGCTCCAGAGATATCACCAACTACGGCTGCAAATATTGAGGGGTGGCTTATTCTAATGCTTACCCAATAAAAATTCACAAAAAAAAAAAAACTGATTTGGCACATCATTGCGCACGTTAGGCTACACATCATGAAATATATTGAAAGAAATTACAGACAGTAGCATACATGTAGCAAAATAGAACTCTATTGAAAACACCTATAGCCTACTGTTTAGATGTTAATGCAGTCATCTCGGTTTCCATTTGAAGCATCTTTTTATACATCACTTCTCTGTATCAAATTGCAAAGACATTGTCAACTTCATATTTGTAGTCAACTTTTGTTCTGAAGTTATCGGTGGTCAGAGACAGATCAACTATGTATTCTGTTTAGCGGAGCTCTTGTGTATTAAGTAAGGCGGGAGGGCATAAAAAAAAGCATCTAAAGACACATTTAGCTTTTCGATGAGTGGTCTGAGCTAGGCGTTAGATTACAAGCGTTTTCAAGTGCAACATAAATAACAATGGTTATGGTAAACAGCTTGGATATTTAACAAAGCTCCTATGAAGGTTTTAACCATGACATTAGCCTTAAGATGCTTTTGGGAAACCGGGCCCCTGGTCAGTTGTTTCAGATCAGTGCAATGAAATGTAGAGAAGAAGTGGGGAGAGGTCCGATCTTTTTCGATCAATTGCGAAAGAGCCATAATCATACCTTTGTTGACATGCTGGGGTGTTTGGTTGCCGTGCAGTATGCAGGACTTGGCATCGATCTGGTTGAGAAGGGCAGGACAGAGGTAGCTGAAGTCACTGAGAGACAGGGGCCCTTTGGCCATTCCATGGGACGACAGGATACTGGAGGCATTCAAACACTAAAATATACAACGACGATACAAATTATGCATGTGACCAAATACACAAACTAAATATGAAGCAAGCACATACAGTACATATATAGCTTGATGATTTGTTTTGACAAAGATATGAGAGAGAGAACCCAATTAGAAAAAAGTTCTGAATATGGGACAATGAAATAACAAAGACAGAATTGAGTTCAGACACCTAAATATGGGAGAAACATTTGTCATATACAATGACAAATGTCAAAGTGGTACGTGCAATCGGAATTATGAGTATGAGAATGTTTGTGTGGTTTGAATATCAAACACCCCGAATGTCACATTGCTGCCCAAATCATACCTCTGCTTTCTCCTGTATGTGATCTTGGCTCTGGTTGTGGAGGCTGTCCTGACCATGGCTGTGGTCATCATGACTGTGTTCTTCATGACTGTGTTCATGATCATGGTTGTGATCATTATGGTCATTATCGTGGTCATATAAGTGCTGGTTATCCGAGCCCTTCTGCCTGACCATGGGTGGCTGCGTTTGGTTCTCAGCCCCCAGAGAGTTGCTGACCAGTATGACAGTGGTCAGACTAGCAGTGGGGGCTTCCCGCCTACTGCGCACTGCCTCAGTGGTGGTGCTAATCTCCTGCGCTGCGGTGGTTTTCTTCACATAGAGGTTATGGTGGGCATCTGAATTCTCCACTTTCTTCCCCAGGACAGGGTCATCTACTTTGGGCACCTTGGGGGTCTCGGGAACCTTTTTGGGCTCAATGGGGGGGCGGTGGGAGTGCTTTTGACGGTGTGTGCCATTGTGGCCGTCCTCGTGTTGGTGGTTACGGTGGTGGTTGTGGTGTCCATGCCGATGCCCCTCCGCTCCGTCGTCCACGGGTTGTTCATGGTGTTGCACCATGACCTTTCGTATTCGGTCGAGTCCCACGTTTTCCAACAGCCGCTTCAGGCCTGCCAGCGAAATGGTGCCATTCTCCCCATACCTGTACAATTTCAAATAATGTATATTTAGGCATTATGCAGCTGATTCTCATCACCTTTGTACACAGTTCACACATTCAGAACGTGAATAAAACAAAATAGCTATATTATACCCTATTAAACACACTCAAGGTGTGCATATAGACCAGAAAAAGGTTTTGAGCAAAGTTTTTTTTCTCTTTTTTTAACAACTGCAACCTTCAAGAAGTTGACCTTTAAACAGGTCAACATTCACAAGGCCGCAGGGCCAGACAGACTACCAGGACGCATACTCAGAGAATGCACTGACCAGCTTGGCAAGTGTCTTCACTGAATTTTTCAACCCCTCCCTGACCCAGTCTGTAATACCTACATGTTTCAAGCAGATCACCACAGTTCCTGTTCCCAAGAACTGAACTACAGGTCTTCTCAGATCCACCCGTACCCAAATATCTGAAACGCGAGCCGGATCCAGAATTCTAAGTAATGTCACAGTTCTGGGTCAGATCTGATTAGAACAGGTTTTGGTGTGTGTAATTTTAACTGAGTGGTCCGGAAGGACCAGTACAGATCCAAACGTGACTGCTGCAGTAGAGAGAGAAATTGCACAACGCATGCTGCTGCTCTGGCTTTCCACAAGAGTAAAGTGTGCGCGTGTACCTTGTTGTTGTTGCTGGAAAATCATAAGTCAAAGCGGCAACAGGCTACAGTCAAGAGCCTCCGTGTGTGGCAAAAGTTAGGCCTAATCAATGGAAGATGGAATTAAAATGACATAATTAAAAGGAGAAGGATAGGCTACAAGGACCAAGAGCCAACAGGTAGACTGCTTGCTACTTACAAATAACAACCACTCCATTCAGAATTGTAACTGTAGGATAAGAAAGTGCATGCACTGAAGCCTGAATTAGCCTAGCTAGCTAACGTTAACTAGCTTCTCCTAGTTTAATGCAGTCAAGACAGGTACTACGTAATCATATTTTATGATAAATAACAGTAGACTAATAGCTGCCATGGCTATAGAGCAAGTCGGCTTGGTTGAAGTCTCTTCTCGCCCTCCCTGCGTCACAGTACAGCCCCTCTCCCTCTCATTCTGTATCAGCTACGGTTAATGAAGTAGCTTAAAAATATACTGTATATTTTCTGCTGCTTCCCTCACTTGGATTGGACCAGGTCTGGATTCGACCAGGTCTATACAGAACGGGTATAGTTGTCCTCGGGCACATTCGGAACCAGTCAATCATATATATCTAAAATAAATTGTGCATACCGGGTTTGGGTGGGAAAGCCCCAGGTCCATTTTGGAAGACCTCTAGACTGAACACCTCCCTTTGCAACTGGATCCTGGACTTCCTGACGGGCGACGTCCAGGCAGTGAAGGTAGGCAACAACACATCTGCCACACTGACCCCTCAACATGGTTGGTGGGTTGGGTGCTTAGTCCCCTCCTGTACTCCCTGTTCACCCACAACTGCGTCGGCAGGCACGACTCCAACACCGTCATTAGGTTTGCTGATGACACGACGGTGGTAGGCCTGGACACCGAAAACGATGAGACTGCCTATAGCGAGGCCGTCAGAGACCTGTCAGTGTAGTACCAGGACGACAACCTCTACGTCAGCAAGACAAAGGAGCTGATTGTGGACTACAGGAAACGGAAGGCCGAGCATGAGGGGTCAAGAGCACCAATTTCCTCTGTATCCACATCACTAAGGATCTATCATAGTCCACACACACACACAGTTGTGAAGAGGGCACGACAATGCCTCTTCCCCTTCAGGACACTGACAAGTTTTAGCATAGGCCCTCAAATCCTCAAAATAATTCTACAGCTGCACCATTGACAGCATCTTGACTGGCTGCATCACCTCTTGGTATGGCAACCGCTTCGCATCCAATGCCAAGGCGGTACAGAAGGTAGTGTGTACAGCCCAGTACATCACTGGGGTTGGGCTCCCTGCCATCCAGGACCTCTATACCAGGCAGTGTCAGAGGAAGGCTCTAAAAATTTACTTCAGCCACCCAAGTCATAGACTGTTCTCTCTGCTACCGCATGGCATGCGGTACCGATGCACCAAGTCTGAAACCAACAGGATCCTTACCAGCTTCCACCCCCAAGCCATTAAGACGGCTAAATAGTAAGTTAAATAGTTATCCAAATAGCTACCTGGACTACCTGCATTGACCAGTTTTGCACTAACTTTGACTCATCACATAGATTATAAACAGTAGTGTATCTTGTTGCCTAGTCACTTAATTACTAGTTATATGTACATATCTACCTCAAGTACTTCGTACCACTGCACAGCGATTCTGCATGTACCCTGTGTATATAGTCAAGTAATCGTTAGTGAGTGTATTTATTAGTTTTCCATTTTCTCTCTGCATTGTTGGGAAGGGCCAGTAAGTAAGCATTTCACTGTTCGTAAACAACCGCTGTAGACTAAACATGTTTCAAATAAAAATTGTATTTGAGGTCATGACTTACCTAGACTACCTATTGAGATGTGCCTTAAGTTAAGTCAGGTGTTAAAAAAGGTGAAAAAGGAGACTGGAACTCCACTTGAAGGATTTACCTGTCGAAGAGAGCTTCCAGGTGCTGCCGCTGGGTCTGTTCTGCCATCTGGGTGTCGATAGTGGACAGAAACTCACTGCCACTTTTACCAGTCTCCCCAGTGACACGAGTGCACTCTGGACCAGTGTCCCCAGTAGAGCAGGGCCAACACATAGCAAGACCCAGCACTGCCAGGGCAGCTGCTGCCCACCTCCTCGTTGCCATTCCCTCTACATGGAAAAGTGAATCAAATGGAACATGGTCATAGGTCAGTTGATTGCTCAAATAGTCCTGCAAATGCAAGCCGTTTCGGTAGCTATGACCGATACCATGTGCACACTGTCGTGCCGACCCAAATTATGCAGGCTCAAATAAACTCAGCAAAAAAAAGAAACGTCCTCTCACTGTCAACTGTGTTTATTTTCAGCAAACTTAACATGTGTAAATATTTGTATGAACATAAGATTCAACAAGTTCCACAGATTAGTAACTAACAGAAATTGAATAATGTGTCCCTGAACAGGGGGGGGGGGGGGGGGGTCAAAATCAAAAGTAACAGTCAGTATCTGGTGTGGCCACCAGCTGCAATAAGTACTGCAGTGCATCTCCTCCTCATGGATTGCACCAGATTTGCCAGTTCTTGCTGTGAGATGTTACCCCACTCTTCCACCAAAGCCACTGCAAGTTTCCGGACAATTCTGGGGGGGGGAATGGCCCAAGCCCTCACCCTCCGATCCAACAGGTCCCGGACATGCTCAATGGGATTGGCCATGGCAGAACACTTGACATTCCTGTCTTGCAGGAAATCACGAACAGAACGAGCAGTATGGCTGGTGGCATTGTCATGCTGGAGGGTCATGTCAGGATGAGCCAGCAGGAAGGGTACCACGAGGGAAGAGGATATCTTCCCTGTAACGCACAGCGTTGAGATAGCTTGCAACAAGCTCAGTCCAATGATGCTGTGACACACTGCCCAGACCATGACAGACCCTCCACCCCCCCCCCCAAAAAAAAATATATATAAAAAATATATATAATTTTTTTTAAAAATAATAAAATAAAATAAAATAAATAAATAAAAATCGATCCTGCTCCAGAGTACAGGCCCCGGTGTAACGTTCATTCCTCCGACGATAAATGTGAATCTCACCACACCCTGGTGAGACAAAACCGCAACTTGTTAGTGAAAAGCACTTTTTGCCAGTCCTGTCTGGTCCAGCGAGTTGTGCCCATAGGCGACGTTGTTGCCGGTGATGTCTGCTAAGGTCCTGCCTTACAACAGGCCTACAAGCCCTCAGTCCAGCCTCTCCCAGCCTATTGCTGACAGTCTGAGCACTGATGGAGGGATTGTGCGTTCCTGGTGTAACTCGGGCAGTTCTTGTTGCCATCCTGTACCTGTCCCGCAAAGTGTGATGTTCAGATGTACCAATGTGTTACAGTGGTCTGCCACTGAGAGGACGATCAATTGTCCATCCTGTTTCCCTGTAGTGCTGTCTTAAGCGTCTCACAGTATGGACATTGCAATGTATTGCCCTGGCCACATCTGCAGTCCTCATGCCTCCTTGCAGCATGCCTAAGGCACGTTTACACAGATGAGCATAGACCCTGGGCATCTTTCTTTTGGTGTTTTTCAGAGTCAGTAGAAAGGCCTCTTTAGTGTCCTAAGTTTTCATACATGTGACCTTAATTGCCTACCGTCTGTAAGCTGTTAGTGTCTTAACGACCATTCCACAGGTGCATGTTCATTAATTGTTTATGGTTCATTGAACATGCATGGGAAACAGTGTTTAAATCCTTTACAGTGAAGACCTGAGAAGTTTTCAGCAGGGAGAAACTATGGTGGATGCATAACCAGGCTTGCCGGCCATCTCAAAACAGCTTGATTTGGCCGCGTTCAGTTCGGCTTAGTAGTGTGAAAGGATATGATACAGAAGACTATTGAGACTTTGTATTCAAAAGCCCACACAATAAATCTTAGTGTGTGTGTTAAGTGAATGAGTGAGTGTGTGTAGACACCTGAGCTGAGCCATAGAGCAAACTGAGCATTTACCACCCCACGATCAGATTAGGGGTGGGGCAATTTATGCCCCAACTTTTTATCTGAAATTCCCATCACCCACTGATTAACTATGCATTTTTGCAGATAAAAAAAATAAGCTAATACTGTTAATATTTATCTTTAGAAATTAGCATGGCATTTAGGCCATTTGTTTGTCAAGTATAGATGGATCGATGCAGCTTCTCTTTTGTCATAACTTGTTGCCCCAGAAGACTAAATAAAGTAGGACTCACGAGAATAATGTCTTACGGTGTTTTTATATATAGTGCTCTTTAAAAATAACTGATCTCAGTCCTCTTTAAAAGGAACTCCGGTAAAAAAATATATATATATATAAGCTAAATAACTCAGCTCTTTGTATTCACACTGCCCTTGCCATTGAATGAGGAGTCAAAATGAGGTGTCAACTTTTGCCAGTTCACCTCACCTATTTTGTGGACCGAGTTCTCTTCGCAGTCACAATGCTATGTTTAGAAAGGAACCAGGTCTTTTTCCCAACATGCACGCTAGGTTTATACAAAGTGCAGGACAAGCCATGTGGTATCAGACAGCTAGATAACTATTTACATTTTGGAAGCTAATAGATTTAATTTAGTTAAAATATGATACATAATGGTAATCAGAAGATACTATTAACATGTACATTTGATTGGTAACAGAATAAATGGCAAATAAATAATGCTGTAATTAAAAAATAAAATCTACACCCAAGGTAGGCTACTGCCCCTTTAAGAGCTAGAATAGATTTTGTACCCTATGGTGTGATTTTCACGAAATATATTGTCCTCGCACTATTTGAACCCCACAAACAGCTTGTGAAGCTCTCTTAGCCTATAGATCACATATTGCAAACAATCTGAACTAAAAACTTCACAAATTGTCAATTCTGCGAGTCCTTGACAATCACTAATCAAGATCCAAAAGCAACATACATTTTTTTTCCATGCATCTTCTCGCTTTTGTGGCACAGGGTTTATGGCAGGGGAAACGGTGTTGCAGTAGTCCAGTGCGTGGTGCAGGAATAATGACAAGCGAACCTGGGGAGCTTTGCATTCACATTGTCCTAAAAGGGGGAATGGTCTCAGTTCGGTTCGTGTCGGGGGCTCTTTTGAATGGTCTGAGATCCTTAGGAGTGTTCACACTGCACACAAAATTAAGTGAACCGCATGGAGTTCACAAAAAAATTCTGAAAGGGACCAAGTGTGAAAAGACCCTTAAATGAATGAATACATTAGTAATCTATACAGAACAAAGGTATAAAAATGCAACATGCAAGAATTTCAACAACTTTCCTGAGCTACAGATCATATGAAGAAAAATCAGTCAATAGAAATAAATTCATTATGCCCTAATCTATGGATTTCACATGACTGGGAATACAGATATGCATCTGTTGGCAATATACAGTGGGGCAAAATTTAGTCAGCCACCAATTGTGCAAGTTCTCCCACTTAAAAAGATGAGGCCTGTAATTTTCATCATAGGTACACTTCAACTATGACAGACAAAATGAGAAGAAAAAAAATCCAGAAAAATCACATTGTAGGATTTTTAATGAATTTATTTGCAAATTACAGGCCTCTCATCTTTTTAAGTGGGAGAACTTGCACAATTGGTGGCTGACTAAATACTTTTTTTGCCCCACTGTACATCTTAAACGAAATGGGCCTCAAGATCTCATACGATATTTCTGTGCATTCAAATTGACGTTGATAAAATGCAATTGTGTTTGTTGTCAGTAGCTTATGCCCGTTAAAATCAGCTTCTTGATATGCCACATCTTTCAGGTGGATGGATTATCTCGGGAAAGGAGAACTGCTCAAACATGGATATAAATACATTTGTGCACAAAATGAGAGAAATAAGCTGTTGTGTGTGAAAGGAACAGTTATGGGATCTTTTTTTCAGCTCATGAAACATGGGACCAACACATTACGTTTATATTTTTGTTCAGTGTAGTTAACACCGCTAAAGTTGTTTCATTTAGGGACCGGGGAGAAAACACAACTCCAATACACTGGAAAGATTGGTCCTGTGCTAAATGTTATCAGTTTGACCAGTTTTAAGTAAACGAAAAGCTGAGAAAATTATGAAACACGTTTCTGAGAAAACTTCAGTACTTGCATAACAGTGTCAGAGACCACACATTACAAGCACATTCGCATTTTCTCAAGAGATGCTGAAATAAATATTTCTCCACTCCTGTTCCGAGACAAAATTATCATTAGTTGTATAATTTTACTGCAAGAAATGCATCATTCTGCAGCGGTTAATATTGTGCTACATGTGAGATGTTCTAGGCCTACAGTCAGTGTCCAGATTTCACTTACTATTCCATTTGACCCATATGAGGAATATTCAGTGTATTTGTGGCTACAGGGATACTCGTGAGCGGGATATCAAAGATGGATGTAAAACAGCTTATCCCGAATAAGACCATAAGCGGGATATGAGCTACTATTCGGAATGCAGTGCGCATTTACGTGGTCATTGAGTTTTTGGAACTTTTACCATTTAAGACCATAACACTGAAACCATTTCAACTGCTGCTGCCTAATGGTTTGCTTGTTCACTGGGATTGGTCTAACTAATCCAGACCTCTATTGAAGGGAATAAACCACAGAGGCCATTTCCAGGACAAAGATTACAGTGCCTTCAGAAAGTATTCAGACCCCTTGACTTTTTCCACATTACAGCCTTATTCTAAAATGGATTAAATACAACAATAAAAACACACACAATAGCCTATAAATGACAAACTGAAAACAGGTTTTCATGTTGGCAAATGTAAAATTAAAAAAAAATTTTTTATACATATCCTTTCCTATGACACTTGAAATTGAGCTCAGGTGCATCCTGTTTCCATTGATCATCCTTGAGATGTTTCTACAACTTAACTGGAGTCCACCTGTGGTATATTAAATGAATTGGTCTATATCAGTGGTGCCCATAGTTTGTTATAGTCCCGTACCCCTTCAAACATTCAACCTCCAGCTGCGTACCCCATCTAGCACCAGGGTCAGCACACTCTCAAAATGTTGTTTTGCCATCATTGTAAGCCTGCCACACAAACATGAGAACGAGTGCGAGTTTGTCACAACCCGGCTCGTGGGAAGTGACAAAGAGCTCTTATAGGACCAGGGCACAAAAAAATAATTAATGTTGCTGCTCTTTATTTAGCCATCTTACATATGAAACCTTTTGTTAATTGAAAATTGGGTATAACTCACCACAGGCTAATGAGAAGGGTGTGCTTGAAAAGATGCACACAACTCTGCAATGTTGGGTTGTATTGGAGAGAGTCTCAGTCTTAATAAATAATTTCACACAGTTTGTGCCTGTATTTAGTTCAAGCTAGTGAGGGCAGAGAATCCACTCTTACATAGGTACGTGGTTGCAAAGTGCACCAGTGTCTTAACAGCGTGATTTACCAAGGCTCGAGTTTATTTGCACACAAAAACAAAATCATATAATGATGGAAAGACCTGTGTGTTGTCCTTGTTAATGCAGACAGAGAAGAGCTCCAACTTCTTAATATAGCCTCAATTTTGTCCCGCACATTGAATATAGTTGCAGTGAGTCCCTGTAATCCTAAATTCAGCTCATTCAGGCGAAGAAAAAAAACATCACCCAGACAGGCCATTCATGTGAGAAACTCATCATGCAAGCTGTCAAACAAGTGAAAATTACAGTCAGTAAAGAAAACTTTAAGCTCGTCTCTCAATTCAAAACAACGTGTCAATACTTTGCCCCTTGATAACCAGCCCACTTCTGTATGTTGTAAAAGCCTTACATGGTCACTGCCCATATCATTGCATAGTGCAGAAAATACACAAGAGTTCAAGGGCCTTGCTTTAACAAAGTTAACCATTTTCACTGAAGTGTCCAAAACGTATTTCTTTGTAATGACTTGGTGCTGCCTATCTTGGCCAGGGCACTCTTGAAAAAAGAGATTTTAACCTCAATGAGCCCTTCCTGGTTAAATAAAAAATTAATTTTAAAAATGACCGTATGCACAAGACAACGCAGGAGTGGCTTCAGGACAAGTCTGAATGTCCTTGAGTAGCCCAACCAGAGCCTGGACTTGAACCCAATCTAACATCTCTGGAGAGACCTGAAAATATCTGTGCTGCAACCCTTCTCATCAAACCTGACAGAGATTGAGAGGATCTGCAGAGAAGAGTGGGAGAAACTCCCCAAATACAGGTGTGCCAAGCTTGTAGCGACATACCCAAGAATACTCGAGGCTGTAATCTCTGCCAAAGGTGCTTCAACAAAGAACTGAGTAAAGGGTCTGAATACTTGTGTAAATGTGATATCAGTTTTAGTTTTTTTTGCAAACCAGTTTTTACTTTGTCATTATGGGGTTGTGTGTGTAGATTGAGGAGTCAAGTTTTACTTAATCCATGTTAGAATAAGGCTGTAACGTAACAAAATGCAGAAAAAGTTCTGAGTACTTTCCGAATACACTGTACATATGTAATTACAGTATTGTAATAATTCATTGTTACACTGTAATAACATGTAACTGGTGTTAAATATAGTCTGTAATTACAGGGGTGTAACAACAATTGCTTGGTACCATGCTAGTTACAAATGTTAAAGTTTACAATAGCATCCTAAAGCAATATTTTGTTCAGCCTGCACCAACCACGTGATAAGTGTTATCCAATTGAAAACCGACCACCTCATTGACACAACTCTGCAATAAAGATCTGGAGTCTGATGCCTGGGCCCAAATTGCTTTAAAATGGGTAAATATTTAATGCTGCATTTGACAATGGGTCAACTACTTTAACCATCAATTAAACAGACACATAAATAAACAGTTAAAATTGTGAGATAGGCTTATAATTTGGCAAGCACGAAGGACTATTAAACTTGGTTGAATAAGGGTTTATAAATAGTCATAAGACAAACTCCAGCATGTAACCTTACAAGGGTTTCACGGTTGATGAACATTCTCACTTTTGGATGGGATGCATTGGTGCAATTATTTACTTATAACAGGAAATACGGCATTATGTCAAGATCTGCCCAACACTCAAAATAACTGAGGTCATGCAGCAGTGCACAAATAACTGGGTTGAGAAGGTCAGTGTGTGCAAATCCAGGCATGAAAGATTGCCTTGACTAGCTAGCTAGGTACCTTAAAGATGGCAAATATTCTATGGTCCCTACTCGCTAGCTAGATAACGTTAGCTGGGCTCGATGGTCGCATCTTCCATTAACCTTTTTCTCAGGGTATCCGTACATCAAGGGTATTACATGAATCTGTAATGTAACAAAACGTGGAAAAGGTCAAGGGGTCTAAATACTTTCCGAATGCACTGTAAGTCTAAGAGGTCAAACTGAATTACTCTCATAGAGGACCGACTTGACTTGTGAGGATGACCACACAATTTAGTTTCATTATGAGCAAAAGCAATTGGTTTTCTACCCAAAGTTGCAAAGACAATTGTCATAAATAAACACCAGCAAAATAGATAAAAGGGTGTGACAGCTGCAAAACCTGGTACATTTACACTCATTTATGGGGAAAAGATAAGTGTGAAACAAGGGGGAAAAAAACATCACCAAATTTACTGAGAATACATTACATAGAACGAATAAACAATACACCAAGCTTTATACTACGTGTCAAACAGAGAACTGATACTGTATACTGGCCGTTGGAGTGGGCAAGATTTGGTTGGGGAGGTCCCCACCTCGCAGGCAAAACATTTTAGTTCCCCCCTTCTTGACGGCAGAGATAACATTATACATTTTAAAGTTAATTTCCTGCAATTCTACACATTTGACCAAGATTTATACCATGTTAATACGATCTGAGTGAGTGTGACTAATAACGCTTTTTTTTTATATATATTTTTTTTTAAATGGGGTCCCCTGAAGGTCACGGCACTGAGTACAAGCCCTGCGTGGCCTGTTGGTATTTGGCCATGCTTATTACAAGTTTAGACAGATGGGCGAATCTAACTTACCAATCTAAAAATTGGTAGCGGACATGGTTAATTGAGATGACTGACACGAGAGGAAAGACTGCTGATGCACAACCAAATTTCGAAATGACACCTTGTGCATTCTACTATTCTAACTGAACAGTAAATTGAGACTCTGAAGCACTGGGGACACTAAGTGACCGCTTATGTCTGGCTCCGGCCCTGCGGTTGTGGCCAGTCTGTGGGTGGCTTTTGGCAATTTGTCTTACTCATTGTTAGGAAGACCTTTTGTCCAAATAGGATGTTAGGTACTATATTTATTGAACTTTAGAAATTTTAAAAAATGCCAATTTGATGCAATCAATTAGATATAATTTGTTCTGTGAGAAATGTATTTAAACTAAACAATGTTGCAGGAATGCTAATCCTATCAGTTTCTAACTACAGAAACGATTTCAGAATAATCTGAGATGGTGGGTGTTGAAATCCTCTTTCTTGGGCCAAGGTGAATCAGGTGTGCTAGTTCAGACTTAGCTCGCTACAACAAGCCATTAACAAAGATTATTAATGAACATAATGTTGGACGCAAACTAACAAAAACAACTATATAAGAAGGGGGTCTGTTAATGACTGCGAGGACAGGTGTTCGGCAGGCTGGAGCGAAAGAAACTGTGTGCTAGCTAGTTAGGATTCCGGTACACAGCAGGTGGGATAGGTAGTTAGGACACTGGTAGACAGTGTTCTTTTCCCCTGCCTGTCGGGCACCGCTTTCCAGCAGTTCTGTATTATTATTATTTATGTTTTTCAGCAGTCCTGTTAAAGTCGAGGGCAAGTGTTCGGCAGGTGTAAGCAAAGGACACTGTGCTGGGACTCCGTTAAACAGCAGGTGGGAGACACCGGTAGTTAATGTCTTTCTTCCGCGCCTGGCATGCTGGACAGGGGGGTGTTCCTGCAGATGCAGGAATGAAAACAAGCAAGAACGCCACGAATTGCAGGCCACAATCACACACTATTGTATCTTTATGGCAATATGGTCAATATTGCTATCCGGGATCCCTGCTACGTCCCTACACATTCCAAGTTGACATTTAAAATCGTTTCGGTAGGGGTTTAGGGTAGGGACGTCACAAAGAAATCGGATTGCACCAACCAGGACAAACGCATCATTTACCGTGTTTGGTCAAAATGGGGCCCGTATATCTGAGAATAACTAATTAGGTAAATACGAAGGTCGACAGATCCACACTCCTAGTTCGTGTAAGCATAACCACGACAAATCACTTTTAACAAAAGGCCAACATGCAAGTACCCAGACTCATAGCTAGAGATTTCTTTCTCCTTTATCAACAGATGCGGCATTTCGAAGGAAGAACATATGGTGGTTGCTTGCGGGCCTTGCCAGGGCCTAGTCAGTGTGTAAATGATAGGCAATCATGCGCAAATGAAAAACGATACAATTGTGTTTTGTAACGACCACAAGGAATCTCGGATACGAAATACACCGAGTTTACTATCAAAAGAGAGCGCCATGAGCTGAATTTATGCACTCTGCACTAGCAACATCTATGGTGCCGTGTGCAGAGAAAACGTCAAGCAGCATAGACCGGAAACTAAACAAACCCATTGAACAAAAACGCAAGGCGGGCGACATACTCCGCCGCTTGATACATGTGTTACAATCTAGCTAAACATAGCACAAGGAATCTCCTACCTGGAAACCGTAGCGCTTGTATGATACACGTTTCTTCCAAACCTTCCTTCGAATGAAGTGTGTGTGGTACAGAATAGTGCTGACTAAAGTATTTATCTCGGCAGGAGAGACGTCTGGTGGCCAAAATGTGCAATAGGGTGCATACCAGTATTAGGTGCATTACCGCCACCTACCGGTATGGAGTGTGGTGAGACTGATGTTGTTCTAGATTCTGCGCTCTAGTCTACTTGACTGGAAGAAGGAAGTTATTGATAAATGGATTACAGTGTGTTCTGGGCGGATTTTGAGCAAATTGGAGAAGGGTGAAGCTTATTACCAGGGACGTAATCATTCTTCTGAGCGTTTGCCTTTGATGTCAAATCAAATTTTATTGGTTACATACACATGGTTCGCAGATGTTAATGTGAGTGTAGCGAAATGCTTGTTCATAAGTTTGACAGTGAATGAGGATGTGATCTGTTTCTGCTCCTGGACAGTTAGGACATGAACCTGTGTGCAACTGCAGCCCTCAATTTGGGGCGTTCCTGCATGTGGGCATCTGCCTCCCACCCAAGCATCCCATTGGTTCCTTCATGAACACCCCCACTCGAGCATCCCATTGGTTCCTGCCCCCTCCACACCTACTGGAGTCCTCTTTGCTAGCTAGCGGTAGACGGTATCCTTCGATCCCGCCTGTCCTCACCGTCATTAACAAAACACACAGGAAAGCAGTGCCCGACAGGCGGGGATGAGGGAATTTGTCTATCGGTCGCACCCACGTGCTAGCTAGCTTGCTAGTTAGTGTCGCCACCCCACATCCCGCCTGCTGTATCCTGGAGAAAACCAAGCCCGACGGGCAGGGGCGAAGGACACTGTATACTGGTCGTCCCCACCTCCCGCTAGCACAACAGGAGGGAGGCTGGGGAAACACCATGTGCTAGCTTGCTAGCTAGCACACAGTGCCGCCTCCTGTGTACCGGAGAAAGACGTGCCCGACAGGCGGGAGCGAAGGACACTGTCTGTTCTCGCCTTCCTCTAGCACAGCAGGCAGGTGGCTGGGGCGACACCAAGTACTAGCTAGCTTGATATTTAGCGACACCGAGTGCTTGCTAGATAGCACACAGTGTCGCTCCGGGCTGCTGGGTACCGGAGTCCTCCTTAGGACGAGCTGGTTAAACTAGCACCAAGTGTCCTTCGCTTCCGCCTGCCCTCGCCATCGTTAACAGAACTGCAGGAAAACAATGCCTGACAGGCAGTGGCGAAGGACAGTGTCTACCGGTGTACAGCTAGCTAGCTACCGTTGTCACCCATGCCCGTATTGTGTGGGGTTTATCGGCGGATGGCATCCAACGTTATTATGCACTACTGTACTGGAGGGCCCCCACCTCATGCCTGTCCTAACTTAAAAATGGACAAGAGTTTCCTGCCGATGCAGGGATGTCCATATGCAGGAATGCCCCGAATTGCAGGCCGCAACTGCACCCTTCTCGAAATGTATGATGTATGTCACACAGCAAGAGTTGAATGGGAAAGAACGAATTTGGTTCAGTCAGTTCAGTCAGTCATCCTAATGAGCCATCCTCAGCTAGCTAGTTTATGCTTGTTTCTAGAAACTTCAAAGAGAATTTGAAATTTGTCTGCCAAAGATGGGACTTGAGACTGGGAGAGTGTTCAGAAACATTCAGATTTTATCGGAGTAATTGTTGTTAAAAAATATATATTTTACTTTAATCCCGAAAATCACAACAAGAAATGTACTTTAGCTGTCACCCTGGCTTGATATTGCTACTTCCCTCCTTACTGCAGGACAGCAATGCTCACACTTTAGTCGGCAATCAGGAATGAAGGACACACTGTGCCCTGTGTTCTTGTGTCTCCCCATTGAGCAGTAGACTGTATCACGGTGACATCCAGATGCTTACTACCAATATTACAAGCTATTTCTCATTTATGCTGGTATCCTACTCAAAATATAATCAAGTGAGACAGAACCAATGATTTATCTATACACTAGATTAATCTTTGGGGGTGTTAAAGTCACTGTGCCTCCATCTTGGCACTCCTCCACCAATGCAAAAAATATTTTGGAAGCTATAGAAATGAATTTATTAAGGTCTACATTCGTTTTTGCCACATTTATTATATTACAGACACATTAATTCATAGTTTTAAATTATATTGCGAACTGAACATAAAAATGTTAATATATTAAAACATTTTACTTCAAGTATAATTTTATAGATTACTATTGTTACTATCCCCACTACAACAACAAAAATAGTTAAAAACATACATTGTTTTCCTTGAAACATTCCATTCATTTCTATGGCAGACGGCTCCTACTGGGGATTGCCCCCCTTGGGGAGTGCACCTACTGGGGGGGTGCCCCTACTTGGGAGTGCCCCTACTGGGGAGTGCTCCTACTGGGGACTGCTCCTACTGGGGACTGCTCCTACTGGGGAGTGCTCCTACTGGGGAGTGCTCCTACTGGGGAGTGCCACTACTGGGGACTGCCCCTACTGGGGAGTGCCAATAGGACAGACTTGTGGCTTCACAGCCTAGTAATGGCCAATACATGCAATCCAGGGTTTGTACATCACTGGATGGAACACATTGGCCATGTTAGCTACCACCAGCAATGTGATACAGCTGCCCGGGGAAGGAAAACAGTGGGAAGCACTTTGCTACAACCTTGTTACGTTAGCTAATTGGCATGTCACAGTGACATCCAGATGGTGACTAATACTACAAGTTATTTCTCCTTCGCCCATCTGAACAAAAATATAAACGCAACATGCAACAATTTCAAAGATTGTTGCATGAGACAATCCCGCACGTGAAGAAGCCGAATGTGGAGGTCCTGGGCTGGCATGGTTACACGTGGTCTGCAGTTGTGAGGCCGGTTGGACATACTACCAAATTCTGTAAAACAATGTTGGAGGCAGCTTATTGTAGAGAAATTAACATTCAATTCTCTGGCAACAGCTCTGGTGGACAATCCTACAGTCAGAATGCCAATTGCACGCTCCCTCAAGACTTGAGACATCTGTGGCATTGTGTTGTGTGACAAAACTACACATTTTAAAGTGGCCTTTTATTGTCATGCACCTATGTAATGATCATGCTGTTTAATCAGCTTATTGATATGCCATACCTGTCAGGCTTATCTTGGTAAAGGAGAAATGCTCACTAACAGGGATGGAAACACATTAGAGCACAACATAGAGAGAAATAATATTTTTGGTAATTTTTATTTCAGCTCATGAAACAAGTGACCAACACTTTACATGTTGCCTTGATATTTTTGTTCAGTGTAAATAAACATCACTTTTACAAGTTTTAACTAGCGCAGTGCTGTTGTTGCAAGCTTGCCAGCATAAACTAGCTAGCTGGGAAAGGCACATTAGGACATGTCCACAGCCTCTCCCATTTATCTCTCGACTTACTTGAGCTTTGGTCAGCAGAGTAGACATGTGAGGAAGAAGAAGAGATTTTAGCAATATTTCTTTGGGTTGACAACATCACAAAATTGGACTTCTATTTGAAAAGGGGAACGAATTATTAAGATGTTACCTTGTCTATAAAGCTGGCCAGTCTTACTACTTATTGCATATTTTTGGTCTGTGTTACTTTACCTCCCCTAATTAGTATTTCTGGTTAGGAATGATTTAATGCATTTGAATAACTCATGACTTTGACATCCAATCTTTTCCATTTAGTTTTCCATTTGATCAGACTTTTTAGTTTCGTTTATCAATTTGACAATTTAATAAAAACAAGCAAACATGAAACTTGAAAAAGCCATACATGCACATGAGTAAAATCATTGAGGATAACACACAATAAAGTCTGGAACTTATTTCCATTGTGGTCCTCTTGAGACAAGATGGCTAGACAAGATCAAACACAGTATGGCAGTGAAATAATAAAACAAAAACAGACAAGAAGAACATCTACCTCATCATTCCAGTTACATCATAGGGGTTATTCATATGGGCACAGAAGACATCAAAAATATTTGTACTTTATTTTTGACCCATTGACCCATTGTGCTGAATCTCAACTGCATCCTCATCGAGACCTCTCTCCTCCCCTCCTTCTCAAAACCCATTGGACGATAAAAGCCAGAGGTCCCGCCCCTCTGACCTTCTCCTCCAATGGGGTTTGAGAAGGAGTCCAGGAGAGAAGACGAGAGTATGCAATTGAGATTCTCCCAGATCGTTTGCGATCTGGGAGAATCCGGAGATAGGATCCCAAACAGATGTCAATAACAAGTATTGTATATCCTTGTATATCCAGCAAGCTAGATGCAGTGGGGGAAAAAAGTATTTAGTCAGCCACCAATTGTGCAAGTTCTCCCACTTAAAAAGATGAGAGGCCTGTAATTTTCATCATAGGTACACTTCAACTATGACAGACAAAATGAGGGAAAAAAATCCAGAAAATCTCATTGTAGGATTTTTAATTAATTTATTTGCAAATTATGGTGGAAAATAAGTATTTGGTCACGTACAAACAAGCAAGATTTCTGGCTCTCACAGACCTGTAACTTCTTCTTTAAGAGGCTCCTCTGTCCTCCACTTGTTACCCTGTATTAATGGCACCTGTTTGAACTTGTTATCAGTATAAAAGACACCTGTCCACAACCTCAAACAGTCACACTCCAAACTCCACTATGGCCAAGACCAAAGAGCTGTCAAAGGACACCAGAAACAAAATTGTAGACCTGCACCAGGCTGGGAAGACTGATTCTGCAATAGGTAAGCAGCTTGGTTTGAATAAATCAACTGTGGGAGCAATTATTAGGAAATGGAAGACATACAAGACCACTGATAATCTCCCTCGATCTGGGGCTCCACACAAGATCTCACCCCGTGGGGTCAAAATGATCACAAGAACGGTGAGCAAAATACCCAGAACCACACGGGGGGACCTAGTGAATGACCTGCAGAGAGCTGGGATCAAAGTAACAAAGCCTACCATCAGTAACACACTATGCCGCCAGGGACTCAAATCCTGCAGTGCCAGACGTGTCCCCCTACTTAAGCCAGTACATGTCCAGGCCCGTCTGAAGTTTGCTAGAGAGCATTTGGATGATCCAGAAGAAGATTGGGAGAATGTCATATGGTCAGATGAAACCAAAATATAACTTTTTGGTAAAAACTCAAAACATCACAGCTCTAGAGGAGATCTGCATGGAGGAATGGGCCAAAATACCAGAAACAGTGTGTGAAAACCTTGTGAAGACTTAAAAACATTTGAAAAAACATTTGACCTCTGTCATTGCCAACAAAGGGTATATAACAAAGTATTGAGATACATTTTTGTTATTGACCAAATACTTATTTTCCACCATAATTTATTTGCAAATAAATTCATAAAAAATCCTACAATGTGATTTTCTGGATTTTTTTTCTCATTTTGTCTGTCATAGTTGAAGTGTACCTATGATGAAAATTACAGGCCTCTCATCTTTTTAAGTGGGAGAACTTGCACAATTGGTGGCTGACTAAATACTTTTTTGCCCCACTGTAGATAACTTTACTAGCAAACAGTGAGGTGAAACAATAATACAACAATTTACTGTTGTAAATCTCTAAAACTTAAGTTGGTTTTACTATAAAAAATATTTGCCTCAGCATGCATGATATACAGTGCCTTGCGAAAGTATTCGGCCCCCTTGAACTTTGCGCCCTTTTGCCACATTTCAGGCTTCAAACATAAAGATATAAAACTGTATTTTTTTGTGAAGAATCAAAAACAAGTGGGACACAATCATGAAGTGGAACGACATTTATTGGATATTTCAAACTTTTTTAACAAATCAAAAACGTGGAGTAGGTGCCTGAGGGTACACACTTAGTGTGTTGTGAAATTTGTTGTGAATGTATTGTAATGTTTTTAAAATTGTATAACTGCCTTAATTTTACTGGACTCCAGGAAGAGTATCTGCTGTCTTGGCAGCAGCTAATGGGATCCATAATAAATACAAATACAAATATGTCAGAGGAAGGCCCTAAGAACTGTCAAAGACATCAGCCATCCAATCATAGACTCTTCTCTATCCTACCGCACTGCAAGCGGTACCGGAGGTCCAAGTCTGGGACCAAAAGGCTCTTGAACAGCTTCTACCTCCAAGGCATAAGGCTGCTGAAAAAATAATTAAATGGCTACCCTGACTATTTGCATTGAACCCCTTTTTATTTGCACTCTCTCTTGCACCGGCTCAATGCATACTCACTGGAGTCTACCCATACACTCACACATACTACACTGACACTCCAACACACATAGACTACATACGCTCACACAGGCAAAACACACAGACACACTTTCACACTTTTCAAATACGCTGCTGCTATTCTGTTAATTATCTATCCTGATTGACTAGTCACTTTTACCCCTACCTACATGTACACTACCATTAAAAAGTTTGTCACTTAGAAATGTTTTTTTCCTTTTTGTTTTTGAAAGAAAAGCACATTTTTTGTTCATTAAAATAACATCAAATTCATCAGAAATACAGTGTAGACATTGTTAATGTTGTAAATGACTATTGTAGCTGGAAACAGCTGATTTTGTTAATGGAATATCTACATAGGTGTCACGTTCTGACCATAGTTCTGTTATTTTATTCTTTGTTTTAGTATGGTCGGGGCGTGAGTTGGGGTGGGCAGTCTATGTTGGTTTTTCTATGTTGGTTTTTGTGTTCGGCCTAGTATGGTTCTCAATCAGAGGCAGGTGTCGTTAGTTGTCTCTGATTGAGAATCATACTTAGGTTGCCTGGGTTTCACTTTTGGTTTGTGGGTGTTTGTTTCCGTGTGAGTGTTTTGGCCACACGGTACTGTTTCGGTTTTCGTTTTCGTTATCAGCAACCATCACTCCTGTGTTCCAATGGCATGTTGTGTTAGCTAATCCAAGTTTATCGTTTTTAAAGACTAATTGATCATTAGAACACCCTTTTGCAATTATGATAGTACAGCTGAAAGCTATTGTTAAAGAAGCAAGAAAACTGGCCTTCTTAGACTAGTTGAGTATCTGGAGCATCAGCATTTGTGGGTTCGATTACAGGCTCAAAATGGCCAGAAATAAAGATCTTTCTTCTGAAACTCGTCAGTCTATTCTTGTTCTGAGAAATGAAGACAAGAAAATGCAAGAAATTGCCAAGAAACTGAAGATCTCGTACAACGCTGTGTACTACTCCCTTCACAGAAAAGCACAAACAGGCTCTAACCAGAATAGAAAGAGGAGTTGGAGGCCCCAGGGCACAACTGAGCAAGAGGACAAGTAAATTAGCGTGTCTAGCTTGAGAAACAGACGCCTCACAAGTCCTCAACTGGAAGCTTCATTAAATAGTACCCACAAAACACCAGTCTCAACATCAAAAGTGAAGAGGCTACTCCAGGATGCTGGCCTTCTAGGCAGAGTTCCTCTGTCCAGTGTCTGTTCTTTTGCCCATCTTAATCTTTTCTTTTTATTGGCCAGTCTGAGATATGGCTTTTCTTTGCAACTCTGCCTAGGACAGCATCCTGGAGTTGCCTTTTCACTGTTGACTTTGAGACTGGTGTTTTGCGGGTACTATTTAATGAAGCTGCCATTTGAGGACTTGTGAGGTGTCTGTTTCTCAAAATAGACTAATAGACTAATCGACTAAAATAGACTAATAGACTAAAATAGTCTAATGTACTTGTCCTCTTGCTCATTTGTGCCCTGGGGCCTCCTACTCCTCTTTCCATTCTGTTTAGAGCCAGTTTGCACTGTTCTGTGAAGGGAGTAGTACACAGCGTTGTACGAGATCTTCAGTTTCTTGACAATTTCTCGCATGGAATAGCCTTCATTTCTCAGACAAGAATAGACTGATGAGTTTCAGAAGAAAAGTCTTTGTTTCTGGCCATTTTGAGTCTGTAATCAAACCCGCTGATGCTCCAGATACTCAACTAGTCTAAAGAAGGCCAGTTTCATTGCTTCTTTAATCAGAACAACAGTTTTCAGCTATGCTAACATAATTGCAAAAGGGTTTCTAATGATCAATTAGCCTTTTTAAAAAGATAAACTTGGATTAGCTAACACAACGTGCCATTGGAACACAGGAGTGATGGTTGCTGATAATGGGCCTCTGTACGCCGCCAATGTAGATGTTCCAATAAAAATCAGCCGTTTCCAGCTACGATATTCATTTACAACCTAAACAATGTCTACACTGTATTTCTGATCAATTTGATGTTATTTTAATGGCTTTTCTTTCAAAAACAAGGACCTTTCTAAGTGACCCCAAACCTTTGAACGGTAGTGTACATATCACCGCAATTACCTCAACCTCCTCGTACCCATGCACGTTGACTTGGCACCGGTACTCCTTTTATATACACTGAGTGTACAAAACACCTGCTCTTTCCATGAGATAGACTGACCAGGTGAATCGAGGTGAAAGCTTTAATCCCTTTTTGATGTCACCTGTTAAATCCACTTCATTCAGTGTAGATAAAGGGGTGGATACAGATTAAAGAAGGATTTTTAAGCCTTGAGACAGTTGAGACATGTTTTGTGTACGTGTGAAGTTCAGAGGGCAAGGCAAAAGATTTAAGTGCCTTTGAATGGGGTTTGGTAGGAAGTGCCAGACGCACTGGTTTGATTGTGTCAAGAACTACAAAGCTGTTAGATTTTTCACTTTCAAATGTTTTCTGTGTGTGCACTTGATTTGATTTAAAGGTTGACTGCAAAATTTGGTTTGCCTTCGGATAGCCTATCTCTGGGGATAGTAGGGGCCGTCAATAAATTTCAATATTTGTATGGGAATTTCTACAATTTGTAGTTGGTTTGAGGTTTTTAAGTAATTGAAATTTGGAGCTATTAACCTTTAAAACATTGTCCCATGTACATTGTGTAATTTACTACTGATGGTTCCTAACTAGCTTCATAGGGATGTAGAATGTCAAACCGTATTGACAATGGGCAATACGATTGAGTCGCTTGCATCTGCGCTCCGAATTGATGATTACTTGGGTGCTGCCGGCTGTGGGCATGTGGGAAGGAATAAAATTAACCCAACCCAAGGAATGCTGTTACGGTACCCTTCATTCCGTGACATGATATTTTTTCCTATCTTTACAAATCTCAGTTTTGGACGAGACCGACTTAGACCGACTTATTACCTGTGTCGTGTCTTTACTATCATTAAATTGAAGACTTAGTTTTTATCAAAGATTCTCTGTAATTAGTATTACGCGATCAAACTGATTAATCTTGTAACTGTAATTAACTAGGAAGTCGGGGCACCAAGGAAAATATTCAGATTATAAAGTTATCATTTCCTAAAATAATTTTTCAGATATTTTATATCTGATCAATTCGTCTTCGAATGAATGAATTATTTATTTTACCTCACGTTAGTCTCATTCCAAACGTCGTAAATTGTTGGTTATCTGCACAAACCCAGTCTTCACTATGAGTCATCCATACATCAATTGTCTTAAATAATTTATTTATTACTAACTAAGTAATTCACAGAAATGCATAAACAAACAAACAAAGTCAATATGGTTACAAGAAATGATAAGGGAGTGTGCCCTAGCGGGCTAAACCGGCATCACAGCTTGGTGGACAAAATGGGGAGTGGGGGTCAGCTGAGAAGTCACTACAGAGTTGATAATTAAAACAAATTAAATGCTAATCCTTTGTACATGAACGCTCACTCATTCGGGAACAATTGCAATTAATATATATATTTACCCTCAGTGTGTCGTCTTGATCGCTGGTGAAAAGTGTTTTTCTTTTGTAGAATTGTCCGTCTCTCCCTCTCTCTCTCTCTCTCTCTCTCTCTCTCTCTCTGTGGTGGTTAGAGTGGATTGTTCAGAGTGACATTCATTCATTTGTTATACAATGGATGTTTTGGCGGTTGTCGTTCTTCGCGTTCAATGATACCGAATTCCTAGCTGCAGACTAGTAATTAATATCAAAGACTTGTTCTTATTCTGTCGGTATCAATAGTCTAAGAGTTTAACCACGTGGTATGGTTAAAAGATTCAGCAATGGTCTACAACCTTTGTACCCTCGTAATGGAGGAAAACATGGTCTGGTGATAATATCTCAAAGTTGGGTTTTATTCGAAATTGCCGAAAAGGGCTGTCCCAGGATACCTGACCCTAACTGGGCCCAGGGGTGGTCCTCTGATTTAGTTAAACTCAAAAGAGAATTGGAGTTTCCTTCATTAAACAGTCAAAAATCACATCACACAATTTTACAAACAGTATCATACTCACTCATTCATCTTATACAACTATTAGATGTAAACCTCATATCTGAGGCTATTATATACAGTGCCTTGCGAAAGTATTCGGCCCCCTTGAACTTTGCGACCTTTTGCCACATTTCAGGCTTCAAACATAAAGATATAAAACTGTATTTTTTTGTGAAGAATCAACAACAAGTGGGACACAATCATGAAGTGGAACGACATATATTGGATATTTCAAACTTTTTTAACAAATCAAAAACTGAAAAATTGGGCGTGCAAAATTATTCAGCCCCTTTAATTTCAGTGCAGCAAACTCTCTCCAGAAGTTCAGTGAGGATCTCTGAATGATCCAATGTTGACTAATGATGACTAATGATGATAAATACAATCCACCTGTGTGTAATCAAGTCTCTGTATAAATGCACCTGCCCTGTGATAGTCTCAGAGGTCCGAACCTCTCTGATCTACCCATCCCGGATCCGGGATCTTGAATACAGACTCAAGCTCATTACCATTACGCAACATTAACTATTCATGAAAATCGCAAATGAAATGAAATAAATATGCTAGCTCTCAAGCTTAGCCTTTTGTTAACAATACTGTCATCTCAGATTTTCAAAATATGCTTCTCAACCATAGGAAAACAATCATTTGTGTAACAGTAGCTAGCTAGCGTAGCATTTAGCGTTAGCATTATCGTTAGCATTTAGCAGGCCACATTTTCACAAAAAACAGAAAAGCATTCAAATAAAATAATTTACCTTTGAAGAACTTCAGATGTTTTCAATGAGGAGACTCTGTTAGATAGCAAATGTTCAGTTTTTCCTGAAAGATTATTTGTTTAGGAGAAATCGCTCCGTTTGGTGCGTGACGTTTGGCTACCAAAAAAAAACGAAAATCCAGTCATCAATACGCCAAACTTTTTTCCAAATGAACTCCATAATATCGACTGAAACATGGCAAACGTTGTTTAGAACCAATCCTCAAGGTGTTTTTCACATATCTCTTCGATGATATATCCTTCGTGGAAGTGTGCTTTCTGTTCTGAATCCCAGGAGAAAATGACCGCAATTGAAGATTACGCACAAATTTAGACAAAGGCCACCGGGCGGACCCCTGGAAAATGTAGTCTCTTATGGCCAATCTTCCAATGATATGCCTACAAATACGTCACAATGCTGCAGACATCTTGAAGAAACGACAGTCTCGTTCCTGCTGCAGTCACAGCCATATAAGGAGACATTGGAAAACAGAGCTTCAGGATTTCTGCTCATTTCCTGTTCGAAGTTTCATCTTGGTTTCACCTGTAGAATGAGTTCTGTGGCACTCACAGATAATATCTTTGCAGTTTTGGAAATGTTAGACTGTTTTCTTTCCAAAGCTGTCAATTATATGCATAGTCAAGCATCTTTTCGTGACAAAATATTGCGCTTAAAACGGGCACGTTTTTTTATCCAATAATGAAATAGCGCCCCTATAGGCTTAACAGGTTAAAAGCGCAGAGAGCATCATGAAGAACAAGGAACACACCAGGCAGGTCCGAGATACTGTTGTGAAGAAGTTTAAAGCCGGATTTGGATACAAAAAGATTTCCCAAGCTTTAAACATCCCAAGGAGTACTGTGCAAGCGATAATATTGAAATGGAAGGAGTATCAGACCACTGCAAATCTACCAAGACCTGGCCGTCCCTCTAAACTTTCAGCTCATACAAGGAGAAGACTGATCAGAGATGCAGCCAAGAGGCCCATGATCACTCTGGATGAACTGCAGAGATCTACAGCTGAGGTGGGAGACTCTGTCCATAGGACAACAATCAGTCGTATATTGCACAAATCTGGCCTTTATGGAAGAGTGGCAAGAAGAAAGCCATTTCTTAAAGATATCCATAAAAAGTGTCATTTAAAGTTTGCCACAAGCCACCTGGGAGACACACCAAACATGTGGAATAAGGTGCTCTGGTCAGATGAAACCAAAATTTAACTTTTTGGCAACAATGCAAGACTTTGGCGTTTGGCGTAAAAGCAACACAGCGCATCACCCTGAACACACCATCCCCACTGTCAAACATGGTGGTGGCATCATCATGGTTTGGGCCTGCTTTTCTTCAGCAGGGACAGGGAAGATGGTTAAAATTGATGGGAAGATGGATGGAGCCAAATACAGGACCATTCTGGAAGAAAACCTGATGGAGTCTGCAAAAGACCTGACACTGGGACGGAGATTTGTCTTCCAACAAGACAATGATCCAAAACATAAAGCAAAATCTACAATGGAATGGTTCAAAAATAAACATATCCAGGTGTTAGAATGGCCAAGTCAAAGTCCAGACCTGAATCCAATCGAGAATCTGTGGAAAGAACTGAAAACTGCTGTTCACAAATGCTCTCCATCCAACCTCACTGAGCTCGAGCTGTTTTGCAAGGAGGAATGGGAAAAAATGTCAGTCTCTCGATGTGCAAAATTGATAGAGACATACCCCAAGCGACTTACAGCTGTAATCGCAGCAAAAGGTGGCGCTACAAAGTATTAACTTAAGGGGGCTGAATAATTTTGCACGCCCAATTTTTTGATTTGTTAAAAAAGTTTGAAATATCCAATAAATGTTGTTCCACTTCATGATTGTGTCCCACTTGTTGTTGATTCTTCACAAAAAAATACAGTTTTATATCTTTATGTTTGAAGCCTGAAATGTGGCAAAAGGTCGCAAAGTTCAAGGGGGCCGAATACTTTCGCAATGCACTGTAAACAGCAGTATGGCAATGTGGCCACACCATCTCCCATGAGCTTCCCCAAAATTTGACAAACGGACCGGTTCGTAGCTGGATTCTTCGCCGATCTTTTATACCTTGTCTGGAAGATTACATTTGTTCGGACCTCAAGATTTGTGAGGTGGAAGAAATTCTTTTGTTCTCTATGAAAATGCACTCTGTATCTTATACTGTGTGGCCATGAGGCAGGGTCTTCTCAGGAATTTACGACCTCTCTCTGACCACAGCAGCCTAGTTGAAGGAGGCAGGGGGAGGCAGGGAGAGGCAGGGAGAGGGGGATGGGCTTGCTGTACCCAAAGAAGGCAACGTCATGACACCAGAATTATACTATTTAATACATTTTGACACTAGAATACATTTTTTTCATGTACATTGATTGATTAATTAATTGTATGCTACTCAAATTTAAGCAACATACATTTTTCTAAACTATTCCCATCTGTTTGAAAGAGAGCGACGTGGCTCTACGTATTTTGCTGGTTTGTGACTCATTGACACCGCCCCCGGTTAGAGGGGAATAAAGCAGCCCAAGAGTTAACACACACAGGAACTTTATTCACACACAGAAGAAGATGAACATGGGTATGGTTCTGTACAGGCACAAAAACAGAGAGATAATGAATATGCACATGGAATGCAATGAATGGAGCAGGATGGATGGATGCATATCAAATAGGCTACAACAGTGAATAAAAATGGAACAGAACTGGAATAGCACAGTAGTTAAGGACTGTATTTAATAACCAGGTAATACATAAAAGTACAATAATAACATCTTACCTAATACCATACTTTGAGGCTATACAAATGGGCAACATCAATAGCAAGTAATGCACATAAAGGTAATAATACTAATAACAACTTCCAAATATAACATTGTAATAGCTACGTAGTGATATAGAAAGCCAAGCTAAACAACATGAGGGTAATGGCGCCGGAGGGGATGGCAGCTCTTTTACGGGCTCCTAACCAACTGTGATATTTTGTGTGTTTTTTCGCATTGTTTGTACTTATTTTGTACATAATGTTGTTGTTACCGTCTCGTATGACCGAAAAGAGCTTCTGGATATCAGAACATATTTTTTCTTTAATGAGTCCAACCCGAAGGATATACTGGGTGCTCAGTCCCCTCCTGTACTCCCTGTTCACTCATAACTGCACGGCCTGGCACGACTCCAACACTATCATTATTTTTGCTGATTTTGCTGATCATTAAGTCATTTAGTTTGCTGATCAGGCCTACCACACAACAGTGGTAGGCTTGATCACAGACAGCGACGAGACGGAGGAGTTCAGAGACCTGGCAGTGTGATGCCAGGACAACAACCTCTCCCTCAACATGATCAAGACAAAGGAGATGATTGTGGACTGCAGGAAAAGAAGGACCGAGCACGCCCCCATTCTCATCGACGGGTCTGCAGTGGAGCAGGTTGAGAGCTTCAAGTTCCTTGGTGTCCACATCACCAACAAACTAACATGGTCCAAGCACACCAAGACAGTTGTGAAGAGGGCACGATAACACCTTTTCCTCCTCGGGAGTCTGAAAATATTTGGCATGGGTCCTCAGATCCTCAAAACGTTCTGCAGCTGCACCATCGAGAGCATCACTGCCTGGTATGGCAACTGCTCGGCCTCGGACCACAAGGCACTACAGAGGGTAGTGAGTACGGCCCAGTACATCACTGGGTCCAAGATTCCTGCCATCAAGGATCTATATACTTGGCTGTGTCAGAGGAAGGCCCAAAAAATGGTCAAAGACTACGGTCACTCAAGTCACAGACTGTTCTCTCTGCTACCGCACTGCAAGTGGTACCGGAGTGCCAAGTCTACTGTAGGTCTAAAAGGCTCCTTAACAGTTTCTTAACATACTGCTGAACAATTAATAAAATGGCCACCCGGACTATTTACATTGACCCTCTCCCCTTTGTTTTTACACTGATGCTACTCACTGTATAAATTCTATGCATAGTCAATTTACCCCTACCTACATGTACAAATTACCTCAACTAACCCTTGCACATTGACTCAATATCGGTACCCCCTGTATATAGCCTCAGTATTGTTTTTTTATTGTGTTACTTTTTATTACATTATTTACTTTGGTTTATTTAGTAAATATTGTCATGACTCTATTTATTGAACTGCATTGTTGGTTAAGGGCTTCTAAGCAAGCATTTCACGGAAAGGTCTACACCTCTGTTGTACTCGGCGCATGTGACAAATAGGCTTTGAACAGCAACAACTTACTTTGTGTTCACGTATCCCACGCACATAACTCCACCCATAATAACACGTCAAGTTCAAGAGTATATTTATACACTTGAAAGAGCATGCAAACGGCCCAATTGGCCAGTGCTGGGCTAGCTATGATCATCTGATGCGGTGTCAGTGCATGGGCAAAGTGTGGGGTGCATGGGGACAGTCTGATTGGCTGAAGCTACAAGCTGGAGGTGATGATGACCCTCACAACAACACACACCGCTGGAAATTTGTCACACAGCTCCCTTGGCAGGGGAATTCTGTAAGACTGTAGCTTGGATTTATTATAGCCGTTACTGAAATGTTTGCTCTAGTTCAGATATTTAAGGTATTCTCATATCTTAGTCTTCCCAACCCTGGCAGTCATTCTGAATGCAAGTTGTGGGTGAATAAAAAATCTAAATGTTGGAAATGCCCATTCTGTCTGGATTCCAATGGGAATTACACATCACACAAGCCAGCATAATAATGTGGCCTGTACAACTAGGCTCTCAAAATAAAGCCTTATGAAATATACACTGCTCAAAAAAAATAAAGGGAACACGAAAATAACACATCCTAGATCTGAATGAATTAAATATTCTTATTACATACTTTTTTCTTTACATAGTTGAATGTGCTGACAACAAAATCACACAAAAATTATCAATGGAAATAAAAAATGTATCAACCCATGGATGTCTGGATTTGGAGTCACACTCAAAATTAAAGTGTAAAACCACACTACAGGCACCTACAACACCTGTGCATGCTCCTGATGAGGTGGCGGATGGTCTCCTGAGGGATCTCCTCCCAGACCTGGACTAAAGCATCCGCCAACTCCTGGACAGTCTGTTGTGCAACGTGGTGTTGGTGGATGGAGCGAGACCTGATGTCCCAGATGTGCTCAATTGGATTCAGGTCTGGGGAATGGGCGGGCCAGTCCATAGCATCAAAGCCTTCCTCTTGCAGGAACTGCTGACACACTCCAGCCACATGAGGTCTAGCATAGTCTTGCATTAGGAGGAAGCCAGGGCCAACCGCACCAGCATATGGTCTCACAAGGGGTCTGAGGATCTCATCTCGGTACCTAATGGCAGTCAGGCTATCTCTGGCCAGCACATGGAGGGCTGTGCGGCCCCCCAAAGAACCATGACTGACCCACCGTCATGCTGGAGGATGTTGCAGGCAGCAGAACGTTCTCCACAGCGTCTCCAGACTCTGTCACGTCTGTCACATGTGCTCAGTGTGAACCTGCTTTCATCTGTGAAGAGCACAGGGCGCCAGTGGCGAATTTGCCAATCTTGGTGTTCTCTGGCAAATGCCAAACGTCCTGCACGGTGTTGGGCTGTAAGCACAACCCCTACCTGTGGACGTCGGGCCCTCATACCACCCTCATGGAGTCGGTTTCTGACCGTATGAGCAGACACATGCACATTTGTGGCCTGCTGGAGGTCATTTTGCAGGGCTCTGGCAGTGCTCTTCCTGCTCCTCCTTGCACAAAGGCGGAGGTAGCGGTCCTGCTGCTGGGTTGTTGCCCTCCTACGGCCTCCTCCACGTCTCTTGATGTACTGGCCTGTCTCCTGGTAGTGCCTCATGCTCTGGACACTACGCTGACAGACACAGCAAACCTTCTTGCCACAGCACGCATTGATGTGCCATCCTGGATGAGCGGCACTACCTGAGCCACTTGTGTGGGTTGTAGACTCCGTCTCATGCTACCACTAGAGTGAAAGCACCGCCAGCATTAACAAGTGACCAAAACATCAGCCAAGGAAGCATAGGAACTGAGAAGTGGTCTGTGGTCACCACCTGCAGAACCACTCCTTTATTGGGGGTGTCTTTCTAATTGCCTATAATTTCCACCTGTTGTCTATTCCATTTGCACAACAGCATGTGACATTTATTGTCAATCAGTTTTGCTTCCTAAGTGGACAGTTTGATTTAACAGAAGTGTGATTGACTTGGAGTTACATTGTGTTGTTTAAGTGTTACCTTTATTTTTTTGAGCAGTGTATATTGTATTGTCTAATTAATTTAAGTTTAATGACCACATATCTACCATCTCACTTGGTGAGGGCCACAGGACTGAAAATGTACGAATACAACGACCAATAGCAAATGCAGTCATGTGCATTGTTATTTTGTGGTTCTTCAAAGAACCATCCCAATTGTGGTTCTTCAGAGACACTAAAATGGTTCCCCTATAGTATCGTTCTCAAGAACCTTATTTGGTTCCAACTTGCACCTAGTGTGGGGACCAGCACTAGCATCCAGCACTAACTTCATGATTCAACTAATCACCAAGCCCATTTTCAGTTGAATCAGCCATGTTAGTGCTGAGATAGAAGAGACATGTGCATCCCCTGGAGGTGCACCAGGAATGGATTGGTATACAATTCTCACCAATACAGGTTGGGCTCTGATGTTATATGATACTGGCATCCACCCATGTTACGAGACTAGTATTTTGCCTTGATCCACGATTACTATTTTGCACTACTTGTTTCTCATAGGTTAACTCTAGATTGACTTCATCAAATGTATAAGTCAGATTAATAAAAATAAATTGTCATCGTGAGAGGGGATTTAGCGGGGATGGGGATCCGGTGAACAAACCAGGCTGTGGTAGTAGATCATGACGATATTGTCACTCTGTATGGAGAGATGTAGTCCATCGGCCTTTGGCGGGTCTACTTCATTGATTGATTGACTGCTTGATTGAGGAAATGTCAAAATCCAAACATTTATTCAGTGTTTGAGGTGGGGGATGATTTTCTCACAAATTTCTTGAGCACTACAGTCTCCTAACCACCTGGGCGCAGATGCAGATCTCTAGAATAGTCCGTTTGAAATATTTGATTAAAAGTTATTAAACAATTTTGGGGGGCAGAGGTCTACCTCTTTCTGTAATTTGATCAGAATGGATGCCACCCTTTGTTGCGTTCAGAATTGATGAACGTGAAATTAACTCATTGCATTGCCTTGAGGTGGAAGTAGAATAGTCTGTTTGAAGAATGTGATTAAAAGATATAAAACAATTGTTCTGGGCAGAGGTCTACCTCTCTCTGTAATATGATCAGAATGGATGCTACCCTAGTAACCTCTTACCAGCAGCATACCACCCTGCATACCTCCGCTGGCTTGTTTCTGAAGCTAAGCAGAGTTGGTGCTGGATGGGAAGCCAGATAATGCTAGAAGTGGTGTTGTATCACCAGTAGAATGCACTCTTCCCTCTGGTCTAAGGAAGGCCCAATACCCCAGGATAGGGAAGAGGACATTGCAGGGTGCTATCTTTCAGAAAGGATGTGAAATGTGTGTCTTGACTCTTTGTGGTTATTAAATACCCATGGCACTTATTGTAGGGTTATAATTGTAAAGGCTTAGCAGATACAAATAATAGACCATTAGTATTTACCTGGCTAAAAGAGAAGGAATATAATATCTATTGTTTACAGGAAACTCATTCAACAATTTTAAATGAATTTGAGTGGAAAAAGGACTGGGGAGGAAATATAATTCTCCCATGGGCAAAGAAACTCAAAAGGGGTGATGTTAATTAACAATTTTGATCTGAATGTGCCAATTGTTCAAACAGATCCTCAAGGTGGATTATTTTAAATATGTTATTAGACCATAAACAGATTTGGCTCATTAATCTATACGGTCCAAATCCACACTTCTTTGAAAATATATAAAATAATCTATCAAGTTTACAAGCTATTCAAGACTCTCTTATTATGGTGGGAGATTATAATACTGTTTTAAATACTTCAATAGACCGTAAAGAAAATCACACTACAAACTATCACCCTTATGGACTTAACTTTCTTATGTCATTTCGCTGGCACCAAAGGTTTAAAAAGTGTTGATAGGGGACAGAATGCAGTCCATTTGGAAAGTATTCAGACCCCTTCCCTTATTACAGCCTTATTCTAAAATTGATTAAATTAAAAAAATATCCGCATCAGTCTACACACAATATCCCATAATGACAAAGTGAAAACAGGTTTTTAGATATTATAGCAAATTTACTTTTAAAAAATACTTTAAAAAACTTATTTACCTAAGTATTCAGACTCTTTGCTATCAGACTCAAAATTGAGCTCAGGTGCATCCTGTTTCCATTGATCATCCTTGAGATGTTTCTACAACTTGATTGGAGTTCACCTGTGGTAAATTCTATTGATTGGACATGATTTGGAAAAGCATACACCTGTCTATATAAGATCCCACAGTTGACAGTGCATGTCAGAGCAAAAGCCAAGCCACGAGGTCGAAGGAATTGTCTGTAGAGCTCATAGACAGGATTGTGTCGAGGCACAGACCTGGGGAAGGCACCATAAATCCAGAGAATGCTTGACTTTGATGATAAAATTTGCCCACGAAGGACCGCTGTACCACCTTCCTGTTCAAGTGAGCACAGCACAACAAGGTGAGCCCAAAAATGTATTGTATGCTGCATAAATTATGTAATGTAACAGGGAGATATGTATAATGTAGCTAAGAAAGTAATACTAAGTGTATGTTGTGTAGTAAGATGTTAGTAGCCCATGTGTCTCACCCCAATAATTTGGTCTATTTACCCCTCTTAATTTTGCCTACCGTTCTGACTTGGTGGTGCACATGTAGCCTAGAACCTGTTTTAGGGAAATGTGATCATTGAATGTAAGAGCTTTCATTGTCTGCTTATAAATCCCCTTTATTTATCATACGGTTCTGACTTGGTGTACAGGGAGAACACTGTAAGAACGGCCCATGTTCTGAATTCTGTCGTTGTACATTTCAAAAGTGCTAAACAAATAGTTATATTGACTACGCCCTTCCTAGCTCGCTCATTGCCTCTTATCTGCTTGTCGTGCCCTTATGCCATAGTTTGTACATCTCAATTGCCATTAGAAACCACATTTGTTTAAGCTAGTCAACATATCAGCTATGTTGTTTTTACAGGCAGTAAATGAGGCTGAATGAACTATTTCGCTGCCAGACAAGGCTCCTCTGATAGCCAGGTGTAGCAGTGGTAAGGTGTTCGGACTGCTGTTGGGACAGCTTTATGTAGGCCATTTGTGGGTACCGTTTGTCACCGTTATAGTGCAATTAATGTGTTGTGTAGTGGCTTTTCTGGCATGCATCCCACCTGATTTTTTCCCCCCACCAAGATTTACATGCTAAAATTGCCAGGGGTGGTGGGGTTGGGGGAAAATAATAAAGGAACATTTTTCAGTTTTTGATTTGTTAAAAAAGTTTGAAATATCCAATAAATGTTGTTCCACTTCATGATTGTGTCCCACTTGTTGTTGATTCTTCACAAAAAAATACAGTTTTATATCTTTATGTTTGAAGCCTGAAATGTGGCAAAAGGTCGCAAAGTTCAAGGGGGCCGAATACTTTCGCAAGGCACTGTATGTGGAAACTTCTTCAAGAAAGGCATTCCAGGTGAAGCTGGTTGAGAGAATGCCAAGGGTGTGCAAAACTGTCAAGGCAAAGGGTGGTTACTTTGAAGAATCTAAAATATATTTTGATATGTTTAACACTTTTTTGGTTACTACATGATTCCATATGTGTTATTTCATAGTTTCCACAATGTAGATTATAATTCAAATAAAGAAAAACCCTTGAATGAGAAGGTGTGTCCAAACTTTTGACTAGTGCTTATATTTGTGGGATTGGAAATGATGCAGACAATTACATCAATTTCATTGATCTATCTGCAATATTAAAGCTGATACACCATACCCCCCCCCCCCCCCAACCCCCCCACACACAAAAAAAAGAGTAGGGGTGTTAAATTCCCACCCTGGCCCCATTCCATCAAGGCCACCTAATCATCCCCCTCATTCCTAATTGGCATATTCCACTTGATAGTTTATGTGTGGTGAGTGTTCTGGCACAAAGATGGTTGCCGTGCATTACCCAGGTGCCACACATTGGTGAATGAGGTGAGTTTCCCCCTTACTATTTCAAGTGCTTTGAGTTGGTAGACAAGTGCAACATCAATTAATTAACATCCCTCACTGACAACACTATATTAAAGATTTCTCAGATTTCAACCAGAAATGACATCAATATGACATCCCATGCCAAATATTTGTTATCTCCACTAGTGTGTCTCGTACACTTTCAATGTCCTTCTTGTTTACCTGATACCCCAAAGTGGGTCATTGATTATATATTTTTTTGCGATGAGATATTGAATGACTGGTCATGCTGGATGAATCCATCTGTGGGTAATACAAGGCAAACATGCAGACAGGGGCTTGGCCACACTGGGTTTTACCTAAAGTCTGTTACAATGAGCAACGGTCACCTTTGCCAGTCACAATAGAGAGACAGGGGATATGTTCAATCAAAACTGGCAACCAGCTGTCTGGGGTTACATTAAAATTTGTTTTTTTTATTTTCTTACGCTCAATTACCTAAGTTATTTTTTTTGTTGGGGTGATGGGAGGCAGGTTGACGTTTATTGCCGTAAATCATTCCCTGAAGGCAGAACTGAGTGATATCCGCTAGATGGGCAGTTGCAAAGTCAAAATTGGCTGTATTGTAAAAATTCATGAAATCTAAAATTAGCTTTTTGATGTTAATTTAAGGTTAGGGTTAGCAGTGTGGTTAAGGTTAGGGTTAAGGTTAGAGTTAGGTTTAAAATCAGATTTATGACTTTGTGGCTGTGCAAGCTAGTGACCACTCTGCATATTTTAGAATGTGAAATATTTAATGTAACAAAATTAACACTTTGTACAGACATTGGTAACTTGTCCTACTTTTACCCTAGTAGCCATAATGTCATAATTTTCTTACCTTGTACAATATATTTCAGTGCCAATGTCGTATCTGGGTAATTTAGCCTATGACACATTTATGTGCCAAAGATTTTGATGGGCAGATTAAATGGATTCATTAATAATTTATGTAGGTCTTCAATATTTTATGTTTTGTTATAGTTTATGAACTTGCACATCATTTTATAGTTAATTTTCATTTTATGTTTGGGGCTGTTATTGACTTATTAAAACATGGTTGGGTCATTACAGTTAGTCAGTGATGCAAAAACTTAACAGCAGTATCGGGCCAACTTCCACAACTACTAAGAGTGTGAGGCTAAACATCATTAACGCTTAGTCTCAATTTAATTAATTTCAGTATTCAAACATGCATGTAATCAGAACTTGAGGGTTTGTAAATATTGCTCTTCCTTTTCCTCTCATGGCCAACACATAATGACTCATAAAACTGTTATGAATCTACCAAAACTGCCTTGAATCTTGAAATTGTAGGAAATCATATCTACCAGTGGCATCGTTAGGCCACGTTTTTTATCCAGCCCCGAACCTTTTTTTATATATATTTTGTTTAACATTTCATTCTGATAAGAGTTTCCATAAACGCCCATCATTTGCACTATGCAGCATTTATTTATTTTTTTACTGACATTTTGTTATGACAAAAATAAACAATACATTATACTGTGCTAGGCACTAGCAGGCACTGCAAGAAGCCCCTGGAGCGACAGAGTGCCTGCTGTGATTGGTCTAGATTTCACAATGCACGTTTCTTGACCCCTCTCCCACCCCTACCTGTCATCACTCAGCAAAACGCCTGTCACTCAGTCATTGTCTGGATATTGGGAATTTATTCCAAAAGAGTGGCACAAAAAAGTGACCAGGTTGAGCAGGGTGAGGAAGCAGTGAATGAGGTGGAGAGGACAGAACAGCCAGAAAGTCAAAGTGCAGCAGAGTTAGCCACAGGTTTGTGCAGGGTTGGTGTTGGCAAACAAGCTAGTCTCCCATCAGCATAAGGGTTGGCTAATGCTAATAAGCTAGCGTTAGTGTTCTACGTCCTTAAACTATTGGATGTCAGTCAGAGTAATTTAACAGTATATTTAGGGAATGGGCAAGCTAAGGATGCTAATATAAGCCATGATATTATGAAGTGTTTATTTCCAGCGAGTGAATTTGATGGGTTTCATTTCTGTAGCTAGCTTGGCTGGCTAGCCTCTTCGGTAGCTACTGGCTGGCTAGCTAGCTGAGACCAAAGAAAGGAGAGAACGTTATTCTGACTGAAGCATTATCTTCTGACAGTGACACCCAGTGGACTGAAGCTGAATTTTACTCCAATATTATATTGAACCCTGTTTAAAATTAAAGGGACTATCAACAGTTGCTACATCCATTTTTAGACTTACAGTAAGTATAAAGTAATGATATGTAACCATTGATTCTTATAGAATATTACTTATAAATGCCTCATGAGCTTATTTCAACAGTCGTACCCCATCAGAACCCAAAATATAAGTATTTGTTCCTCCAATGTTTGTAACAATGAAAATGTAAACAAACACTATAGCCTCAAAACATGGTTAAACTATAGTGTTGATATCATGGATGGTCAATCCTTGTATCCATAGCCCAGTCTATGAATTTGAGAGTGAATACATTTATCCAAAGCCACCCCTCAGCTTTTTACAGAACCAGGGGTGGGGTGACTGCTTTGTTATTGTTTCTACTGCTGATTGCTGCTTTAAGGTCTTATAGCCTATTCCATTCTGCAGGTAAATATGTTTGACACCTGTATGTTATTTCCATATAGGCTATGTAACTATTTGTAAAAAATAAATAAAAATAATAACAAAACGACCCATTGAGCTTTTGTTTTTATTCACTTGGCTACTTACTTTTTCTATTTCTGTTGCATTGTCGAGAGGTTAACCTTCAAGTAAGCATTTAATTGCACTGTGTCCTCCATGTAAATTATGTGTATATGACAAATAAACAAACTTGAACTTAGAAGGGAAGTGGGAGGGCAGCCAGAAAGAGAGGGAAAAAGTTGGCGAGCTTTGTGTAGGTGAACAAAACATTGAAAATACATTGGCCCTTAAGTTGTGTCCTCAAATGTTATGTCATCTAAAAAATCTCACATTATTTCATTTAGTCAGTTCTTTCAACTAATGTTTACATACTGCTTTACTCATCTCATATGTATATACTGTATTCTATTCTACTGTATTTCAGTCAATGCCACTCTGACATTGCTCATCCTAATATTGATATTTCTTAATTCCTTTCTTTACTTTTAGATTTGTGTGTATTGTTGTGAATTGTTAGATACTACTGCACTGTTGGAGCTAGGAACACAAGCATTTAGCTACGCCCCCAATAACATCTGCTAAATATGTGTATGTGACCAATAAAATTGGATTTGATTTTGATCAATAACTAGGTTTCCATCCAATTTACTTCAGATTTTCATGTGAATATTCTAAAATCTGCATAAAACAACATGCGTATTTTCCCACCAGAGATGTGTTTCCATCAAACTAACCTTTTGTTGATAAAAGGCTGTGCGTGGTGACATAATGCACATAAAAATAACTTTTGCCGTTAAATTCCTATGTGCCGAATGAAAAATACAAATGAAATGGCTTTCCATCGCATTTCCAACTCTACTGATGGGTTTTGTCACAAAAACTGTTGCGTCATATAGCAAATGTTCCCACTCTGGTTTTGACACATGCGCTCTAGCTAACAGCTGGAAGATACATTGGGGGTAGGCTGTCTACATTGAGATGATTATTTATATTTGTCAAACAGCAGCCAAGCATGGTACATCATGTCAACAGAATAAGACCCTCAATATTTATTGGAAAGGAGCATCAAGCTCATCACCTTGCACTTTCACCACCCTGTGAAGTTCATCATCTATTTAATCTGTAGCCTAATAAACTGCATGCTTTCCTGAGTCCTACTGGGATGGCCACACAACAACATATTGTGTGACTCCAGGTTTACTTCAATATGATGGTTATTATATCAATATTTTCGCATAATTTTGGTTAGTTTTTTGTATATCTAGGGTTTTTTGTAAGTCTAGGTAATTGTATGTCTATGGTGGCCTAAATTCGTTCCCAAACAGAGGCAGATGTTTATCGTTGTCTCTGATTGGGGATCCTATTTAGGTTGCCATTTTCCCTTTTGGTTTCGTGGGTTCTTGTCTATGTGTAGTTGCCTGTTAGCACTCGTTTATATAGCGTCATGGTTTGTTTTGGTTAGTTTATTCAGTGTTCATTCGTCTAATTAAAGAGAATGTACGCATACCACGCTGCGCCTTGGTCTCCTTCTTACGACGGCCGTGACAGAAGAACCCACCATAAAAAGACCAAGCAGCGTGTTCAGGAGGAGCAGACAGTATGGACATGGGAAGAAATACTGGATGGAGCAGGACCCTGGACGCAGCCTGGGGAGTATCGCTGTCCTAAGGAGGAGATAGAAGCAGCGAAAGCGGAACGGCGAGACCACGAGGAGAAGTACCGAGGGGACGAGACTGCCATGGAAGCAGGTGGAAACAGCGCAGTAGGAACGGCGACGATATGAGGGGACACGGCTAGCACGGAAGCTCGAGAGGCAGCCCCAATATTTTTTTGGGGGGGGGCACACGAGGAGATTGGCTGAGTCAGGTTGGAGAACTGAGCCAACTCCTCGTGCTTACTGTGAGGAGCGTGTGACTGGTCAGGCACCGTGTTATGCAGAGAGGCGCACGGTGTCTCCAGTTCTCATTCATAGCCTGGTGCGCTCTATTCCAGCTCCTCGCATTTGCCGGGCTAGAATGGGCATCCAGCCAGGACGCATTGAGCCAGATCTCCAATGAGTCTCCACGGCCCAGTACGTCCTGTGCCTGCTCCTCGCCATTAGGTGCGTGTCTCCAGCCCGGTACCACCAGTACCGGCACCATGCATCAGATATCCAGTGCGACTCGGCAGTCCAATACGTCCTGTGCCTGCTCCTTGCACAATATAGGCAGGATGGTCATCAATGAGCTGAGGGGGTGGAGGAGCTGCTGCAGGAGGAGACAGGGGACTGGAACTGACAGGTTTGATCAGGGATACATGGAAGGTAGGGTGGATCTTGAGAGTGGCTGGAAGTTTCAGGTGCACAGCAGAGTAATGACACAATCAATTTCAAGGGGACTAATGAATCGGGGAGAAAGTTTCTTAGAAGCCACCTTCAATGACAGGTCCTTCGATGAGAGCCATAACTTTTAGCCTGGAGTGTAGACTGGAGCTGAGGCACAGTGACGGTTGGATTGGGACTGGGTCCTGATGGAGGCACGAAGAAGGGCAGCCCGGGCCTTCCTCCAGGTGCGATGACAACGGCACAGATGGTCATGGACTGAAGGAACCACCACCTCGACCTCTTGGGCGGGGAACAAGGGGGGTTGATAATCCAGAGCAAACTCGAAGGGTAACATACCTGACGAGGCGTTGGTGAGGGTGTTGTGGGCATATTCCACCCAGGGTAGCTGAGTACTCCAGGAGGAAGGGTTAGGCGAAGTCACACAGCATAGGGCAGTCTCCATCTCTTGGTTGACCCGTTCTGTCTGGCCGTTGGTCTGGGGGTGCTATCCAGATGAAAGAATGACATTGATTCCTAGTGCTGAACAGAAGGATCTCCATACCTGGGATGTCAGTAGGAATGCCACGCAGACGAGACACATGGGACACCAGCAGGGCCGCAGTCTCACTGGAGGACGGAAGCTTGGAGAGGGGAATGAAGTGAGCCGCTTTGGAAAATCTGTTAATTATGGTGAGGATGTCGGAGTTACCGTTAGATGGGGGAAGGCTAGTGACGAAGTCCAGAGCTATGTGTGACCAGGGGCGACTGGGTATGGGAAGAGGGTGAAGCAGGCCGGAAGTGAGTTTAGTGGAGATCTTATTCCAGGCACAGACCTGGAAGGCTGAGAAAAACTCCCAGACATCTCTCTCCATGGTGGACCACCTAAAGCGCTGACGCAGGAAGGCGAGGGTCCGGTTCATACCCGGGTGACAGGTGAGGCGAGTAGAATGGGCCCACTGAATAACATCAGAGCGAACTGAATCTGGAAAAACAGAGCATTTCTAGGACCGTTACCTTGATCAGGCTGGTTCTGCTGAGCCTGGCAAATACAGGACTCGATCTCCCAGGAGACGGTGGCAATGATGCAGCTGGATGGCACAATGGTTGTTGGCGGTGAACTGGCGGGAGAGGGCGTCAGGCTTGGTATTCCTAGAACCGGGACGATAAGTGAGTGTGAAGTTGAATCTGCCGAAGAACAATATCCACCTGGCTTGCCGGGAATTCAGACACTTGGCGGTCTGAATGAAGCACAGGTTTTTGTGGTCCCTACACACGATGAAGGGGAGAATAGAACCCTCCAGCCAGTGACACAATTCCTCAAGAGCTAGCTTCACTGCCAGGAGTTCCCGGTTACCGATGTCAAAATTTCTCTCTGCCGGTGAGCGCTTACGGGAAAAGAATGCACATGGGTGGAGCTTCTATTCAGAGGGGGAACGTTGAGACAGAACAGCACCTACCCCGGTGTCGGAGGCATCCACCTCCATTGTTACGGATACAAGTATCCTGTGTGTGTATCCTGTGTGTGTGGTTCTTTTCTCTCCTTCTCCCCTCACAGGTGAAAATCATCACTCCCCAATCAGTCACCAATCAATCATCAATCAGAAGACACACCTCCTCCTGTTTCCTACCCAATCACAGTTTTTTCCCCCAGAACCAAGACAAGTCGCCCATGGGCATACACTACCCGTAGGTAAACTTTGTTAAATACACTAGTTAGAACTGGGCGGACCACCCACTGTATTTTTGGTTAGTTAGTTAGCTGTTGTTAAAGTAGGCTAGTCTAGCTTAGGGGTGTTTTTGAATACTTATTGTTTCTTTCCTTGGGTCCAGCTCAGCCCCTTTTCCTGCTCCCCCCATTACCGTGTGTTTATTAATAAACCCCGAGTTTGACGGTAGATTTCAGTTGTCGTGGTTATTTCGATCACACTTTTACTTTGTCACTATTATAAATTGCATGAGTTATGTTACGGGTCTCATTACCATCCCCCCTATATGACATAACTGACACCCATGCCGCTCCTGCACATTGTGATAGTGGTATAGTTCATTGTTGAGCGTCATAGCTGAAGTAGTTTGCTATTTTTGTTGGCTCTTATGAAGTAGTTTAAGGTGGCTACTTTTGAGTTGGTCCTTTTTGGATAACCCTTCGTGGGAGGTTTTTGATAAATGTCGTAGAGTTGATTTAATGACCTTGGCTGACCATTATTCAATATCGATTCCGCAGAGTTTAGTTAAGGTGGAGGTTAAACAGCTAGTGTTAAATGTATTGTTGGAAGAGCAGGTGCTTGTGTTACCGCTGCCTGAGCCTACTACCCCTGTAGGGGATGCTGCTGCTCCTGTAAGCCCATTGGTGTCTGAGAATGAGGGCGAGGCTAAAGCTCCAGCCACATTGCCCCGTTTCGATCCACTCTCCCCACTGTCAACCGGTGATGCCAGGAGGGATGCCCGTTTAGCACAGTTCCAACTGGAGGCGGAAGAGAGAGCCCAAATTAGGCGAGAGACTCCCCAGTTGGAGATGTGTAAAATTGAGGCAGAAAAAGAACGAGAACAGCGGCAGTTAGATTTGGAGATGTGTAAAATTGAGTCAGATAAAGAACAGCGGCAGATGACGTTTAAAATGCGCCAGATGGAACTGGAGGCAGAGACAGCGAGGCTAGCCTCCGGTCCTGCTGTCACTGTTTGTGAGCCGTCCTCACCAGCTGTGTCCTCAAACACGTTTGACATTAGTAGGCAGATTGCCTTAGTACCTTTGTTCAGAGAGTTGGAGGTTGATTCCTATTTCTGTGTATTTGAGCGTATAGGCAGGCGTAGCATTGAAATGGCCTGAAGACATATGGTGCCTATTGCTTCAGTGTAAATTAACTGGTAAAGCCCAAGAGGTTTTGGTCTAATTCGTACGGTTGTGAGGTCTGCAACGAAACAGGTGCCTCAGGGTAACTGCAGTTTGAAAGACCCAGTCCCCGACCGCAGTTATGAACCGTTCATTTTCGAGGGGTTTGTGTCCCTAACGAATGACGAAGCGTCTCAGCGTCCGGTTAAAATCCTTAGAGATACTGGTGCGGCGCAGTCGTTTATATTGTCTGATGTGTTGCCCTTATCTGACGATACATACTGTGGTTACAGTGTGTTAGTGCAGGGTATTGAAATGGGTTTTGTCCCAGTGCCATTGCACTTTGTGAAAGTACACTCTGAGTTAATCAGTTGAATATTCAGAGTGGGGGTACGTCCTATGTTGCCAGTGAAAGGTGTGACCTTTATAATGGGTAATGATATTGCCGGAGGAAAGGTAGTACCCATATTGGAAGTATTGGATAAAAGTGACCACTCTCTCTCTGCTCCCCCCATTACCGTGTGTTTATTAATAAACCCTGAGTTTAACGGTAGATTTCAGTTGTCGTGGTTATTTCGTTCACACTTTTACTTTGTCACTATTATAAATTGCATGAGTTATGTTACGGGTCTCATTACCATCCCCCCTAGACTGTCGGGCCAAAAGGGATTCGTAACATCCATGATGAAAGGGAGTTCTGGGTCTGGCTGGGTAAGGATCGGAGTGGAAGTGAATCGGCGCTTGAGTCACAGGAAAGCTGCCTCTGCCTCAGGGGTCCAGTGGAACGGAGTGGAGGTGGAGGTGAGAGTGGTGAGAGGTGCTGCCAGACAGCTGTAGTTACGGATGAAACGTCTGTAAAAATGTGCAAACCCCAGGAAACGCTGGAGCTGCTTCAGGTTTGAGGGCTCAGGCCACTCTGTGATTGCTCTGACTTTGGCGGGATCCATAAGTAACCGTCCCTGTGCAATAATATAACCCAGGAAAGACACAGAGTAAGCATGGAACTCACATTTTTCAGCTTTAACAAAAAGCATATTCTCCAACGGTACTAGGCGAACGTGTTGCTGATAAGCCTCAATGTCCTAAGAAAAAAGTTGAAATGTCATCCACATAGACAAAAATGAAGCGTCCAATCACATCCCTCAGTACATCATTGACTAGGCTCTGGAAAACAGCAGGGGTGTTAGTGAGACCAAAAGGCATGACCAAATACTCATACTGAACTCTGTCTTCCACTCGTCCCCCTCTCTGATTCGGACAAGGTGGTAGGTATTCCGGAGGTCAAGTTTGGTGAACACTGTGGCACCATGGAGGGGGGAAAAAGCAGAAATAATGAGTGGCAAGGTATACTTGTTCTTCACAGTGATGTTATTCAGCCTACCTATGTCTATGCACGGCCTCATCAACCCATCCTTTTTCTTTACAAAAACAAATCCAGCACCTACCGGAGAGGAAGAAGGCCTGATATGTCCTGCAGCCAGGGAATCCACCTTTCCGGTGGTCCAGTTGATCTGTGGATTGTGCAGCTTTAACCAAGGTTGGCCGTGAACCAGGGGAGAGTGAGGGCAGTCAATTTAAATGGTGACTGATCCTTTCCGGCTGATTCTCAGAAAGATGCAGGATGACAGGATGACAGGATTCTCTTACAGACACGGGCGAGGAGCTGTCCGTTGAGAGCATTGGCATCGAGGGGTGAATTGAGTGGAACAGTGTCCAGGCCCAACTAGATAACGACACCTCGGTGTCAGGACCCGGTTACGAACCCGGGTCTCCGGAGTGAGAAACAGTCACTTAACCTACTGAGCCACGAATAGCCGGCAGAACCCAGAAGATGAGGCAGACACAGCAGTACTTGAGATGGTGTTTTTAATGAAGTAAAAAGAGAAGTCCTTCAGGAAAACATGTAACTCCACAACCTCAAAAGGAATTCCACAAGAACAAAGGTAATCCTCCAAGACAAAAAGGTAAATCCACAAGGTGGTAGGAATAGCATAAAAAGCCTCAAAAGATACTCAAAAATAAATAAACAAAAACAGAATTCCACAAGAGAGTCCACCGGGATCAACAAGAGTTCACAGAATACTAGGGCTGGGTGCTAACATACAAACACAGAGCAAAGAACTGAGGAAAACTAAGGGTTTAAATACAATCAGGGGAAACGAGGCACAGGTGCAAATAATAATGGGGATCAAGGGAAAACAAAAGGTCAAAAAGCACAATGGGGGCATCTAGTGACCAAAAACCGGAACAACCCTGGCCAAATCCTGACAGAATCCCCCCCCTAGGAACGGCTCCTGACGTTCCTACCAGCTCTCTCGGGGTGGAGGGCCCTGAACCGACGAATGAGGTCAGGGTCCAGTATGTCTTTGACAGGAACCCAGGAGCGCTCCTCGGGACCGTAGCCTTCCCAGTCCACCAGATACTGCCAGGACCGCTGCACCCGGCGGGAATCCAGTATCCGATGGACGGTATAAGCCGGCTGGCCTCCAATGACACGAGGCGGAGGGGGAGGTCTGTCTGCCGGGACAAGGGGAGAAAAAACAACAGGTTTTAATAAGGAAATGTGAAACGTGGGATTAATCTTAAGGGATCTGGGTAAGTGTAGGCGATAAGAAACTGGGTTAACTCTCCTGGCAACCTTAAAGGGACCGATGTATTTTTGGGACAGCTTGCGAGACTCCACCCGTAGTGGTAAGTCTCTTGTGGAGAGCCAGACTCTCTGGCCGGGGCGCAGGGTAGGCCCGGGACGGCGACGTCTGTTGGCTTGTTGTTGGTACCTCTGAGGAACGCATAAGATTAAGACGGGTCTTCCTCCACATAAGCCGACAGCGTCTGACGAACTTCAAGGCTGAAGGCACTCTGACTTCTGCCTCCTGGTCCGGGAACAATGGAGGGGCATAGCCAAACTGACACTCGTGCGGGGACATACCAGTGGAGGAGGAGCGCAAGGTGTTGTGCGCGTATTCGGCCCAAACAATGAAGGACGACCATGTGGACGGGTTGTTACGAGTCATACATCGGAGGGTGGTTTCCAGCTCTTGATTCATCCTCTCTGTTTGACCGTTGGACTCCGGATGGTACCCTGAAGATAGACTGGCAGAAGCCCCCATGAGTTGGCAGAAGGCCTTCCAAAACCTTGAGGCGAACTGGGGACCTCTGTCAGAAACCATATCTTGAGGAATGCCGAAGACTCGGAACACATGATTAATTACCAACTCAGCAGTTTCCTTGGCAGAAGGTAACTTAGTCAGAGGGACGAACCTGGCCGCCTTAGAAAACCTGTCGATTATGACTAGGATAGTAGTATTGCCATGGGATGGAGGAAGGCCAGTAATAAAGTCCAACGAGATATGGGACCAGGGTCTGTGGGGAACAGGTAACGGGTGAAGGAGTCCTTGAGGGCGGAGGTGAGAAGATTTGCCCTGGCAGCACACAGGGCAGGCATTGACGAAAGTGGCAACGTCTTCTCTTATGGTAGGCCACCAGAACTTACGCTGGATGAACTCCAAGGTGCGACCTACGCCCGGATGACAGGTGAGGCGAGAGGAGTGCCCCCACAGAAGGACCTGAGTCCTCACTGCCTTGGGGACAAACAACCGATTGGCAGGGCCTCCTTTCGGGTCCGGTACGAGAGCTTGAGCTCGTCTCACGGTATCCTCAACTTGCCACGAGATCGGAGCCACGATCTTAGCAGCAGGAAGGACAGGCATGTCCGTGTCATCTCGAATGGCAGGAGCGTAGACTCGGGACAGGGCATCCGGTTTGAGATTCTTCGACCCGGGCCGATAGGTGAGGATAAACTGGAATCGATTGAAGAAAAGAGACCATCTAGCTTGTCTAGAGTTCAACCGCTTCGCCTGCTGGATATACTCCAGATTTTTGTGGTCCGTGAGCACTTGAAACGGGTGAGAAGCCCCCTCGAGCCAGTGTCTCCATTCCTTCAATGCCATCTTAACCGCTAGGAGTTCACGATCCCCCACATCGTAGTTCCTCTCAGCCGGGGTAAGCCGGTGTGAGAAGAAAGCGCACGGATGAAGCTTCTTGTCTTCACCCCTCTGAGACAGGACAGCTCCAACACCAACCTCTGAGGCGTCTACCTCCACCACAAACGGTTCATCCGTAGTCGGTAGTATCAGGATGGGAGCAGAGAGGACGCGCTGCTTGAGTCCTTGGAAGGCCGTCTCAGCTTCTCTTCCCCACAAAAACCTTGCATTGCCACCCTTGGTTAAAGCTGAGAGAGGGGCTGCCACCAAGCTGAAGTTCTTGATGAACTTGCGGTAAAAGTTTGTGAAGCCCAGGAAACGCTGAACTTCCTTAACAGATTTGGGGGTGGGCCAATCCGCTACCGCCCCTACCTTCCTGGGGTCCATTTGGACTCGACCGGGTTCCACTACAAATCCCAGGAATTGTACTCGGGATGAATGGAATTCACATTTTTCCGGCTTAACGTACAGATGGCTGTCTAGGAGGCATTTGAGTACTTGTCTGACATGCTTTGTGTGTTCTTGAAGAGAGCTCGAAAAGATGAGGATGTCATCCAAGTAAACGAACACAAATATGTTAAGCATATCCCTAAGCACATCGTTTATGAGCGCTTGGAACACCGCTGGGGCGTTGGTCAGGCCGAAGGGCATCACCAAGTATTCATAGTGACCAGTAGGCGTGTTGAAAGCGGTCTTCCACTCGTCACCAGGTCTGATCCGCACAAGATGGTATGCGTTCCGCAGGTCAAGCTTAGTGAAAACAACTGCTTCCTGGAGCAGCTCGAAGGCTGTGGCCATAAGGGGTAGCGGGTAACGGTTACGGACGGTTATGGCATTGAGTCCCCGGTAGTCGATGCAAGGACGTAAGCCACCGTCTTTCTTGGCCACAAAGAAAAACCCTGCTCCCGCCGGGGAGGTGGATGGACGCATGAGGCCTGCTTCCAGAGCGTCCTTGATGTAGGTAGCAGCTCGTTCGGGTGGAGATAGGGAAAAGATCCGACCCCTGGGGGGGCAAGTGCCCGGAAACAGTTCGATGGGGCAATCATAAGGTCTATGGGGTGGTAGCATGGTGGCCCTCTGTTTGCTAAATACCAGTTTGAGGTCATGGTAACACTCGGGAACTCGGGTCAGGTCGATGGATTCTAAAGACTCGGGAGTAGAACTCGGGGAATTCGAGAAAATACAAGTAGCTTGGCACGTAGAACCCCACTGCTTGATAGTGCCCACAGACCAGTCGATGTGAGGGTTATGGCTGTGAAGCCAGGGGTATCCAAGGACGAGAGGGAACTCGGAACAGGAGATCAAATGAAAGTTCATCAATTCCTGGTGTTGTGAAACTGAAAGTCGCAAGGAGGTAGTGACATGAGTGACAAGTCCAGATCCCAAAGGGCTTCCATCCAATGTAGTAACCCTCATGGGGTCACTTAGAGGTTCAGAGGGAACGCCATTCTCCTTCGCCCAGACACCATCCATGAAGTTACCTGCGGCTCCAGAGTCTACCAAGGCTTGAAGGTGAAGCTTGTGGTTGTCCCAGGAAAGGGTGACTGGAATGAGCAGACGGGAGTTGGACGGATGGGAGGAGGTTATGTTTCCCGTTACAGTTCCCCCCGGTCTGTACGGGACAGAGCGTTTCCCTGGAGCCCGGGACACGTGGAACGGAAATGGCCCGGTTTGCCACAATATAGACAGCGTCGCTCCCTCATCCGGCGGTCTCTCTCAGCCTGGGAGATACGTCCAATCTGCATGGGTTCCGGTGGAGCCAGCGAGGATAAAGGTGGGGACTCGGAGCTGGGACTGATAGGGGCTAGAGGTCTACGGTTGAGTTCTCTCTCTCTCAGACGCTGGTCAATGCGTGAGGCCAACTTGATCAGGGACTCGAGATTGTCCGGTGGTTCCCGAGTGGCCAGTTCATCTTGGATAGTGTCGGAAAGGCCTTTCAGAAAGCACACCGTGAGCGCCTCGTTGTTCCAGCCACTCGCTGCTGCTACCGTGCGGAACTGGATGGCATAGTCCGTCACGCTGCGCCGACCTTGGTGGAGAGTCAGGAGCTGTTTGGCTGAGTCAGGACCACTGCTTGGGCCTTGAAACACTTGTTTGAATTCCTCAGCAAAGGCAGAGTAGCTGGCACAGCAGGAATTATGGGCATCCCACACAGCAGTAGCCCAGGCCAGGGCCTTTTCCGACAGCAGGGTGATGATATATGCGATCTTAGACCGGTCGGTGGGGAACGACGAGGGTTGCAGCTCGAAGGAGAGAGAACATTGGGTGAGAAACCCTTTACAAGCACTTGGATCACCTGAGAACCGTTGGGGAGGTGGAAGACGAGGTTCAGCCAGGGGATTAACTGCCATGGGTACGTGAATCTGAGGTACTGGGACGGGAACTGTTGCCGGGGTAAGTCGATCAGATATCTGCTTTATGGAAGTCAGCATCTCCGACAGAAGATGAGAATGTCTAGCCATTAAGGCCTCTTGCTGAACCAGGGCGGCTTCGTGGCATTGGACAGTCTCCTGGTGGTGGGACAGCATGGCAACAAGGTCCTGGGAACTGGCTGCCTCTGGGTTCATTTTTGGCTCTGTGTTTCTGTCAGGACCCGGTTACGCACCCGGGTCTCCGGAGTGAGAAACAGTCACTTAACCTACTGAGCCACGAATAGTCGGCAGAACCCAGAAGATGAGGCAGACACAGCAGTACTTGAGATGGTGTTTTTAATGAAGTAAAAAGAGAAGTCCTTCAGGAAAACATGTAACTCCACAACCTCAAAAAGAATTCCACAAGAACAAAGGTAATCCTCCAAGACAAAAAGGTAAATCCACAAGGTGGTAGGAATAGCATAAAAAGCCTCAAAAGATACTCAAAAATAAATAAACAAGAACAAAAACAGAATTCCACAAGAGAGTCCACCGGGATCAACAAGAGTTCACAGAATACTAGGGCTGGGTGCTAACATACAAACACAGAGCAAAGAACTGAGGAAAACTAAGGGTTTAAATACAATCAGGGGAAACGAGGCACAGGTGCAAATAATAATGGGGATCAAGGGAAAACAAAAGGTCAAAAAGCACAATGGGGGCATCTAGTGACCAAAAACCGGAACAACCCTGGCCAAATCCTGACACTCGGTCCAGGAAACTCTCGTCGCCCGAGTCGATGAGGGCAAGCAGAGGAAAAGCACAAGGGTGCCGTCTAGCAAGGGTCTGGGGGGAGATGGGCCGGCAATTTGGCACAACAGTATATCAGCCACAACTGCTCCTAGTGCTGATTCGCCGCTGCCTGTCCTCAGGTGAGAGATGGGCCCGGCCGAGCTGCATGGGTTTAGGTTCTGGAAGAGACTTGGGAAGGGAGGCAGTCGGAGGAGGAGAACCAAGCAAAGAAGCAGGCGTAGTGATGGGGCATGCAACCCCACCTGCCCTCTCCCTCCGACGCTCACGGAGATGGTTGTCGTTGCGGATGGCAAGAGAGATGAGCTCCTCTAGTCCATCAGGCTCATCCCTGGACACAGTGAGAGCTTGCTGGAATGCTCCCTGAAGGGCCTCCTCATTCCAGCCTCTCAGTGGCAAGGGTGCAAAACTCGATCGCCATCTCAGCGACACTATGGGAGCCTTGACGGAGGAACAGGAGTCGCTTAGTAGCATCCTTACCGCTGACAGGGTGGTCGAAGACTCTCCTCATCTCGTCTGTGAAGCTGGAGTAGGAGGAGCAGATGGGGGACTGTCTCTCCCACACCACCATGGCCCAGGAAAGTGCTGCTCCAGGAGGCTGCCGATCAGGAAGGACACACACACACACACACACACACACACACACACACACACACACACACACACACACACACACACACACACACACACACACACACACACACACACACACAGGGAATGAGCACCAGGGGAGTGGCAGCAGGTTAGGGAAACAGAATGAACAGTAGAGGGCTTGGCAGGCGCAGATGTAACAGCACCATTGAGAGCATCCTGACCATCACTGCCCGGTCAGGAATTGCTCCGGCTACGACCGCAAGGCCCTTCAGTGGGTGGTGAAGACAGCCCAGTACATCACTAGGACCGTGCTACCACCCATCCAGGACATCTACTCAAAACGGTGCCTGAGGAAGGCACGCAGCAGCATCAACGGCCTATCCTTGTGCAGACGGTATCGAAGCATGGGATCTGATTCCAACAGGCTCAGATAAAGTTTCTATCTACAAGCCATCAGACTGCTGAACACTGGAACTGGCCTGACCACGTGCTCTGATTGTTTGCACCTTAGGACACATGCACACACCCACACAGACACAGACACACACACACATCACAACTGCTGCTACCAGACTCTTATTATACTGCTCAATTTATACACTTACCCCCCCCCCCCATTCCTAAATACACATGTAAATATTGGACTATAAATTGTGTCTTCCTGTATTATCCTTGTGCTAAAATGTTTACTTACTTTATGTTCATATTCCTATCTTATATTATTTCTTATTGTTGCATTGTCGAAGGAACCTGTAAGTAAGCATTTCGTTGGACGATGTTACTATGCGTATCCCATACATACGACTAATAAAACTTGAAACTTCATCTGGGGACAAAATACCAAATACCAATATACCTAAGATTTAGCATCTCTAAAATAGTCCAAAGGATTTAGGGTTAACTCCTCTACTGCAAAGTATAGCCCCAGAATGGCTGCAATAGAGTATGCATTAGTGCTATCTTCCCATGGTTATCTGTATAAGCATAGCTGAAGTAGTCTTAACATAATGGTTCAAGTTGAAGCCTGAAGGGGGTGATTCCTATGTTACAGTACTGTAAGCATTAGGGGGTCCACCAGCGGGACACCTTTCAAGGGCTTGGGCTGATTAACTTGAGGGTTAAACTCCTACCACCGGTACTCCATGATGGCTCGGGATTATCCCAGCTCACTGGTGGTCTGCTGGGATTGGAAGAGGAAGGCCTGGTGGTGCAGATGGTGGGAGTGAATTAGACCTTGCACGCTAGGATGGATAAGGCCCACTGCCCACTTCAGATTCCCTATGCCCGGTAGTAGGGCCTCTAGTCTTACACAGTATGCTGCCATAATGCGTTGTTGCTAGAATCCTAGCAAAATTCCTGCATTGTGTACAGGAGTCTGGTATCCTCTGTCATAGGTCTTTTAGCACTTAATGTTGCTGGCACTTGTTCTTTAATGGGGGAGATTTCACTGATGCTGGGATTTACCAATTATGTTGCTTGAGAATTGTGATATGATAATTAGGAGTCGTCAGTATTGTGTTGGGTGTTTGTCATGTCATTCATGTTACCATTCATGTTGTATAGCCCAACAAATCTCACCTCAATAGGATTTTCCCTAAAACTTCTGAATAACATTGTGGACAGACAACATCTCTGCCAATCCTGCATAAATGTAGTAAGCCAATTAGTTGGATGTTAATGGAATTAGCATTGCTGATTTGCTGATGGCTTTATCCATTTAGCCCCTGCAATCCACACAGTATCCCCTTACGCTACATTAAAACCGTTATCCTGGGCAGAGAGGGACCCAGAGAATCGGCGGATTCCACGCTTCATTCATGGCCTTTTACACTCAGCACAATAAATGTCCGTCGCCAAGGATACACTGTATACCTTTGAGAGGTTCGCATAGCCTAATGTATGATTCTGCTGTTCAGCATGGTTGGATTGAGGCAGAGAGAATCGATGGGGGAAAACGGCAGCAGTACCGAGGAGCTGTAGGCTTTGAAAATGTAAAATGCTACCCAATGATTGCAGGCAATGCCACTCACTGTTGTGGGATGGTGAAATATGGAGAAAAGCATTACTTTAAAGCTATTACACTGGAAAATAGACAAGGAAATGTGAAAATAGTATAAATTGGTGTTCACTTTTGAATTTGGAGAGAGGAATTGGGGAAAACAGTGAAGTACCGTGGAAAAATGTGAAAAATTGATGAAAAATGGATGAACAAAAATTGTGATAACTCAGGGAAAAACCCTACCAGCCATAACCAGTTCACTTACTGCTGTAGGGGTGGAGAGACAGTGAAATTATACTCTTAGAAAAAAATTTTCCGAAGCGTTCTTTCGGCTGCCCCCATAGGAGAACCCTTTCTGGGTGTAGGTAAACAATTTTTGGTCTTGGGTAAAACAAAAATTGGGTTCAATGTAGAACCATCTGTGGAAAGGATTCTACATGGAACCAAAAGGGTTTTACCTGGAACCAACAAGGATTCTTCAAAGGGTTCTCCTATGGGGACAGCCGAAGAACCCTTTTAAGTTCTAGATTATAAGGGCACAAGGTGAGACCCAAATGCAGACACAGGAGGCAGATGGTTGAGCTCCGATATTTATTATAACAAAAGGGGTAGGCAAAAGGCAGGTCGGGTACAGGCGAGAGTTCATAAACAAGGTCAGAGTCCAAACGGTACAGGACGATAGGCACGCTCGAGGTCAGGGGCAGACAGAGTGCTCAGGCAGGCGGGCTCAGAGTCAGGACAGGCAAGGGTCAAAACCCGGAGGGTGAGAAAAGAGAGACTGGGAAAAGCAGGCGCTGAGACACAAAAACGCTGGTTGATTTGACAAACAAGACGAACTGGCACAGAGAGACAGCAAACACAGGCATAAATACACCAGGGATAGTAAGCAACATCTGGAGGGGGTGGAGACAATCACAGGTGAAACAGATCAGGGCGTGACATAGATAGCACCTTTTTTCCTAACACGGAACCCAAACCGGCTGCGCTCGTGCACCATCGCGCATAAATCTATTTTGTCCCCCCAAACCAAACACGATCACGACACGCAGGTTAAAATATCAAAACAAACTCTGAACTAATTGTATTATTTTGGGGACAGGCCGAAAAGCATAAAAAATGTATGGCAATTTAGCTAGTTAGCTTGCACTTGCAAGCTAATTTGTCCTATTTAGCTACCTTGCTGTTGCTAGCTAATTTGTCCTGGGATATAAACATTGAGGTGTTATTTTACCTGAAATGCACAAGGTCCTCTACTCCTCCAATTAATCCACACATAAAACAGTCAACCAAATCGTTTCTAGTCATCTCTCTTCCTTCCAGGCTTTTCTTCTCTTGACTTTATATTGCGATTGGCAACTTTCATAAATTAGGTGCATTACCGCCACTGACCTCGTTCGTCTTAAGGTCACCCACGTGGGTATAACCATTGAGGAGATGGCACGTGGGTACCTGCTTCTATAAACCAATGAGGAGATGGGAGAGGCAGGACTTGCAGTGCGATCTGCGTCAGAAATAGAACAGACTTCTATTTTAGCCCTTGGCAACGCAGACATTCGTTGGCGCGCACGAGCTGTGTGGGTGCAATAATTGAATAACATAGATTTCTACATTTATTTTGCAACGCTCGCGCACGTGATGCAAGCGTTGTGGTCAGTCTGTTAGCCCTTGGCAACGCAGATGCTCAATGGCGTGTGCGAGCAGTGTGGGTGCAATAATTGTTTAACATAGATTTCTTAATTTATTTTGCCATGCTCGCGCACGTGGACCATGTAGTCAGCCTGTAAAAGTGTACTCTTACCCAAGACTGTCTTCAACACACTGTGAAAATCACCCTTCACTGCAAATGTGGTGTGGGAACAACATGAACAAACAGAAGAAAATAAGACTTGCAGCCCATCATTTTCTTCAAGTTGTTCACTGCAAGCACCCAATACGAAACAGTGAAAAATCCCTTCCCAGAGTAGAGATTTCACATCTGTTTTAGCTGTTCACTGCCAATGAGCAAGGTGTCTGGTAACATGACCGAATACAAACAGTGCAGCTATTCCCTCCGCAAGGCTATCAAACAAGCTAAGCGCCAGTACAGAGACAAAGTAGAATCTCAATTCAACGGCTCAGACACAAGAGGCATGTGGCAGGGTCTACAGTCAATCACGGACTACAGGAAGAAATCCAGCCCAGTCACGGACTTCTAACTCCGTCAGAAATGCCTTGAACTGGCGGTGATTCAAACCTTTGGCTCTGATAAAGTTAACTGTGCGCGTGATGATGCTCATTACATGCTCCATTTTCAAGGCTTTACCCCACAACGCTTCCTGGTGTATGATACAATGATAAGCTGTCAGCTCACCTGTCGCGTTTTCCTCTTGCATCTTTTCCCGTATCTTCGCCACCAGTCCGCTCCTGTGTCCACACATCGCAGGTGCTCCGTCGGTTGTCAAACCCACGAGTTTTTCCCAAGGCAGCTCCATCTCATTTACACATCTTGACACCTCTTCATACAAATCATGCCCCGTAGTTGTGCCATGCATAGGACGTAAAGCCAAAAACTCCTCTGTCACGCTTAGGTTGGAGTCCACTCCGCGGATGAAAATTGACAACTGGGCAATGTCAGAAATGTCGGTGCTCTCATCCACAGCCAAGGAATATGCAATAAAATCTTTTCCCTTTTTCACAAGCTGCTCTTTTAGATTGATGGACAACTGGTCTACTCTCTCGGCAATGGTGTTTCTGCTCAGACTCACATTTAAAAAGAGTTGCCTTTTTTCTGGGCAAACTTCGTCACAAACTTTAATCATGCAGTTTTTGATGAAATCCCCCTCCGTAAATGGCCGGGCTGATTTAGCGATCTCTTCTGCCAAAATAAAACTGGCCTTGACAGCAGCCTGGCCTTGTGATTTGGCTTTTTTGAACAGAGCCTGTCGAGATTTGAGGCCTCGTTTTAATTCCTCTGCCTTTTGTAGCCTTTGTTCCATGTCCATATTCTTGTTTTTGTCCGCGTGTTTCGTTTCATAATGTCGTCTCAGATTATACTCTTTCAGTACCGCCACACTTTCTCCACACAGAAGACACACAGGTTTTCCAGCTACCTTCGTGAACATATACTCCGACTCCCACCTTGTTTGAAACCCCCGGTTCTCAGTATCCACCTTCCGTTTTGCCATTTTTGATGGGTATCTGAAAGTTAATTTTACTGTGATGCTGACGACTGCTGTGCCAATAAATATTGAAATGAAGCAGCCTACTGCTCGGTGCGTCACCTTTGCATTGTGGGAAATGTAGTATTGGTGCGTGTAAAAGATCTGCGGGCTGCCGGCTTGCTGCGGGCCGGTTCTAATAATAAATCAAGATCATCCCAGGGGCCGTAAAAAACCTTCTTGCGGGCCGGATGTGGCCCGCGGGCCTTGACTCTGACATATGTGCCCTAGACCCACTCCAATTTGCTTACCGCCCAAATAGGTCCACAGACGATGCAATCTCAACCACACTGCACACTGCCCTAACCCATCTGGACAAGAGGAATACCTATGTGAGAATGCTGTTCATCGACTACAGCTCGGCATTCAACATCATAGTACCCTCCAAGCTCGTCATCAAGCTCGAGACCCTGGGTCTCGACCCCGCCCTGTGCAACTGGGTACTGGACTTCCTGACGGGCCGCTCCCAGGTGGTGAGGGTAGGCAACAACATCTCCTCCCCGCTGATCCTCAACACTGGGGCCCCACAAGGGTGCGTTCTGAGCCCTCTCCTGTACTCCCTGTTCACCCATGACTGCGTGGCCACGCACGCCTCCAACTCAATCATCAAGTTTGCGGACGACACAACAGTGGTAGGCTTGATTACCAACAACGACGAGACGGCCTACAGGGAGGAGGTGAGGGCCCTCGGAGTGTGGTGTCAGGAAAATAACCTCACACTCAACGTCAACAAAACTAAGGAGATGATTGTGGACTTCAGGAAACAGCAGAGGGAACACCCCCCTATCCACATCGATGGAACAGTAGTGGAGAGGGTAGCAAGTTTTAAGTTCCTCGGCATACACATCACAGACAAACTGAATTGGTCCACTCACACAGACAGCATCGTGAAGAAGGCGCAGCAGCGCCTCTTCAACCTCAGGAGGCTGAAGAAATTCGGCTTGTCACCAAAAGCACTCACTAACTTCTACAGATGCACAATCGAGAGCATCCTGGCGGGCTGTATCACCGCCTGGTATGGCAACTGCACCGCCCTCAACCGTAAGGCTCTCCAGAGGGTAGTGAGGTCTGCACAACGCATTACCGGGGGCAAACTACCTGCCCTCCAGGACACCTACACCACCCGATGTCACAGGAAGGCCATAAAGATCATCAATCAACCACCCGAGCCACTGCCTGTTCACCCCGCTATCATCCAGAAGGCGAGGTCAGTACAGGTGCATCAAAGCTGGGACCGAGAGACTGAAAAACAGCTTCTATCTCAAGGCCATCAGACTGTTAAACAGCCACCACTAACACTGAGTGGCTGCTGCCAACACACTGACACTGACTCAACTCCAGCCACTTTAATAATGGGAATTGATGGGAAATGATGTAAATATATCACTAGCCACTTTAAACAATGCTACCTTATATAATGTTACTTACCCTACATTATTCATCTCATATGCATACGTATATACTGTACTCTATATCATCGACTGTATCCTTATGTAATACATGTATCACTAGCCACTTTAAACTATGCCACTTTGTTTACATACTCATCTCATTTGTACATACTGTACTCGATACCATCTACTGTATCTTGCCTATGCTGCTCTGTACCATCACTCATTCATATATCCTTATGTACATATTCTTTATCCCCTTACACTGTGTACAAGACAGTAGTTTTGGAATTGTTAGTTAGATTACTTGTTATTACTGCATTGTCGGAACTAGAAGCACAAGCATTTCGCTACACTCGCATTAACATCTGCTAACCATGTGTATGTGACAAATACAATTTGATTTGATTTTTACACACAGGAGAGCTATTAAAGGGATAGTTCACCCAAAAGGGCTAGGAAGGGGGGCATCCTCTCACGTGACTATTCTCTCAAAATCTCTTTGTTGTAGCTGCTGTGGCTGTTTCGCATCCGGCGCCTTTTCTCTTTAATTCCCGGTTATTGAAACCAGATTTGGTTTTATGAACGGAAACGTACCGGGAGTGTAGGACTGCTTACATTGATTCAAAGGAAGATTCAAGCGAGGTGTTGTTTTGAAAGGAGGGATTTGCCTCGGTGTTAAATCCGGGGCGTCAGATAAATCATAAAACGACCCAGAGCGTGTTGGAAGGACGGACTACGAGGATGCTGTTGCTGCTTCTGTTGTCGTCTTGGGGAATTTCGTCAGCCACCGAGGTTTCATAGATGACCACCTCGTTTATTTGGAGTAAAGAGCCTTCAGAATTGTGTGCTCTGCATCTAAGAATACCGCTATATTATTTTTGCATCGCGTCCCGTTGTCATAGTGCGTGTTCCTTCGTGCAAGCATCCTTGCTTCTATGCTGTGTTCTTTCATTCAACAAAATTTACCCATCAATATTTTCGTCAAGTTGTCTAACTGACTTAATTTAGGATACATTCTGTGACAGTAGCCTTGTTTGGTTATCGTCTCCATCCTTTTCATCATGGTTGGAAGCTTGCGACCTGGTAGGTTGCCCGGACCTTTGGCTGGTTATTCCTTGGCGTTCCTCTGCTTCGTGGCTATCGCTTCATTGCCTGGATCATTGGCATCCTACCTACAAAGTGGCGAATGCAAAGGGAAAGGAAAAGACTGCACAGGTAAGGGTGCTCAAAATATGATGCCGTATATTTTGCTTATGTTTACGCACGGGTTGTGAATGGTGTCACAATGTTTAAATATCCTATTCAAACATGTCTCGGATAAGAAATACCTTGAGTTTCAATGCGCTCCCCTAGTAGGTTAGTAAATGTTGCTCTCTGTATACCTAGGAATGGGCCATTGAATAGCTCATCTAAAAACGCGGAGATTATGTCCTATTTCAACTGTCAGATATGTAGCCTAATGCCTGTCACTCAGGTGTAGCATATTGGAAATAATCGAAGAATGGAACACCGCCCTGGCCAGCTTGTGTCCCTCTATCTCAATTCTGTCATCAACCTTTTCATGTAGAAAAAAAAAATGCACAGCAGCTCTTGCCGTTAGCCTATGCTGGAACATCCGTTCTGTTATATATTAACAATTTAAGAGGAAGATTGTCTTTTTCTTCTCGTGCATGGAGATTTAAAGAGGACTCTACTGTAGCTAACTCACTGGAGAGTGTTGGAATAACCTGGTATACATGTTTTATTCATGAACCTCAGAATTGCCTTTTCCCATCACATTAAACATTAAGCATTTTCATCATAGACCGATGCACTGTGAACCTAATTCTTCACTCTTTTCAAGCGACCACACATAAATGGAACAAAATGCCATATCAGTAAAGGCAAATGAGATGTTCTATTTCACTACCCAAACTAAACAACTTATTCATTGCTGCACATAATGCAGTTGCAGCTAGCCTATGCATAGTAATACACTCCCAGCTAACACCCTAGGCCTCGTGTCCAAATCAATTACATTTGTTTCAAAACTATATTTGTATTAATCGTAGAATTTCATTACAACAGAGTATTAACAGAGGTTTTAGCCCAAGCAATCTTCTGAGCGCAAAGCAGTGGCTTATAGACCAACATTATAATGGGAATTGGCCAGAAAAAGTAGGAAGAAAGCTCTGGAGGAACTAGTGCTATTAATGGAAGAGTTTAATATTTTGTCGTTTGTGCCACAGAATGTATGTCAGGATGTTTATTGTTGTCAGTAAGTACACAAGTAAAGGGAATTATGAGGAAAATGGACTGCTGGTGCTGATTGCTGATTGGCAGCATTTCAGGCAATTGAGAAATAGATGTACTTCCTCAATTAAGAAAGCTAAATCAAGCTACTTTCTAGTTCTATCTCAGACTCTGCTGGTGATCCGTCAACATTTTGGAAAGTTAATGCACTGAAGTGTGGAAATTCCTATACTTCCCTGCCTAAGCAAGTTGTCTCAGTCTCTGGCATCATTACTGAGAAAAAATTGATAAGTGATGCTTTTAATTAGCATTTAGCTCTGTAGGCTTTTTATTTGAAAGAAATGGTGGTTTAATTGACCCTAGTCATTGAGTTGACTGCTCTTTCCTCTCCCAGCCTCCATTTGGCTCAATGGAAATTCAGTCAACTTCTAGTGAGTATTTGTGACCCATATTACCTAAATAACAATTGCCTCATTCCCAAGCTCTCTTACCGAGCAAATATTCTAAAATCATTGGTAAATACTCAACTTAGATCCCTTTTAACTATGAATTGTATTCTAAATGTACACCAGTCAGGTTTCAGACCAGGTCATAACGCCATCTCTGCTACTTCTTTGGTTTTAAATGATGTTCTTAATTGTTTGGATAAGAAGAAACACTGTCCGGTCCTTTTTATTGACACTGTGGATCACTCATTACTTATTCAGAGGCTTTCATTATTGTCCTGGACCAGGCTGTGGGTAGCTGGTTTCAAAATGATTTAAAGGACGGAACACAGTGTTACAAGTGTTGTTTACTGCTGGTGTTAAATCAGGATTTCTGGACATAACAAAGGGTGTCCCGCAGGGATCGATTATAGACCTGTTCCTACAGAAGAAGCACATTTTAATGATTTATTAACTCATCAAAATGCTTTTTTAAATAGTTTTTTTGTCAATCCAGCAAGGACACGATCACTAAGGGCACCATCCAATGTACGTATGTATAACAGACCTGGGTTCAAATAGTATTTCAAATATCTTAATTGTTATCACATATATTCAAAGTAAGTATTCCGATTATATTTGATTTGAAAAGACAAGTTGTTGAACATTTTAATACATTTGGAAATACAATTGGAAAGTATAGGTTTGTTTTAAAAATATACACAGACTCAAATACACAGGCAGTCGATTAGCTGACCAGGGTCAGTTCAACCACCATTTCTTTCAAATAAAAAAATAATTTTTCTCATTAATGATACCAGATTCTGACAACTTGCTTACGCAGGGAAGGAGAGGAATTTTCACACTTCAGTGCATTAACTGTTTTCCAAAATTGAAGGATCTCCAGCAGTCTAAGATATAAAGTAGCTAGATTTTGCTTTCTTGACTGAGGAAGTGCATCTATTTCTCTGCTTAGGCAAACTTGTTTCTCACAAGTGTAGCAGGTACTGAACTCTGCAAACAACGTTTCTCTGAGAATGGTAAATTACTAATTAATACATGCATTAACAGAAATGTATGTAACCAAATGACGGGGATTAACGGGGATTAACGGTACATTTACTTCTGGTGACATATCTAATGGGGGATTGACCAAAATAAAAAATCTAAGGGCAAACAATTCACACAATGAAACAATGAATCCATGGGCCTACCGAGTGGCGCAGCGGTTTAAGGCACGTTCATTCCTGGGCTGTGCCACAACCGGCCATGGCCGGGAGTCCCATAGGACGGCGCACAATTGGCCCAGCATCATCTGGGTTAGGGGAGGGTTTGGCCGGTGGGGCTTTACTTGGCTCACTGCACTCTAGTGACACCTTGTGGCAGGCTGGGTGCCTGCAGGCTGAATCTGGTCACCAGTTGAATGGTGTTTCCTCCGACACATTCGTGCGGCTGGCTTACGTGTTTAGGTGGCGGGTGTTAAGGAGCGCGGTTAAGCGTGTCATGTTTGTCATGTTTCAGAGTTCAATGTTGTTTTCTTCAGACCAGAGAATCTTGATTATTTGCCTTTTGGCAAACTCCAAGCGTGTTGTCGTGTTCTCTTTTACTAAGGAGTGGCTTCCGTGTTTTTTTTGGACCCTTCCCCAGATCTGTGCCCCGACACAATCCTGTGTCTGAGCTCTACGTACAATTCCTTTGACCTCATGGCTTGGTTTTTGCTCTTACATGCACTGTCAACTGTGGGACCTTATATAGACAGGTGTGTGCCTTTCTAAATCATGTCCAATCAATTGAATTGACCACAGGTGGACTCCAATCAAAATGTAGAAACATCTCAAGGATGATCAATGGAAACAAGATGCACCTGAGCTCAATTTCGAGTCTCACAGCAAAGGGTCTGAATACTTATGTAAATAAGGTATTTCTGTGGTTTTTTTATACATTTGCAAAACTTTCTCAACCTGTTTTCACATGATCATTACGGGTTATTGTGTGTAGATTGATGAGGGATCTGAATACAGTGTATGTGTGGGGTACAGGGACGAGTTATTTGTTCAAAAATCATGTTAAAGACAATTATTGCACACAGAGTGAGTCCATGCAACTTATTATTTGCCTTTTTAAGCAAATATTTACTCCTGAATTTATTTAGGCTTGCCATAACAAAGGATTTGAATCCTTGACACGAAACCTCTTTTTAATTAATAAAAAAATGTAGGCTGTAACACAACAACATTTTTAAAAAGTCAAGGGGTGTGAATTCTTTCTGAAGGCACTGTATATGCGAGCATCTGTGTAGTTGTGTGTGTGTGTGTGTGTGTGTGTGTGTTCAAGTCCTTCTGCCCAGCTCAGTTTTTTTAAGGGTGCTGATCTTGTAAACCAGTTCAGAGCAGGATTGTGTAATTGTAGGGTTTACAGGGCTTCTTATTAGTGACATATGTTCACTGAAACAAAAGAAGATTTTGCAGTGGGAGTGTCCGCTTCATTCCCTCCATAATGAAACCCTTGCCTCTCAGAGGCTGCATCTAAAATGGCACTTTATTCCCTATGTAGTGCACTTATTTTGAACAGGGTCCGTAGGGCTAGGCAAAAGTAGTGCACTACATAGGGAATAGGGTGTCAGTTGGTACGTAACCCAAGTCTCCACCACTAACAGTTTGAGGTTGTGGTGGATGGAATCAGTTGCCTGGCTATCCAGACTCCTTGCTCCGTCAACCCGCTAAGCCACGCCAAGTTGGAATGGGAGCAATGATTGTAGTTTTGCTAAGCCCCTCTTTGTGGCACCTGACACCATGACTGAACAATAGTCCAGGTGTGACAAAATTAGGGCCTGTAGGACCTGCCTTGATGAGAATGCTGTTAAAGGGGAATGGAATCACTAGGATTTAGGACTCCAGCTAACTGTAAATCACCATATTGGCATTGTTACGTCACTGGCAGGAGGGAAAAGTTTGGAACTCCCAAAAATGGCTGAATTTACTGAGTCGCTCCGAGTCTGAAGATGAGTTTATAACAGCGAATGAAATAACATTAGATAGGGAGCCAATAAACTTACTGAAGCCGTTCCTGTTTGAGCCGATCATTGCCCCAGATCAAAGAGCTTGTTCTCGTTGCAGTAACAACACAGATATGCCGCCTGAAACGCATCAGCTAGAGGGTCGGCGTAGTGGTGACAAAAACTGCTACGAGTGCAGATGCTGCCACATAATGGCTAGAGAGTATGAGTGTGTGTGTTGTAGAGAGATGTGGTGATACAGCACAAAATCCCAGCGGATGGTGGCTGTATTACATCGAGTCAAGAGGTTCCTGTCAGTCTGGTTGGCGATGTATTGGACGTGTCACTAATCCTTATGAAAGGCGTCCTGTTAGAAGAGGTTACTCGACCAGTCAGCTGGCAGTATGCCAGTTAAATATTTGCTGAAATGTTGCTTGATTATAAGTTGTCTAAAGTTAACATCAGTAGTGGGTAGGTGCTCAATATATACACTACCAGTCCAAAGTTTTAGAACACCTACTCATTTAAGGGTTTTTCTTTTCTTTTGACTATTTTCTACGTTGTAGAATTATAGTGAAGACATCAAAACAATGAAATAACACATATGGAATAATGTAGTAACCCAAAAAATAATTATACATATTAAAATATATTTTATATTTGAGATTCTTCAAATAGCCACTCTTTGCCTTGATGACAGCTTCACCCGGAATGCTTTTCCAACAGTCTTGAAGTAGTTCCTACATATGCTGGGGCCCCACAAGGTTGAGTGCTCAGCCCACTCCTGTACTCCCTGTTCACCCACGACTGCGTGGCCATGTACGCATCCAACTCAATCATCAAGTTGGCAGACGACACAACAGTAGTGGGCTTGATTACCAACAATGATGAGACAGCCAACAGGGAGGAGATGAGGGCACTCTGAATGTGGTGTCTGGAAAACAACCTTTCACTCAACGTCAACAAAACTAAGGAGATGATTGTAGTCTTCAGGAAACAGCAGAGGGAGCACCCCCCTATCCACATCGAAGGGACAGCAGTGGAGAAGGTAGAACGTTTGAAGTTCCTAGGCGTACACATCACAGACAAACTGAAATGGTCCACCCACACAGACAGTGTGGTGAAGGCGCAACAGCGCCTCTTCAACCTCAGGAGGCTGAAGAAATGTGTCTTGTCACCCAAAACCCTGACAAACATTTAGAGATGCACAATCGAGAGCTTGTGGGCAACTGCTCTGCCCACAACTGCAAAGCTCTCCAGAGGGTGGTGTGGTCTGCACAACGCATCCCCGGAGGCAAACTACCTGCCCTCCATGACACCTACAGCACCCGATGTCACAGGAAGACCAAAAAGATCATCAAGGACGACAACCACCCGAGCCATTGCCTGTTCACACTGCTACCATCCAGAAGGCGAGGTCAGTACAGGGTCGTCAAAGCTGTGACCGAGAAAAACAGCTTCTATCTCAAAGCCATCAGACTGCTAAATAGCAATCACTAACTCAGAGAGGCTGCCGCATACATTGAGACCCAATCACTGGCCACTTTAATAAATGGATCACTAGTCACTTTATACAATGCCACTTTAATAATGTTTACATATCTTACTTTACTCATATCACATGTATATACTGTATTTTATACCATCTATTGCACCAGGCCTGAGGGCACACACTTTCTAGTAGGCTTAAATTGAAGATATGGCAAGTAAGAGTGGCAATATTGTCCACTATCATCCTCAGTAATTTTCCATCCAAGTTATCAGACCATGGTGCATTGTCATTGTTGATAGACAACATTAACTTTTTCACCTCTTCCACACTCATTTTACAGAATAAAAAATGACAATGCTTGTCTTTTCATTATTTGGTCAGATATACTTGGATGTGTAGTGTCAGCATTTGTTGCTGGCATGTCATGCCTAAATTTGCTAATCTTGCCATTTAAAAAAATCAATAAAGTAATTGGCAATATCAGTGGGTTTTGTGATGAATGAGACATCTGATTCTATGAATGATGGAGCAGAGTTTTCCTTTTTGAATTTAAGGTGCTCCAAAGCTTTTTACTATGAGTCTTTCTGTCATTTGTCTTTGTTTCATAGTGTAGTTTCATCATCTTTTTATTCAGTTTAGTCACATGATGTCTCAATTTGCAGTGCGTTTGTCAAACCGTTGTACAGCCAAACGTATTTGCCATTTATTTTGTCTCATCCCTCTCAACCATACAATTTTTAAATTCCAATTTTTACAGTCATTTTCTTAATGGTGGGTGCATTCTTATTAGTAACTGGGATAAGCAATTTCATAAATGTGTCAAGTGCAGTGTCTGGTTGCTTCTCATTACACACCACGGACCAACAAATATTCTTTACATCAACAACATAGGATTCACTACAAAATTACCTCTTATACACTAGATTAGGCCCAGATTTTGGAACTTTGGTTTTCCTAGATATGGCTACTATGTTGTGATCACTACATCCGATGGACTTGGATACTGCTTTCAAACAAATGTATGCATCATTAGTAAAGATGTGATCAATACATGTTAATGATTTCATTCCTGTACTTTTTGTAACTACCCTGGTAGGTTGACTGATAACCTGAACCAGGTCGCAGGTACACAGTTTGAACCTTTCTCTTGAGTGGGCAGCCTGATGAAAGCCAGTCAATATTTAAATCACCCAGAAAATATACCTCTGTTGATATCACATACATTATCAAGCATTTCACACATATTATCCAGATACTGACTGTTAGCACTTGGTGGTCTATAGCAGCTTCCCACCAGAATGGGCTTTAGGTGAGGCAGGTGAACCTGTAGCCACATTACTTCAACAGTATTTGAAATTACATCCTTTTTAAGCTTTACAGGAATGTGGTTATGAATATAAACAGCCACACTGCCCCATTGGCATTTCTGTAGTTTCTATAAATCTTATAACCATGTATTGCTACCACTGTTACATCAAATGTATTATCTAAATGAGTTTCAGAGATTGTCAGTATATGAATGTCATCTGTTACTAGCAAATTATTGATTTCATTAACCTTGTTTCTTAAGCTTCATATGTGGGATGCTTGATTCTTTTTCTTGCTTTACTGGGAAGCTTAGCAGAGGTAGACATGCTCAGGTTTTTTATGTTAGTGCAGCGTGAACTGCACACAGTGGACATCTTTCCAGGGCACACCCCCTCAGTGCCAACAGCATAACTCTGGTTCATAGGCATATGATTACTGCATATGATAGCTGTAGGATCAGCAGAGGCATTCAGGGCAGTAAGGGACATTAATTAGGTTACTTACATTATCTTCCAACGCCACTGGGATAATGTACATTTGCTGAAGCATTATGACAACTCAGCGACACAATGGTAGAGATTAACTGAGTTGGGCTTGGGTCATTGATAAGTCATTGTCTCAACAATGCTATGAATAGTCTCGTAGGCAGTTATGGAGAGCCAAAAGTCTGTTGAACTGTTAAATGCCACGATTTAGGGAATGCAGAGTGCCAGATATTATGGGGCGTTTGTTGGTGTCAAGTAGTGAACAATCAGTTCTTTACAATCCGTCTTCAGCTGTTCTGAGCTGCCCTTCATAATGTCATTCGACCCCACGTGAACCATGACAGTTTCAGCCCCTGGTGACTGATGCACAGCCTCGGGAAGCAACCTGGTGATACCCTAAACTTTTGCCCCAGGAAAACACAAAGTCTTTGCCCCAGGTACAGATATATGCCTCACCATCGAACTCCCTATCACAATGGCCGGAATTATCAGGTCTCTGCCATGTCTCGAAGCTGATTTTGAGGCCAGAGCCACAGATCTCACCTGAGAAGACAGCTGCTTAAACGCTGACTGCGTGCAGGCCACAACAACCAAAGGGACAGTACTCTGAATCAGAGAGCACGGCTCAGCGGAGGGGGGCCGCAGTGGTCCGGCTGTGACCAGGCAATTGATTGACCTGGACAGGGAGAGGTGGCTGGAGGGACATCCATACCGATGTGCAGGCCAGTCAAGTTCTCCCACACCGCTCTCAACAAACCATTTCTGTCTGGACCTCGCCTTAAGCACCAGGGCATTGTCATACTGAAGCAGAAAAGGGCCATTCCCAAACGGTTGCCACAAAGTTGGAAGCACATAATCGTCTAGAATGTCATTGTATGCTGTAGCCCGAACCATGAAAAATAGCCCCAGACCATTATTCCTCCTCCCCAAACTTTACAGTTGGCACTATGCATTGGGGCAGGTAGCGTTTTCCTGTCATCCTCCAAACCTAGTCTGTCGGACTGCCAGATGGTGAAGCGTGATTCATTACTCCTGAAAGCGCATTTCCAATGCTCCAGAGTCCTATGGCGGCGAGCTATACACCAGTAAGGCCATTCTATGGCCAATGTTTGACTTTGGAGATTGCATGGCTGTGTGCTAATTTATTTTTTATTTTTATTTTATTTAAATACACCTGTCACCAGCGGGTGTGGCTGAAATAGCCAAATCCACTATTTCGAAGGGGTGTCCACATACCTTTTGTGTGTGTGTATGTGTATATATATATATATATATATCTATCTTAGATCACACATGCAGAACACATGCACTGTGGTACACACCGACAGAGAACATAAATCGGGAGTTGTTTCAAAGTCTCAAGTTTGAATCTTAATTTGACTGTCATTGATGGAGCATCACGGCTTCATCACCTCCCAACGTGCTACCTGATTGAGCGATTTTCACATGCCTTTATGATATTCGTAGAAGTCGTCCTATCACACTGGTGAATCTGATAGATTTGAACAGGAGCTCCAACATTAGCTTTGATGGATGAATATGAATATTTATTGTCATTTGTGTCTTGTTACATTTACAATTGTTTTTGCTGAAATCGTTATTAGACTTGCTTGGAATCCACTGATAGCTTATACTTGTATAGTTTACAAGTTCTAATTCCATGTGGGTTCAAGCTTGTCTTCCAGGCTGATCTAGAATCAGTGTCAAGTCCTGTAATGGCAGTATTTCACAAAATAGGCTAGTATGCATAGCAGGTCCTAATCTTAAATGGGGCATGCTCTTGTTGTGCCCTTGAGCAACAGCACACTTAGCTTGAATTGCCTCAGTGTGAAATTCAGCTACGACATGAATGACAATTCTAAAACCCCCAGACACATACACAATTCTAATGGAGAAGTCACCTATTCAATGTTTGGATGAACACAAACATCTCCACAATACAAAGTGGAGATTAGAATTTTAAAACACTGTCTGGTTTATATGGTTAAAGGCCCAGTGCAGTCAACAACTGCTCAATCATTTAGCATTTATTTGCATTTCCACCCTGGTCACAGGCAATAAATGAGGTAATAGACCAATAACAAAGAGTTCCAAACCTCTCTGCCAACAAACTCGTTTTCAGTTTTCCCTTCTCCACATAGACCACTCCCAGACAGTCCTAGCAAAATTATTGCTTGAGAAATTGCTAAGAAGCTTTGTTTTTCTTCTGTTTTCAATACAAATTGTCAAAAAGAAATCACAATACTTAATTGGACCTTTTAACAAGAATGGTATTCTTGGTAATCAAGCATAAACAGTGGAATTTATATATTTTGTTTATCAGGCAATTGAAAGTTTTTGTGGAAATCACATTTCACTCTTTAATGAAGAAGGAAGACTCGAGAACTTGTGTTATTGCATTTATTGTCACAGTTAAAGGGAAAAGCAAAGCTGAGCCCGCATTGATACACTATATATACAAAAGTATGTGGATACCCCTTCAAATGATCGGATTTGGCTATTTCAGCCACACCCATTGCTGACCGGTGTATAAAATCGACAAACATTGGCAGTAGAATGGCCTTACTGAAGAGCTCATTGACTTTCAACATGGCACCGTCATAGGATGGCACCTTTCCAAAAAGCCAGTTCGTCAAATTTCTTCCCTGCTAAAGCTGCCCCCATCAACTGCAAGTGCTGTTATTGTGAAGTGGAAATGTCTATGAGCAACAACCTCTCAGCCGCAAAATGGTAGGCCACACAAGCTCTCAGACCCGGACCGCCAAGTGCTGAAGTGCATAGCACGTAAAAATCGTCTGTCCTCAATTGCAACACTCGTTACCGAGTTCCAAACTGCCTCTGGAAGTAACTGTTCATTGGGCGCTTCATGAAATGGGTTTCCATTGCCATGCAGCTGCACACAAAGCTAAGATTGCCATGCGTAATGCCAAGTGTTGGCTGGAGTGGTGTAAAGCTCACCCCCATTGGACTCTGGAGCAGAGGAAATGCGTCTTCTGCAGTGATGAATTATGCTTCTCCATCTGGTAGTCCGACGGACAAGTCTGGGTTGGCGGATGCCAGGAGAACGCTATCTGCCCAAATGCATAGTACCAACTGTAAAGTTTGGTGGAGTAGGAATAATGGTTGGTGGATGTTTTTCATGGTTCGGGTTAGGCCCTTTACTCCCAGTAAAGGGAAACCTTAACATTTACTTAACGCTTTATCTTTCTTTTTCAAGTAAGGCTAAACATACTGTATGTACATATAGGTAGGGGTAAAGTGACTAGGCAACAGGATAGATAATAAACTGTAGCAGCAGTGTATGTAATGAGTCAAAATAGTTAATGCAAAAAGGGTGAATGCAGATAGCTATTTGTTTAACTATTATGGAGTCTTATGGCTTTGGGGTAGAAGCTGTTCAGGGTCCTGTTGGTTCCAGACTTGGTGCATCAGTGCTGCTTGCTTTGCGGTAGCAGAGAAAACAGTCCATGACTTGGGTGGCTAGTGTCTTTGACAATCCTTCGAGCCTTTCTCTGACACCGCCTGGTATAGAGTTCCTAGATGGTAGGGAGCTCGGCCCCAGTGATGTACAGGGCCGTACACACTACTCTATGTAGCGTTTTGCTGTCGGATGCCAAGTTGTTGGCATATCAAGCGGTGATGCAGCCAGTCAAGATGCTCTCAATGGTGCAACTGTAGAACTGTTTGAGGATCTGAGTGCCCATGCCAAATCTTTTCAGCGTCCTGAGGGGGAAGAGGCGTTGTCGTGACTTTACGATTGTGTTGGTGTGTGTGGTTTGTGGACCATATGAATTCTTTAGTGATGTGGACCAAGGAACTTGAAACTCACCTGAGAGGGGCCCATCGGGAGGTCCAGGATGCAGTTGCAGAGAGGTTTAGTCCCAGGATTCTGATCTTAAGGATGAGCTTGGAGGGCACTATGGTATTGAACGCTGAGCTGTAGTCGATGAACAGCATTCTCACATAGGTGTTCCTTCTGTCCAGGTGGGAGAGGGCAGTGTGGAGTGCAATAGAGATTGCATCATCTGTGGATCTGTTGGGGCAGAATGCGAAATGGAATTGGTCCAGGGTGTCTGGCATGATGGTGTTGATGTGATTCATGACCTGTCTTTCAAAGCATTTCATGGCTAAGATTTCATTTAGACATTTAGACATGTTACCTTGGCATTCTTAGGCACAGGGATTATGTTGGTCTGCTTGAAACATGTAGGTATTACAGACTGGGTCGCAGATAGGTTGAAAATGTCAGGGAAGACACTTGCCGGCTGGTCAGCGCATGCTCTGAGTACGCGTTCTGGTAATCCGTCTGGCCCTGAGACCTTTAAACAGGTTAACATTTACAAGGCCAAACTCGCATAGGCTTCGGAGAGGGAGATCACACAGTCGTCTGGAACAGCTGGTGCTCTCATGCATGGTTCAGTGTTGCTTGCCCCAAAGCAATCATAGATGGCATTTAGCTCGTCTGGTAGGCTCCACTCACTGGGCAGTTCGTGGCTGGGTTTCCCTTTGTAATCTGTGATAGTTTGCAACCCCTATCACATCTGATGAGCATTAGAGCCGGCATAGTAGGATTAGATCTTGGTCCTTTATTGAAGCTTTGCCTGTTTGATGCCTTGTCTGAGGTCATAGTGGGATTTCTTATAAGCGTCCGGATTAGTGTCCCGCTTCTTGAAAGCAGCAACTTTAGCCTTTAGCTCAGTGCGGATGTTGCCTGTAATCCATAGCTTTTGGTTTAGATATGTACATAAGGTCACTGGGGATGACGTCCTCAATGAACTTATTGATGAAGTTGGTGAGTGATGTGGTAAACTCGGATGAATTCTGAAACATATTCCATTCTGCTAGTGAAACAGTCCTGTAGCTTAGCATCTGCTTAATCGGACCACTTCCGTCATTGAGCGTCACTGATACTTCATGTTTGAGTTTTTGATTGTAAGCAGGAATCAGTAGGATAGAGTTATGGTCACATTTGTCAGAAGGAGGGAGGGAGAGCCTAAGATGCATTTTTGTTTATGGAGTAAAGATGATATAGAATTTTGTTGCCTCTAGTTGCGCAGGTGACATGCTGGTAAAAATGAGGTAAAACAGATTTCAGTTTCCTTGTATTTAAATCACCTGCCACGAGAAGTGCCACTTCTGGGTGTGCCTCTTCTTGTTTCCTTATACAGCTCGTTGACTGCAATCTTTGTGCCAGCATCGGTTTCTGGTGGTAAATAGACAGCTATGGAAAATAGATGAAAACACTCTTGGGAAGTAGTATGGTCTGCAGCTTATCATGAGGTATTCTAACTCAGGTGAGTTAAACCTCGAGACTTCCAGCTGTTGTTAACAGAGACCCCCCCCCATCTTACCTGAGGCTGCTGACCGGTCTTGCCGGTGCATGGAAAAGCCAGTGAGATGTGTATTATCCATGTCCTAGTTCAGCCATGACTCTGTGAAACAGAACATTACAGTTCTTCAGGTTTGATAGGATAGTCTCAAACAGAGCTCGTCCAGTTTTTTCTCTGGTGACTGTACTTTTGCCAACAGTGCGGAGGGTAGAGGCGGTTTATTTGCTCGCCAACATAGTCTCGTCAGCAAGCTTTCATAGTACTATCACATTTCAGGTACTAGAGAGGGAGCACTGATTTCAGTCCTTGAAGAACACATATTTGATATTTTATGAGCCTTTAGAGTGATCTGTTAAAACCTCTAGAATACTATCTGATATGGCCTGGGAGGAAAAAACACCTCTGCTTTTGTTTGCAAAATGATGTCTGTTATGGCACTTCCAGGGCTCAGAAGGAGCTTGTGCACCACATTAGGGCTGAGAATTGCTAGGGACCTCATGATATTATCGCGATACTTAGGTGCTGATACGATATGTATTGCAATTCTCACGATACTATTCAATACTGTGATTTAATTGCAATTCGATGTTCCAAACATATTGCACACCATATGTCTGCTGCAGAAGGACAAAAGAGAGCCATGAGAAAATAAGTTTTAATCAGTCATGGAAATAATTGCTGAAAACAAATTGGCTCCATATATAAAAATAAAAAACAAGCTACGAAGGAGAAATACTGGAGCTTTGGCACAGTTACAGCCAACAAATGCGAAAATAATTTTGTGATATTGTCAAAACGATAGAGGTCGACTGATTTATGATTTTTCAACGCCGATACTGATTATTGGAGGACCAAAAAAAGCAGATGCCGATTTTTATAGACACTGCTCAAAAAAATAAAGGGAACACTAAAATAACACATCCTAGATCTGAATGAATGAAATATTCTTATTAAATACTTTTTTCTTTACATAGTTGAATGTGCTGACAACAAAATCACACAAAAATTATCAATGGAAATCAAATTTGTTAACCCATGGTTTGGAGGTCTGGAGGTCTGGATTTGGAGTCACACTCAAAATTAAAGTGGAAAACCACACTACAGGCTGATCCAACTTTGATGTAATGTCCTTAAAACAAGTAAAAATGAGGCTCAGTAGTGTGTGTGGCCTCCACGTGCCTGTATGACCTCCCTACAACGCCTGGGCATGCTCCTGATGAGGTGGCAGATGGTCTCCTGAGGGATCTCCTCCCAGACCTGGACTAAACCATCCGCCAACTCCTGGACTGTCTGTGGTGCAACGTGGCGTTGGTGGATGGAGCGAGACATGATGTCCCAGATGTGCTCAATTGGATTCAGGTCTGGGGAACGGGGCGGGCCAGTCCATAGCATCAATGCCTTCCTCTTGCAGGAACTGCTGACACACTCCAGCCACATGAGGTCTAGCATTGTCTTGCATTAGGAGGAAGCCAGGACAAACCACACCAGCATATGGTCTCACAAGGGGTCTGAGGATCTCATCCCCACACCATGACTGACCCACCGCCAAACCGGTCATGCTGGAGGATGTTGCAGGTAGCAGAACGTTCTCCACGGCGTCTCCAGACTCTGTCACGTGCTCAGTGTGAACCTGCTTTCATCTGTGAAGAGCACAGGGCGCCAGTGGCGAATTTGCCAATCTTGGTGTTCTCTGGCAAATGCCAAACGTCCTGCACGGTGTTGGGCTGTAAGCACAACCCCCACATGTGGACGTCGGGCCCTCATACCACCCTCGTGGAGTCTGTTTCTGACCGTTTGAGCAGACACATGCACATTTGTGGCTTGCTGGAGGTCATTTTGCAGGGCTCTGGCAGTGCTCCTCCTGCTCCTCCTTGCACAAAGGCGGGGGTAGCGGTCCTGCTGCTGGGTTGTTGCCCTCCTCCACATCTCCTGATGTACTGGCCTGTCTCCTGGTAGCGCCTCCATGCTCTGGACACTACGCTGACAGACACAGCAAACCTTCTTGCCACAGCTCGCATTGATGTGCCATCCTGGATGAGCTGCACTACCTGAGCCACTTGTGTGGATTGTAGACTCCGTCTCATGCTACCACTAGAGTGAAAGCACCGCCATTCAAAAGTGACCAAAACATCAGCCAGGAAGCATAGGAACTGAGAAGTGGTCTGTGGTCACCACCTGCAGAACCACTCCTTTATTGGGGGTGTCTTGCTAATTGCCTATAATTTCCACTTGTTGTCTATTCCATTTACACAACAGCATGTGACATTTATTGTCAATCAGTGTTGCTTCCTAAGTGGACAGTTTGATTACACAGAAGTGTGATTGACTTGGAGTTACATTGTGTTGTTTAAGTGTTCCCTTTATTTTTTTGAGCAGTGTATATGTGTAATAATGACAATTACAACAATACTGAATGAACAATGAACACTTATTTTAAGTTAATATAATACATCAACAAAATCAATTTAGTCTCAAGTAAATATTGAAACATGTTCAATTTGGTTTAAATAACGCAAAAACAAAGTGTTGGAGAAGAAAGTAAAAGTGCAATATGTGCCATGTAAAAAAACTAACGTTAAAGTTCCTTGCTCAGAACATGAGAACATATGAAAACTGGTGGTTCCTTTTAACATGAGTCTTCAATATTCCCAGGTAAGAAGTTTTAGGTTTGAGTTATTATAGGACTATTTCTCTCTATACCATTTGTATTTCATATACCTTTGACTATTGGATGTTCTAATAGGTACTTTAGTATTGCCAGCCTGATCTCGGGAGTTGATAGGCTTGAAGTCATAAACAGCGCAATGCTTGAAGCATTGCGAAGAGCTGCTGGCAAACAAATTCTGTCAAATTTGTTTCTCAACGAGCCAGGTGGCCAAAACTGTTGCATATACCCTGACTCTGCGTGCAATGAAAGCAAGAGAAGTGACACAATTTGCCTAGATAATATTGCCTGCTGACATGAATTTCTTAACTAAATTTGCAGGCCTAAAAAAATATACTTCTGTGTATTGATTTTAAGAAAGGCATTGATGTTTATGGTTAGGTACATTCTTGCAACTTTTTTTCGCAAATGCGCTTTTGTTAAATCATGCACCGTTTGGTGAAGTTGGGCTAGTGCAGTGTGATGGCGATTGCTTCGTTTGTGGACCTGTTGGGATGGTATGGAAGTGGGTCTATGGTGGTCGGTAAGGTGGAGGTGATATGATCCTTGACTAGTCTCTTAAAGCACTTCATGATGACAGAAGTGAGTGATACGGGTGGTAGTCATTTAGTCCAGTTATCTTTGCCTTCTTGGGTACAGGAACAATGCTAGCCATCTTGAAGCATGTGGGGACAACAGACCGGGATAGGGAGCGATTGAATATGTCTGTAAACACACCAGCTAGCAGGTCTGCGCATGCTCTGGGACAGCAGCCTTGCAAGGGTTAACACGTTTTTACATCATCCACGGAGAAGGAAGGGGGGGGGGGGGCAATTTGTTATCCTCAAAGCGGGCAAAAAAGGTGCTTAGTTTGTCTGGAAGCGTGACGTCGCTGTCCGTGACGTGGCTGGCTTTCTTTTTGTAGTCAATGATTTCCTGTAGACCCTGCCACATCTGCCTCGTGTCTGAGCCATTGAATTGCGACTACACCATGTCCCTGTACTGGCATTTCGCTTGTTTTATTGATTGCATTGCATTATATTCAGTCATATTCCCAGACCTCTTTCCATGGTTAAATGCTGTGAATCGTGCTTTCAGTTTTGCGCAAATCCGCCATCTATCCACGGTTTCTGGTTAGGGTAGGTTTTAATAGTCACAGTGTGTACAACATCTCCAATGCACTTCTTAATAAACACACACCGAGTCAGCGTATAGGTCGATGTTGTTCTCTGAGGCTGACCGGAACATATTCCAGTCCGCGTGACCAAAACAATCTTGAAGCGTGGCTTCCAATTGGTCAGACCAGCGTTGAAGGGTCTCGTCACTGGTACATCCTGTTTGAGTTTCAGACAAAGGACAGATTTCCACAGGTCTAATGTCCATTGCTCGTGTTTCTTGGACCAAAAAAGTATTATTCTTATTAGTGTCCTTTCGTAGACGTTTCTTTTGACCACGAAGGCCTGATTCATGCAGTGTCCTCTCGACAGTTGATGTTGAAATGTGTCTGTTACTTAAACTCTGAAGCATTAACTTGGTCTTTTACCAAATAAGGCTATCTCTGTATACCACCCCTACCTTGTTACAACACAATTGATTGTCTCAAACACATTGAGGAAAGAAATTCCACAAATTAACTTTTAAGAAGGCACACTTGTTAATTGAAGTACATTCCAGGTGACTACCTCATGAAGCTGGTTGAGAGAATGCCAATAGTGTGCAAAGCTGCCATTAAGGCAAAGGGTGCCTACTTTGAAGAATGTCAAATATAACATTTTGATTTGTTTAACACTTTTTTTGGTTATTACATGATTCCATATGTGTTATTTCATAATTTTGTTCTTCAATGTACAATGTAGAAAATAGTAATAATAAAGAAAAACCCTTGATTGAGTCAATACATGTAAGAATCACCTTTCACATTAATAACAGCCGTGAGTCTTTCTGGGTAAGTCTCAGAGCTTTGGCACACCTAGATTGTACAATATTTGCCCATTATTCTTTAAAAAAGTATTCTGTCAAATTGGTTTTTGATCATTGCTAGACAACCATTTTCAAGTCTTGCCATAGATGTTCAAGTAGATTTATGTCAAAACTGTAACTCGGCCACTCAGGGACTTTCACTGTCTTCTTGGTAAACAACTCCAGTATAGATTTGGCCTTTTTTTAGGTTATTGTCCTGCTGAAAGGTGAATTCATCTCCCAGTGTCTGTTGGAAAGCATACTGAACCAGGGTTTCCTCTAGGATTTTGCCAGTGCTTAGCTCCATCCTGTTTTTTTTATCCTGAAAAACTCCCCAGTCCTTAACGATTAAAAGCATACCCATAACATGAAGCCATTCTTGAAATATGGAGAGTGGTACTAAGTAATGTTTTGTATTGGATTTGCCCCAAACATAACACTTTGTATTCAGGACCAAAAAAAGTGAATTGCTTTGACACATTTTTTTGCAGTACTACTTTAGTGCCTTGTGCAAACAGGGTGCATGTTTTGAAATATTTTTTTTGATTCTGCACAGGCTTTATTTTCACTCTGTCAATTAGGTTAGTATTGCTGGGTACCTACAGTGTTATTGATCCATCCTCAGTTTTCTCCTATCACAGCCATTAAACTCAGTAACTGTTTTAAAGTCACCATTGGCCTCATGTTGAAATCCCTGAGAATTTTCCTTCCTCTCCGGCAACTGAGTTAGGAAGGACACCTGTATCTTTGTAGTGACAGGGTGTATTGATACACCATCCAGAGTGTAATTAATAGCTTCACTCAAATGGATATTCAATGTCAGCTTGTTGTTTTTACCCATCAACCCACAGGTGCCCTTCTTTGTGAGGCCTGGTCTTTGTGGTTGAATCTGTGTTTGACATTCACTGCTCAACTGAGGGACCATACAGATAATTGTATCTGTACCCCACACATACAAGGTAGTCCATGCAATTTATTATGTGACTTATTAAGCACATTTTAATTTTTGGATTTTAAATTAAATCCAGGTTTTATTTAATTTTTTTTGTTACATTTTTTTTATTCTAAAACTTTGGTGAAATGGAAATAGGAACAAAATCATAATGGTATTCACTCGCCTTGTCAGTCATCAAGCATTTCTGTAGCCCCATAGTCTTACTTCCCATGTGTGTGTAAAGCGTGTTTTACTTGCCTGAGTTATAATACTCTACACCTCCATTCATTTTTCACATTGTGAATTTAACAAAAATTCAAATGAATTGTGTGTTTTTGGTGTAGGCTGACCTTGGCCTCGTGTTTTTAACAGCCGTGTGGTTCTCTCTAGGACAAGTTGTGAGTTCCATGCAAAGAGGAGAGACTCGGAGGCCCGGTTGGCCTCCGTGGACATTAACAAATGCTTCCAACACTGCAGGAGCTGTTTATTTTGCTTAATTCCGGGACAATGTGGACTGCCCGGACTTTCAACGTAGCAACTGTTTTCTGGCAGAGGACTACAGTGGCTACTCATAGCAAACAAGTAGCCAACCTACACAAGCTACTGGGTAATCCATGCCTGCCTACATTTTCTTTATCTTCTACCCCAGTAGCCAGACGCCACTCTGGCCCGGTGGAAGTGTCGCCGCTGTGTTGGCTCTCCACAGCCGACTGGCCGGTACTCTGCAGGGATCCTTAAGGGAGAAAGGTGTTAGTAGGTCCTGGATGACTTGGTGGATGTTCTTGATCCTTCCAACCAGCCATGGAGATATGTCACTCGCTGTGGCACTCAAAAACAGTGTCCTCCTTTGTGATGTTAAGCCTGGACCGGACACAGACTAGCCCTGGATCCAGAAGTTCTGGAGCCTTCTTCTCTGGGGGTTTCCGATTCGAGATAGGATCCGGAGGTACCTGTGCCTTCGTCCTCAGTTCTGTCTCCCTCTCCGGTGGCTTCTACCTCGGGTTCAGATCCTCAGACCTCCCACCCTCATCAGACCGTGAGGCTGTCTGAAACTCCGGCCCATTTATCATCCATGGTTGATACTACAGCTGGCTAGGGTCCATCGGTTTGCGAAACCACTCGAGCAGTGTCGTGGTAATTCTAACAAAAGGAGAGAGACTATTCTTCAAAACAACTTTATTATAAGATTTGCAAAAATTAAGCAATCAATAACTACTCAACAGTGCATCGTTAGGAAAGCCCAACGAACAGAGTTGTCTCTCTCGTCTTGTAGAAAACGTACAACATATTTTGTCTGTGGCATTTTATCAGATGGGTGGAAACAGGGATGGAACATGGTGTGTAAAAGCTGATTTAGCTTGTCTGTGCAGATTAAGATAGCTGACGTTGCCACCATTGTCTGTTCCTTCCTGTGTGTTTCCACACATCTAAGTTCCTGTAGATTGTAAAAACAAGATGTCACATATTGCAGTCGGACCCAAACAGCTCTTATCTGTACGCCCAGACTTATGACTACGTCACACAAGACAAGCCTGTGTCAGCAAAATACTAAAATATCAATGGACAATTCTCTCAGTAAAAACAGCATAGTATGTCTGTCTAATTAAACAACATAGTAGGTAATTACATTTCCTCTACAGGCGAAAGAACAGCTGGACCTCCTCAGCCATTGCACCAGCTGTTGTCATCGGCAGTTCTATGGTAAGAAACATCTGGTTCCCGGGGCAAAAACCCTGTGCTATTCTGTAGCATGAGTACAGGACATTACAAGGCTGCTTCCGACCATTCTACGACAGATGATGGGAGCTGACGCTGTTGTAGTCCATGTGGGGTCAAACTAAATTAGGAGGGCTAGCTCGGCACTTCTGAAAATGTATTTCAAAGAACAGATTCTAGCACTGAAAAATTCCAAAATGCGCCAATTATTTCAGATCCGGTACCATCGTTGGGCCGCGGTGTGAAAGATTCAGCAGGCTACTGGCATTACACACCTGGCTAAAAGATTACTGTAGCTCTGTTGGAATCACTTTTATAGAGAACTTTGACACCTTCTGGAAACAAAATATGCTCTACAGGAATGACGGAGTCCATCCAAATCATCTTGGCTCCTGGACTCAGTCCACGCATTTCAAGGCTGTATTGAGACAATGACTTATCAATGACTCAAGCCCTGCTTCGTTAATTCCTACCATTGTGTTCCTGAATCAGCGCAAACATAAATATCATAACAATAACTTCTGATAAGCTTTCCTGTAAAGCAATAAAAACAATCTAGCATCCCAGAAAAGTGCTAGAAATAGTCCACATTAACATATGTAGCCTAAGAAACAATGTTCATGAAATCCTTAACTTGCTAGTAACAGATGACACTCATATTCCTACCATCTCTGAAACTCTCTTAGATAATGCCTTTGATAATACAGTGGTGGCGATACATGGTTATAACATCTACAGAAAAGACAAATGCCAATGTGTGGTGGTCTATATTCAGAACGACATTCCTGTAAAGCTGAGAGAGGATATCATGTTAAATACTGCTGAAGTAATATGGCTACAGGTTCATCTGCCTCACCTAAAGACCATTGTTGTGGGAAGCTCCTATAGACCACCAAGTGCTAAGTCAGTATCTGGATAATATGTGTGTGAAATGCTTGATAATGTATGTGATCTCAACAGAGAAGTATATTTTCTGGGGGATTTTAAATATTGTCTGGCTTTCATCAAGCTGCCCACTCAAGAAAAAGTTTCAAACTGTAACCAGTGCCTGCAACCTTGTCATGAATCCCGTTTCCTGAGTCTGTTTTTTGCCTATGTTCTGTCCTGGAGTGTTTTTTCCGGCATCCTGGAACGGACCCTGTCTGGTTGCCGGGCAATGTAGCCAGTTGGGGTTTCTGATTACCCGCACCTGTATCCCATCAGCTATCTGCACACCTGGTCCTGATCATCATCTCTCCTCTTCATAAGCCCGGACCTGACATCCATTCCCTGCCGGATCGTTAGCCATGAACAGTATGTTGTGCCATAGTATCAGCCTCAAGTTGGATAGAATTTGTTTTGTTGTTTTTTTTTCATATTGCTTGCCTTAAACTTACCTCCGTTTGTTCTGTCTTCAGTTACTCACCCGGATCATTTACCCCATTCCCGCCTGGTCGTCGTCGGATTCCGCTTCCCCATTGGATCCACCTATTTACTCCCATCAACTCACCACCGCTGCCCGCTACGCCACCTGGATATATCTACCCATTCACTTGTAAATAAATACTCACCTTCTTCCTACTCTCCTTGTCCTGGTCTGCTTCTGGGTTCGATTTTGAAGAAACGTGACAGAACAATCCGGCCAAGAATGAACCCAGCGGACCTGGATTCCGTTTGCCATGCCATTACCCAGCAGGGGAAGACATTGGGACAACACAAGACGGCGCTACAGGAGATAGCGGTTGCAATCCAGAACTTATCTGCTAGCTTGACACAAATCCAGGATCAGCTTAGTTTGCTGGCGATTCATTCACTACCTGTTTCACCCATCTCACCTGCCGTGTCTGATGCGGTTTCCTTCCGTGAACCCAAGGTACCGACGCCTGATAAATATGAAGGGGATTTGGGAAGATGCCGTTCGTTTCTTATGCAGTGTGGGTTAGTGTTTGATCTGCAGCCCCATTCTTACGCCACTGACAAGGCTAGGATAGCCTTTGTTATTGAACTGCTGCGTGGAAGAGCTCTGGAATGGGCTTCAGCCGTTTGGGAACGACAGGGGACCTGCATGGCTTCATACCAGGAATTCACGGGAGAGATGAGAAGGCTTTTTGACCATCCAGTCCGAGGTAAGGACGCAGCTAAACGTTTGTTCACTCTTCGCCAAGGAGCTCGCAGTGTGGCAGACTTTATGATCGAGTTCAGAACATTGTCTGTGGAGAGTGGTTGGAATGAGGAGTCACTACAAGCGGCTTTTTACCAGGGGTTGTCGGAGCAACTCAAGGACGAGCTGATATCCTATCCAGAGCCTAGTGACCTAGACAGCTTGGTCACATTATCTATTCGGGTAGATAATAGAGTCAGAGAGAGAAGGAGGGAGAAGCAGTGGGGCCCATCCAATCAATCAGCAACTCGGTTACCATTCGGTTCAGGAAGTGAACCAGAACGTATTGATCGTTATTCCCCACACAGGATTAGTGGAGGGGTCTTGCCACCAGATCCTGAACCAATGCAAGTGAGGCGACACGGGCTAACAAGGAGGAGCGCCAACGTAGACGTGAGACCAACAGCTGTCTCTACTGTGGTAGCTCAGGACATTACATCTCCGCTTGTCCAAAGCGCTCGTTAAACTGCCCGGCTCGCTAGTTTTGGGAGGAATTTTAGCGAGCCAGATTCAACCTCTCAAGAATCCTGTCAGACCCCGTTTTCCTGGCGACCCTTATGAATAAGGATCAGAGCTTAGAGATGAACGCTTTTATCGATTCAGGTGCCGATGGCAGCTTTATTGATGCCGACTTGGTGGAACAGCTGGGGCTTTCCAAGGAGCAATTGCCGGAAGCCATTGAAGCAACCACTCTGAACGGCAGTAGTCTGGCACGGATCACTATGAGGACTGAACCGGTTAAGATGTTGTTGTCGGGGAATCATTCAGAGTTTATCTCCTTCTTCATTCTGTCCTCGCCCCATGTTACTCTGGTTCTTGGTTACCCCTGGCTGAAGGAACACAATCCCTCGTTTGATTGGGTGACGGGTAAGGTAACTAGTTGGAGCATTGATTGTCATGCTAACTGTCTTAGGACTGCCTGTTCTCCTGCCGTTTCCAGTCAGGTCAGTGCTCCTCCTGATTTGTCCCTGGTTCCAGAAACATATCACGAGTTGGGTGAAGTATTCAGTAAACAGAAGGCTCAGTCCCTTCCTCCCCACCGACCTTATGACTGTGCGATTAATATGTTTCCTTGAGCCGCCTTTCCCAAGGGACGGTTATACAGTATCTCTCGACCTGAACGTGAGGCCTTGGAGACCTACATCAAGGAGTCTCTAGCTGCAAGTCTCATTCGGCCCTCGTCATCACCTCTGGGAGCAGGATTTTTTTTTGTGAGCAAGAAGGATGGCTCTCTTCGACCGTGTATTGATTATCGGGGTTTGAATGATATTACGGTCAAGAACAAGTATCCCCTGCCCTTGATGAGCTCGGCTTTCGATTCTTTACAGGATGCTACGGTTTTTACGAAGCTTGATTTACGTAATGCTTATAATTTGGTTCGGATCAAAGAGTGGTTGACTGGGTTCAATACTCCGATGGGACATTTCGAGTACCAGGTGATGTCGTTTGGACTGACCAACGCTCCTGCTGTGTTCCAAAGAATGGTGAATGACGTTCTGAGAGATATGATTGGTATTTTTGTGTTCGTTTACCTGGATGATATCCTCATCTTCTCGAAGGAGCTTTCTAGCCACGTTCAGCATGTCAAGCAGGTCCTGCAGCGGTTATTGGAGAACCGTCTGTTCGTGAAGGCTGAGAAGTGCGATTTTCACGCCCACACGACGTCCTTCCTCGGGTACATCATCTCCAGGGGAGAGATCAAGATGGACCAAGAGAAGGTTCGGGCGGTTCGGGATTGGGTCCAGCCCGGTACGAGATTGCAGCTCCAGAGATTCCTGGGGTTTGCTCATTTTTATCTGAGGTTTATCCGTGATTACAGACGGGTGGCTGCCCCTTTAACCTGTTGGATCTCTAGGGGCGCTATTTCATTTTTGGATAAAAAACGTTCCCGTTTTAAGCGCGATATTTTCTCACGAAAAGATGCTCGACTATGCATATTCTTGACAGTTTTTGAAAGAAAACACTCTGAAGTTTCAGAATCTGCAAAGATATTGTCTGTAAGTGCCCCAGAACTCATTCTACAGGCGAAACCAAGATGATGCGTCAACCAGGAAATTAGCAGAATTTCTGAAGCTCTGTTTTCCATTGTCTCCTTATATGGCTGTGATTGCGCAAGGAATGAGCCTACACTTTCTGTCGTTCCCCCAAGGTCTTAGCAGCATTGTGACGTATTTGTAGGCATATCATTGGAAGATTGACCATAAGAGACTACATTTTCCAAGTGTCCGCCTGGTGTCCTGCGTGGAATTCGGTGCGCAATTGCCAGCTGCTTGTACTTTTCCATTTGATTGAGGGGAGAAACCATGCTTCCAAGAACGATATATCAATGAAGAGATATGTGAAAAACACCTTGAGGATTGATTCTAAACAACGTTTGCCATGTTTTCAGTCGATATTATGGAGTTAATTTGGAAAAAAGTTCGCGTTTTGAGGACTGAATTTTCGGTTTTTTTTGGTAGCCAAATGTGATGTATAAAACGGAGCTATTTCTAATACACAAAGAATCTTTTTGGAAAAACTGAGCATCTGCTATCTAACTGAGAGTATCCTCATTGAAAACATCAGAAGTTCTTCAAAGGTAAGTTATTTTATTTGAAGGCTTTACTTGTTTTTGTGATAGTTGCTTGCTAAATGCTAACGCTAATGCTAACGCTAAATGCTACGCTAGCTAGCTACTGTTACACAAATGATTGTTTTCCTATGGTTGAAAAGCATATTTTGAAAATCTGAGATGACAGTGTTGTTAACAAAAGGCTAAGCTTCAGAGATAGCATATTTATTTCATTTCATTTGCGATTTTCATGAATAGTTAACGTTGCGTTATGGTAATGAGCTTAGGTCTATAAATAGAATCCCGGATCCGGGTTTGGTCGTCGCAACAGGTTAACTGTACTGACGTCTTGCACCAGAAAGTTCTGTTGGTCTCCTGAGGCAGACCGAGCATTTCTAGATTTGAAGAGCCGATTCACCAACGCCCCGATTCTCTCTCAACCTGACACTTCCCGTCAGTTCGTTAAGGAGGTGGATGCGTCTGATGTGGGGGTGGGCGCCATCCTGTCCCAGCGTAGCTCCACTGACGGTAAACTCCATCCCTGCGCCTTCTACTCTTGTCGTCTTTCTCCAGCTGAAAGAAACTACGATGTGGGTAACCGGGAGCTTCTCGCTGTGAAGCTTGCCTTGGAGGAGTGGCGTCACTGGTTGGAGGGAGCGGAGCAACCGTTTGTGGTCTGGACTGACCACAAGAATCTGGCTTACGTGCAATCGGCTAAACGTCTCAACTCCCGTCAGGCCCGGTGGGCTTTGTTTTTTGGACGCTTCAATTTTTCCCTGACGTTCCGACCTGGGTCGAAGAACGGGAAGGCGGACGCCCTGTCCCGGATGTTCTCCAAGATGGAGGAGAGTGGGGCCAAGACTGAGACGATTCTTCCCCAGAACGTTGTCGTGGGAGCCGTTACATGGAGGATTGAGGAGGAGGTGATGGCGGCTCTTCGGACACAGCCCGGGCCCGATAACGGTCCATCCGGTCGGTTGTTCGTGCCTGAGTCGGTTCGTTCTGCTGTCCTTCAGTGGTCCCACGCCAGCAAGATAGCTTGTCACCCTGGTGTTGCTCGGACTATGGCGTTACTGCGCAGACGATTTTGGTGGCCTGCCATGGGAGAAGATACCCGGAGGTTTGTTGCCGCTTGTCCTGTTTGTGCGCAGAATAAGAGTACCAATCGGGCCAGCTCTGGGCTTCTTCACCCCCTACCTATTCCCCGGCGACCTTGGTCGCATCTGGCCCTGGATTTTGTCACGGGGTTGCCCTCTTCTGTTGGTAACACGGTTATTCTGACCATTGTGGATAGATTCAGCAAGTTTGCCCACTTTGTTCCCCTCTCCAAGCTGCCTTCTGCCACTGAGACGTCCGAGATCCTGGTTAGGGAGGTGTTCAGGGTCCACAGGTTGCCCTGTGAATTGTTTCTGACCGTGGTCCTCAGTTTACCTCTGCTGTCTGGAAATCCTTCTGTTTGGCCATTGGAGCTACAGTCAGTCTCACATCTGGATTTCACCCCCAATCTAATGGTCAGGCGGAGAGAGCCAACCAGAAGATGGAGTCCACGCTGCGTTGTCTTGTCTCCTCTGATCCCACCTCTTGGTCATCTCAATTACCCTGGGTCGAGTATGCCCATAATACCCTTCCTTCATCTGCCACTGGGATGTCCCCCTTCCAATGCCTGTACGGATACCAACCTCCCTTGTTTCCTTCTCAGGAGAGGGATCTTTCGGTCCCTTCTGTCCAGTTGCCACCGGATCTGGCATCGGGCCAGGAAGGTCCTCCTTAGAGTTTCTGACCGGTATCAGATCCAGGCGAATCGTCGCCGTATTCCTGCTCCCACTTATACCATCGGAGATAAGGTGTGGTTGGCTACACGGGATCTTCCTCTACGGACTGAGTCGAGGAAACTGTCACCAAAGTTCATTGGTCCGTTCGTGGTGGAGAGAATCATTAACCCTGTTGTGGTCCGACTCAAATTGCCGGCAACGCTTCGAGTACACCCCACCTTTCATGTCTCCTGCCTCAAGCCGGTTCACCTCAGTCCTCTGTTACCCCCTCCTCCTCGTCCTCCTCCTCGGATGATCGGAGGTGGTCCTGTCTACACGGTGCGCCGCATCATGGACTCCAGACGGCGGGGTCGAGGGTTCCAGTATTTAGTGGATTGGGAAGGATATGGTCCTGAGGAGAGGAGTTGGATTCCTCGGCGTCAGATCCTTGACGATGACCTGCTTCGTGACTTTTACCGCCTCCACCCTGGCGCTCCGGGTAGTCCGCCCGGTGGCGTTCGTCGGAGGGGGGGGGTACTGTCACGAATCCCGTTTCCTGAGTCTGTTTTTTGCCTATGTTCTGTCCTGGAGTGTTTTTTCCGGCATCCTGGAACGCACCCTGTCTGGTTGCCGGGCAATGTAGCCAGTTGGGGTTTCTGATTACCCGCACCTGTATCCCATCAGCTATCTGCACACCTGGTCCTGATCATCATCTCTCCTCTTCATAAGCCCGGACCTGACATCCATTCCCTGCCGGATCGTTAGCCATGAACAGTATGTTGTGCCATAGTATCAGCCTCAAGTTGGATAGAATTTGTTTTGTTGTTTTTTTTTTCATATTGCTTGCCTTAAACTTACCTCCGTTTGTTCTGTCTTCAGTTACTCACCCGGATCATTTACCCCATTCCCGCCTGGTCGTCGTCGGATTCCGCTTCCCCATTGGATCCACCTATTTACTCCCATCAACTCACCACCGCTGCCCGCTACGCCACCTGGATATATCTACCCATTCACTTGTAAATAAATACTCACCTTCTTCCTACTCTCCTTGTCCTGGTCTGCTTCTGGGTTCGATTTTGAAGAAACGTGACAAACCTGTTTATCAGTCAACCTACGAGTTACAAACATCATAGGAATGAAATCATCAACATGTATTGATCACATCTTTACTAATGCTGCAGAAATTTGCCTTAAGAAAAGATCTGTAAAAACTGTAAAATCCTCTCGAATTGATGAGGAATTGAAAATTGTATGTTTGAGAGGGATGGGGCAAAAGGAACAACAAATAAGTCTGGTTGCACAACCAATTGGCAAACGTACTGCAAATTGAGATATCATTTCCAGCTACTCACAGGAGGTTGGGGAGAATGGGCTCTTGGTAATGACTGAAGCGGAATCAGTGGAATGGTATCAAATACATCAAACACATGGTTTCCAGGTGCCTGATGCCATTCCATTAGCTCCGTTCCGGCCATTATCATGAGCCATTCTCCCTTCTGCACTATAACTACTTTAAATATTTTTGAATTGACAAGAATTTAGGCATGACATGCCAGCAACAAACGCCAACACTACACATCCAAGTATAACTGACCAAATGATCAAACATTTTGAATTCTGTAAAGTCAGTGTGGAAGAGATGACAACATTATTGTTGTCTATCATCAAGGACAAGCCACCGGGGTCTGACAACCTCGATGGAAAATTACTGAAAATAATAGCGGATGATATAGCCACACCTATTTGCAATATCTTCAATCTAAGCCTACTAGAGAGTGTGTGCCCTAAGGCCTGGAGGGAAGCAAAAGTCATTCCGCTACCCAAGAATCGTAAAGCCCCCTTTACTGGCTCAAATAGCCGACCAAATAGCCTGTTACCAATCTTTACTAAACTTTTGAAAAAAAAAATAGTTGGACCAATTTTACAGTAAACAAATTGACAACAGACTTTCAACATGCTTATAGGGAAGGACATTCAACAAGCACAGCACTTACACAAATGGCTGATGATTGGCTGAGAGAAAGTGATGATAAAAATATTTTGGGGGCTGTTTTGTTAAACTTCAGTGCAGCTTTTGACATTATCGATCATAGTCTGCTGTTGGAAAAAACGCATGTGTTATGGCTTTATACTCCCTGCTATATTGTGGATAAAGAGTTACCTGTCTAACAGAGCACAGAGGGTGATCTTTAATGGAAGCCTCCAACGTAATCCAGGTTGAATCAGGAATTCCCCATGGGCAGCTGTCATAGCCCCTTACTTTTTTCAATCTTTACTACCGACTTGCGGATGACTCAACACTATACACGTCAGCTACTACACAAAAGATGCAGTTAGTTTCAGAATGGGTGGCAAGGAATAAGTCAGTCCATTCACTTTACAGCTCCATGTGAATTTGTTTTCACATTTGCATAGTTTCGTGCGGGTGCTGTCTATGATATCTTTAGAGATCTTCACAGAACAGCACAAACAGAGTTCCTTTGTCCAGTGTCTGTGTTCTTTGCCCATCTTAATCTTTTGTTTTTATTGGCCAGTCTGAGAGATGGCTTTTTCTTTGCAACTCTTGCCTAGAAGGCCACCATCCCGGAGTCACTTCTTCACTGTTGACATTGGGACTGGTGTTTGCGGGTACTATTTAATGAAGCTGCCAACTTGATGCGTGCTTGGCCAAGCAGTCATGGGTGAATAGGGAGTACAGGAGGGGGCTGAGCAGCGAAGAGGTGTTGTTTCCTACCTTCACAACCTGTGGGCGACCCGCCAGGAAGTCCAGGACCCAATTGCACAGGGCAAGGTTCAGACCCAGGGCCTCGAGCTTGATGAAGAGCTTGGAGGGTACTATGGTGTTGAATGCTGAGCTATAGTCAATGATCAGCATTCTTATATAGGTATTCCTCTTGTCCAGATGGGACAGGGCAGTGTGCAGTGTGGTGGCGATTGCATCGTCTGTGGATCTATTGGAGCAATAAGCAAATTTACGTGGGTCTAGGGTGGCAGGTAAGGTGGAGGTGATATGATCCTTGACTAGTCTCTTAAAGCACTTCATGATGGCAGAGGTCAGTGCTATGTGGTTATAGTCATTTAGTTCAATTACCTTTGCTTTCTCAGGTACAGGGACAATGGTGGCCATCTTGAAGCATGTAGGGACAACAGACTGGGATAGAGAGCGATTTAATATATCTGAACACACCAGCCAGCTGGTCTGCGCATGCTTTGAGTACGCGGCTAGGGATACCATCTGGGCCCGGCAGTCTTGCGAGGGTTAACATGCTTAAATGTCTTGCTCACGTTGGTCACGGAGAAGGAGAGCCCACAGTCCATGATAGCGTTAGCGTTAGTGGCACTGTATTATCCTCAAAGCGAGCGAAGAAGGTGTTCAGCCTGTCTGGAAGCAAGATGTTGGTGTCTTTGACGTGGCCGGTTTTCCTTTTATAATCCGTGATTGTCTGTAGACCCTACCACATACGTCTGGTGTCTGAGCCGTTGAACTGGGACTCAGCTTTGTTTAGCCTGTTTTGCTGCTTTGTGGAGGGAATAACTACACTCTTTGTACTCTTCCATATTCCCAGTCTTCTTGCCCTGGTTAAATGCGGTGGTTCTGTGAGGACCGACACCAGAGATGAGGAGCAGGTACGTGGTCAACATTTAATCAGGAACAGACAGGTAACAGAACAGGAACAGCGTCAGCACACGGGTAAACAAAGACAAACGACAATTAATGCTGAAGCAGGGAACAGAGCCGGTAACCAGACCTATATAGGGAAGGTAATGACAGAGGTGATTGAGTCCTGGTGAGTCCAATAATCACAGACGCATGTGACAAGGGGAAGGCAGGTCTGCATAATGATGGTGGCAGGAGTGCGCATTGCTGGGGAGCCTGGTGCCCTCGACGCCAGGGGGGAAGAGCTGGAGCAGGTGTGACAGGTTCGCACTTTCTGTTTTTCTCAAATTCTCCCATCTATCCACTGTTTCTGGTTGGGGTAGATTTGAATTGTCACAGTGGATACAACATCTCCTATGCACTTCCTGATAAACTCATTCACCATATCAGTATATGTGTCAATATTATTTTCTGAAGCTACTCTGAACATATCTCAGTCCACGTGATCAAAACAATCTTGAAGCGTGGATTCCGATTGGTCAGTGCTGCAGAAATGTTTTGGCATCCTTCCCAAGATATGTGCCTCGACACAATCCTGTCTCAGAGCTCTACAGATAATTCCTTCAACCTCATGGCTTGGTTTTTGCTCTGACATGCACTTTCAACTGTGGGAGCTTTATATAGACAGGTGTGTGCCTTTCCAAATCATGGCCAATCAATTCAATTTACCACAGGTGGACTCCTATCAAGTTGTAGACACATCTCAAGGATGATCAGTGGAAACAGGATGCACCTGAGCTCAATTTCAAGTCCCATAGCAAAGGGTCTGAATACTTATGCAAATAAGGTATTTTAGTTTTTTACATTTAATACATTTGCTAAAATGTATAACCTGTTTTCGCTTAGTCATTATGGGTATTTGTAGATTACTGAGGATTTTTATTTATTTAATCCATTTTAGAATACGGCTGTAACGTGAAAATAAAAAAAAGTCATGGGATCTAAATACTTTCCAAAGGCACATCTTGATATCTTCATTTTGCATAGGGATGTCACTTGTTCATAAGAATCTCAATACATCTCTGTCCATTTTGTTTAGTGAGGTTTGCGGAAATGCTTTTGTGATGTCTGCCTTTAACGCTACTCTGTGCTGCCTGCACTTAATCAGAATACTCAACAGGTCCAGGTTTAGTTTCGGTCCTCCTGTTAGTAAGCAGTCATTTAATGAACAACTATCTCTCTCAAGAAAGGATTCATCAAACACTACTCTGAGCTTGATAGTTGTCCTCTCCTCCTTGATCTCTGTGTGATCCGGTAAGTAGTATACAGGGTTATCTGAATGCTCACCAAGCATCTGCTCTACCATACCTTAGCTTAGATAAACTTGAATGACGTCGTTGTATTTATCATACAGAGAAACATTGTTTCTGAACATAATTATTATCATATTCTTTTCTACTTTTTAGCCCTTTTTTCTTGCCAATTTGGTGATATCCAATTGTTAGTTAAGAGTCTTGTCCCATCGCTGCGACTCCCGTATGGACTCGGGAGAGGTGAAGTTCGAGAGCCATGTGTCCTCCGAAACACGACCCTGCCAAGGTGCACTGCTTCTTGACACACGCTTCACCCGGTAGCCAGCTACACTAATGTGTCGGCGGAAACACCGTACAACTGGCGGCCGTGTCAGCGTACATGCACCCGGCCCACCACTGAAGTCGCTAGAGCGCGATGGGACAAGGACATCCCGTACAGCCAAACCCTCCCCTAACCCGGATGATGCTGGGCCAATTGTGCGACGCCTCATGCGTCTCCCGGTCGTGGCCGACTGCGACACAGCCCGGGATCAAACACGGGTCTGTAGTGACACTTCTAGCACTGTGATTCAGTGCCTTAGACCGCTGCGCCGCTCGGGAGGCTGTTACTGAACTTTCTTATCAGACTGTGAAATCCATTTTCTACCATTTACATAACTGGATGATAGATTTACCTGCTCTTCTCTCCATTGAAGCCTTACTTCATATATCCCGTCAATGTACTTCACATTCTCTGCAGTGTGTCTTGATTCAACTGTCTTGTGCTTTGCTCTTCTTCCATGTGAATAACCGATAGATTCAGTTTCCCAAAACATGCCTAATTACTCAGAAAGAGCTTGCTCTTCTCCACCACTCGTGCATTACTTCGACGTCTTGAGGTTCAGTTGTGACTGATAACATTGAACTTTCTGTGTGCGCTCCAGCTATCTGAATGTGCTCTCCAGATTCACTAGGCCTTCGTTCAGTTTTTCAGTAATGATCACCTTTTAGAGTAGACAACTCTTCTGTGGCCATACCTCTGTTTGGAATGTCTGCCACTTGCAGTCTTCTACCCTCAAGGTTTCTTCTCGTCTGATCACTTGACACTTTCATATTTGACCTGCACACTTGGGGAGTCTCCAATAGCTCTCTACCCTAGGGGTGTGAACGTTTAAATGTTAAAGCGTTTAAACGTAGTTGGGATCCTTCACATTAAGAATATTTGGCTTCCTATTTCGCAAACAAAGCATCCTTCACTCATGCTGCCAAACATACCCTTGTAAAACGGACTATCCTAATGATCCTTGACTTCGGCGATGAAATTTACAAAATAGCCTCCAACACTCTACTCAGCAAACTGGATGTAGTCTATCACAGTGCCATCCGTTTTGTCACCAAAGCCCCATATACTACCCACCACTGCGACCTGTATGCTCTCGTTGACTGGCCCTCACTACATATTCGTCGCCAAACCCACTAGCTCCAGGTCATCTATAAGTCTTTGCTAGGTAAAGCCCCGCCTTATCTCAGCTCACTGGTCACCATAGCAACACCCACCTGTAGCACACGCTCCAGCAGGTATATTTCACTGATCATCCCCAAAGCCAACACTTCCTTTGGCCCACCTTTCCTTCCAGTTCTCTGCTCCCAATGACTGGAACAAATTGCAAAATGACTGAAGCTGGAGACTTATATCTCCCTCTCCAACTTTAAGCATCAGCGGTCTGAGCAGCTGCACCTGTACACAGCCAATCTGTAAATAGCACACCCAACTACCTCATCGCCATATTGTTATTTATCCTCTTGCTCTTTTGCACCCCAGTATCTCTACTTGCACATCGTCATCTACACATCTATCACTCCAGTGTTAATGCTAAGTTGTAATTATTTCGCCTCTATGGCCTATTTTTTTGTCTTTCCTCCCTACTCTTCTACATTTGCACACACTGTACATAGATTTTTCTATTGTGTTATTTGACTGTACGTTTGTTTGTGTAACTGTTGTTTTTGTCGCACTGCTTTGCTTTATCTTGGCCAGGTCCCAGTTGTAAATGAGAACTTGTTCTCAACTGGCCTACCTGGTTAAATAAAGGTGAAAATTAAAAACCATTCCCTAACAGAAAAGCAATGTGCAGTTAGCACAAAACATATTATTTTGCTTGTTATAACCTAGCTAGACAGTAGGCTGGGGGGAGCTGTGTAATTTTAAATAAAAATGGAGAGAAGGAGGTGAACTTTAGGTTACTCTGGTGAGTTTGCGTGGCATGCAAGACGAGACATTGTGATCTGTATCAGACCCACTTATTACCAAGACATTATATCTGCCTGCCCCCTTTTCTCTCCCTCATGCTGGCTAGCCTGCTCTTGCTCTTCACTAGAGATATGAGATCCTCACGCCTTAATAATGTGAGTCCTCGTCCCAAAGGCGGGAAGGCAAGCTACAAGCTTAGGTCCAAATTAAGCCCATAACAACGCATTGGGCTTATGGACAGATTTTGGTGAGAGTGAAATCTCTCGCTTCACCTCTTCCTCTGTCTTCGTTAAGGATTCAAGTGTGTGCTCAGTCTTCGGTCTGTTGAGTGTAGAATTTCCTAACCTATTGATGATAGGCCCAATGAGACATTGCATGCCAAGAAATTGCAAGACACAGCATTACATTTTCCATCTACATTTCAGTAATTTAGCAGACGCTCTTATTCAGAGCGACTAACAGTTAGTGCATTCATCTCCAGATAGCTAGGTGGAACAACCACATATCACAGTTAGGGTATTCATCTCAGATAACTAGGGGGAACAACCACATATCACAGTTAAAGCAATCATCGTAAGATAGCTAGGGGGAACAACCACATATCACAGTTAGGGCATTCATCTCTAGATAGCTAGGTGGAACAACCACATATCACAGTTAGTGCATTCATCATAAGATAGCTTGGTGGAACAACCACATATCACAGTTAGTGCATTCATCATAAGATAGCTGGGTGGAACAACCACATCACAGGCTTAGTAAGTACACTTTTCCTCAAAGTAATTATCAGAGAAGTCAGAGCTGGAAAGGGGGGGGGGTGCTCAATTGCAAGTGTTGGTTCAGGTAAGTTGAGGTGAGGAGGGGGATTATTTAAGATACTCTTTGAAGAGGTAGGGTTTCAGGTGCTTTCGGAAGATGGGCATTCACTTTGCTGTCCTAGCTTCAGGGGGAAGCTGGTTCCACCATTGGGGTGCCAGGACAGAGAAGAGCTTGGACTGGGCTGAGCGGGAGCTGCCCTCCCATTGGGGTGGGGAGGTCAAGAGACCAGAGGTGGAAGAACGGAATGCTTGGGTTGTTGTGTAGGTTTTGAGCATAGCCTGAAGGTAGGGACTGGCAGTTCCTCTTGCTGCTCCATAGGCAAGCACCATGGTCTTGTAGCGGATTCGAGATTCGACTGGAAGCCATTGGCGTGTGCAGAGGAGCAGAGTGACATGGCAGAACTTGGGAAGTTTGGAAACCAGGTGGGCTGCAGCATTCTGGATACATTGCAGTGGATAAGTTGCAGAGGTTTGATGGCACAAGCGGGGAGCCTAGCCAACAGTGAGTTGAAGGCTGGCAGGCCTTCCCAAAGAGCAGCTTCGTCTTGTTGAGCTTGAGGTGGTGGGCCGACATCCAAGCTGAGATATCTGCCAGGCAGAAGGTGGGGAAGGTGAAAGTACATGAGTGTCATCCGCATAGCAATGATAGGAGAGACCATGTGAGGATATGACGAAGCCGAGCGGTTTGATGTATAGAGAGTCTAGAATTGAGCCCTGGGAGACACCAATAGTAAGAGTACATGGTGTAGACATAGATCCTTTCCACGTTACCGGGTAGGAGCAGCCTGCTCAGCCTTCAGAGCCTGAGAGGCCCAGCCCTGAGAGGGTGGAGAGGAGGATCTGATGGTTCACGGTGTCAAAGGCAGTGGATAGATCTAGGAGGATGAGGAGAGAGAGTCAGCTTTGACAGTGCGGAGAGCCTCCATGACACAGAGAAGAGCAGTCTCGGTGGAGTGACCTGTCTTGAAGCCTAACTGAGTGACCCGTCTTGAAGCATTCCAAGACTTTGAATGTCGATATATAGGGTTTCCACTGTTTACCACAGCCACAAAATCGGCTATATCGTAAAAATTCATGAAAACAAAAATGAGCTTTTTGGTCTTAATTTAGGGTTAGGTATAAGATTAGCAGGGTGGTTGAGGTTAAGGCCCACTGGTTGATGCTTATTTATAAAACTCCCTTAGGCCTCACTCCCCCCTATCTGAGATATCTACTGCAGCCCTCATCCTCCACATACAACACCTGTTCTGCAAGTCACATTCTGTTAAAGGTTCCCAAAGCACACACATCCCTGGGTCGCTCGTCTTTTCAGTTCGCTGCAGCTAGCGACTGGAACGAGCTGCAACAAACACTCAAACTGGACAGTTTTATCTCTATCTCTTCATTCAAAGACTCAATCATGGACGCTCTTACAGTTGTGGCTGCTTCGTGTGATGTATTATTGTCTCTACCTTCTAGCCCTTTGTGTTGTTGACTGTGCCCGATAATGTTTGTACTATGTTTTGTGCTGCTACCATGTTGTCATGTTGTGTTGCTACCATGCTGTGTTGTTGTCTTAGGTCTCTCTCTCTATGTAGTGTAGTGTTGTCTCTCTTGTCGTGATGTGTGTTTTGTCCTATATTTTTATTTTTTTAATCCCAGCCCCTCACCCCTGCAGGAGGCCTTTTGGTAGCCGTCATTGTAAATAAGAATTTGTTCTCAACTGACGTGCCAAGTTAAATAAAGGTTAAATGAAAAAAGCTAAACAACAAGTGTGCGGGACGGGGCCTGTCTACCACGGCACACACTACTGCCGTGGTGCTGAAATAACTGCAACAAAGGCAATGAGAAACCAGTAGTGTATTGATAAGACATGGATACAGCATACTAATACTGTCCATGATATAGCACATTGGCTGTGCTGTCCTGTATGTACACAAGGTCTGTTATCGTATCACTCTAATGGTGTCCATTAATCTCCAAGACTTTCCCACCCACCAGCGCTTCCTATGGGAGCCTTACTCACCCCTAAATCATCAAATCAAATGTATTTATATAGCCCTTCAGACATCAGCTGATATCTCAAAGTGCTGTACAGAAACCCAGCCTAAAACCCCAAACAGCAAGCAATGCAGGTGTAGAAGCACGGTGGCTAGGAAAAACTCCCTAGAAAGGCCAAAACCTAGGAAGAAACCTAGAGAGGAACCAGGCTATGAGGTGTGGCCAGTCCTCTTCTGGCTGTGCCGGGTGGAGATTATAACAGAACATGGCCAAGATGTTCAAATGTTCATAAATGACCAGCATGGTCAAATAATAATAATCACAGGCAGAACAGTTGAAACTGGAGCAGCAGCACGGCCAGGTGGACTGGGGACAGCAAGGAGTCATCATGTCAGGTAGTCCTGAGGCATTGTCCGAGGGCTCAGGTCCTCCAAGAGAGAGAAAGAGAGAGACAATTAGAGAGAGCATACTTAAATTCACACAGGACACCAGATAGGACAGGAGAAGTACTCCAGATATAACAAACTGACCCTAGCCCCCCGACACATAAACTACTGCAGCATAAATACTGGAGGCTGAGACAAGAGGGGTCAGGAGACACTGTGGCCCCATCCGATGACACCCCCGGACAGGGCCAAACAGGAAGGATATAACCCCACCCACTTTGCCAAAGCACAGCCCCCACACCAGTAGAGGAATATCCTCAACCACCAACCTACCATCCTGAGACAAGGCCGAGTATAGCCCACAAAGATCTTCGCCACGGCACAACCCAAGGGGGGGGGCGCCAACCCAGACAGGAAGATCACATCAGTGACTCAACCCACTCAAGTGACGCACCCCTCCCAGGGACGGTATGAAAGAGCCCTAGTAAGCCAGTGACTCAGCCCCTGTAATAGGGTTAGAGGCAAAGAATCCCAGTGGAAAGAGGGGAACCGGCCAGTCAGAGACAGCAAGGGCGGTTCGTTGCTCCAGAGCCTTTCCGTTCACCTTCACACTCCTGGGCCAGACTACACTCAATCATATGACCCACTGTAGAGATGAGTCTTCAATAAAGACTTAAAAGTTGAGACGAGTTTGCGTCTCTCACATGGGTAGGCAGACCATTCCATAAAAATGGAGCTCTATAGGAGAAAGCCCTGCCTCCAGCTGTTTGCTTAGAAATTCTAGGGACAATTAGGAGGCCTGCGTCTTGTGACCGAAGCGTACGTGTAGGTATGTACGGCAGGACCAAATCAGAGAGATAGGTAGGAGCAAACCCATGTAATGCTTTGTAGGTTAGCAGTAAAACCTTGAAATCAGCCCTTGCCTTGACAGGAAGCCAGTGTAGGGTGGCTAGCACTGGAGTAATATGATAATTTTTTGGGGTTCTAGTCAGGATTCTAGCAGCCGTATTTAGCACTAACTGAAGTTTATTTAGTGCTTTATCCGGGTAGCCGGAAAGTAGAGCATTGCAGTAGTCTAACCTAGAAGTGACAAAAGCATGGATTCATTTTTCTGCACCATTTTTGGACATAAAGTTTCTGATTTTTGCAATGTTACGTAGATGGAAAAAAAGCTGTCCTTGAAACAGTCTTGATATGTTCTTCAAAAGAGAGATCAGGGTCCAGAGTAACGCCGAGGTCCTTCACAGTTTTATTTGTGACGACTGTACAACCATTAAGATTAATTGTCAGATTCAACAGAATATCTCTTTGTTTCTTGGGACCTAGAACAAGCATCTCTGTTTTGTCCGAGTTTAAAAGTAGAAAGTTTGCAGCCATCCACTTCCTTATGTCTGAAACACATGCTTCTAGCGAGGGCAATTTTGGGGCTTCACCATGTTTCATTGAAATGTACAGCTGTGTGTCAATCCGCATAGCAGTGAAAGTTAACATTATGTTTTCGAATGACACCCCCAAGAAGTAAAATATATAGTGAAAACATTAGTGGTCCTAAAATGGAACCTTGAGGAACACTGAAATTTACAGTTGATTTGTCAGCTGACAAACCATTCACAGAGACAAACTGATATCTTTCCGACAGATAAGATCTAAACCAGGCCAGAACTTGTCCGTGTAGACCAATTTGGGTTTCCAATCTCTCCAAAAGAATGTGGTGATCGATGGTATCAAAAGCAGCACTAAGGTCTAGGAGAGGACAGATGCAGAGCCTCGGTCTGATGCCATTAAAAGGTCATTTACCACCTTCACAAGTGCAGTCTCAGTGCTATGATGGGGTCTAAAACCAGACTGAAGCATTTCGTATACATTGTTTGTCTTCGGGAAGGCAGTGAGTTGCTGCGCAACAGTCTTTTCTAACATTTTGAGAGGAATGGAAGATTCGATATAGGCCGATTAGTTTTTATATTTTCTGGGTCAAGGTTTGGCTTTTTCAAGGGAGGCTTTATTACTGCCACTTTTAGTGAGTTTGGTACACATCCGGTGGATAGAGAGCCGTTTATTATGTTCAACATAGGAGGGCCAAGCACAGGAAGCAGCTCTTTCAGTCGTTTAGTTGGAATAAGGTCCAGTATGCAGCTTGAAGGTTTAGAGGCCATGATTATTTTCATCATTGTTTCAAGAGATATAGTACTAAAACACTTGAGTGTCTCTCTTGATCCTAGGTCCTGGCAGAGTTGTGCAGACACAGGACAACTGAGCTTTGAAGGAATACGCAGATTTAAAGAGGAGTCCGTAATTTGCGTTCTAATAATCATGATCTTTTCCTCAAAGAAGTTCATGAATTTATTACTGCTGAAGTGAAAGCCATCCTCTCTTGGGGAATGCTGCTTTTTAGTTTGCTTTGCGACAGTATCAAAAAGGAATTTCGGATTGTTCTTATTTTCCTCAATTAAGTTGGAAAAATAGGATGATCGAGCAGCAGTAAGGGCTCTTCGATACTGAACGGTACTGTCTTTCCAAGCTAGTCGGAAGACTTCCAGTTTGGTGTGGCGCCATTTCCGTTCCAATTTTCTGGAAGCTTGCTAAAACAGAAGCAAATTAAGATGTGGCGGCTAACCCCCACACTCTGAGAAAATGACATTACATTATAACATCAGCTTACTGTGTGGTCAGCATAAGAAAGCATGCTAACTAACCCTTTATACCATTCCAGAGCCGCCAGAAAAGGAATAGCGAGACAGCTTTTCCCCAGTACTTTTTAAAGCAGCAGCAGCGATCTTGTTTACCAGATATATTCAATAGTTCCCGTCGTAGAAAAACGTTTCACAAGTCGACATATTACCTCCCCCAATTGCAGCCCGTTTGCCTGTTTTGTCTAGTGAATTCAACCCTGTTCATATTGTAAACTCCACACTCGCTGTGACAGGTGGATTCTAGCTACAGCCTACAGAACCTACATTTTACAATATAGCCCGTTTTGACTTTGTGGCTGTGGTAACTGCCTGCCTGGTTGCCTCACGAGAGAGCAAACACACATTTTCATGGAAAACAAGGTATGTGTTAATAACAGCAGGTTATAAAAGCAGTTTAACTACCTCTTAAACGAATCTAGAATGATCCGCGTTATCTATAGTAGCCTAGCTAGATAGATATCTAGTGTAGCTAGTTAACATTAGGCAGGTTGATGCAACCAGTTCGTTATCACTTTTATATGTTAGCAATAAATTCTAATAATGATTTACCTTTTTTCATTAACATTATTTGACCATTTTTTAAATGCTATTTCATCCTTCCACAAGATCTAGCCTTGGCAGCAGCTAATGGGGATCCTTAATAAATACAAATATACATTCTGTTTCCTCCCCTTTAGCCTCCAACAATGCAGACTTTTATTAGGGATCATTGTTGCTTTTCCTTTGACTTGGCATATGGTTGTGGATATTCTGTACTTTCTTCTGGTCGGTTGTGCAATAGTAGTGTGTGTTGTGCTGGTGTCTATGAAGGAGCCCTGTAGCAAGAGGGTGCGTTTGGACAACTGGAGGAAATGGAGATGACTAATGCTCCTGGTATGATTCTGTTACAGATGTCCTTGAAGCCCAACAGAACACAGTGTTGATATTTTCTCATAACAGCCAAAGGATACACACTATAAACTGTGGTCCAATGCCCACACTGAGAGTAAAGGGTTTCAACCAAAACAGGCCCTCCCTTTAGGGAATGCAATGAATGCCGTTTGTGAAAAATGCCTTGCACTGAGATTCTGAATAAGAAATGAAACAGCTGCTTTTAAAGAGGGCCATTGCTCCAGCACTAAGAAAATGTACATTCAAATATGAACTAGACAAGCTCAAATCTGTTTGAGGCATTAGAGTCCATGCATTGTTTTATAGTGTTTAAAAATATATATATTAATGGAAAATAAAACACAGATATATTTTGATTAGATAAGTATTCAACCCACTGAGTCAATACTTTGTAGAATCACCTTTGGCAGTGATTACAGCTGTGAGTCTTTCTGGATAAGTCTCTAAGAGCTTTGCAAACCTGGATTGTACAGTATTTGCCCATTCTTTAAAGTATTTCCGCAGTTTTTCGAGCCGATTTATATCAAAACTTTAACTAGGCCACTAGTGAACATTCAATGTCGTCTTGGTAAGTACCTCCAGTATATATTTGGCCTTGCATTTTATGTGATTGTCCTGCTGAAAGGTGGATTTGACTCCCAGTGTCTGTTGGAAAGCAGACTTAACCATATTTTCCTATAGGAATTTGCCTATGCTTAGCTCTATTCCTTTTTTTTATTAAAAAAAAACTCCCCAGTCCTTTCCAATGTCAAACATACCCATAACATGCTTGAAAATATGAAGTGTGGTATTCAGTGATGTGTGGATTTGCCCCAAACATATTCCTTTTTGTATTCAGGACAAAAAGTTAATCTATTTGCCACATTCCTTGCAGTTGTTTGCCGTATTGCATGTTTTGTAATATTTGTATTCTGTACAGGCTTCCTTCTTTTCACTCCGTCATTTAGGTTAGTATTGTGGAGCAACTACAATGTTGTTGATCCATCCTCATTTTTCTCCTGTCACAGCCATTTAACTCTGTAACTGGTATAAAATCACCATTGGCCTCATGGTGAAATCCCTGAGAGGTTTCCTTCTTCTCTGTCAACTGAGTTGGGAAGGAGGCCTGTATCTTTGTAGTGACTTGGTGTATTGATGAGGGGTTGGAACCGGTTCAGGGAACAGAACCGAAAACAGGAAAATAACAAACATTTTCAAGGAACAGAAACGGAACCTGGAACAAAATTGATTCATTCTGTTCCGGAACAGAACCGTTATTTTAAAAGCATGGGAACCAACCGGTTAATACCTTATTTTACGTTCAAGGCATTTTTTTTCTAGTCACACATCGAAAACAACAAAGCGCTTATCCAAAACCCCCACTCTGTCAGCGTGCAAGCTGAAAATCTTTGCCTATGCTTGTGCGTGTTTAGGCTACTGCCCCTCCCCCCTACTTTCGGCGCTGTCAGAGATGGCCGCCTCGCTTCACGTTCCTAGGAAACTATGCAGTATTTTTTTTTTACGTGTTATTTCTTACATTGGTACCCCAGGTAATCTTAGGTTTCATTACATACAGTCGGGAAGAACTACTGAACCATAAGAGCAACGTCAACTCACCATCAGCACGACCAGGAATATGACTTTCCCGAAGCGGATCCTGTGTTCTGCCTTCCACCCAGGACAACGGAATGGATCCCAGCCTGCGACCCAAAACAACAACATCGTAAAAGAGGCAAACAAAGCGGTCTTCTGGTCAGGCTCCGGAGACGGGCACACCGCACACAACAAGGGTAGCATTCCAGGGAGACATCAGAGACTGTAACGTTCTTTGCTTCACGGAAATATGGCTCACTCGAGAGACGCTAACGGAATCGGTGCAGCCAGCTGGTTTCTTCACGCATCGTGCCGACAGAAACAAACATCTTTCTGGTAAGAAGAGGGGCGGGGGCGTATGCCTTATGATTAACGTGGTGTGATCACAACAACATACAGGAACTCAAGTCCTTCTGTTCACCTGACTTAGAATTCCTCACATCAAATGTCGACCGCATTATCTGCCAAGGGATTTCTCTTCAATTATAATCACAACCGTATATATTCCCCCCCAAGCAGACACATCGATGGCCCTGAACGAACTCTATTTGACTCTTTGCAAACTGGAAACCACATATCCGGAGGCTGCATTCATTGTAGCTGGGGATTTTAACAAGGCTAATCTGAAAACAAGTCTCCCTAAATTGTATCAGCATATCGATTGCGCAACCAGGGCTGGTAAAACCTTGGATCATTGCTATTCTAACTTCCGTGACACATATAAGGCCCTCCCCCACCCTCCTTTCGGAAAAGCTTACCACGACTCCATTTTGTTGCTCCCTGCCTACAGACGGAAACTAAAACAAGAAGCTCCCGCACTCAGGTCTGTTCAACGCTCGTCCGACCAATCTGATTCCACGCTTCAAGACTGCTTCGGTCACGTGGACTGGGATATGTTCCGCATTGCTTCCAACAACAACATTGACGAATACGCTGATTCGGTGAGCGAGTTCATTAGAAACTGCATTGACAATGTCGTTCCCATAGCAACGATTAAAACATTCCCAAACCAGAAACCGTGGATTGATGGCAGCATTTGCGTGAAACTGAAAGCGCGAACCACTGCTTTTAACCAGGGAAAGGTGACCGGAAACATGACCGAATACAAACAGTGTAGCTATTCCCCCCGCAAGGCAATCAAACAAGCTAAGTGTCAGTATAGAGACAAAGTAGAGTCACAATTCAACGGCTCAGACACAAGAGGTATGTGGCAGGGTCTACAGTCAATCACGGATTACAAAAGAATACCAGCCCCGTCACGGACCAGGATGTCTTGCTCCCAGGCAGACTAATTAACTTTTTTTCCCGCTTTGAGGACAATACAGTGCCACTGACACGGCCCGCAACCAAAATCTGCGGACTCTCCTTCACTGCAGCCGACGTGAGTTAAACATTTAAACGTGTTAACCCTCGCAAGGCTGCAGGCTCAGGTGGCATCCCTAGCCGCGTCCTCAGAGCATGCGCAGACCAGCTGGCTGGTGTGTTTACGGACATATTCTATCAATCATTATCCCAGTCTGCTGTTCCCACATGCTTCAAGAGGGCCACCATTGTCCCTGTTCCCAAGAAAGCTAAGGTAACTGGGCTAAACGACTACCGCCCCGTAGCACTCACTTCCGTCATCATGAAGTGCTTTGAGAGACTAGTCAAGGAGCATATCACCTCCACCCTACCTGACACCCTAGACCCACTCCAATTTGCTTACCACCCAAATAGGTACACAGACAATGCAAACTCAACCACACTGCACACTGCCCTAACCCATCTGGACAAGAAGAATACCTATGTGAGAATGCTGTTCATCAACTACAGCTCAGCATTTAACACCATAGTACCCTCCAAACTCGTCATCAAGCTCGATACCCTGGGTCTGGACCCCACCCTGTGCAACTGGGATTGGACTTCCTGACGGGCCGCCCCCAGGTGGTGAGGGAAGGTAACAACATCTCCACCCCGCTGATCCTCAACACTGGGGCAAGGGTGTGTTCTAAGCCCTCTCCTGTACTCCCTGTTCACCCACGACTGCGTGGCCATGCACGCCTCCAACACAATCATCAAGTTTGCGGACAACACTACAGTGGTAGGCTTGATTACCAGCAACGACGAGACGGCCTACAGGGAGGAGGTGAGGGCCCTCGGAGTGTGGTGTCAGGAAAATAACCTCACACTCAACGTCAACAAAACAAAGCAGATGATTGTGGACTTCAGAAAACAGCAGAGATAGCACCCCCCTATCCACATCAATGGGACAGTAGTGGAGAGGGTAGTAAGTTTTAAGTTCCTCGGCGTACACATCACGGACAAACTGAATTGGTCCACCCACACAGACAGCGTCGTGAAGAAGGCGCAGCAGCGCCTCTTCAACCTCAAGAGGCTGAAGAAATTCGGCTTGTCACCAAAAGCACTCACAAACTTCTGCAGATGCACAATCGAGAGCATCCTGTTGGGCTGTATCACCGCCTGGTACGGCAACTGCTCCGCCCACAACCGTAAGGCTCTCCAGAGGGTGGTGAAGTCTGCACTACGCATCACCGGGGGCAATCTACCTGCCCTCCAGGACACCTACACCACCCGATGTCACAGGAAGGCCATAAAGATCATCAAGGACAACAACCACCCGCGCCACTGCCTGTTCACCCCACTATCATCCAGAAGGCGAGGTCAGTACAGGTGCATCAAAGCAGGGACAGAGAGACTGAAAAACAGCTTCTATGTCAAGGCCATCAGACTGTTAAACAGCCTCCACTAACATTGAGTGGCTGCTGCCAACACACTGACTCAACTCCAGTCACTTTAATAATCGGAATTGATGGAAATTGATGTAAAATATATCTCTAGCCACTTTAAACAATGCTACTTAATATAATGTTTACATACCCTACATTACTCATCTCATATGTATATGTATATACTGTACTCTATCATCTACTGCATCTTTATGTAATACATGTATCACTAGCCACTTTAACTATGCCACTTTGTTTACATACTCATCTCATATGTATATACTGTACTCGATACCATCTACTGCATCTTGCCTATGCCGTTCTGTACCATCACTCATTCATATATCTTTATGTACATATTCTTTATCCCTTTACACTGTGTGTATAAGGTAGTAGTTTTGGAATTGTTAGGTTAGATTACTCGTTGGTTATTACTGCATTGTCGGAACTAGAAGCACAAGCATTTCACTACACTCCCATTAACATCTGCTAACCACTTGTATGTGACAAATACATTTGATTTGATTTGAAGCATGGGCTACTGTGTGTTGCAAGCTTGATTCAGAAGATGGGGAAAGGGATTTCTTTATTAGCAAGAGAATAATGGATAAACTTTTTCAATGCTAGTTAAGGATACTATAGGTCTAGGTTTCACGTTGGATTTATTAGCTACAAAAAGGTAAGATGGGATTTTAATTCTGGTTCAATTCTGCACAGTCAAGCTTGCAAGCTAGCTAAACGTCCTCTCACTGTCAACTGCATTTTGCCCCAGCAAACTTAATGTGTAAATATTTGTATGAACATAACATGATTCAACAACTGAGACATAAACTGAAATAGTTCCACAGACATGTGACTAACAGAAATGGAATGATGTGTGGGGGGGGTGTCAAAATCAAAAGTAAGTCAGTATCTGGTGTGGCCACCAGCTGCATTAAGTACTGCCGGGCATCTCCTCCTCATGAACTGCCAGTTCTTGCTGTGAGATGTTACCCCACACTTCCACCAAGGCACCTGCAATTTCCCGGACATTTCTGGCAGGAATGGCCCTAGCCCTCAACCTCCGATCCAACAGGTCCCAGACGTGCTCAATGGGATTGCGATCCGGGCTCTTCGCTGGCCATGGCAGGACACTGACATTCCTGTCTTGCAGGAAATCACACACAGAATGAGCAGTATGGCTGATGGCATTGTCATGCTGGAGGGTCATGTCAGGATGAACCTGCAGGAAGGGTACCACATGAGGGAGGAGGATGTCTTCCCTGTAATGCACAGCGTTGAGATTGCCTGCAATGACAACAAGCTCAGTCCGATGATGCTGTGACACACCGCCCCAGACCACTGACGGACCCTCCACCTCCAAATCGATCCCGCTCCAGAGTACAGGCTCATTCCTTCGATGATAAACGCGAATCCGACCATCACCCCTGGTGAGACAAAACCGCGACTCGTCAGTGAAGAGCACTTTTTGCCAGTCCTGTCTGGTCCAGCGATGGTGGGGGTAGGCAACGTTGTTGCTGGTGATGTTTGGTGAGGACCTGCCTTACAACAGGCTTACAAGCCCTCAGTCCAGCCTCTCTCAGCCTATTGCGAACAGTCTGAGCACTGATGGAGGGATTGTGCGTTCCTGGTGTAACTCGGGCAGTTCTTGTTGCCATCCTGTACCTGTCCCGCAGGTATGGTGTTCGGATGTACCGATTTTGTGCAGGTGTTGTTACTCTTGGTCTGCCACTGCGAGGACGATCAGCTGTCCGTCCTGTCTCCCTGTAGCGCTGCCTTAGGCGTCTCACAGTACTGACATTGCAATTTTTTTGCCCTGGCCACATCTGCAGTCCTCATGCCTCTTGCAGCATGCCTAAGGCATGTTCACGCAGATGAGCAGGGACCCCGGACATCTTTATTTTGATGTTTTTCAGAGTCAGTAGAAAGGCCTCTTTAGTGTCCTAAGTTTTTATAACTGTGTCCTTAATTGTCTACCGTCTGTAAGCTGTTAGTGTCTTAACGACCTTCCACAGGTGCATGTTCATTAATTGTTTATGGTTCATTGAACATCCATGGAAAACACTGTTTAAAGCCTTTACAATGAAGATCTGTGAAGTTATTTGGATTTTTACCAATTGTATTTGAAAGACAGGGTCCTGAAAAAGGGAGTTTAGCTCAAAGGACTTTCAAAGTTCCTCCATAGAAACCGCTCCTCCTAGGTTTAATTCTGTGGATCTAATTCAGATAATGCATGTCAAAAGATGCCTAGCTCTTCAAGCTTTTTCAACCCTCTCTCCCCACCCGCAAAATTTCAGTCGTATCTTGCGCCGTAGGCTACATTTTCATTTTAGTAGACACTCTTAACCATAATTGCGCCTGTATGTCGCTGTGGATAAGTGCCTTGCTTAAGGGCACATTTTCACCGACTTTTCGGTATCTGGCCCAATGCTCTTAACCTGCCTCCCCAACACCTGTCTGTCCATCAAACATGTAAACAACTAGCTTTATTGCTCTATCCACACTGATTTGTAGAAGTAATTTAATAAGCTAAATGTAAAAAAAATGTTTTTGCTTTCACAGGTTAAAAAATAACAATAAGGAACTATATACACTGTTACTTGCTGATCGGAACAGTGGAACGAAACAAAAATTGTGGTTCTGTTCTCAATGAAACGATTGGAAAATAATTTTGGTTCCAACCCCTGGTATTGATACACCATCCAAAGTATAATTCATCATTTTATTTTAACTCTAGCAATACAGTAGGTGCCCTTCTTTGCGAGCTATTGGAAAACCTCCCTGGGCTTTGTTGTTGAATCTGTGCTCGAAATTCACTTCTAGACTGAGGGACCAATTATCTGTATGTGTGGGGTAAAGAGATGGGGTAGTCATTCAAGACCATTATTGCACACAGAGTTACTTATTGTATGCAACTTATTCTCTGATTTGTTAAGCACATTTTTACTCCTGAAGATATTTAGGCTTACGATAACAAAGTGATTGCCTCGTTATTGACTGAAGACATTTCAGTAAGGATTGCAGGCATGTGCTTTGTCAGTGGCTGTGATGTATGGTTCAGCCAGGAGATGGACAGTCGGAAGAGCGAATTAAATGGTAGGAGGAACATTCCAGCTTCAAGTGGTTTCAGGTTTCACATTCTACGTCACACTGGCGCTGAATGTGTCTGTGGGAACCAGGGCTATCGCTCAATGCAAGCCATTTCAATCTACAGTGTCCACAGATCGATTTATAAGCGACAATGTTGGTTCGAACCTGTACCAGAACCACGCAGGTTCCTTAAACAGGGAATTGTTTACATCTAAGAGGCTAGTGTGAGTGGGTGCATGACACCTTGCTGCCTTGTTTTAATGACTTTTCCTTAATTGTAGAAAGACTGTCAACAAGTCTCCCCCCACTGCATTTGGACATTGAAGTTCAAAAGTGAATTTGAAATAGTGACCCATTGAGCAAGGCAACAAGGCAACCCCAACAACAACTGCTCCCCGGGCACCAATGACGTGGATTCAAAGGGGTTGGGTTAAATGCGGAAGACACATTTCGGTTGAATGCGTTCAGTTGTGCAACTGACTCGGGTATCCCTTCTAATTTGTTCACACTGCATCTTGTCTTTGTTCCTCGGCTTCAAGATACAGATGCATAACAAGGAAGTTATGGTCTATCAGGATGTATTTAGTAAGAACAAGTCAATCAAATTCAATGACATTTATTTTATGAAGCCCGTTTGACATCAGCAGTTGCCACAAAGTGCTTATACAGATACCCAGCCTAAAACCCCAAAGAGCAAGCAAAGAGGATGTAGAAGTACAGTGGCTAGGAAAAACTCCCTAGAAAGTCAGGAACCTAGGAAGAAACCTAGAGTGGAGATTATAAGAGTACATGGCCATTAAGGCCAGATCGTTCTTCAATATGTTCAAATGTTCATAAATCACAGTGGTTATGGAGGGTTCAATATGTCAGCACCTCAGGACTAAATGTCAGTTGGCTTTTCATAACGAAGTCCATTACTTTAATGTACACATTCTTCATGCGAAGCACTGCTTTGTGCCAAAGCCATGGCAACAAAATACTTTCCGTGCCAGGTCGGCCCCGTTTGCCGAATGTTGTGTCTGCATTGAATTTGAAGCGCTCTCCTCCTTTGTTTTTCTTCTCTTGTAGACACAAAAATGGTGAACGCTTGTTTAGCTATGCAAATTTTGATATTAAGCAAAACCATGTTTTGTGACGAGAGCACTTCCAGTGTCGACAAGACGACAAGGCTGCATTGAGGCCAGTGTACAAAATGTACATATGTCAAAAGAATGGGTACATTTGTGGAAGATGGCATCCTGTCTTTTTGTCTATGCAGCCAGTTTGTTAACTGAGGGTACGGTCTAGCAAAATAACTATTATACATTAATTTATACCTGACAAGGTGATATTTTCAATGAGACGTGTTTCGTATTTTGATTCCATATATTCACATATTTCTTATTGATAGCAAACCTTATTGGTATGCATTTATATGCTTGGTTTGACCAAGGGGTCTGTAGAATAAGTTTAGACGTTGCTATACAATACAATGTAACATTCATCTACAATATAGGCTACTCTTATGTGCACACAGGGCCTGGGAGGCTCACAGGGATCCACAGTACTCAATCAATGATACAGTTTTCAACTCATTACTTCTAGTATACCTTAAAGTGTTTACATCACGGCACTGTAATTGTAAGCTTTAAAAAGTTAATTGATTCCCTGCCACAAGGGAAAATGTGTTGAATTACAGGAGATGACTTTAATACTGCAAAATAGTCTCTCCAATTTGAAGATGGGGGGGGGCTTTATGATGTTGTTTCCCAGGGCCTGGGACTTGGGGCTCTATTCAGTCCGTATTGCGGAAGTCCAGCGTTACTGACATTTAAAGGGAATGGACACCTCATTCACCGTTAAACGCTGCACATGTCGGCTCAATCGGAAATTACCTTTATATTTCTGTCGCGCAATCTGTAATGCTTCAGCGATAGATTGAATAGAGCCCCTGGTTAGTCCAGCCAGGTGCTGTAGCTATTTTTAGCGCATTCTAAAGTCAAGTTGTATTTTAATTTTGAAGGGCCCCTGATGAATTTGCTATCACAAAAGGGGTCCCCGTACCCAAAAGGTTTTGTAACCCCTGATCTAGGGCAGGCTTTTGTTTCTTTCCTCTCTAATATTGAACTGTCCAAAGCAGCTCATATTGGCTGTAGGGTCTGTTATGCAGTCATTTGAGGCATTGGGTTGGGGTTAGCTTTCCTTCCCATTGATTGTGGATAGACAAAAGAAGCACAAGAAGGATGCCTTGAACAGCAGCAGTAGGATCTGCCATCTCCTCTTACACAGATAAAGGAAGCAGAATTTAGAATATGCTAGATAGAATGGGCCTATGTTAAGTAGAATGCATCAAGTTGGGCATCCTCTTGTGTGTGTGCCCAGAATTGTAATGAGGGCCTGATTATTCTCGTATCACTGAGTCCTTGGCCAAATTCATTCAACAGCATTCCATGCACCAGCAGAGCAGAAAGGGTTTTGCCTCAAAAAGTGTCTCATGCTATAGACAGGTAGAAAATATCACATATTGCGCAAACATTCTGGCCATATTATCATTATATATTATTTTATTTTTTTCTGATTGTGATAATTGTGTGGTGTAGCCTAGCGGTTAAGAGCATTAGTCCAGTAACCGAAAGGTTGCTGGTTTGAATCCCTTAACCGACTTGGTGAAAAATCTGTTGATTTGCTCTTGAGCAAGGCACCTAACCCTAATTACCCCTGTAAGTTGCTCTGGATAAGAGAATCTGCTAAATGGGAACGTTGGTCATACAGGCCTTACAATAAATCCTGATTTGTTTTATGGATGTATTTGTGATTCAGTGGTAGGCCTACATCACTGCATCGCAGAAATTGATGTACCTTTTAGAATTGAGTTTTACATCACCTACTTCATTGTTGTTTATCACTGTAACTCACTCGCAGATGCTGCCTTTCTTGTTCTGCTTTTCCGGCCCCCACTGCAGCAGCAAATTGTGCAGTCTTGTGGATCTGTGGAGGGGCGATACTCACCGCTAAATCTGTTTAGTGTTACAGAAGAGAGTGATGTCGCTTGTCAGAAGAAGTAGTAAAATCAAATCGAACAGCACTTGAATCGGTTGGGTCTCTGCTTTTAAATCAATACTGGGCGAGAATTTCCCTCCTCCGTAACACGCTCACTTTGAGATTTATGCGATTGCATGGATCGGGAGAAGGCGCGCTCAAGACTGCAGTAAGATGAAGGTGGTGGGATGTACAGACTGTGATAACTAGTTACATTTGAGGACAGACACAGGAAAATGAAATGAAATGAGTATGAAGACAATCTACTAGAGTTAGAGACTATTCACTAGGGTTAGAGGATGTGTGGCAAAATCTGCATTGCTTGTCATTTCATCTCCGGCATTCTGCGTGTTAGTGGTGATTGCTGTGCTCCCTTCCAGTCTCTCCCGTAAGGCTCCCATAAACAATAAGAACATGCAGAGAGGATATTAACACTCTTCATGAGGGACTGTGAGAACTGCCTGAGAGAAGACAAAAGCCCTTTCCATTGACTTTCAAAACAGACATTTATGAAGCCTCTTTGAGCTCCATGCCCCACTTTTAAGACAAAAGCCACTTCCAGAACGAACCACTATAAGGAAGGACAGTTTTGTGGAGATCTGTCATGTCCAATGGCAACTAGGAAGGCAGTGCAACATATAGATTGCAGTGTTCACTCAGTGGCTGAATGGCAGATATCATTGGGAGACCAAACAAACTGTATTGAATTGTAGTACAGTAATAATGCATATAGTTACACCAATGGCAGGGGGAAGGGATTATGGATGTTGACATGGGGTTGTTGACATGGGGCCGGAGATTGATAGTAGGCTGGTTGGTGTCCAATCTGTGGCCACGCCATTTGCCAGTTGTATTGGCCTCCCAGCTGCACCAAAGGCTACACTGCCAAGGCTGATGCCACTGGAGGCGGAGGCTTTCTTACCCTGTCTTTAGGGTGTGCATGTGTGTGAGAGAGAGGGGGCGAGAGAGCAAGGGTGTGTGTCTGTGAGAGAGAGAGCAAGAACAAATGTGTTTGTCATATGTTTGTCCATCTCTATGTTTGCCCATTGTATAACTGTCCAAGTCGACGTTTGAGTGTTTGCATGTCTGGCAGGGAGACAGAGGAGGCGGAGAGAGAGGGAGGCAGGGCAGGCTGCATTAGAGGATGTTGGCCATGTTGGCCGGTCCATAGGGAGAGGTTTGGGAGTCTCTGCCAGTAGGTCTCATTTCATCAGGAGCGGAACCAGCAGACACATCCAGGTAGGGAGGACGTGAAATCCATCAGATTAATGGATAAATAAGGACATGGGATATCAGAGTGGTTTTGCTTGGCTGTTCCCTACATTAGGTCTGCCGTTTCTGGCAGATGGATCCAGGGATAGGCTGAGAGGGTGTGAATACTAGGTAGTTTCAGTAATCATTCAATTAACTCTCTTGTTCGATGTGTTGCAACTGAAATGGAGAATCTAACACGAGGCAGCAAACGTCACTGAATCTAGAAAACAAAAATAGTAGCTATGATTGTATGGAGCCATTTCAGTGTGATTTCAACCCACTGGGCACACCATACCATTTCGGCATGGACAAATGGGTAATATTTGTTTGAGATGTTGATCAATAAGATTACAACCAATACATCCACTCAAAAAGACAGATTACATTGATGACTTTTGCAAATCCGATGTATTTCACACATATATTCCATGTCACAATGTGTTGACAAATTATGTTGAAACAATGTTGATTCAACCAGTTTTGGGCTGTGGGAAGAAATTCAATCTAAACTGCATATATGAACACCTTAAAGATCTGAAAGCATCTCAATACCTGAACAATGGACAAAACCTGGACAGTCTGAACAATGTCAGGGAACTGGACTATTTGAAGATACAAATGGTCTCAACAATACTTGTGTTGCCTTTTAGGATCGGACGTATACAGTACGTGCTTCTACACCTGCATTGCTTGCTGTTTGGGGTTTTAGGCTGGGTTTCTGTACAGCACTTTGAGATATCAGCTGATGTACGAAGGGCTATATAAATAAATTTGATTTGATTTACATTAGCCGGTAGTCACCCAGGAAAACTAGGGGGCCTAGGACCTACCCTGGGGGACACACCATTTCTTTGCTATTGCCTTTTGTTTTCAATGTAGACCTATTCTACCATCACCATCACTAAGGTTATCTGCACTAGCTGGGGTCAGAGGTTTGCCTTAACCCAGAACATGGCAGGGGGTTGGTGGACTGTAAAGTGAAGCAAAGACTGAACACAGTGTATTACTTGTGTTGATTGTGTGAGGAGACAAACATTGGCTGAATGGAGGGGAATCGCGGTATGGAGTGGATCTTTGGTTGGCTCTCCCTGGTTGAGGGCCTCGTCCATGCAGGCTCTCCCAAACCCTGAGGTGGCAGATGGTCCTCCTCTAGAGGTCTTGTTGTGTTTCTGAAAAGGCCACTGGGTCTTTTGTCTTGTTTACACAGACAGATGGAAACCTCTGGAAAGAAGACCCATTGAGGGCACTGCATGCCTCGCTCTCTTTCGCTCTGTCTTCTTCTCCTCTAAGGGTTTGTGGAGGATGGTGGCTGTTTCAAATGTTTGTCTATTTGAGGACTGGAAAAGAAAACATTTTAGTCCTGAAGTAATTCGATTTTTTATGTTGAGTCAATTGGCGTCAAAAGTTGTGTTTCTCTCTCACTCTCTCTACATCTATGTATCTTTCCATCTCTCTTGCTCTCCCTCTACCCCCCTGTCTCACCCCTCCCTCTTTCTCTCTCTCCTCTTCTCTCTCACACTCACACCAAAAGCGCCTGCGTGCAGCTTACAGGCTGAAAGGCCTGGGGTCACTCAGCCTTTGAATTCCCCCAGCACTTAAATCTTTCATCGCGTCAGGCTCTTCATCCCCCTGTTCCTTCGCCGCCTGCTGAGAAGCTCCTGCTCTTTCTCTGTGGTTTTAGTGAGTTATTTCATCCCTCTCCCTGTAAGATTTCTGTTCCCTCCTCCTTTGTAACCATGTGCTGGGATAGATATTCATGCCTCTTTGAAGCAAGAGGACACAACCACAATATAGTTTTTCCCTTCAGGAGTGTGGAGTTTGCTGTCCACCAAAGGAAGAAAGTATACTGTAGTTTAGTGTGAAACACAGATTGCAATGTCAGTTTTCTATTTGGAATGTTTTCTGAATGTTGAATTCTTACGGCTGGAGTGCAATACGTTTATTTAAGGCACGGACAGACCAGTAGGATTGCAGGCTGAGAGTATTTAGCACCTCTAAACCGAGTGCAAACCGATTCTACATGTAGAAACGGGCGACAATGACATCCGTCAGTCGCCCAGTGGTCCCTATAACACACCGCGCCGACAGCAAGAGGACGAACAGCCCCCTAGTGTACAGAACGACAATCGGCCTGGTGAGTTCTCCTTTAAAGTTTAGAAATGTCAACTTTGGATGAGGGTTAAGTTAGGTACAGTAGGTTAAGGTTGGAAGGTTAAAAAGGCTCTGCTATTTTGACCCAAACTATGAACGTGCACTTATCAAATTAATAATTACTTCTTAGTCATTACAAAAGTTTACAGTTGCCAATTTATATTGCAAGCATATACAGTTTCTCTTACCTTTGTGTCCTCTAGTTACTCGCTGGCATTATATTTAAATTATATTTGTTTCAAAATAGAAAATAGATCCACCTTTGGTAAGCAGGAAATTGTAACATTTACTGTATCTGCACTGTATCCTCTCAGGTTGCATAAGCCTTCAGTTGACATAGCAAAAGTCATTTGGTTGGGCTTTTTAGTTGTAAACCAGGCGGTGGGTTAGGAATTTGGATTTGTTTTGACAGAGGCACCACCCTGGCTTTGGTGTTTGAAGCTGAAGCTGAACTTATTTGACTGTGCCCAAACTAAAGTCCCATTGCATTGTCTTTGACTAAAGCTTAGGTTTCTGATGCCTGTGGTTTCATGTTGTGTTATTTAGGCAACTGGCATGTTATGAGACTGTAAACAAAGTATGTATTGCTTCAAATCAAGTAATATTGCTCATGGAACGTCATTCCTTGAGCACTCCAGATGTATCTTAGAAATCAAGTGCTATTTGAATGTGAACACTTTTTGGAATGGATTTGCATGGTTGTTTGTAAAAAAAAAAAAAAGATTGGTGGTCCACACTTTGATGGCATGTAGGCTACATCTTACAGTGTGTTGCTTTAAATTGGGCATTTGACATTTCAAAGCTGTTTTGACTGAAAGAGTATTGTTTTCTTGGTATTTGACGTTGATTCGACCGAGGTCTGTGCCACACAAGCCAATCTTTTAGCATCCCACGTTTGTGCTCACCTCATAGAAAGCCAGACACGTTCTCCTACACCTGTGCTGTTTGCACACTTAGTATAGAAAGAGACACACTCATTTAGACACCTCCGCAGGAGTTGCGGATCACTGGGATGACTTGGCAAACAGGCCCGCACTGTAATAAGCAAAGCCTTCTGTCTGCAGGAGAGGGGGTTCTTCCTGAGGGAGCCATCTTGGATTTGTTCAATATTTATTCATCTAGCCTAATGAATTCCAAGGTGGATGAATCTATTGCGTTGCTCTATTCCTATTCCTTGAAATTACATGGCATAAAATGTTGATTTACCATATACCAACACTGTATGATATTAAACATTTATGAATAGGTAAATTCATATTACACTAATTGTCCGAGGGTGATTGTAGACATTTCAGAGTGCATGACTAAAGCACATTGTAATACACTGATGCCGTAAATGTTCTTATCAAGCCAAAGTACCATGTAAAGCTCTTGGAAGCATTATAACACAATATTTGTAGTACCTAGTTACCTTAAAGTCTCCAAGATTATGATTTGTCACACAGAGACTAGAGAAAAAAAGGCTACAGACAATACAAGTCTAATTTTACCATATAGATTTTCGATTTTTTCATGGTTGGTGCATTTTTCTGTGTTGCCTGTAGCAAATGGGCACAAAAAAAGACTCAGGGTGAAAAATGGAAAATATCATGTTTTATTCAAAAACCAAAAGCAGGCACTTTTGCTCGTGGTGTGAAGAGAACAGTGAAAGGCTTTTTAGAGAATGGTAAAAAAAAAAGGTGCTAACTAATCTTTCTTTTGAGGTCAAGCTTTTCTTGGTCTCAAAAAACAACAATGGACAAACCATTTCACTCCTCATTGTTCATCAATTTGCAAAGCAGCTTCTCTAAGGTGGCACTGTCTTGATTTGGTTAAAGACAACGGTTTCCTCATATAATTTTTTTTTTTGGGGGGGGTGGGCATGTTTTGCAGAGGAAGATCTAAAGTCCTTGTAAATATTCACACCCCTGAAAGTGAGTCAATGTCTGTCGTTGACAATGGAAGTAGAAATAAAGGTTTTGTGAGTCTACACTTCCAGTATAACAATCTTGGTTATTGAGGCTAAATTACAACATACCTGTGTTCTACACTAGTGTTTACACCTTAAAACAACTACTCTATGTGGACTTCCTTGCTCAAGACCTAAGCAGACCAAAGCATTTGCAAAGGGCGTGCGTGCGTGCATGGAGGGGATGAAGTGGGTTTAAGCCCTCAAGGAAGTCACCCAGGAAGTCAACTAATCAACCCAGCAGTGAATAGCAATGAAAGATTGTGTGGGTGTCTGTCTGCACTCTGCATGGTGGGTGTGCTTTGTGTGTGCATCTACACACTGCATGTGAGCGTGTGTGTGTCTGTTTTACATGTTTGTGTGTGTTAGTGGGGGATGGGAGATGAGATGTGTCCCTCTATAAATCTCGGGTTAAGGGTCTGAAAAGAGACCGGCTATCACTCAGCCACCCGGGTGGCAGGTGGAGGATGTGCTTCCGAGCCAGAGCCTGTTATTTAAATGAAGTAATTAGACAAACCCATCAGTCGTCCTGCTGCACTTACATTTAAATAGTGAAAGACCGTAGTAGGATAGCAGTTTAAAGTGGTTCTATTGATTATGTGATTGGGAAAGCCTCTTTTTGCTGTGTTTCACAAAAAACTAAAATAACAAAAAAATAAATATATATATATTTATATACATACACACACTACTGGTCAAAACTTTTAGAACACCTACTCATTCAAGGGTTTTTCTTTATTTTGACTATTTTCTATATTGTATAATAATATTGAAGACATCAACATGATGAACTAACACATGAAATCATGTATTAACCAAAACAATTATCTAAATATATTTTATATTTCAGATTCTTCAAATAGCCACCCTTGGCCTTGATGATAGCTTTGCACACTCTTGGCATTCTCTTAACCAGCTTCACCTGGAATGCTTTTCCAACAGTCTTGAAGGAGTTCTCACATATGCTGAGCACTTGCTGGCTGCTTTTCCTTCACTCTGCGGTCCGACTCATCCCAAACCATCTCAATTTGGTTGAGGTCGGGGGATTGTGAAAGCCAGATCTGATGCAGCACTCCATCACTCTCCTTGGTCAAATAGCCCTTACACAGCCTGGAGGTGTGTTGGGTCATTGTCCTGTTGAAAAACAAATGTTAATCCCACTAAGCCCAAACCAGATGGGATGGTGTATCGCTGCAGAATGCTGTGTGCCTTGAATTCTAAATAAATCACAGACAGTGTCACCAGCAAAGCACCCCCACACCATAACACCTCCTCCTCCATGCTTTACAGTGGGAAATACACATGCGGGGGGTCATCTGTTCACCCACACCGCGTCTCACAAAGACACTGTGGTTAGAACCAAACATTTCCAATTTGGACTCTAGACCAAAGGACAAATATCTACCGGTCTAATGTCCATTGCTCGTGTTTCTTGGCCCAAGCAAGTCTCTTTTTACTATTGGTGTCCTTTAGTAGTGTTTTCTTTGCAGCAATTCAACCATGAAGGCCTGATTCACGCAGTCTCCTCTGAACAGTTGATATTGAGATGTGTCTGTTACTTGAACTCTGTGAAGCATTTATTTGATCTTTAATTTCTGAGGCTGGTAACTCTAATGAACTTATCCTCTGCAGCAGAGGTAACTCTGAGTCTTCCTTTCCTGTTGCAGTCCTAATGCCAAGAGGGTGCAAAGCTGTCATCACGGCAAAAGGTGGCTATTTGAAGAATCCCATATACTGTATAAAATATATTTAGATAATTTTTGGGGTTAATACATGATTAAATATGGGTGATTTCATAGTTTTGATGTCTTCACTATTATTCTACAATGCATAAATTATAAAAATAAAGAAAAACCCTTGACTGAGGAGGTGTTCTATAACTTGACCCGTAGTGTATATTTATTATTTATGAAATCAATAGCTGTTTGGGTATTAAGTCCCTATAATGTATTTCTGATGGTGACATTTTACATGAATTGCTCAGCGCCCCCCTCTCATGTTTCTTTTCGGAGAATGGCATCGCAGACGCTCCCTACAGTCTCTCGTTGCGTTTAGACAATATCAATATGATACAATCGTCCTTGAAAAGGTTGTTTTGCTATGAAATGAAAACGTTTGACTTCTGCCATGAGTTGTGTGTGTTTGTGTGTGTTTCTATGTGTACATGCTCCCGTGATTGTTTGTAGTTGAGGGCAGCACATATCTCTTTTTCACAAGTAGGAATGCTACTCAACTGTCAAGTTGTGTACAATGTCAAACATCCAAGGTTCTCCTTTGAAATGTGTTGGCTTGCAAGGAGTGAAGGGGAATGGAGGTTTGTCCATGATTAAACTGTAAAGAGAAGAGGTGAGGCTCGCTACACAATATTCCATTTGATCTGACAATGTTCAACACAACAGGGAGGAATCCATAGACACTTTGAGCAAAGTCTTGAGCAAAGTCTAAATATACATTCAAAACATATTTATGTCCAACTATGAATGGCGATGAATAAGAATGTTCTCAATTCAATATCATATGTGCCATTAAGAAGACGCTTTTATCCTAAGCAACTTAGTCATCTGTGCATACATTTTCATATGGGTGGCCACAGCTGGAATCGAACCTTTTAATCCTGGTGTATCAAGCCGAAAAACAGTTTCAAGCTGAAAGGGTTAAAAGCTAAAAGACCCTTTCTGTCTGAGCCGAGGAAAACCAGTGAAGTGTAGACCCCAGTCTACCAGACAGGAGTTGAAGTATTGACGTCTACTAGCCTGGAGTCAGGGGGGCTCGGCATAGATAACGACCCAGGAGACAGACCGCTAGGTGGGCATGACGACTCAGGCAAGCGGGGGGGATTTGAGACAGAGGTTGATCTGCGCTCGGCCCAGACAGCCACGGACCACTGAGTTCTCTCCAGTTCTGGCTGAATAAGGAATTATGTTGCATTTCTAGTCTGGCTGGGAATTGCCAGGGACCTCACTGTACGATATTATCATTATACTTAGGTGCCAATACGATATGCATTGCGATTCTCACAATTTAAAAAATCGAACGATTCTATATGTATTATGATTAGATTCTGCAATTGTATTGCGATTTGATACTCCAAACATATTGATCACTATATTTCTTCTGCAGAAATACGATAGAACGTGAGAACGAGTTTTGATCAGTCAGAGAAATAAAAGTGCTGTAAAACACTATTTTAAAAATATTTTTTAAAAGATGGAGGACAAGCTATAGGATGAAAAATACAGAAGTTTGGGGCAGGTACAAATCGATACTTGGAGTCAAATATAGATATAATATCGTCCAAAAATAATATTGTGATATATAACTGTATATAAAAAATATATTAAAAAATCACAAATTTCTGGTGAGTTTGTTGGAATATATAGCCTATATTCCAGGGAACATATAAAATAGATAGACAGTGCTCTGTTGTAAACAAGCACTCACACAGATATACACAGAAATCTCTGTTAATAGATACATTTGGCGTCTATGTATATTAAGTTAGGCACAGAAATGCCTGCAACTGAAATGTTTACTCCCAAATACACTCAAACTCAGACACACATGCTTCATCCTCAACCGCACCAGGCACAATCTACCCTGATGGATGGGGCAATGGCTTGGCTTAATTAGCCATGAAAGGCACACTAGCCAGCGGAAGGAAGGAAACAATGAGAGATTAAAGCCAGCCAGCAGTGGACAGCTGCCGTAAACAGCTGTTGTTGACAGCCCCTCCCCGGAACACATTAAACTACACAGACGGTTCAGGGTTCTGGCCACCTCAACACACTCCTCTCTCTGCTCCTCTGCTCTGCTATGACGTCGACAGCCAGTCAGAAGGAACATCACCTAGTCAAATGAGAAAATATACAAATCAGCCAATTTTGTGCTGGTCGGGAGAGATTCGCTTAAGCAACATTGTATCTCTTTGATGCTCTATGAAATTGTCTAATTTGGCTCATTCTGGAAAGATAAGTGTGGTTAAGTAACAATATTTATAGTACAGGAGACAAGGCCTATACACTGAGTGTTCAAAACATTGTCATAGACTGACCAGGTGAATCCAGGTGAAAGCTATGATCTCTTGTTGATGTCACTTGTTAAATTCACTTCAATCAGTGTAGACAAAGGGGAGGAGACAGGTTAAGTAAGTATTTTTAAGCCTGGAGACATGGATTGTATATGTGCCATTCAGAGGGTGAATGGGAAAGATAAAATATTTAAGTAGTAGGTCGAAGGTGCAACGGTTTGTTCAGGAACTGCAACGCTGAGACGAAGATAAACAATTTAGATATGCAAACATCTAGAAAGATCTGGAACAAGACATTTGTACAATATATGCAAGGCGTTATCCATTCCAATGGGTTTAACATTGGAATAGCTTACATGGTTCTCTGTCCAAGTGGTTGGTAAGCCCAGAGAGCAGCTGGAAAGCAGAGTTTACTTTGCACATCTAAGGCTGTCGTCATTCTGATTTCTAAATCAACCCCAAGCCCCTACTACACTCTTATAAAAAGGGTTCCAAAATAATTATTTGGCTGTACCCATAGGATAACCCTTTTTGGTTCCAGGTAGAAAACCTCTGTGGAAAGGGTTCTACATGGAACCCAAAAAGGTTCTACCTAGATCCAAAAGGGTTCTACCTAGTTCCAAAAACGGTTATTCAAAGGGTTCCCTTATGTGCACAGCAGAATAACCCTTTTAGGTTCTAGATAGAACCATTTCTTCTAAGAGTGTACCTAGGCCCTCCTGTAGATTTCAAACAATTGGATAGGTATAAGCAATAAGGGAAAACATTCCACCCAGTCTAGGGCAAGGTAATCTTGGAAACCCATAAGTAAAATCTTGTGTAATTGTGTCAGATGCTCAATTAAGTTCTGTGGGAGATGTGTTAGAAAAGATACTACGGACGCTGGGTGGTAGCTCCACTCCCTTCTCTTTCCAGGTTTCGGGAAAGTCTTTTGGCTACATTTGAAAGATGCAAGCACCTGTGAAGTCGCAATTGTTTTTTCTCTCCAAATGATCATTGACAAGAAATCAGGGCACAGGAACAAAGTTCATTGTTAGCCGCCGCATCCCACAGTCTGTTGACAGATGCTACGATACCTTTTATATTACGTGCGTCTGTCCCAGAGATTATGGGCAAGGTGACGCAAATATCGCTTAATAAATGTATCAAATAATTTTAGATCTACATGAGTGGCTAGGCATGGCATAGGGTCTAGGCCTTTGGGTCGACTCAATGTAGAAATGGTGTAGTCTTACTCACTAACACAGTAGCACTGTGTTTTTGTGTCTCGTTCTGGGAGCAACATTGAAAGCCTGGTCTGGTTAGCGCAGATAGTCGTTAGCTAGTCTAGGCTGGTCCAAAAGTGGTAATTACAGACCATAACACGGCTCTTCAAAGACCACTCAGGCATGGTGTGTGACACATACAGAGGCATGACTGAGTAATACGCTGCTACCGCTACATAATTTTGTGCAGATTTCCTCCCTTTGATCTCTGCTGAGTCTGTTGCTAAACGTCGCTAATTTAGGTACTCTGCACATTTTGGTAGTCAGCAGCCCTATCATTACTATAGAAGTAATGGTGCCTGGAGAAGTGTGTATCCTCTCCTTTTGACAAACATTTCCCAAACGCCCCGCCTTCTAAAGGAAATTCTATGAGAAACACAAACCACTTTTACATCCACAGTTTTTATGTGTGTAAGGTCATACCATATATATATTTTTTAAGCACGAAAGCTATGATGGAAACCGGTCGTTTCGGTACAATTTTATAAATGCAGACAGATATTTGTTCGTTCGACATGGTGGGGTCTTTTGGTGTCTGTAAAATTAATTCAGTGAGAAATGGTGGTGGAAATATCTTTATGCACAAATATTGATATAATAACCATCATGTCCAAGTAAACTTGGAGTCACGCGATAAGGTGTGTGGGCCTCTCATTATGACTCTGGAAACCATGCAGTTTATTAGGCTACAGATGAAATAAATGATGATGAACTTCACAGGGTGGTGAAAGTGCATGGCGATTGATGCTCCTTTCCCAAAAAAATATTGAGGGTCTTATTCTGGTGACATGATGATTTGATAATTAACTGCTGTTTGACAAATACAAATATTCGGACTTATCCATAATATTCTCACTATGTAGACTAGTTTACCAGCACAGCCTGCCTGCACTGTATCTGCGAGCTGTTGGCTAGAGCGCAAGTGCCAAGACTAGAGTCAGCACATTTGCTATTTAATGCAACAGAGACAAAACTATCGGTAGAGTTGAAAATGCGACGCAAACACATTGTGTGACGACCCTCCCACTCTGTCTGCCGTATTATCTCTTTGTTCTTGTTTCCTTATTAGGATGTCAGTGGGCGGAGTTGGGAGGGTCGTCAGCTACATGGGAAACACCTGGGCCGGTGTGTCCCAGGATAAATACACCACTTCCCCATTCATGGAGGAGACTCTACATGCAGACACCTTTACAGATTTTGTTGTATCTTGGTGGCCTTTTGGTTGTTTGCTTTGGCACCTTTCAACACCCTGCATTATCACATTCATGCATGCAAAACACTCACTTACATTACTGATTCCACATACCATTGTATATCGTATTTAGTTTACTTTATTTAATAAATATATATTTTGTTACTCCTTATCTCCACGTTGTCTCCCTTTTTGTTATGGGCTTTGAGCCGGTTCGTGACAATTGAACTTTAGATTTTTATTCAGTACATGAAAACTTAAGTGAAAAAGTACATTTTGAGTGCACTACGTCATCACGCACTGATTTTTAACCGCAAGAAGTCCATTTGGTGGAGACACCGCTGGTGGGTATCTGAGCATATTTTTGTCATGCTGATTTTTGAATATTCGCATGATTGCATGGATACCTAGCTTGTTACACACTCTTGAATGATCTAAAATTATGAATCTCATATTGGGTCTTTCACAGTCAAGCTAACCCAAGCTGTACTGTGCAAGTAGGATAATAGTAGGCCTACTATTTAAACAGATAAATTAGGCTGTCAAACTTAGTCAGAAATTCACAGGTTTCAGATTTTTCCCCTTTTATGTCACACTTTTAAATAGAACATCCAATTCTATTGTTTTTCTAAGTCAACAACAATGCTTAAACCACATCAGGAGACTTTTGAGGTCTAGACGAATGTTGTTCAATATTTAGTTTATCAATAGATAATTGGGTTTATACACTATATATACAAAAGTATGTGGACAACTCTTTGAATTAGTGGATTCAGCTATTTCAGCCACACCCGTTGCCGACAGGTGTATAAAATCGAGCACATTAGCCATAGACAAACACCGTCATAGGATGCCACCTTTCCAACAAGTCAATTCGTCAAATTCTTCCCTGCTAGAGCTGCCCTGGTCAACTGTAAGTGCTGTTATTGTGAAGTGGAAACATCTAGGAGCGACAACGGCCAAAAGTTGTAGGCCACACAAGCTTACAGAAAGGGACCACCAAGTGCTGAAGTGCATAGCGAGTAAAACTCGTCTGTCCTCGTTTGCAACACTCACTACCGAGTTCCAAACAGCCTCTGGAAGCAACGTCAGCACAATAACTGTTCGTCGGGAACTTCATGGAATGGGTTTCCATGGCCGAGCAGCTGCACACAAGCCTAAGATCACCATTCGCAATGCCAGGCGTCGGCTGCAGTGGTGTAAAACTAGCCGCCATTGGACTCTGGAGCAGTGGAAACGCTTTCTCTGAAGTGATGAATCATGCTTTACCATCTGGCAGTCCGACAGATGAATCCAGGTTTGGCAGATGCCAGGAAAACGGTACCTGCCCCAATGCATAGTGCCAACTGTAATGTGTGGTGGTGGAGGAATAATGGTTGGAGCTGTTTTTCATTGGTTCGGGTTAGGCCCCTTAGTTCCAGTGAAGGGAAATCTTAATCCTACAGCATACAACGACGTTCTAGACAATTCTGTGCTTCCAACATTGTGGCAAAAGATTGGCGGATGGCCCTTTCCTGTTTCACCCTGGCAATGCCCAGGTGCACAAAGGGAGGTCCATACAGAAATGGTTTGTTGAGATCGGTGTGGAAGAACTTGATCTGCCTCCACAAAGCCCTGACCGCAACCCCAATCGAACATCTTTTGGATGAATTGAAATGCCGACTGTGAGCCAGGCCTAATCGCCTAACATCAGTGCTCGACCTCACTAATGCTCTTGTGGCTGAATGGAAGCAAGTCCCCACAGCAATGTTCCTAACATCTAGTGGAAAGCCTTCCCAGAAAAGTGGAGGCTATTATATTAGCAAAAGGGGGGACAAACTACATATTAATGCCCATGATTTTGGAATGAGGTGTTTGACAAGGTGTCCACATTCTTTTGGTAATGTAGTGTATGTCCTCCCTTGCTATAGGTTCTGAGATTAAATGGGCCATGATGTCGCACTCCTATCGCACAGCAATACTTTAACCTACCCATACTGTTGGCAGAATGTTTTAATCTTTAGCAGTAATTTATGCTGTATCTGGAAAAGGACTGTCCGTTACGAAACGAGAAAACAATGTCAAATTGTCGTGGACCTGTCAGCAGAACCTTTTATATCGACTTTTCCACCAACCGAAATATGATGGACTGCCCGTGAATTCTGTAACATTGTAGAGCAGGCTACTAAATAAAATCCAATTACAGTACGTGTGTTTTTTGTTCTGCTAAGAGGTTTTTTTCTCATTGTTTTATAGTACTACTGATGTTCATTACTGCAATGTTGGGAAAGAGCAAGCAAGAAAGGCATTTCACTGTACTTGTGTACGTGACAATAAATACTTAAAACTCGATGCATAGGCCGACATAAATGTCAAAGATAAGCTGTTAAATTCGACTGTATGCCGGTATTATAAACCATGCTGCTAATGATCTTGCAAAACCAGAGATACATATGGCCTATTTGCTAGGCCACTAGGGTGAGAGATGCACATGGTCATTTGTTGTATGGCTCCTTCGGGAAAATGAACCCATCACAGCCAGAAAAAGTGAGGAATATATTCTGCAATGGTTATGAAAATAAAATAAATAGAAAACAAATTCCTATGTCTAATTTTAAGATGCCTATTTCAAGGAAAATACTATTCTAACAAACATATTTTCACTCTTCCCAGTAATGGCAAATGGCTACGTTATTGTTAGTATGTTTTTTTTGTTTTTTATGAATAAGATTTTCATCATATCCCCGATTTGTACAAAATACTTGCCAGCTTGCAACACAATATTTCAACCACTAGCAGATGTGCATCCGCATGGTATAATGTTGGGGAGTGTTAGTCCATCTCACGTCAAGTAAAATTGTTTTAAATACCAACTTTTGCGTGAACTGGTGCACGCACATTTTGGGGTATATTTTATACGTACATACGGTTTATAAATGTCCCCATGCACCTAGCACGGTTGTTTGGTTAGTGGTGTTTCTGTAACACATGAGATGGAGTTTGCAAAACAAATGGCCACTGGATTGATGCAAATAATCATGATACCATTCTGCTAGGTAGGCAAATACTACTTTGTAACTAGTTAATATTTAATTGAGAAGGTTTCTGGGAAAGCCTTTCCATCTACCAGAAGACAGTTATCATTAGCATCGCCATAATTAGCCTCACTATATTTTCCCTGTTCCTTAATTGTTTGGAACCTGGACATTTACTTGATATTATGAATCATTTCGTACCTTTTTTCAAAGTAGCCTAGAGCCAAATTCCCACCATAGAAACATGGAGGCAATTATTTTATAAAGACTTCGTATGTGTTCTCCTGTTCTATTGGTATTCTTTTCAGCTTTCTTTCATTGTCTAGCAGCCAAAGTCATTATCCCAGTCATATTAGCAATGGTAATTGTTGCATCTTTAGATCTCCCTTCCCTCTCTAAATTTCAAATAAATACTTCCATCTCTGTCCATGAAACCCCTTACAGGTGCGGGGTGAATTTTAGAACAGTGTTTTCCCACAAAATGTTTAACATTCGCACCATTCTAGGCCTACCACATTGCTGTGCTAAAATGTGAAGAAATAATAGTTTATCAACAGTTTAAGCTAAACATACTGATCAGCCTTATTCATTGAAACGGCGTATACTTCCACTTCACTAATTTGCTACACATCCTGGGGATTAAGAAGTGAGTAAATGCAATGCTCACTGAAAAATACGTGGGTATACCGCGTATGCCTGTATATACCCTCCATTACACCTGTATAGACCTGGGAAGGGAGTCCAAGGGCCAAATTAACTCCTTACCAGAACCAACAAAAGCAATGTACTTGGCTTACCATGTGTTACTGTGTTGCTTTGAAGTGGCTGTGGTATTGTTAATGTGAACCGTAACAACTACAGGACCCAGAATCGACCCGTGTGGGACACCTTTCGTAATATGCAGGAAATTTTATTTAACAGCGTCAGCAGATACACATTGAGTTGTATCTGTCAATGAATTACATGCAGCCTGGTCTATGACAAAGCCTCTGAATTAGGGGTGAGTAATCAACAGTATCGAAAGCCTTTGACAGGTCAATGAAGATTCATACAGGAAACTACATAATTTATAACTAATGTAAGATGCAACAGAGATAGTGCTATGACCTGGTTTAAAACCCGACTGATTAAAATGTATAATACATTTAATACTAAGATAAAATAGGGCGATAATTATTTAGGTCACAAGGGTCACCACCTTTGTGAAGGGAGTACATGGGCCGCCTTCCAAACCTTGGGGATAGTACCAGATTTAATCATCAGGTAAAAGGATTCAGCTGTTAGGGTGGCAGAGAGCTGCAGTAAAAGTGGATCAAGCATATCAGCCCCAGTGGATTTATTTTCACATCAATCTTAAGCAAAGCATATAGAACATCACAGATAGTAAATTGTTGAAATGAAAACAAAGATTCACTACATGTTGGGTAGTAGTGAACACATGTTGGGTAGTAGTGAACACATGTTGGGTTATTTACGCAGCCCAACTGACTGGGTCAAAATAACCCAACATGTGTTCTGTCCAGTATTTACCCAGGGCTGGGTTACCAAATAACCCAACATGTGTTCTGTCCAGTATTTACCCAGGGCTGGGTTACCAAATAACCCAACATGTTTTCTGTCCAGTATTTACCCAGGGCTGGGTTACCAAATAACCCAACATGTGTTCTGTCCAGTATTTACCCAGGGCTGGGTTACCAAATAACCCAACATGTGTTCTGTCCAGTATTTACCCAGGGCTGGGTTACCAAATAACCCAAATTGGGTTGTTTTTAATGCAGCATTTTTTGAATGGATGGGACTTGGTCAAAGTAGTGCACTAAATAGGGAATAGGGTGCCATTTGGAATGCACAAAGATGTGTAGCCTACATTCAAAATTAATGAATGACCTCTTTTTTTCTTTGTCTTACTAGATCTGTCGGAGAAGAAGAGCGACCTACGAGTGTGTGACGACTCCAGCTGCCGTTTTGGAGGTGTCTGCAGGGATGACGGAGCCACGCTGAAGTGTGTGTGCCAGTTTCAGGTATGTGGTGTAGTTTCTACCAGATTGTGTGTGTGTACATGTTTACCTACGTTATCAGGTTCAGAATGTCGCCCTCTTAAGAAACTTCTCAAGTAAGAGTAAAAAGGATCCGGTCAGAAAACTACTTAAATACTAGTTACACATTTAGTTTGTTAATTTTTTACACCTTATGGTAAAATGTGACAGCAAACAAAGATAACAATAACTTAGTGCAATTTATTTGAAATGCGTTATTTAAGCCTGCTAGCACCATCTTGCAGATGTCCTCCAGCATAGTTACTCCCTTCACAGAACAGCGCAAACTGGCTCTAAGCAGAATAGAAAGAGGAGTGGGAGGCCCCGGTGCACAACTGAGCAAGAGGACAAGTACATTAGTGTCTACTTTGAGAAACAGACACCTCACAAGTCCTCAACTGGCAGCTTGAATAAATAGTACCCGCAAAACACTAGTGTCAACGTCAAAAAAATCTCCTTAGGGGTGAAGACGTGCTTCACTTCAAGAGCTGTGGTGGACTTACAGGGTTTGATGGACAACTGAGAGCCAATAAATGTATAATCACAGAGTAAAATAAATGTATATTCACAACAGTCACTACGTTTTCATCTGACAGCGACAATAGAGTAAAATAAATCTATGTAACTGAAGTGATTTGGTAAAATGTAACCGAGTAAAAGGTAAGTTACTTTCTTCAGAAAATACTTGAGTAAGAGTACAAGTACAGCCCACAGAGAGTAACTAGAAAAGTACTAGTTCTTCCACAAACAGACTTAAGTACATGTAAAGCGTTACTTGTTGTGCGTTACTACCCACCCCCGGGGGTGCTTGGTATAGCTTCGGAGGGGAGTGCTGTTGTTTTCGCCCTCTAGTCTAGGTTGCTTTCTGTAGTCTGAGGTGCTGAATGAGAAGGCCACCATATTTCTCTCTAATATGACTGTAATTGCAACAGAAGGAGGACAGGTGTGTGTGTGAAGAAACCAGAATACCTTAGAGACATAGTTTAATGGGGAGACTGAGCAATAGCCTACAGTATGTCGTCAATCAGTCCTTGCCTGCAAAGCCTTTATGAAGCTTCCTAGATGCGACATGACATAGGTTATAACCATTCATGACATTCCCTCATAATGAACGATAGATGACTAGAATGTACAGTGCATTAGGGGAAGTATTCAGACCCCATGACTTTTTCCACATTTTTTTACATTACAGCCTTATTCTAAAATTTATTAAATTGTTTATTCCCCTCATCAATCTTGACACAATACCCCATAATGACAACGTAAAAACAGTTTTTTTAGAAATGTGTAACAACTGATATCACATTTACATACGTTTTCAGACTCCAGTACTTTGTTTAAGCACCTTTGGCAACGATTACTGCCTAGAGTCTAGTATATGGCGCTACAAGCTTGGCACACCTGTATTTGTGGAGTTTCTCCCATTTCTTCAATCATGACTAGTCTCCCAGTCCCTGACACCACTATGCTTTGCCGTAGGGATGGGGCCAGGATTCCTCCAGACGTGAAAGAGTTCAATCTTGGTTTCATCAGACCAAAGAATCTTGTTTCTCATGATCCTTTATGTGCCTTTTGGCAAACTCCAAGCAGGCTGTCATGTGCCTTTTACTGAGGAGTTGATTCCGTCTGGCCACTCTACCATAAAGGCCTGATTGGTGGAGTGCTGCGGTGTGACTAGGGTGGGCATTCTAGTTTCTTTGTTTCTATGTTTACTGTTTCTATGTTTTGGCCGGGTATGGTTCTCAATCAGGGACAGCGGTCTATTGTTTTGTCTCTGATTGGGAATCATACTTAGGCAGCCTGTTTTTCCACCTTAGTTGTGGGTAGTTAGTTGTGGCCTGTATAGCCCTAGTCAGCTTCACGTTAGTTTTGGGTGTTTTCTTGTTGGCGACATTCAAAATAAAAAAGAAATGTACGCTCACCACGCTGCACCTTGGTCCGGTCATTTCCCTGACGACGTTCGTGACTGAACTACCCACCACAAACGGACCAAGCAGCGTGGTAAGGAGAACTGGACATGGAAGGACAGCCTGAATGGGAAAGAATCCTGGACGTGGGAGGAGATCCTGGCGGGAAAGGATTGCCAGCCATGGGAGCAGGTGGAAGCAGCAAAAAAGGTGGAGGCAACGAGGAAAAGGGCCCAGGATTACACAGGGTCACGGCTGGCACGAAAGACTGGGAGGCCACTCCCAAAAAATATTTGGGGGGCGCACACGGGGAGTGTGGCAGAGTCAGGGTTCAGACCTGAGCCATCTCCTCGTGCTTGGTACTGGTCAGGCACCGTGTTATACGGTGGAGCGCATGGTGTCTCCAGTGCGCGTTCACATCCCGGTGCGCTACATTCCAGCTCCCCGCATTGGACGGGCTAGAGTGAGCAACCAGCCAGGACGGATGGTGCCGGCTCAGCGCGCCTGGCCTCCAGTGCGTGATGATCCATGGCACGAAGCCTCCAGTGATGATCCATGGCACGAAGCCTCCAGTGATGATCCATGGCACGAAGCCTCCAGTGATGATCCATGGCACGAAGCCTCCAGTGATGATCCATGGCACGAAGCCTCCAGTGATGATCCATGGCACGAAGCCTCCAGTGATGATCCATGGCACAAAGCCTCTAGTGATGACCCATGGCACGAAGCCTCTAGTGATGATCCATGGCACGAAGCCTCCAGTGATGATCCATGGCACGAAGCCTCCAGCATTGATCTGCGGTCCGAAGCCTCCAGCGACGGTCCCCGGTCCGGAGCCTCCAGCGACGGTCCCCGGTCCGCACCTTGGTCTCCTTCAACCCACGAGAGCCGTGACAGCTGCCGAGATGGTTGTTTTGCACTGACTATCACCTGTGGGACATTATGTAGACAGGTGTGTGCTTTTCCAAATCATGTCCAATCAATTGAATTTACCACAGGTGAAACGTCTCAAGAATGATCGATGGAAACAGGATGCACCTGAGCTCAATTTCAAGTCTCATAGCAAATGGTCTGAATACTTATGTAAATAAGGTATTTCTGTTTTTTATTTTATAAGGTGCTAACATAACAAAATATGGAAAGGGGAAGGGGTCAGAATAATTTCCGAAGGCACTGCATATTTATATTATGGCTTTGGCTACTCAATGACAGCTTGTGCATTAGCTAGCTTACTACTATTTCGCAACTACCTCTCACGTTTTCTTGTTGTGAAAGTATCTGCACTCTCAAATCAGAATCAAATCAAATTTTATTTGTCACATACACATGGTTAGCAGATGTTAATGCGAGTGTAGCGAAATGCTTGTGCTTCTAGTAGTTCCGACACTGCAGTAATAACCAACAAGTAATCTAACCTAACAATTCCACAACTACCTTGTATACACAGTGTAAAGGAATGAATAAGAATATGTACATAAAAATATATAGATGAGTGATGGTACAGAACGGCATAGGCAAGATGAAGTAGATGGTATAGAGTACAGTATATACTTATGAGATGAGTAATGTAGGGTATGTAAACATTTTATGAAGTGGCATTGGTTAAAGTGGCTAGTGATACATTTTTTACATCCATTTTTCCATTATTAAAGTGGCTGGAGTTGAGTCAGTATGTTGGCAGCAGCCACTCAATGTTAGTGGTGGCTGTTTAACAGTCTGATGGCCTTGAGATAGAAGCTGTTTTTCAGTCTCTCGGTCCCTGCTTTGATGCACCTGTACTGACTGCGCCTTCTGGATGGTAGCGGGGTGAACAGGCAGTGGCTCGGGTGGTTGTTGTCCTTGATGATCTTTTTGGCCTTCCTGTGACATCGGGTGGTGTAGGTGTCCTGGAGGGCAGGTAGTTTGCCCCCAGTGATGCGTTGTGCAGACCTCACTAGCCTCTGGAGAGCCTTATGGTTGTGGGCGGAGCAGTTGCCGTTACCAGGCGGTGATTGTGCATCTGTAAAAGTTTGAGTGCTTTTGGTGACAAGCCAAATTTCTTCAACCTTCTGAGGTTGTATATTGCCTCTTTGCATTATGTAGACGCACTCACCTTTTTGTTTTTTGTTGTTTTCTGCTTTTAATTTCAGTGCCACAAAAACTACATCCCTGTGTGTGGCTCCAATGGCGATACCTACCAGAATGAATGCTACCGAAGACAGGCCTCCTGCAAACAGCAGAGGCTCATATCACGCTCATCTGATGGGCCATGCTCTGCAGGTGAGTGTTTCCACTTCTACGTTACAATCAGAGAAATATCATTTCTTAAAGGAAAAAAATAAAATAAATTCCCTCAGACCACAGCAATTTGACTCATATGTCCACAACCCATCACAGCCCAGAACAGAACATTCACTTGAATGGAAATGTCTGTTCAAATAATTGTATTTATATTATTACAGTAACGTTCAATGGATGTAGACTTGTTCAGGGCTGCAGTCTGTTTGTCTACCTTTCACCCCTGTGTGTGCACTCCTTCACTCCCCTGGTGGATTTAAAAGGAACGAAATATGGACGAAATATGGTAGAAACTCTTTCAGCACTAGTTCTAGCTGATGCCAATCCAATGAGCTTTGACGTCCATGTGGGGGAGTGAGCAAGTCCATACTTCAGGGAGAAGTGTGGGAATTAGAACGCAGCCCCAGGTTCTCTCAATCCCAGTCCTCAAGGGCTGGCGTGTCTACAGGGTTTCTACTCTCCTCAATACTTTATTGATTACACTGATTGGTTTGAGATTCTGCTCACCTCGTTTCTTAGGTCTACATCAATTAGCAATTAAAGAAAAAGATGGAAAGCAGCTGGCTCTGTTGGGGATACCTGTTGTCGAAATCACAATTTCAGAATAGGTGTATTTGGAAGTGTTAGTTATTTGCTTGTCATTCATCAGGGTATGGCTTTGAATAGGAAATATCTGACTGGTTCACCAGGTCTAACCCAGAAGCCAATTCTGAGGCAGAAACAAAAGCCCTGCACAGATTGCCCACAGACACACAAACACACACTCACATCACTTGTTCACCTGTGCCTACACTAAGACAGACAGGTTTTCTCTTCGAGTATCACAGACATCCCAGGGGTCACATTGTCATAACACATAGCAAACGTTTGAGAAACTTTGAGCAACAGTTTCCAGCTCGTGTCGTGAAACCAATCTCTCGGGGCGGTGGCCTGATTTCCCTGGTGACGCATCACAGCAGTGCACTCTTTTTACGACTTACCCGAGCGTTCTTGCGCCGCAATATGCCCTCTGCTTCCTTCCCCCCTCTCCTTGCTTAGTCCCATTTCCTCTTGCCTATATTTAGGCTTTCTGTCATTGAAGCGTTTGGCGGCTATGAGCCGACTGCCGAGGCAACACCATGAATACTAAGGACCCTGATAAGGGCACCCTATTCACTATTTAGTGCACTACTTTTGACCAGAGCCCTATGGGCCCTGGTCAGAAGTAGTGCTCTATAAAGGGAAAAGGTTGCCATTTAGGATGCAGCAATAGGGCTAAGCATTTTTTGCAGTAGTGAGTAGGAGTAGTTACAGGAGTGTCCGTGTAGGTGGATGCTCTCCACTGTCCAAGAACACATTAAAAGGGGCATGGAGAGAGGAGACATCATACATCGTTTATGATAAGCAATCAGCATTTGCTGGGATCAGGGGGTCAAAATTGGTAACAAAATTGGTCAGAGTCAAGGGTGTGTCAGAATTCGGATAGGAAAAACGTATTGTTTGGGTTACATAATAGAATTAGCATTCGGTATAAGAGTTGTTAAAAAAATGGATCAAACCCACACCAAGAAGTGTGTCAATGTTACTTACTGACAAGTTTTTCACTCGGTAAATGTTAGCTACCTACAGTGGAACAGTCATTTTTCTGCAGTATGGATTTGATCAAATCAAAGTTTATTTGTCACGTGCGCCGAATACAACAGGCTCCATCCAATAGTGAAAAAAGGTATTAGGTGAACAATAGGTAGGTAAAGAAATAAGATAACGGTAAAAAGACAGTGAAAAATAACAGTAGCGAGGCTACATACAGACACTGGGTAGTCAGGCTGATAGAGGTAGTATATACATGTAGATATGGTTAAAGTGACTATGCATATATGATGAACAGAGGGTAGCAGTAGCGTAAAAGAGGGGTGGCGGGACACAATGCAGATAGCCCGGTTAGCCAATGTGCGGGAGCACAGGTTGGTCGGCCCAATGGAGGTAGATTGAACTACAGTCAATGTTTTTGCAGTCAAGACTGGGCTGTGGTTTTGGGTTGAGTAAACCTTGAAGCTGATCTTTGGTAGTTTCTAGAGAATTTACGTCTGGTCCCTCTGTTAAAAGTTTTCGTGAACTATGAATTTGAATAGAGGTGCTGTAAAAGAAATCTGTGGGGAACTTTAATTAAACGATGCAGCCAATATTCATCTCCTAATGCAACAATACCATGCCAAAATCTTGGAAGCATGTGTCCATTTCTTAATTCAAGCACACTGTGCCAAGATTTGTGTTGCCAGGGTCCATTTCTTAATGCAACGACACTATGCCAAGAAATATAGGGAAGCAGTGTTTTTGAAGGGCATACACCATATGTGGATTAGAATTGTGACAACGTCTTTCCTGTCTTCACAGATACTGGTTCCGGCTCTGGAGACGGAGGTACGTGGTATACTCTATGGTTAATCCTGTGTTAAGCATATACATCCGATATGGTTTTCGAACTACACATGTACTAAATGATAAAGCATTGAAATAATCTGCACTTACAGTCATTTGTTCTGTGACTTCTGAGGCGAATATATCAGTGAAACATACTTACATACCTCAAAGGCCCCAAAATGACTACATTGGACAAGAAAGGGGCGCACCTGAAACCACGGATTGTGCGGTTTCACAAGTTAAGAATGACGGTCGTATGTGTATATGTGAACCATTTAGGTAAAATGTGAGGTAAACAATTAGCAAATAAACCTCCGTACTGCCTCTAACTTTTAACCCTTTTTGAAGATTTTTCCTCGTGCGACATGGAATGGTGGACCAACTCCTAGGAAGTACACAGGCTTGATACACCAAGCACTTATTTCCTATTCTGTTCATGCTGAATGCTAATGCAGTCCCTTGACTGTGACAATTGGTGTGTCGGTCATTTCTGGAAATGCCTATTTAGATTGCAGTTTAACTTTACATCCCCCTGCTTATTCACTACTTCTGAAAGCTTCCAACTCTTGAGTTTGTCTCGGGAATACATTTCAGACAATACACAACAGATTCCTTTAATGAATACTCAAGCTGGCTTTTTGGATGATTTGTGAATGGGGGTTACACAAGCCAGTGAACCGCATGGCTTTGTACACAGTCTGTAAGCGAGCTGGAATATTAAGTCCCTGTTAATGGTCTGAGAGAAAATGGCCGTTCGTTCGTCCCAGTAACTTCTGATGGAGGCATTGATATTTCAGTAACACTATTTGGATAGTCCATCTACAGACTATCGGTAACATTTCAATTGCATGTCTTTAGCATCTCAACAGTCTATATCGTCATTTTCAACAAGCTATATATGCTCAACAAACCATTTGTAGGCTATTAGCACCATTTCCCAACAGCATATCTGTAGCCTGTCAGTAATATTTGAACAGTGTATTCTCTCACTTGCACAAATGCCAGGCCCATCGAGACATTTTGTGACCATCTGCATGTGGCGACCGCAGCGTTTGTTGTTTAATGTGGTTTTAATTGGAAAGCAGTGACTGGGGCCCCAATATCTCTACCATCTGCACAGGACTGGATAGACGTGCATAATCCACTACAGGCGATTGGCTGAGCTGTTGATGATATAAATTATTAAAGTGCAATTGAGCTCTGATGCTTGTGTATCTGTCTGTGTGCTTTGGATGTGTTTTGCTGTCCCCTTTGAACACTGTTGGGTGTTCACAGTGGTTCTCTGTAGGGATTGTGTGTGTGTGTGATTGCTGTGTCTGGTTTGTTTTGAGGATTGTCTGGTGTGTTTGAGGATTGTCTGGTGTGTGTACCGAATATGTTGTGTATCAGAGGTGGTTGGATGGGAGGACAGGCTCATGGTAATGGCTGGAACGGAATTATGGAATGGAACTTTGTGTTCGATACCATTCCATTTACTCCATTCCAGCCATTGTTGTGAGCCATCCTCCCCAGACCAGCACTCAGCGCGCGCGCGTGTGTGTGTGTGTGTGTGTGTGTGTGTGTGTGTGTGTGTGTGTGTGTGTGTGTGTGTGTGTGTGTGTGTGTGTGTGTGTGTGTGAGATGGAGAGAGAGAGAGCGAGGGAGAACTGAGAACAGAATGTTTGTTTGGTACACTCAGCCTTTGTGTGTGCCTCTGTGGATGGCTCATGGCTGTTGTGTGTTTGCGCCCAGGCGTAGGCGTGTTGTAATAATGTAAAAAGATGGATAGAAGGTAACACGTACACCGGCATTGATTGAGTGGGGATGCACAGTGAGGTACTGTATAGCCGTTTCCATGGAGTGGTAGGTTGCTAGCAATGTGAAAGGGTTGTTGTGGGGTGGTAGGGTTGTGTTCACTTCAGGTGTATAATATCCTGCTGTTAGTTTGGGCGGACTGCTGGATGTGTTCTTACATCCGTTAAACCCATTTGATAAAAGGATACTGTCACGTTCTGACCATAGTTCTTGTGTGTTTTCCTTGATTTAGTGTTGGTCAGGACGTGAGCTGGATGGGCATTCTATGTTGTGTGTCTAGTTTGTCTATTTCTATGTTTGGCCTGATATGGTTCTCAATCAGAGGCAGGTGTTGGTCATTGTCTTTGATTGGGAACCATATTTAGGTAGCTTGTTTTGTGTAGGGGGTTTGTGGGTAATTGTTTCCTGTCTCTGTGTTCTCTGCACCAGATAGGACTGTTTTCAGGTTTTGCCACGTTTATTGTTTTGTAGTGTGTTCATGTTGAGTTTCTGTTATTAAAGAACCATGGACACTTACCACGCTGCGCATTGGTCCTCCGATCCTTCTCGCTTCTCCTCCTCAGACGAAGAGGAGGAGGAAAACCCTTACAGATACAAATAATATTCACGTCTCTGTTTTATCACACAAGTAATGTATATCAATCGAATCTGTAATAATGTGCTACAATTTAAGGGGAAATAATCTGGGATGTGACTGTATCTAAAGCCATTTATTCTTGGAGAATATAACGTATAAATGCCTCATGAGATTTTAATGTGGTACATATAGTTTCTTGGGTAATGCTGACAACAACTGGTGACACAGGTCAGCCTAGCAGCGACAACAAAGCCTTAGCAGATCTTTATCTATTGATCCTGTGTCATCCCGACTAAACACAACTGAGCACCACAGGCAATACAAGCATAAGCAGCGGGCCAATCTGTCAGTACAGCGGCGATAACCCATATTCCCCCCACGACGGCCGCCCTGGTTTATTGCATTTGATCAAATATGGGTTAATTGTAATCTGCTTTGACAGTGGTGGGCGTGTTTTACATTAGGAAATTACACCGGATGAATCCCTAAACGGCCCTCGATGAATACAGCCCCAATCATTTGCACACAGATGATAATGATACCTCACCTCGTTGATATCTGCATTTGGGTGTTGTTTGGGTGTTATTGCCTGTTCCGTAGTGAATGCTCTGCTCCACTGAAAAAATCACCACTCCACTGCCAGATAATAGTAATGCATTGCTATAGTTCCAAAATACCATGGTTTCTTTTCACTGTCATTATATAAATCCCTTTACTCATTCAACCTGGCGTAATAGAATGTGTGAGTCACTAGTGTCTCCCCCCCCCCCCCCCCCTTATCCGCCTCCTGTAAATGAGAGTGATGGAAACAGGACGTTTCGGTACAATGACGGCAGATCATTTGTTCGTTCGACATGGTGGGATCTTTTTGTGTCGGTAAAATGTATTATGCGAGAGATGGCAGTGGAAACGCCTTTATGCGCAAATATATGATATATTCACCATCACATGGAAGTAAACCTGGAGTCACATAATGATATGGTGTGTGTCACCAATTGATTTGAAACCTAGTGAATGATAGTCATGAAAAAGCCCTAGGCCTTAACCCTTAGGCCTTAACCCTTAGGCCTTAGGCGCTGAAAAGATTTGATTAGGAATATGGCAAAACATCCTACTTGCCTATCAGAAGGCAAGGTGAAGCTACTACCACGCCTAGTTATCTTGGTTCTACATGAAGTGACAAGGGGCTAGGGCTTTCTCCTATACTGAGTCATTGCCTGAGCAAGAGAGAGTAGAATGGGAATAAGTAAAGCCATGGTTCAGGATGCTGTGAAACAAACTATGGATGAAACCCAAATAGCTGGTAACAGTGTTTTGGATGTTGTCCACCCTGCTCTCCCAGAATACGAAGGCTCAGGCACAGACGCGGGGAAGAAGTTCACAAAGTGCGGCACGTGCAAGTATGGAGCGGAATGCGACGAGGACTCTGAGGACGTCTGGTGAGTGTCTGTAAAATAGTAACTATCTAATATCTTTTTCATATCATACAATAGGTCATAGAATATTGAACTTAAGCGTTGATGAGTTGTCTCTGGCCTCATTGTAGGACCAACAATATTAAACACATTGTCATTAGAATCTAAAATACATTTTACATTTCAATACTATATCATACTGCATCAATATACAGTATTAGTATCATGGAGTATAATCCTACATAATCACTCTCTGAACGTACACGTCCAAGAGATCTTCCTAATATACTGTAGTCGACGCTGATGGAAGTAGACCAGGAGTTTGGAGTGAAACAATAAGGGTTAAACATGTTCCTCTTTTTCTGTCAGGTGCATATGTAACATTGACTGCAGTGGACACAATGAGAACCCTGTGTGCGCCACGGATGGAAACTCCTACAACAACCCCTGTCTGGTCCGAGAAGCCTCGTGCATGAAGCAGGAGCAGATCGACGTCAAGCATCTTGGGAGATGCCCAGGTGAGACTGAGCACTACGCTCTCTGCAACTAGTAAAACTGGTTTACTGCTTGTAAAATTGGTTGTTTTTTTTAACGTTTTTTTTTCATTTGGCCACACAAACAACCTACTGTACACAACTGGGTTGAATTGGTGTATTTTTGTAATTCGCAAAGGTTATGGCGCAGCTTTTCAAAGCCCAGCAAGACCAGATTTGGGGATTTTCCCATTTTGACGTAGTCATCTACTGAAATTCCAAAATGTTTCCTTTTGAACTCGCTCTTCCCCTCTGCTGAGCACACTAGACCACAACCCGAGAATTGACAATCACCCTGAGCACCACAGAAGAGAGATGAGATACGGAGCTTCCCCAAAACCTACAATAACTCAACCCTAGTCTTCGTGCGGATTTGCGGTGGGAATTTACGCACTGTAGCCCGCTGGCAAGGAAAAACTCCCCAGCATGCTGGCAAATTCCACCAAGCCACGGATGTGCCCCCGAGACAACTGCTCAGTCCACAGACACCACACAAAAATAACAAACAATAACCATACCCCACATAGCCTGGTTCCTCTCTAGGTTTCTTCCTAGGTTTTGGCCTTTCTAGGGAGTTTTTCCTAGCCACCGTGCTTCTACACCTGCATTGCTTGCTGTTTGGGGTTTTAGGCTGGGTTTCTGTACAGCACTTTGAGATATCAGCTGATGTACGAAGGGCTATATAAATAAATTTGATTTGATTTGATATTAAAAAAAAAATGAAACATGTCGCTAAGCCTATCAGGGGGAAAAAGGCAAGTTCCACTACCCTACCCAAATCTCCCACCGAGGTACAGCCGATTACTCACCTCAGACTGATGTCCCAACAGAAAGTAGAACAAATGTTTCCAGGCTAGGCAGGGCCTGGAAACTAACCATTATACTCTCTCCAACACAGCACACAACCCAAACAACAAAGGCAACCAATACTGGGCCTATCAAACAAACAAAAAAATATGCAAACCAAACACGTACCTCCACGGTCTCCCAACCCAATAGTTCAAATATCCCGGATGAGCCCCCACTTGTCACGAACTGGCTCAAAGCCCGTAACAAAAGGGAGACAACGTGGAGATAAGGAGTAACAAAATATATATTTATTAACTAAAGCAACTAAGGAAAATATACAATGGTGTGTGTAATCAGTAATCAGTAGTGTAAGTGAGTGTTTTGCATGCATGAATGTGATAATGCAGGGTTTTGAAAGGTGCTAAAGCAAACAACCAAAAACCACCAAGAAACACAACAAAAAAAAAACTATCAAAGTGTCTGCATGGAGAGAGTCTCCTCCATGAATGGGGAAGTGGTGTATTTATCCTGGGAAACACCTGGGCCCAGGTGTTTCCCATGTAGCTGACGACCCTCCCAACTCTGCCCACCAGCATCCTAATAAGGGAACAACAAAGAGAGAATACGGCAGACAGAGTGGGAGGGTCGTCACAAATTGTTGTCACTAATTGGATCGGAGGGGGGGGGGGGGGGGGTGTTTATGTTAGCATTATTCTAGTGTCAGTCTCTTACTTACACTGGAAACAAACTGGGAACTGGCCCCAGTCTATTTGGGCCAAACCTACAGTATACAGCTAGCCTCCATAATCATGGTAGATGCCATAGGAAGCTAGCCATATTAGGGCTAGGCCAATGCCTCACTTTAAGCAGTATGTTCACATTTTAGTCAACCGTTTTGAGTCTCTCGGGGAAGTGTAATTACACTAGTTCCAGGAACAATACTGTTAGCTTCACTCATCTCACCTGGAGACTTTCTTACGCTAACCCTATGCTACTACAAATGCTAGCTAACCATATGCTATCTTACCCCAAAAGCTGTCGTCCCATTGTAGCCTCATCGCACAAGTTATACAAAGTCACAAGTCACACTTGACACAAAAGCTGTGGTAATGCTAGGCCCCGTTTCCACTCGTAGAGTCCTTCATGCTCGCCTGACTGAAGCTGCTCGCAGCCAGATAAGCGTCACCAAGCAGACACCTGTCGCCAGCACTGAGCCGATCGATCAGTCACTGAAATCAATGAGCACTAGGCAAGCGTATCAAAGCCTCAGAAGTCTGTAAACAAGCACACAAGCCCTGACCAGAGCCTCAAAAGGAATAACATTTATTTATACTCCCCCGCTGCCATTCCAAACCCCTGTCACGTCGAAACCTTCCCAGAATTCAATTTACTCAGCCGTGATTGAAGCTCGCTACGCCTTGTGTGTTTCAGAGGCATCTTTTGAGGGAAAAAGCTCAAATTAGTTCTGTTATCCCAGGTCACAGTATGAGAAGTTTTGATCTAGCCAATGCTGGATGACTTTTTTTTGGGGGGGGGGGGGGGGGGGGGGGTAGTTTGTAGTCCTGTGTTGTTGTCTGATGTTTCCAGACTCTGGGGTTGAGAGTGCCAACACCCCAAGCTATTTCAGAAAACCATCCTCAGAGTATATCTTCTTAGACTTGATTTACTCAATAACCCCCCCCCCCCTACTTATTTTTTACACAAAACCTGGCCGATAGCCTAAAACGAGTGTTCCCACAGGTCCTAATAGAAAAAATGCAGGACCTTTTATGGATTTCTTGTTGGTTGTTTAAGGCAGTCAAATGTCCAGACTTGGGATCAAGCAGTATTTGTTTTCTTTCAGATACGTTGAGCATCTGATTGAGCCTGTCTGTATTGCCAGGTGGGAGGGGTTTGCATTTGGGGTTTGCATTCCATTGGTTCTGTTGTGCCAGATATGCTCAATCAATCCCAGGTCAATTATTTGAATGAAAGCATAATATTATTTGGAACCTGGTTTGCAGATGTCAGGAGCGGCTATGACAAAGCTACTGATTGCCTCTCTGGGAGAGAAGTCTAAGCGACAGTGTGCCTTGCAGGATCTGGGAGGAGGAGCACCTGCCTCATTATGTAGAGCAACAGACCAACTTGCCAGGATTGCACCGGTTTCCTTGACACAAACCGGGATTAAGATATTTTGTGACGCTCGAAAGCCCATATGCCAAATGTTATCGCAGTTTCAATTAATACTTTCCCCATGATTTTATTTTAGCAGATTCATTCGTTCAACCACAGTGTCATTGATTAGAGTCGATACATATTTGATCATATTTAAATTCCTTTAGGTTGTGCACTAACTCGAGGGTTGGTAAACTCGACAGCTTCAAAATAAAGCCCAAGCATTTGTTTGCAGGTGGCACTACATATTTAACCACTGTTGCATGTTAGATTTTTACACATCAAAGCAACAGCAAGGTAAATCTGTAGCTATCTCAGTAATGCTACATCTCGCAGCAATTCTCTCATAATCAGGGACACTTTTTTTTAGGTTAAAACAACCAGGATTATCCCTCTAGAATTTTCTACAATCACTGACTTCCCACTGTGGCTGCATTGTGAGCCGTTACACAGTGCAACATCAAAAACAAACACAAAAGAAAGAGGCACTGTCAATATTTCTAGAGGAAGGATAGAATCTAAAAAATGGATGAGTATGTGCTGCCGTGTTTACTTATTCACAGCCTCACTCTATTCCTCTTTTCCTCTCATCTTCCAGTTTAACATGCACCCCACCAACCGCTCTCGTCCGCGAGCCATCGCAACAAGACAAGAGCGGCGTTGTGTCAAGCCAGCGTTAGCTGTCGACTGTTTTGTATGATAGGAAGACTACAAACACAGAAACACAGATTGACACACAGACACACCACAATCACGCACACTGTCACAGCAACAGGCACTGGCACAACTCCCTGCACTTGTTGTTACATACCGGACTCACCTCACATCGAAAGGCACGTAAAACACATAGATAGACCTCTTTACGCCTCCGTTCTGACAGATAGATATCCCCCTTCAGACAGAGAGCAAACATCCCCCACTTCCTGGGAAATAATTATCCTCCAAACATCCATGAAGAGAAACATTCTCAGCCAGTTTGTTTGTTTGAGACCGATCTGTAGCCAGACAGATGGACAGGACCTGCGTCCAGCGGTATCTCGTGTAGACAGACTGACAGACATGCAGACAAGATAAACAGGCAGGCAGAGACAGGCAGGCTGACTGACGGGCAGACACAGGCAGGCTGACTGACGGGCAGACACAGGCAGGCTGACTGACGGGCAGACACAGGCAGGCTGACTGACGGGCAGACACAGGCAGGCTGACTGACGGGCAGACACAGGCAGGCTGACTGACGGGCAGACACAGGCAGGCTGACTGACGGGCAGACACAGTCAGGCTGACTGACGGGCAGACACAGGCAGGCTGACTGACGGGCTGACTGACGGGCAGACACAGGCAGGCTGACTGACGGGCAGACACAGGCAGGCTGACTGACGGGCAGACACAGGCAGGCTGACTGACGGGCAGATACAGACAGACTGACTGACGGGCAGACACAGGCAGGCTGACTGACGGGCAACTCCAAGTCCTCACAGGCAGACATAGGGCCCAATCCCAAACCCATTAGTCCCCCCTCGTAGATCTAAGGGGACTAAACAGACAGAGGCCATCCAGCATACCAGATGGGTGATGGCTATATATCCAATCCTGATAAGATCAGGAGGTAGGCACCAGCACAGACCGAACAGTAGCATAGGCTACATTTACCAACTCTTAAAAAGACCTCAGGAGGAATGTGTATCTAAAACCTTGGTCGTATTCTGATGACTGTATTCATGATGAACAACATAAGTGAATGAGTGTGTGTGTGTGCAATCATATTATTCATTATCATTTGGTGGGTGCTTATGTCTGTCCTATTTCACACACATACTATATACACATGTGTATTATATGCATATATGAATGTGTGTGTGTGAGAGAGAGCTTCAACTTATCTTCTCTCATTTCCACCAGCAGATAAAGAGAAAATGGGGAAGAAAGATGACGGCAGTTCGTACAATCTTTTAGGCAAGCATTTTTTTCAATTGACTCTATTTAATCTACCTGTCATTGTATTACAATTGTTGATTTATGTAGTGGCATTGAAGTCATAATCCCACCATAAAGCTACAGTATATTTTTTTGTTAAACGCTCGGCGAACATAATGTAATACAGCGTACCAATACACCACTTCACCTACTTACTGTAGCATAGAAGCAGATCAAAAGAAGAACAGATACAACAGAATTCAAACAGCACCCAGGACTGTATTTTGCATCTTTTCATTTTGTGCATTGCTACAGTGCCTTGCGAAAGTATTCGGCCCCCTTGAACTTTGCGACCTTTTGCCACATTTCAGGCTTCAAACATAAAGATATAAAACTGTATTTTTTTGTGAAGAATCAACAACAAGTGGGACACAATCATGAAGTGGAACAACATTTATTGGATATTTCAAACTTTTTTAACAAATCAAAAACTGAAAAATTGGGCGTGCAAAATTATTCAGCCCCCTTAAGTTAATACTTTGTAGCGCCACCTTTTGCTGCGATTACAGCTGTAAGTTGCTTGGGGTATGTCTCTATCAGTTTTGCACATCGAGAGACTGAATTTTTTTCCCATTCCTCCTTGCAAAACAGCTCGAGCTCAGTGAGGTTGGATGGAGAGCATTTGTGAACAGCAGTTTTCAGTTCTTTCCACAGATTCTCGATTGGATTCAGGTCTGGACTTTGACTTGGCCATTCTAACACCTGGATATGTTTATTTTTGAACCATTCCATTGTAGATTTTGCTTTATGTTTTGGATCATTGTCTTGTTGGAAGACAAATCTCCGTCCCAGTGTCAGGTCTTTTGCAGACTCCATCAGGTTTTCTTCCAGAATGGTCCTGTATTTGGCTCCATCCATCTTCCCATCAATTTAAACCATCTTCCCTGTCCCTGCTGAAGAAAAGCAGGCCCAAACCATGATGCTGCCACCACCATGTTTGACAGTGGGGATGGTGTGTTCAGCTGTGTTGCTTTTACGCCAAACATAACGTTTTGCATTGTTGCCAAAAAGTTACATTTTGGTTTCATCTGACCAGAGCACCTTCTTCCACGTTTGGTGTGTCTCCCAGGTGGCTTGTGGCAAACTTTAAATGACACTTTTTATGGATATCTTTGAGAAATGGCTTTCTTCTTGCCACTCTTCCATAAAGGCCAGATTTGTGCAATATACGACTGATTGTTGTCCTATGGACAGAGTCTCCCACCTCAGCTGTAGATCTCTGCAGTTCATCCAGAGTGATCATGGGCCTCTTGGCTGCATCTCTGATCAGTCTTCTCCTTGTATGAGCTGAAAGTTTAGAGGGACGGCCAGGTCTTGGTAGATTTGCAGTGGTCTGATACTCCTTCCATTTCAATATTATCGCTTGCACAGTGCTCCTTGGGATGTTTAAAGCTTGGGAAATCTTTTTGTATCCAAATCCGGCTTTAAACTTCTTCACAACAGTATCTCGGACCTGCCTGGTGTGTTCCTTGTTCTTCATGATGCTCTCTGCGCTTTTAACGGACCTCTGAGACTATCACAGTGCAGGTGCATTTATACGGAGACTTGATTACACACAGGTGGATTGTATTTATCATCATTAGTCATTTAGGTCAACATTGGATCATTCAGAGATCCTCACTGAACTTCTGGAGAGAGTTTGCTGCACTGAAAGTAAAGGGGCTGAATAATTTTGCACGCCAAATTTTTCAGTTTTTGATTTGTTAAAAAAGTTTGAAATATCCAATAAATGTTGTTCCACTTCATGATTGTGTCCCACTTGTTGTTGATTCTTCACAAAAAAATACAGTTTTATATCTTTATGTTTGAAGCCTGAAATGTGGCAAAAGGTCGCAAAGTTCAAGGGGGCCGAATACTTTCGCAAGGCACTGTATTATAATCAACTCAATCTCTCGTCATTCCCATACATATGAGCATTTTGTGCATTGCTATTATAATCAACTCAATCTCTCGTCATTCCCATACATCTCTGAGCATTTTGTGCATTGCTATTATAATCAACTCAATATCTCGTCATTCCCATACATCTCTGAGCATTTTGTGCATTGCTATTATAATCAACTCAATCTCTCGTCATTCCCATACATCTCTGAGCATTTTGAATCAATGGCTTCAGTGCCGATGCAATTCATAATACTGTGCAATCAAACGCTACATACAAAAGGTTACCATAACAATGCCTAACATACACATGACATACAGCTATTCCTAACGAGAGAGGGAATCAAATCAAAACGTGCATGTGATGTCGTCACATATCATTACCGCAAATGCCATTCTCTCCTTATTTGTTGGGAATGTTTGTTTTCATTTTAAGATTTAGTAGTTTACTTGATTTTGATGTACACATTCGCAGCTGACAGCTATATTGCTGTAGACACAGTCGTTCACGTGTCCTAGGCCGAAATAAATAAACAGTTGTGCTCAAAAGAAGTCTTGCAAGTAATTAGGGATCTGGCGATTGCTAGGAATAGTTTGCAAAGTTGCTTGGGTTATGTCTTTTCTTCTAAAATTCAATTTCTCAGACACCGCAGACCCAGGGGATGGCTTCTACGCCGGGATGCACATCCCCTGTGCGGAGAGCTACGCTGGCTTCTGTGTACACGGGAAATGCGAGATCAAGTACAACATGGCCACCTGCAGGTCTGTCTCATATCTGTCGTGGCTCCTCCTTTCCTTTCTTCTTTCCCGTTCACGTGCTGCAGGCAGATCGCTGACAGGCGAGACGCCCCACTGTTTGGATAGAGCATGAAGCGGTCTGATAATCTGTATGTCATGTGTCTGTCATAAATGGAATGGTCGGAACATTTTGTTCATAATAGAAATGGAGCATTGTGACATTGTACAGCTGATCTTAATGTCATTTTTTTTTCATCGTGGCTCTGTCTCCTTGCGATGGCGCCAACAGGTGTGACTCGGGCTACAAGGGGGCACAGTGCGAGGAGCCCCAGGACTTCAACGTCCTGTATGTGGTGCCCAGCGGCCAGAAGCTCCACTACGTCCTCATCGCCGCCATCATTGGCGCCGTACAGATCGCCGTCATCGTTGCCGTGGTGATGTGCATCATGAGGTAAGCGGCTAGGTGTCGCAACTCTCACGGAGGGTGTGACGTTTCGGTCTTCCACATTGTCGTCAAGTTCAGCGACTGAAAGGATTGAAAATAACCCTAGGCGTGAGGTGTGTACGGCTTACAGCCAAGGAAGCCAACCGTATGTGTGACTGACGAGGGTTTAAACCTAGGTCTCCGGCGTGGCACAGGACTGTTAGTCCGCTGAGCTAAAGCCTAGCTGTTCAAATCTTAGGCAAGGTTACTCATCGCATGATAGTAATTCCGTGGAGTAGGTGTATGGATGCTGAGAAATAACATCTGGATCAAAGGCAATCAATTAACTTGCCGTCAAGTTTTATTAAGTTATTCAGTGCTTAGAAGAGAATACAATATTAATGTGTGTGGGGAAAGTTAATCTTCCCTAGCCGACAGTTAAACAAACCATCCATCATTTAACAAAACCACATAAATCTCTCATAGCTTAGTTTTAAGCACCGACTTAGAATCTGAGGCTCAAAACTAATTTCCTTTTTTGTACTTACAGGAAATGCCCGAAAAACAACAGGGGCCGTCGACAAAAGCAAAACCTCGGACACTTCTCATCAGACACTAACTCCAGGATGGTATAGCTCGTGTTTTTAAATATTTTTTTCTTACAACGTGGAACACAATTTTTTTTATGTAAAGATGTGTCATTTTATTATTTTATTCTTCCAAAAATATAGAAGAATGAGGATATTTATTTCAGGGACCTTACTTTTCTGTTTCTCTGGTGGATATGTAGCGTATATTGCAGCGCTATTTTTTACATTTTCCAGCCACATACTGGTAGGAGGAACCGTCGACCATGCCGCTCGTCGCTTACCCTTATATCGGCATTTTTGTTTAGTTGTTTTTTTATTCCTGTTTGTTTACTTTTTGCTTTTTCCGAAAATACGGTACCTTCGGCGAACTGGAAAATGAATCCCAAGGAAACATATACAGCGTCTGCCTATATGGAATGTGCTACGTATTGGAAACAATTATCTCCAAGACTCTCTCTCTCTCTCTTTCTATGTCTTTTTACAAATGATGTGCAGCTGATCACCAAAATGACGTTTTTATTTATTGGGTGAGGGGTCAGCCAGCAAGGTGGATAATATGTTTACACTTATTCTTTGATATGTAATTACAATTTTAAAGAATACACTGTGTTTTAACTAGCTAATCATTTATTTTGTCATTTTATTCATGGTGACATTTTTTACGTTTACATTATTATTATGAGGATTCTTTTTCTAATTGTAGTTACTGTACGGTATATTGCATGACTTGTGAAACTGTGTTCTGTGGTGTAATTTTAACTTAAAGAAAAGATGACAAGTCCTCAAAGCTTTCATCACAGCAGCTCTACCAGTCCGATTATGCCAGCACATTATGATAGGCCTCCATGTAAAATAGAATTCGGATGGTAGATTGATTGATTTGTCAGTGGGGGAAAAAAGGAATGTGTAATGTTTAAAATAAGTCTCCTGTCAGTCTCCTCAAACCAATCATACTGGGTTACATCAAAGTATCTATGACTGGAGTTTGACTTTGATGGTGGAGACATGAAAGTGGATTGTAATGCGTTGGGGCAGCATTTTTGGGGGGGTCTTTTAACTGTCTTACAATCACAGGATTGTAATGAAAGAGCTGTTGACTTTGGGGGAGCAGTGGTATTTAATTTAATGATACAAAATGAAGGACTACACATTGAGATACTACTATCATCCCTTTAGGATACTTTCATGTAATTAAAAACTTATTGGTTGCCGAAATGGATGTAATCAAGGGTTTTCTTTGAATGTGAGGATGTAATGCTGTTGTTGTTTCTCCACAAAACGTTACTTACATTTGCTCCTCAGCAAGACATTCCAAATACAGAGAAAATGTTGAATGGACGAATGAATAGGATGAAAAAGAACACTTCCGAGGTCCAAAGTGTAATGCTTAACCGCCAGTTTAAGTAGTTATTTATTTAATCACTGGGGCCTTTATGTAAATGTCTTTAGTCTGCCTACATCTGGTCGTAGGTCTTTGAGCAAAGTGTTTCTACTTGTTCTTTACCATCTCAGCCGTGACTATAAATGTGACTAGAATGTGTTTGACAAGTCATTGATCTTCTGCATGTAGGACTTCATAGGCAATTTTTGTCCCCAAAAAATAAAATGGAAATGTTTTTTAATGTGTCATGGTTTGGAATGCATCAATAGGAATGAAATGTCCTGTTTTAGTACACTGTCATCCCTCAACAGAGAGGGAAGGGTAACCACACCACTCGTGTTCTGTTTGTGACGCTTGATGCGCTGCAAGTCCCGCCTTTCCCACCTCCTCATTGGTTTTTAGGAGAATTTACCCATGTGGGTGATTGACAGATGAACTGAGGTCCGTACTCCAGTCCAGTTGGTGGTAATAATGCGCCTTAAAGTTGGTTGCCAATCGCCATATAAAGTCCAAAGAAGAAGCCTGAAGGAGGAGAGATTACTAAAAATTAACTACATTTACACTTTTTTCTGTGGATTAATTGTCGGAGTAGAGGACCTTTTGCCTTTCAGGTAAAATAACACAATGTTTATATCCCAGGACAAATTAGCTAGATAGCTAGTTAAATAGGACAAATTAGCTAGCAGCAGCAAGCTAGCTAGCTAAATTTCCATAAATGTTTATTGCTTTTTGACCTGTCCCCAAATTAATATAGTTGGTTCAGAGTTTGTTTTGATATTTCAAATTGGGTGTCCTGATCACGTCTGGTATGGGGGGACAAAAATCAACATGCGGGGCACACGGACGAATGCTCGCGAGCGGTCTGGTCAGCAAGATGAAACATAATTGAGTAAGCAAACACTGAGTTGAGAGCGCAGAGGATGGGTCCCGCGAGCAGACAGGCCAAACTTGAGAGCTTGCAAGTGTGACGTTGGGCGAGCAGAACATCATCACTGCAGAGGCAGATGCGTGTCTAGAAACCTTAGATTGGTCACATTCACTGGAGTGATGGACGAATTAACAAATTCTAATCAACACAATTATCCCAGAAACCCTAGACCCACTTCAATTTCCATACCGCCCCAACAGATCCACAGATGATGCAGTCTCTATTGCACTCCACACTGCCCTTTCCCACCTGGACAAAGGGAACACCTATGTGAGAATGCTATTCATTGACTACAGCTCAGTGTTCATCACCATAGTGCCCTCAAAGATCATCAATAAGCTAAGGACCCTGGGACTAAACGCCTCCCTCTGCAACTGGATACTGAACTTCCTGACGGGCCGCCCCGAGGTGGTAAGGGTACAGTTGAAGTCGGAAGTTTACATACACTTAGGTTGGAGTCATTAAAACTCATTTTTCAACCACACCACAAATTTCTTGTTAACAAACTATAGTTTTGGCAAGTCGGATAGGACATCTACTTTGTGCATGACAAGTAATTTTTCCAACAATTGTTTACAGACAGATTATTTCACTTATAATTCACTATCACAATTCCAGTGGGTCAGAGGCTTACATACACTAAGTTGACTGTGCCTTTAAACAGCTTGGAAATTCCAGAAAATTATGTCAATTGGAGGTGTACCTGTGGATGTATTTCAAGGCCTACCTTCAAACTCTTTGCTCAAACTCAGTGCCTCTTTGCTTGACATCATGGGAAAATCAAAATAAATCAGCCAAGACCTCAGAAAAGTAATTGTAGACCTCCACAAGTCTGGTTCTTACTTGGGAGCAATTTCCAAATGCCAGAAGGTACCACGTTCATCTGTACAAACAATAGTACGCAAGTATAAACACCATGGTACCACGCAGCCGTCCTACTGCTCAGGAAGGAAACGCATTCTGTCTCCTAGAGATGAACGTACTTTGATGCGAAAAGTGCAAATCAATCCCAGAACAACAGCAAAGGACCTTGTGAAGATGCTGGAGGAAACAGGTGCAAAGTATCTATATCCACAGTAAAACGAGTCCTATATCGACATAACCTGATAGGCCACTCAGCAAGAAAGAAGCTACCATAAAAAAACGCCATAAAAAAGCCAGACTACAGTTTGCAACTACACATAGGGACAAAGATCATACTTTTTGGAGAAATATCCTCTGGTCTGATGAAACAAAAATAAAACTGTTTGGCCATAATCACCATCTGGAGGAAAAAGGGGGAGGTATGGAGGAAAAAGGGGGAGGCTTGCAAGCTGAAGAACACCCATCCCAACCGTGAAGCACGGGGGTGGCAGCATCATGTTGTGGGGTGCTTTGCTGCAAGAAGGATTGGTGCAATTCACAAAATAGATGGCATCATGAGGCAGGGAAATTATGTGGATATATTGACGCAACATCTCAAGACATCAGTCAGGAAGTTAAAGCTTGGTCGCAAATGGGTCTTCCAAGCATACTTCCAAAGTTGTGACAAAATGGCTTAAGGACAACAAAGGTATTGGAGTGGCAATCACAAAGCCCTGACCTCAAACCTATAGAAACATTTTGGGCCGAACTGAAAAAGCGTTTTCGAGCAGGGAGGACTACAAACCTGACTCAGTTACACCAGCTCTGTCAGGAGGAATGGGCCAAAATTCACCAAACTTATTGTGGGAAGCTTGTGGAAGGCTACCCGAAAAACGTTTGACCCAAGTTAAACAATTTAAAGGCAATGCTACCAAATACTAATTGAGTGTATGTACACTTCTGATCCACTGGGAATGTAATGAAAGAAATCAAATCTGAAATAAGTCATTCTCTCTACTATTATTCTGACATTTCACATTCTTAAAATAAAGTGGTGATCCTAACTGACCTAAGACAGGGAATGTTTTACTAGGATTAAATGTCCGGAATTGTGAAAAACTAAGTTTAAATGTATTTGGCTAAGGTGTGTGTCACGCCCTGACCTTAGTGAGCCTTTTTATGTCTCTATTTGGTTTGGTCAGGGTGTGATTTGGGTGGGCATTCTATGTTCTGTTTTCTATGATTTTGTATTTATATGTTTTGGCCGGGTATGGTTCAGCCTTTTCCCCTTTTGTCATTTGTGGGAAGTTATCTTTGTTAGTGGCACTTAGCCCTGTAAGCTTCACGGTTGTTTTCTTCGTTTGTTGTTTTGTTGGTGTCATTTTCTAAAATAAAAGGAATATGTACCTTCACCACGCTGCACTTTGGTCCACTTCTTTTGACGGCCGTGACAGAATGTAAACTTCTGACTTCAACTGTAGGTAACACATCCGCCACGCTGATCCTCAACACAGGGGCCCATCAGTGGTATCTGCTCAGCCTCCTCCTGTACTCCCTGTTCACTCATGACTGCACAGCCAGGCACGACTCCAAAACCATAATTAAATTTGCAGATGACACAACATTGGTAGTGTAACGTCATCGTTGCATGAAGGATTGGACCAAAGCGCAGCGTGGTAAATGTTCATGATTTTTATTAACACTGAACACTAGAACAAAGTGAGAAACGAAACCGAAACAGTCCTGTCAGGTGCAGAACACTAAACAGAAAACAACTACCCACAAAATACAGGTGGGAAAAGGCTACCTAAGTATGGTTCCCAATCAGAGACAATGATAGACAGTTGTTCCTGATTGAGAACCATACCTGGCCAAAACAAAGAAATACAAAACATAGAAAACTGAACATAGAATGCCCACCCAAATCACACCCTGACCAAACCAAAATAGAGACATAAAAAGCTCTCTAAGTCAGGGCGTGACAGGTAGGCCTGATCACCGACAACAACAAGACAGCCTACAGGTAGGAGGTCAGAGACCTGGCCGTGTGGTGCCAGGACAACAACCTCTCCCTCAACATGATCAAGCCAAAGGAGATGATTGTGGACTACAGGAAAAAGAGGACCAAGCACTCCCCCATTCTCATCGACGGTGCTGCAGTATAGCAGGTTGAGAGCTTCAAGTTCCTTGGTGTCCACATCACCAACAAACTAACATGGTCCAGGCACACTATGACAGTCGTGAAGCGGACAAAACCTATTCCCCCTCAGGAGACTGAAAAGATTTGGCATGGGTCCTCAGATCCTCAAAAAGGTTCTACAGCTGTACCATCAAGAGCATCTTGACTGGTTGCATCACTGTCTGTTATGGCAACTTCTAGGCCTCCGACCGCAAGGCACTACAGAGGGTAGTGCGAACGGCCCAGTACATCACTGGGGCCAAACTTCCTGCCATCCAGGACCTCTATAAAATTGTCAAAGACTCCAGCCACCCTAGTCATAGACTGTTCTCCCTCCTACCACATGGCAAGCAGTACCGGAGCTCCAAGTCTAGGTCCAAGAGGCTTCTAAACAGCTTCTACCCCCAAGCCATAAGACTCCTGAACATCTAGTGGATGATAGCGGGGTGTACAGGCAGTGGCTCAGATGGTTAATGTGCTTGGCCACGCAGTCATGGGTGAACAGGGAGTACAGGAGGGACACATGAAAGGAAGAACCTGCTACACTAACAGTACATAGCCAGTGCCAAATAATAGAATGTAATCTGACATTAATATGATTAACCTGCTAAACTCAGGTTAACATGCCATCATGTTAGACACAGCATTCAAAGGAGGACTGAGGACAAAGCAACACCATGCATGCACCAAACATTTAACTGAGAAAAACAAGTTTTATTGGGAGGGAGGGAGGGAGTGAGGGGGAGAGAGATCACAAAACACTGTTCTGGGGGGATGGAGGGAGGGAGGGAGGGAGAGAGAGATCACAAAACACTGTTCTGGGGGGAGGGAGGGAGGGATCACAAAACAAAACACTGTTCTGATGGAGGGAGGGAGGGATTACAAAACACTGTTCTGGGGGGATGGAGGGAGGGAGGGAGGTAGGGAGAGAGAGAGAGATCACAAAACACTGTTCTGTGGGAATGGTGGGAGGGAGGGAGGTAGGGAGAGAGAGATCACAAAACAAAACACTGTTCTGGGGGGAGGGAGGGAGGGAGATAGGGAGAGAGAGATCACAAAACAAAACACTGTTCTGGGGGGAGGGAGGGAAGTAGGGAGAGAGAGATCACAAACACTGTTCTGTGGGGATGGAGGGAAGGAGGGAGGGAGGGAGAGATCACAAAACAACAAAACACTGTTCTGGGGGATGGAGGGAGGGAGGGAGGGAGGAAGGGAGAGAGCGATCACAAAACAAATAACTGTTCTGGGGGGAGGGAGGGAGGGAGATCACAAAACAAAACTGTTCTGGGGGGATGGAGGAAGGGAGGAGGAGAGAGAGAGATCACAAAACAAAACACTGTTCTGGGGGAGGGAGGGAGGGATTACAAAACACTGTCCTGGGGGAGGGAGGCAGGGAGGAGGGATCACAAAACACTGTTCTGGGGGGATGGAGGGAGGTAGGGAGAGAGAGAGAGATCACAAAACTCTGTTCTGTGGGAATGGTGGGAGTGAGGGAGGTAGGGAGAGAGAGATCACAAAACAAAACACTTCTGGGGGGAGGGAGGGAGGTAGGTAGGGAGAGAGAGAGATCACAGAACAAAACACTGTTCTGGGGGGAGGGAGGGAGGGAAGTAGGGAGAGAGAGGTCACAAAACACTGTTCTGTGGGGAGGGAGGGAGGGATCACAAAACACTGTTCTGGGGGATGGAGGGAGGGAGGGAGAGAGGGAGGCAGAGAGATCACAAAGCACTGTTCTGGGGGAGGGAGGGAGGGAGGGAGGGAGGGAGGGAGGGAGGGAGGGAGGGAGGGAGGGAGGGAGGGAGGGAGGGAGGGAGAGATTACAAAAAACACTGTTGTGGGGGGATGGAGGGAGGGAGGTAGAGAGAGAGAGATCACAAAACACTGTTCTGGGGGGATGGAGGGAGGGATGGAGGGAGGGTGGTAGGGAGAGAGAGATCACAAAACAAAACACTGTTCTGGGGGGATGGGGGGAGGTAGGGAGGTAGGGAGAGAGATCACAAAACACTGTTCTGGGGGGATGGAGGGAGGGAGGGAGGGAGGGATCACAAAACCCCGTTCTGGGGGGATGGAGGGAGGGAGTTAGGGAGAGAGAGATCACAAAACAAAACACTGTTCTGGGGGGATGGAGTGAGGGAAGGAGGGAAGGAGGGAGGTAGCGAGAGAGAGATCACAAAACAAAAGACTGTTCTCGGGGGAGAGAGGGAGGGATCACAAAAAAACACTGTTGTGGGGGGATGGAGGGAGGGAGGTAGAGAGAGAGAGATCACAAAACACTGTTCTGGGGGGATGGAGGGAGGGATGGAGGGAAGGATGGAGGGAGGGAGGTAGGGAGAGAGAGATCACAAAACAAAACACTGTTCTGGGGGGATGGGGGGAAGTAGGGAGGTAGGGAGAGAGATCACAAAACACTGTTCTGGGGGGATGGAGGGAGGGAAGTAGGGAGAGAGAGATCACAAAACAAAACACTGTTCTTGGGGTTAGGGAGGGAGGGAGGGAGGGAGGGAGGGAGGGAGGGAGGGAGGGAGGGAGGGAGGGAGGGAGGAGAGATCACAAAACAAAACACTGTTCTCGGGGAATGGAGGGATGGAGGGAGGGAGGGAGGGAGGGAGGGAGGGAGGGAGGGAGGGAGGGAGGGAGGGAGGGAAGGAGGGAGGGAAGGAAGGAAGGAGGGAAGGAGGGAGGGAGGGATCACAAAACCCTGTTCTGGGGGGAGGGAGGGAGGGAGGGATCACAAAAAAACACTGTTGTGGGGGGATGGAGGGAGGGAGGTAGAGAGAGAGAGATCACAAAACACTGTTCTGGGGGGATGGAGGGAGGGAAGTAGGGAGAGAGAGATCACAAAACAAAACACTGTTCTCGGGGGATGGATGGAGGGAGGGAGGGAGGGAGGGAGGGAGGGATCACAAAACACTGTTCTGGGGGGAGGGAGGGAGGGAGGGAGGGAGGGAGGGAGGGAGGGAGGGAGGGAGGGAGGGAGGGAGGAGAGATCACAAAACAAAACACTGTTCTCGGGGGAGGGAGGGAGGGGGGGAGGGAGGGAGGGATCACAAAACCCTGTTCTGGGGGGATGGAGGGAGGGAGGTAGGGAGAGAGAGATCACAAAACAAAACACTGTTCTGGGGGGATGGAGGGAGGGAGGGAGGTAGGGAGAGAGATCACAAAACACTGTTCTGGGGGGATGGAGTGAGGGAAGGAGGGAAGGAGGGAAGTGGGGAGAGAGAGATCACAAAACACTGTTCTGGAGGGAGGGAGGGAGAGGGGGAGGGGGGGAGGGAGGAGATATCACAAAACAAAAGACTGTTCTCGGGGGAGGGAGGGAGGGAGGGAGGGAGGGAGGGAGGGAGGGATCACAAAACCCTGTTCTGGGGGGAGGGAAGGAGGTATCACAAAAAAACACTGTTGTGGGGGGATGGAGGGAGGGAGGTAGAGAGAGAGAGATCACAAAACAGTGTTCTGGGGGGATGGAGGGAGGGAAGTAGGGAGAGAGAGATCACAAAACAAAACACTGTTCTCGGGGGATGGAGGGAGGGAGGGAGGGAGGGAGGGAGGGAGGGAGGGAGGGAGGGAGGGAGGGAGGGATCACAAAACACTGTTCTGGGGGGAGGGAGGGAGGGAGGGAGGGAGAGATCACAAAACAAAACACTGTTCTCGGGGGAAGGAGGGAGGGAGGGAGGGATCACAAGACCCTGTTCTGGGGGATGGAGTGAGGGAGGTAGGGAGAGAGAGATCACAAAACAAAGCACTGTTCTGGGGGGATGGAGGGAGGGAAGGAGGGAAGGAGGGAGGTAGCGAGAGAGAGATCACAAAACAAAATGTTCTCGGGGGAGGGAGGGAGGGATCACAAAACACTGTTCTGGGGGGAGGGAGGGAGGGAGGGATCACAAAAAAACACTGTTGTGGGGGGATGGAGGGAGGGAGGTAGAGAGAGAGAGATCACAAAACAAAACACTGTTCTGGGGGGATGGAGGGAGGGAAGTAGGGAGAGAGAGATCACAAAACAAAACACTGTTCTCGGGGGAGGGAGGGAGGGAGGGAGGGATCACAAAACACTGTTCTGGGGGATGGAGGGAGGGAGGGAGGGAGGGAGGGAGGGAGGGAGGGAGGGAGGGAGGGAGGGAGGGAGGGAGGGAGGGAGGGAGGGGAGATCACAAAACAAAACACTGTTCTCAGGGGAGGGAGGGAGGGAGGGAGGGAGGGAGGGAGGGAGGGAGGGAGGGAGGGAGGGAGGGAGGGAGGGAAGGAAGGAAGGAGGGAAGGAGGGAGGGAGGGAGGGAGGGATCACAAAACCCTGTTCTGGAGGGATGGAGGGAGGGAGGTAGGGAGAGAGAGATCACAAAACAAAACACTGTTCTGGGGGGATGGAGGGAGGGAGGGAGGTAGGGAGAGAGATCACAAAACACTGTTCTGGGGCGATGGAGTGAGGGAAGGAGGGAAGTGGGGAGAGAGAGAGATCACAAAACACTGTTCTGGAGGGAGGGAGGGAGGGAGGGAGGGAGGGAGGGAGGGAGGGAGGGAGGGAGGGAGGGAGGGAGGGAGGGAGGGAGGGAGGGAGGGATCACAAAACCCTGTTCTGGGGGGATGGAGGGAGGGAGGTAGGGAGAGAGAGAGATCACAAAACAAAACACTGTTCTGGGGGGATGGAGGGAGGGAGGGAGGTAGGGAGAGAGATCACAAAACACTGTTCTGGGGGGATGGAGTGAGGGAAGGAGGGAAGGAGGGAAGTGGGGAGAGAGAGAGAGATCACAAAACACTGTTCTGGAGGGAGGGAGGGAGGGAGGGAGGGAGGGAGGGAGGGAGGGAGGGAGGGAGGGAGGGAGGGGAGATCACAAAACAAAACACTGTTCTCTTGGGAGGGAGGGAGGGAGGGAGGGAGGGAGGGAGGGAGGGAGGGATCACAAAAACAAAACACTGTTCTGGGGGGATGGGGGAGGGAAGTAGAGAGAGAGATCAAAAAACAAAACAATGTTCTGGGGGGATGGAGGGAGGGAGGGAGGGAAGGAGGGAAGTAGGGAGAGAGAGAGATCACAGAACACTGTTCTGGAGGGAGGGAGGGAGGGAGGGATAACAAAACAAAACACTGTTTTGGGGGGATGGAGGGAGGGAGGGAGGTAGGGAGAGAGAGATCACAAAACAAAACACTGTTCTGGTGGGATGGAGGGAGGGAGGTAGGGAGAGAGAGATCACAAAATAAAACACTGTTCTGGGGGATGGAGGGAGGGATGGAGGGAGGTAGGGAGAGAGAGATCACAAAACAAAACAATGTTCTGGGTGGAGGGAGGGAGGGAGGTAGGGAGAGAGAGATCACAAAACAAAACACTGTTCTGGGGGGGGGAGGGAAGTAGGGAGAGAGAGGTCACAAAACAAAACACTGTTCTGGGGGGAGGGAGGGAGGGATGGAGGGAGGGTGGGAGGGAGGGAGATCACAAAACAAAACACTTTTCTTGGGGGAGGGAGGGGTAGAGAGATCAAAAACACAGTTCTGGGGGGAGGGAGGGAGGGATCACAAAACAAAACACTGTTCTGGGGGATGGGGGGAGGGAGGGAGGGAGAGAGAGATCACAAAACACTGTTCTTGGGGGATGGAGGGATGGAGGGAGGTAGGGAGAGAGAGATCACAAAACAAAACACTGTTCTCGGGGGATGGAGGGAGGGAGGGAGGTAGGGAGAGAGAGAGATCACAAAACACTGTTTTTGGGGGATGTAGGGATGGAGGGAGGGAGGGAGAGAGAGAGAGAGAGAGAGAGAGAGGGAGGGAGGGAGGGAGGGAGGGAGGGTGGGAGGGAGGTAGGGAGGGAGGGAGAGAGAGATCACAAAACAAATCACTTTTCTGGTGGGATGGAGGGAGGGAGGTAGGGAGAGAGAGATCACAAAACACTGTTCTTGGGGGATGGAGGGATGGAGGGAGGTAGGGAGAGAGAGATCACAAAAAACTGTTCTGGGGGGATGGAGGGAGGGAGGTATGGAGAGAGAGATCACAAAACACTGTTCTGGGAGGATAGAGGGAGGGAGGGAGGTAGGGAGAGAGAGAGATCACAAAACACTGTTCTTGGGGGATGGAGGGATGGAGGGAGGGAGGGAGAGAGAGAGAGAGAGAGAGAGAGAGAGAGGGAGGGAGGGAGGGAGGGAGGGAGGGAGGGAGGGAGGGAGGGAGGGAGGGAGGGAGGGAGGGGATCACAAAACTCTGTTCTGGGGGAATGGAGGGATGGAGGGAAGGTGGGAGAGAGAGAGAGAGAGAGGGAGGGAGGGAGGGAGGGGATCACAAAACACTGTTTTGGGGGGATGGAGGGATGGAGGGAGGTTTGGAGAGAGAGATCACAAAACACTGTTCTGGGGGGAGGGAGGGAGGGAGAGATCACAAAACACTGTTTTGGGGGGATGGAGGGAGGGAGGGAGGGAGGGAGGTAGGGAGAGAGAGAGATCACAAAACACTGTTCTGGGGGATGGAGGGAGGTAGGGAGGGAGGGATCACAAAACACTTTTCTGGGGGGATGGAGGGAGGGAGGTATGGAGAGAGAGATCACAAAACACTTTTCTGGGGGGATGGAGGGAGGGAGGGAGGTAGGGAGAGAGAGATCACAATACACTGTTCTTTGGGGAGGGAGGGAGGGAGGGATCACAAAATCCTGTTCTGGGGGAATGGAGGGAGGGAGGTAGGGAGAGAGAGATCACAAAATAAAACACTGTTCTGGGGGGGGGAGGGAAGTAGGGAGAGAGAGATCACAAAATAAAACACTGTTCTGGGGGATGGAGGGAGGGATGGAGGGAGGTAGGGAGAGAGAGATCACAAAACAAAACACTGTTCTGGGGGAGGGAGGGAAGTAGGGAGAGAGAGGTCACAAAACAAAACACTGTTCTGGGGGGATGGAGGGAGGGAGGGAGGGAGGGAGATCACAAAACAAAACACTTTTCTTGGGGGAGGGAGGGGTAGAGAGATCACAAAACACTGTTCTGGGGGGAGGGAGGGAGGGATCACAAAACAAAACACTGTTCTGGGGGGATGGGGGGAGGGAGGGAGGTAGGGAGAGAGATCACGAAACAAAACACTGTTTTGGGGGGATAGAGGGAGGGAGGGATCACAAAACCCTGTTCTGGGGGAATGGAAGGAGGGAGGTAGGGAGAGAGAGATCACAAAATAAAACATTGTTCTGGGGGGATGGAGGGAGGGAGGGATAACAAAACAAAACACTGTTTTGGGGGGATGGAGGGAGGGAGGGAGGTAGGGAGAGAGAGATCACAAAACACTGTTCTGGGGGGAGGGAGGGAGGGAGAGATCACAAAACACTGTTTTGGGGGGATGGAGGGAGGGAGGGAGGGAGGTAGGGAGAGAGAGAGATCACAAAACACTGTTCTGGGGGATGGAGGGAGGTAGGGAGGGAGGGATCACAAAACACTTTTCTGGGGGGATGGAGGGAGGGAGGTATGGAGAGAGAGATCACAAAACACTTTTCTGGGGGGATGGAGGGAGGGAGGGAGGTAGGGAGAGAGAGATCACAATACACTGTTCTTTGGGGAGGGAGGGAGGGAGGGAGGGATCACAAAACCCTGTTCTGGGGGAATGGAGGGAGGGAGGTAGGGAGAGAGAGATCACAAAATAAAACATTGTTCTGGGGGGATGGAGGGAGGGAGGGAGGGAGATCACAAAACAAAACACTTTTCTCGGGGGAGGGAGGAGTAGAGAGATCACAAAACACTGTTCTTTGGCGAGGGAGGGAGGGAGGGAGGGAGGGAGGGAGGGAGGGAGGGAGGGATGGAGGGAGGTAGGGAGAGAGAGATTACAAAACACTGTTCTGTGGGGATGGAGGGAGGGAGGGAGGTAGGGAGAGAGAGATCACAAAACACTGTTCTGTGGGGATGGAGGGAGGGAGGGAGGTAGGGAGAGAGAGATCACAAAACACTGTTATGGGGGGATGGAGGGAGGGAGGGAGGTAGGGAGAGAGAGATCACAAAAAACTTTTCTGGGGGATGGAGGGAGGGAGGGAGGTAGGGAGAGAGAGATCACAATACACTGTTCTGGGGGGAGGGAGGGAGGGAGGTATGGAGAGAGAGATCACAAAACACTGTTCTGGGAGGATGGAGGGATGGAGGGAGGGTGGGAGAGAGAGAGAGAGGGAGGGAGGGAGGGAGGGAGGGAGGGAGGGAGGGAGGGAGGGGATCACAAAACACTGTTTTGGGGGGATGGAGGGATGGAGGGAGGTTTGGAGAGAGAGATCACAAAATAAAACACTGTTCTGGGGGATGGAGGGAGGGATGGAGGGAGGTAGGGAGAGAGAGATCACAAAACAAAACACTGTTCTGGGGGAGGGAGGGAAGTAGGGAGAGAGAGGTCACAAAACAAAACACTGTTCTGGGGGGATGGAGGGAGGGAGGGAGGGAGGGAGGGAGGGAGGGAGGGAGGGAGGGAGGGAGGGAGATCACAAAACAAATCACTGTTCTGGTGGGATGGAGGGAGGGAGGTAGGGAGAGAGAGATCACAAAACACTGTTCTTGGGGGATGGAGGGATGGAGGGAGGTAGGGAGAGAGAGATCACAAAACACTGTTCTGGGGGGATGGAGGGAGGTATGGAGAGAGAGATCACAAAACACTGTTCTGGGTGGATGGAGGGATGGAGGGAAGGTGGGAGAGAGAGAGAGAGAGAGGGAGGGAGGGAGGGAGGGGATCACAAAACACTGTTTTGGGGGGATGGAGGGATGGAGGGAGGTTTGGAGAGAGAGATCACAAAACACTGTTCTGGGGGGAGGGAGGGAGGGAGAGATCACAAAACACTGTTTTGGGGGGATGGAGGGAGGGAGGGAGGGAGGTAGGGAGAGAGAGAGATCACAAAACACTGTTCTGGGGGATGGAGGGAGGTAGGGAGGGAGGGATCACAAAACATTTTTCTGGGGGGATGGAGGGAGGGAGGTATGGAGAGAGAGATCACAAAACACTTTTCTGGGGGGATGGAGGGAGGGAGGGAGGTAGGGAGAGAGAGATCACAATACACTGTTCTTTGGGGAGGGAGGGAGGGAGGGATCACAAAATCCTGTTCTGGGGGAATGGAGGGAGGGAGGTAGGGAGAGAGAGATCACAAAATAAAACATTGTTCTGGGGGGATCACAAAACAAATCACTGTTCTGGTGGGATGGAGGGAGGGAGGTAGGGAGAGAGAGATCACAAAACACTGTTCTTGGGGGATGGAGGGATGGAGGGAGGTAGGGAGAGAGAGATCACAAAACACTGTTCTGGGGGGATGGAGGGAGGTATGGAGAGAGAGATCACAAAACACTGTTCTGGGAGGATGGAGGGATGGAGGGAAGGTGGGAGAGAGAGAGAGAGAGAGGGAGGGAGGGAGGGAGGGGATCACAAAACACTGTTTTGGGGGGATGGAGGGATGGAGGGAGGTTTGGAGAGAGAGATCACAAAACACTGTTCTGGGGGGAGGGAGGGAGGGAGAGATAACAAAACACTGTTTTGGGGGGATGGAGGGAGGGAGGGAGGGAGGTAGGGAGAGAGAGAGATCACAAAACACTGTTCTGGGGGATGGAGGGAGGTAGGGAGGGAGGGATCACAAAACACTTTTCTGGGGGGATGGAGGGAGGGAGGTATGGAGAGAGAGATCACAAAACACTTTTCTGGGGGGATGGAGGGAGGGAGGGAGGTAGGGAGAGAGAGATCACAATACACTGTTCTTTGGGGAGGGAGGGAGGGATCACAAAATCCTGTTCTGGGGGAATGGAGGGAGGGAGGTAGGGAGAGAGAGATCACAAAATAAAACATTGTTCTGGGGGGATGGAGGGAGGGAGGGAGGGAGGGAGATCACAAAACAAATCACTGTTCTGGTGGGATGGAGGGAGGGAGGTAGGGAGAGAGAGATCACAAAACACTGTTCTTGGGGGATGGAGGGATGGAGGGAGGTAGGGAGAGAGAGATCACAAAACACTGTTCTGGGGGGATGGAGGGAGGTATGGAGAGAGAGATCACAAAACACTGTTCTGGGAGGATGGAGGGATGGAGGGAAGGTGGGAGAGAGAGAGAGAGAGAGAGAGGGAGGGAGGGAGGGAGGGGATCACAAAACACTGTTTTGGGGGGATGGAGGGATGGAGGGAGGTTTGGAGAGAGAGATCACAAAACACTGTTCTGGGGGGAGGGAGGGAGGGAGAGATCACAAAACACTGTTTTGGGGGGATGGAGGGAGGGAGGGAGGGAGGTAGGGAGAGAGTGAGATCACAAAACACTGTTCTGGGGGATGGAGGGAGGTAGGGAGGGAGGGATCACAAAACACTTTTCTGGGGGGATGGAGGGAGGGAGGTATGGAGAGAGAGATCACAAAACACTTTTCTGGGGGGATGGAGGGAGGGAGGGAGGTAGGGAGAGAGAGATCACAATACACTGTTCTTTGGGGAGGGAGGGAGGGAGGGAGGGATCACAAAACCCTGTTCTGGGGGAATGGAGGGAGGGAGGTAGGGAGAGAGAGATCACAAAATAAAACATTGTTCTGGGGGGATGGAGGGAGGGACGGAGGGAGATCACAAAACAAAACACTTTTCTCGGGGGAGGGAGGAGTAGAGAGATCACAAAACACTGTTCTTTGGAGAGGGAGGGAGGGAGGGAGGGAGGGAGGGAGGGAGGGAGGGAGGGAGGGAGGGAGGTAGGGAGAGAGAGATCACAAAACACTGTTCTGTGGGGATGGAGGGAGGGAGGGAGGTAGGGAGAGAGAGATCACAAAACACTGTTCTGTGGGGATGGAGGGAGGGAGGGAGGTAGGGAGAGAGAGATCACAAAACACTGTTATGGGGGGATGGAGGGAGGGAGGGAGGTAGGGAGAGAGAGATCACAAAAAACTTTTCTGGGGGATGGAGCGAGGGAGGGAGGTAGGGAGAGAGAGATCACAATACACTGTTCTGGGGGGAGGGAGGGAGGGAGGTATGGAGAGAGAGATCACAAAACACTGTTCTGGGAGGATGGAGGGATGGAGGGAGGGTGGGAGAGAGAGAGAGAGGGAGGGAGGGAGGGAGGGAGGGAGGGAGGGAGGGAGGGAGGGAGGGAGGGAGGGAGGGAGGGGATCACAAAACACTGTTTTGGGGGGATGGAGGGATGGAGGGAGGTTTGGAGAGAGAGATCACAAAACACTGTTCTGGGTCGATGGAGGGAGGGAGGGAGGTAGGGAGAGAGAGATCACAAAACACTGTTCTGGGGGGAGGGAGGGAGGGAGAGATCACAAAACACTGTTTTGGGGGGATGGAGGGAGGGAGGGAGGTAGGGAGAGAGAGAGATCACAAAACACTGTTCTGGGGGATGGAGGGAGGTAGGGAGGGAGGGATCACAAAACACTTTTCTGGGGGGATGGAGGGAGGGAGGTATGGAGAGAGATCACAAAACACTTTTCTGGGGGGATGGAGGGAGGGAGGGAGGTAGAGAGAGAGAGATCACAATACACTGTTCTTTGGGGAGGGAGGGAGGGAGGGAGGGAGGGATCACAAAATCCTGTTCTGGGGGAATGGAGGGAGGGAGGTAGGGAGGGAGGGAGATCACAAAACAAAACACTTTTCTCGGGGAGGGAGGAGTAGAGAGATCACAAAACACTGTTCTTTGGAGAGAGAGAGGGAGGGAGGGAGGGAGGGAGGGAGGGAGGGAGGGAGGGAGGGAGGGAGGGAGGGAGGGAGGGAGGGAGGGAGGGGATCACAAAACACTGTTTTGGGGGGATGGAGGGATGGAGGGAGGTTTGGAGAGAGAGATCACAAAACACTGTTCTGGGTCGATGGAGGGAGGGAGGGAGGTAGGGAGAGAGAGATCACAAAACACTGTTCTGGGGGGAGGGAGGGAGGGAGAGATTACAAAACACTGTTTTGGGGGGATGGAGGGAGGGAGGGAGGTCGGGAGAGAGAGAGATCACAAAACACTGTTCTGGGGGATGGAGGGAGGTAGGGAGGGAGGGATCACAAAACACTTTTCTGGGGGGATGGAGGGAGGGAGGTATGGAGAGAGAGATCACAAAACACTTTTCTGGGGGGATGGAGGGAGGGAGGGAGGTAGGGAGAGAGAGATCACAATACACTGTTCTTTGGGGAGGGAGGGAGGGAGGGAGGGAGGGAGGGAGGGAGGGAGGGAGGGATCACAAAACCCTGTTCTGGGGGAATGGAGGGAGGGAGGTAGGGAGAGAGAGATCACAAAATAAAACATTGTTCTGGGGGGATGGAGGGAGGGAGGGAGATCACAAAACAAAACACTTTTCTCGGGGGAGGGAGGAGTAGAGAGATCACAAAACACTGTTCTTTGGAGAGGGAGGGAGGGAGGGAGGGAGGGAGCGATGGAGGGAGGTAGGGAGAGAGAGATCACAAAACACTGTTCTGTGGGGATGGAGGGAGGGAGGGAGGTAGGGAGAGAGAGATCACAATACACTGTTCTGGGGGGAGGGAGGGAGGGAGGTATGGAGAGAGAGATCACAAAACACTGTTCTGGGAGGATGGAGGGATGGAGGGAGGGTGGGAGAGAGAGAGAGAGGGAGGGAGGGAGGGAGGGAGGTAGGGAGGGAGGGAGGGAGGGGATCACAAAACACTGTTTTGGGGGATGGAGGGATGGAGGGAGGTTTGGAGAGAGAGATCACAAAACACTGTTCTGGGTCGATGGAGGGAGGGAGGGAGGTAGGGAGAGAGAGATCACAAAACACTGTTCTGGGGGGAGGGAGGGAGGGAGAGATCACAAAACACTGTTTTGGGGGGATGGAGGGAGGGAGGGAGGTAGGGAGAGAGAGAGATCACAAAACACTGTTCTGGGGGATGGAGGGAGGTAGGGAGGGAGGGATCACAAAACACTTTTCTGGGGGGATGGAGGGAGGGAGGTATGGAGAGAGAGATCACAAAACACTTTTCTGGGGGGATGGAGGGAGGGAGGGAGGTAGGGAGAGAGAGATCACAATACACTGTTCTTTGGGGAGGGAGGGAGGGAGGGAGGGAGGGATCACAAAATCCTGTTCTGGGGGAATGGAGGGAGGGAGGTAGGGAGAGAGAGATCACAAAATAAAACATTGTTCTGGGGGGATGGAGGGAGGGAGGGAGGGAGGGAGGGAGGGAGGGAGGGAGGGAGGGAGATCACAAAACAAAACACTTTTCTCGGGGAGGGAGGAGTAGAGAGATCACAAAACACTGTTCTTTGGAGAGAGAGAGGGAGGGAGGGAGGGAGGGAGGGAGGGAGGGAGGGAGGGAGGGAGGGAGGGGATCACAAAACACTGTTTTGGGGGGATGGAGGGATGGAGGGAGGTTTGGAGAGAGAGATCACAAAACACTGTTCTGGGTCGATGGAGGGAGGGAGGGAGGTAGGGAGAGAGAGATCACAAAACACTGTTCTGGGGGGAGGGAGGGAGGGAGAGATCACAAAACACTGTTTTGGGGGGATGGAGGGAGGGAGGGAGGTAGGGAGAGAGAGAGATCACAAAACACTGTTCTGGGGGATGGAGGGAGGTAGGGAGGGAGGGATCACAAAACACTTTTCTGGGGGGATGGAGGGAGGGAGGTATGGAGAGAGAGATCACAAAACACTTTTCTGGGGGGATGGAGCGAGGGAGGGAGGTAGGGAGAGAGAGATCACAATACACTGTTCTTTGGGGAGGGAGGGAGGGAGGGAGGGAGGGAGGGAGGGAGGGAGGGAGGGAGGGAGGGAGGGAGGGAGGGAGGGAGGGAGGGAGGGATCACAAAACCCTGTTCTGGGGGAATGGAGGGAGGTAGGGAGAGAGAGATCACAAAATAAAACATTGTTCTGGGGGGATGGAGGGAGGGAGGGAGGGAGATCACAAAACAAAACACTTTTCTCGGGGGAGGGAGGAGTAGAGAGATCACAAAACACTGTTCTTTGGAGAGGGAGGGAGGGAGGGAGGGAGGGAGGGATGGATGGAGGGAGGGAGGGAGGGAGGGAGGGAGGGAGGGAGGGATGGATGGATGGAGGGAGGGAGGGAGGGAGGGATGGAGGGAGGGAGGGAGGTAGGGAGAGAGAGATCACAAAACACTGTTCTGTGGGGATGGAGGGAGTGAGGGAGGTAGGGAGAGAGAGATCACAAAACACTGTTCTGTGGGGATGGAGGGAGGGAGGGAGGTAGGGAGAGAGAGATCACAAAACACTGTTATGGGGGGATGGAGGGAGGGAGGGAGGTAGGGAGAGAGAGATCACAAAATAAAACATTGTTCTGGGGGGATGGAGGGAGGGAGGGAGGGAGGGAGGGAGGGAGGGAGGGAGGGAGGGAGGGAGGGAGGGAGGGAGGGATAACAAAACAAAACACTGTTTTGGGGGGATGGAGGGAGGGAGGGAGGTAGGGAGAGAGAGATCACAAAACAAAACACTGTTCTGGTGGGATGGAGGGAGGGAGGTAGGGAGAGAGAGATCACAAAACACTGTTCTGGGAGGATGGATGGATGGAAGGAGGGAGATAGGGAGAGAGAGAGATCACAATACACTGTTCTGGGGGGAGGGAGGGAGGGAGGGAGGGAGGGAGGGAGGGAGGGAGGGAGGGATCACAAAACCCTGTTCTGGGGGAATGGAGGGAGGGAGGTAGGGAGAGAGAGATCACAAAATAAAACATTGTTCTGGGGGGATGGAGGGAGGGAGGGAGGGAGATGACAAAATAAAACACTTTTCTCGGGGGAGGGAGGAGTAGAGAGATCACAAAACACTGTTCTTTGGAGAGGGAGGGAGGGAGGGAGGGAGGGAGGGAGGGAGGGAGGGAGGGATGGATGGAGGGAGGGAGGGATGGAGGGAGGGAGGGAGGTAGGGAGAGAGAGATCACAAAACACTGTTCTGTGGGGATGGAGGGAGGGAGGGAGGTAGGGAGAGAGAGATCACAAAACACTGTTCTGTGGGGATGGAGGGAGGGAGGGAGGGAGGTAGGGAGAGAGAGATCACAAAACACTGTTATGGGGGGATGGAGGGAGGGAGGGAGAGAGAGAGATCACAAAAAACTTTTCTGGGGGATGGAGGGAGGGAGGGAGGTAGGGAGAGAGAGATCACAATACACTGTTCTGGGGGGAGGGAGGGAGGGAGGGAGGGAGGGAGGGAGGGAGGGAGGGAGGGAGGGAGGGAGGGATCACAAAACCCTGTTCTGGGGGAATGGAGGGAGGGAGGTAGGGAGAGAGAGATCACAAAATAAAACATTGTTCTGGGGGGATGGAGGGAGGGAGGGAGGGAGGGAGGGAGGGAGGGATAACAAAACAAAACACTGTTTTGGGGGGATGGAGGGAGGGAGGGAGGTAGGGAGAGAGAGATCACAAAACAAAACACTGTTCTGGTGGGATGGAGGGAGGGAGGTAGGGAGAGAGAGATCACAAAACACTGTTCTGGGAGGATGGATGGATGGAAGGAGGGAGATAGGGAGAGAGAGAGATCACAATACACTGTTCTGGGGGGAGGGAGGGAGGGAGGGAGGGAGGGAGGGAGGGAGGGAGGGAGGGAGGGAGGGAGGGATCACAAAACCCTGTTCTGGGGGGAGGGAGGGAGAGATCACAAAACACTGTTTTGGGGGGATGGAGGGAGGGAGGGAGGTAGGGAGAGAGAGATCACAAAATAAAACACTGTTCTGGGGGGATGGAGGGAGGGATGGAGGGAGGTAGGGAGAGAGAGAGATCACAAAACAAAACACTGTTTTGGAGGGATGGAGGGAGGGAGGGAGGTAGGGACAGAGAGATCACAAAACACTGTTCTGGGGGGAGGGAGGGAGGGAGGTAGGGAGAGAGAGATCACAAAATAAAACACTGTTCTGGGGGGATGGAGGGAGGGATGGAGGGAGGTAGGGAGAGAGATCACAAAACAAAACACTGTTCCGGGGGAGGGAGGGAAGTAGGGAGAGAGAGGTCACAAAACACTGTTCTGGGGGGATGGAGGGAGGGAGGGAGATATGGAGAGAGAGATCACAAAATACTTTTCTGGGGGGATGGAGGGAGGGAGGTGAGGGAGGTAGGGAGAGAGAGATCACAAAACACTGTTCTGTGGGGATGGAGGGAGGGAGGGAGGTAGGGAGAGAGAAATCACAATACACTGTTCTGGGGGGAGGGAGGGAGGGAGGGAGGGAGGGAGGGAGGGAGGGAGGGAGGGAGGGAGGGAGGGAGGGACAGAGGGAGGGAGGGAGGGAGGGAGGGAGGGAGGGAGGGAGGGAGGGAGGGAGGGAGGGAGGGATCACAAAACCCTGTTCTGGGGGGAGGGAGGGAGGGAGAGATCACAAAACACTGTTTTGGGGGGATGGAGGGAGGGAGGGAGGGAGGTAGGGAGAGAGAGAGATCACAAAACACTGTTCTGGGGGATGGAGGGAGGTAGGGAGGGAGGGATCACAAAACACTTTTCTGGGGGGATGGAGGGAGGGAGGTATAGAGAGAGAGATCACAAAACACTTTTCTGGGGGGATGGAGGGAGGGAGGGAGGTAGGGAGAGAGAGATCACAATACACTGTTCTTTGGGGAGGGAGGGAGGGAGGGAGGGAGGGAGGGAGGGAGGGAGGGAGGGAGGGAGGGAGGGAGGGAGGGATCACAAAACCCTGTTCTGGGGGAATGGAGGGAGGGAGGTAGGGAGAGAGAGATCACAAAATAAAACATTGTTCTGGGGGGATGGAGGGAGGGAGGGAGGGAGGGAGGGAGGGAGGGAGGGAGGGAGGGATAACAAAACAAAACACTGTTTTGGGGGGATGGAGGGAGGGAGGGAGGTAGGGAGAGAGAGATCACAAAACAAAACACTGTTCTGGTGGGATGGAGGGAGGGAGGTAGGGAGAGAGAGATCACAAAACACTGTTCTGGGAGGATGGATGGATGGAAGGAGGGAGATAGGGAGAGAGAGAGATCACAAAACACTGTTCTTGGGGGATGGAGGAACGGAGGGAGGTAGGGAGAGAGAGATCACAAAACACTGTTCTGGGGGGATGGAGGGAGGGAGGTATGGAGAGAGAAATCACAAAAAACTGTTCTAGTGGAATGGAGGGAGGGAGGTAGGGAGAGAGAGATCACAAAACACTGTTCTGGGAGGATGGATGGATGGAAGGAGGGAGATAGGGAGAGAGAGAGATCACAAAACACTGTTCTTGGGGGATGAACGGAGGGACGTAGATAGAGAGGGATCACAAAACACTGTTCTGGGGGGATGGAAGGAGGGAGGGAGGGAGGGAGGGAGGGAGGGAGGGAGGGAGGGAGGGAGGGAGGGAAGGATGGAGGGAGGGAGGTAGGGAGGGAGGGAGGGAGAGAGAGAGCACAATACACTGTTCTGGTGGGAGGGAGGGAGGGGGGGAGGGAGAGAGAGATCACAAAACAAAACACTGTTCTCGGGGGATGGAGGGAGGGAGGGAGGTAGGGAGAGAGAGAGATCACAAAACACTGTTTTTGGGGGATGTAGGGATGGAGGGAGGGAGGGAGGGAGGGAGAGAGAGAGAGAGAGAGGGAGGGAGGGAGGGAGGGAGGGAGGGAGGGAGGGAGGGAGGGAGGGAGGGAGGGAGGGAGGGAGGGAGGGAGGGAGAGATCACAAAACACTGTTCTGGGGGGATGGAGGGAGGGAGGTATGGAGAGAGAAATCACAAAAAACTGTTCTAGTGGGATGGAGGGAGGGACGTAGATAGAGAGGGATCACAAAACACTGTTCTGGGGGATGGAAGGAGGGAGGGAGGGAGGGAGGTAGGGAGGGAGGGAGGGAGAGAGAGAGCACAATACACTGTTCTGGGGGGAGGGAGGGAGGGAGGGAGAGAGAGATCACAAAACAAAACACTGTTCTCGGGGGATGGAGGGAGGGAGGGAGGTAGGGAGAGAGAGAGATCACAAAACACTGTTTTTGGGGGATGTAGGGATGGAGGGAGGGAGGTAGAGAGAGAGAGAGAGAGGGAGGGAGGGAGGGAGGGAGGGAGGGAGGGAGGGAGGGAGGGAGGGAGGGAGGCAGGGAGGGAGGGAGGGAGGGAGGGAGGGAGGGAGAGAGAGATCACAAAACACTGTTCTGGGGGGATGGAGGGAGGGAGGTATGGAGAGAGAAATCACAAAAAACTGTTCTAGTGGGATGGAGGGAGGGACGTAGATAGAGAGGGATCACAAAACACTGTTCTGGGGGGATGGAAGGAGGGAGGGAGGGAGGGAGGGAGGGATGGAGGGAGGGAGGGAGGGAGGGAGGGAGGGAGGGAGGGAGGGAGGGAGGGAGGGAGGAAGGGAGGGAGGGAGGGAGAGAGAGAGCACAATACACTGTTCTGGGGGGAGGGAGGGAGGGAGGGAGAGAGAGATCACAAAACAAAACACTGTTCTCGGGGGATGGAGGGAGGGAGGGAGGTAGGGAGAGAGAGAGATCACAAAACACTGTTTTTGGGGGATGTAGGGATGGAGGGAGGGAGGGAGAGAGAGAGAGAGGGAGGGAGGGAGGGAGGGAGGGAGGGAGGGATCACAAAAAATATTACTTTTCTGGTGGGATGGAGGGAGGGAGGTAGGGAGAGAGAGATCACAAAACACTGTTCTTGGGAGATGGAGGGATGGAGGGAGGTAGGGAGAGAGAGATCACAAAAAACTGTTCTGGGGGGATGGAGGGAGGGAGGTATGGAGAGAGAGATCACAAAACACTGTTCCTGGAGGATAGAGGGAGGGAGGGAGGGAGGTAGGGAGAGAGAGAGATCACAAAACACTGTTCTTGGGGGATGGAGGGATGGAGGGAGGGAGGGGAGAGAGAGAGAGAGAGAGAGAGAGAGAGAGAGAGAGAGAGAGAGAGAGAGAGAGAGAGGGAGGGAGGGAGGGAGGGAGGGAGGGAGGGAGGGAGGGAGGGAGGGAGGGGATCACAAAACACTGTTTTGGGGGGATGGAGGGATGGAGGGAGGTTTGGAGAGAGAGATCACAAAACACTGTTCTGGGTCGATGGAGGGAGGAAGGGAGGTAGGGAGAGAGAGAGAGATCACAAAACACTGTTCTGGGGGGAGGGAGGGAGGGAGAGATCACAAAACACTGTTTTGGGGGATGGAGGGAGGGAGGGAGGTAGGGAGAGAGAGAGATCACAAAACACTGTTCTGGGGGATGGAGGGAGGTAGGGAGGGAGGGATCACAAAACACTTTTCTGGGGGGATGGAGGGAGGGAGGTATGGAGAGAGAGATCACAAAACACTTTTCTGGGGGGATGGAGGGAGGGAGGGAGGTAGGGAGAGAGAGATCACAATACACTGTTCTTTGGGGAGGGAGGGAGGGAGGGAGGGAGGGAGGGAGGGAGGGAGGGAGGGAGGGAGGGAGGGAGGGAGGGAGGGAGGGAGGGATAACAAAACAAAACACTGTTTTGGGGGGATGGAGGGAGGGAGGGAGGTAGGGAGAGAGAGATCACAAAACAAAACACTGTTCTGGTGGGATGGAGGGAGGGAGGTAGGGAGAGAGAGATCACAAAACACTGTTCTGGGAGGATGGATGGATGGAAGGAGGGAGATAGGGAGAGGGAGAGATCACAAAACACTGTTCTTGGGGGATGGAGGAATGGAGGGAGGTAGGGAGAGAGAGATCACAAAACACTGTTCTGGGGGGATGGAGGGAGGGAGGTATGGAGAGAGAAATCACAAAAAACTGTTCTAGTGGGATGGAGGGAGGGACGTAGAAAGAGAGGGATCACAAAACACTGTTCTGGGGGATGGAAGGAGGGAGGGAGGGAGGTAGGGAGGTAGGGAGGGAGGGAGAGAGAGAGCACAATACACTGTTCTGGGGGGAGGGAGGGAGGGAGGGAGGGAGGGAGGGAGGGAGGGAGGGAGGGAGGGAGGGAGGGAGGGAGGGATCACAAAACTCTGTTCTGGGGGAATGGATGGAGGGAGGTAGGGAGAGAGAGATCACAAAACAAAACACTGTTCTGGGGGAGGGAGGGAAGTAGGGAGAGAGAGGTCACAAAACAAAACACTGTTCTGGGGGGATGGAGGGAGGGAGGGAGGGAGGGAGGGAGGGAGGGAGGGAGGGAGGGAGGGAGGGAGGGAGGGAGGGAGGGATCACAAAACTCTGTTCTGGGGGAATGGAGGGAGGGAGGTAGGGAGAGAGAGATCACAAAACAAAACACTGTTCTGGGGGAGGGAGGGAAGTAGGGAGAGAGAGGTCACAAAACAAAACACTGTTCTGGGGGGATGGAGGGAGGGAGGGAGGGAGGGAGGGAGGGAGGGAGGGAGGGAGGGAGGGAGGGAGGGAGGGAGGGAGGGAGGGAGGGAGGGAGGGAGGGAGGGAGGGAGGGAGATCACAAAACAAAACACTTTTCTTGGGGGAGGGAGGGGTAGAGAGATCACAAAACACTGTTCTGGGGGGAGGGAGGGAGGGATCACAAAACAAAACACTGTTCTGGGGGGATGGGGGGAGGGAGGGAGGTAGGGAGAGAGATCACAAAACACTGTTCTGGGGGGATGGAGGGAGGGAAGTAGGGAGAGAGAGATCACAAAACAAAACAATGTTCTGGGGGGATGGAGGGAGGGAGGGAGGTAGGGAGAGAGAGCAAAAAACACTGTTCTGGGGGGATGGAGTGAGGGAAGGAGGGAAGGAGGGAAGTAGGGAGAGAGAGAGATCACAGAACACTGTTCTGGAGGGAGGGAGGGAGGGAGGGAGGGAGGGAGGGAGGGAGGGAGGGAGGGAGGGAGGGAGGGAGGGAGGGAGGGAGGGATAACAAAACAAAACACTGTTTTGGGGTGATGGAGGGAGGTAGGGAGAGAGAGATCACAAAACACTGTTATTGGGGGATGGAGGGAGGTAGGGAGAGAGAGATCACAAAACAAAACACTGTTCTCGGGGGATGGAGGGAGGGAGGGAGGTATGGAGAGAGAGAGATCACAAAACACTGTTCTTGGGGGATGGAGGGATGGAGGGAGGGAGGGAGAGATAGAGAGAGAGAGAGGGAGGGAGGGATGGAGGGAGGGAGGGAGGGAGGGAGGGAGGGAGGGAGGGAGGGAGGGAGGGAGGGAGGGAGGGAGGGAGGGAGGGAGGGAGGGAGGGAGGGAGAGATCACAAAACAAATCACTGTTCTGGTGGGATGGAGGGAGGGAGGTAGGGAGAGAGAGATCACAAAACACTGTTCTTGGGGGATGGAGGGATGGAGGGAGGTAGGGAGAGAGAGATCACAAAACACTGTTCTGGGAGGATGGAGGGATGGAGGGAGGGTGGGAGAGAGAGAGAGAGAGAGGGAGGGAGGGAGGGAGGGAGGGAGGGAGGGAGGGAGGGAGGGAGGGAGGGGGATCACAAAACACTGTTTTGGGGGGATGGAGGGATTCAGGGAGGTTTGGAGAGAGAGATCACAAAACACTGTTCTGGGTCGATGGAGGGAGGGAGGGAGGTAGGGAGAGAGAGATCACAAAACACTGTTCTGGGGGGAGGGAGGGAGAGATCACAAAACACTGTTTTGGGGGGATGGAGGGAGGGAGGGAGGGAGGTAGGGAGAGAGAGAGATCACAAAACACTGTTCTGGGGGATGGAGGGAGGTAGGGAGGGAGGGATCACAAAACACTTTTCTGGGGGGATGGAGGGAGGGAGGTATGGAGAGAGAGATCACAAAACACTTTTCTGGGGGGATGGAGGGAGGGAGGGAGGTAGGGAGAGAGAGATCACAATACACTGTTCTTTGGGGAGGGAGGGAGGGAGGGAGGTAGGGAGGGAGAGATCACAAAACACTGTTCTGTGGGGATGGAGGGAGGGAGGGAGGTAGGGAGAGAGAGATCACAAAACACTGTTCTGTGGGGATGGATGGAGGGAGGGAGGTAGGGAGAGAGAGATCACAAAACCCTGTTCTGGGGTAATGGAGCGAGGGAGGTAGGGAGAGAGAGATCACAAAATAAAACATTGTTCTGGGGGATGGAGGGAGGGAGGGAGGGAGATCACAAAACAAAACACTTTTCTCGGGGGAGGGAGGAGTAGAGAGATCACAAAACACTGCTCTTTGGAGAGAGAGAGAGAGAGAGGGAGGGAGGGAGGGAGGGAGGGAGGGAGGGAGGGAGGGATGGAGGGAGGGAGGGAGGGAGGGATGGAGGGAGGGAGGGAGGTAGGGAGAGAGAGATCACAAAACACTGTTCTGTGGGGATGGAGGGAGGGAGGGAGGTAGGGAGAGAGAGATCACAAAACACTGTTCTGTGGGGATGGATGGAGGGAGGGAGGTAGGGAGAGAGAGATCACAAAACACTGTTATGGGGGGATGGAGGGAGGGAGGGAGGTAGGGAGAGAGAGATCACAATACACTGTTCTGGGGGGAGGGAGGGAGGGAGGGAGGGAGGGAGGGAGGGAGGGAGGGAGGGAGGGAGGGAGGGAGGGAGGGAGGGAGGGAGGGAGGGAGGGAGGGAGGGAGGGACTGATCACAAAACCCTGTTCTGGGGGAATGGAGGGAGGGAGGTAGGGAGAGAGAGATCACAAAATAAAACACTGTTCTGGGGGGAAGGAGGGAGGGATGGAGGGAGGTAGGGAGAGAGAGATCACAAAACAAAACACTGTTTTGGAGGGATGGAGGGAGGGAGGGAGGTAGGGACAGAGAGATCACAAAACACTGTTCTGGGGGGAGGGAGGGAGGGAGGTAGGGAGAGAGAGATCAAAAAATAAAACACTGTTCTGGGGGGATGGAGGGAGGGATGGAGGGAGGTAGGGAGAGAGAGATAACAAAACAAAACACTGTTCTGGGGGAGGGAGGGAAGTAGGGAGAGAGAGGTCACAAAACACTGTTCTGGGGGGATGGAGGGAGGGAGGGAGGTATGGAGAGAGAGATCACAAAATACTTTTCTGGGGGGATGGAGGGAGGGAGGTGAGGGAGGTATGGAGAGAGAGATCACAAAACACTGTTCTGTGGGGATGGAGGGAGGGAGGGACGTAGGGAGAGAGAGATCACAATACACTGTTCTGGGGGAGGGAGGGAGGGAGGGAGGGAGGGAGGGAGGGAGGGAGGGAGGGAGGGAGGGAGGGAGGGAGGGAGGGATCACAAAACCCTGTTCTGGGGGAATGGAGGGAGGGAGGCAGGGAGTGAGTGATCACAAAATAAAACACTGTTCTGGGGGGATGGAGGGAGGGATGGAGGGAGGTAGGGAGAGAGAGATCACAAAACAAAACACTGTTTTGGAGGGATGGAGGGAGGGAGGGAGGGAGGGACAGAGAGATCACAAAACACTGTTCTGGGGGAGGGAGGGAGGGAGGGAGGGAGGGAGGGAGGGATCACAAAACCCTGTTCTGGGGGAATGGAGAGAGGGAGGTAGGGAGAGAGAGATCACAAAATAAAACACTGTTCTGGGGGGATGGAGGGAGGGATGGAGGGAGAGAGAGATCACAAAACAATGTTCTGGGGGGATGGAGGGAGGTAGGGAGAGAGAGATCACAAAACAAAACACTGTTTTGGGGGGATGGAGGGAGGTAGGGAGAGAGAGATCACAAAACAAAACACTGTTCTGGTGGGATGGAGGGAGGGAGGTAGGGAGAAAGAGATCACAAAACACTGTTCTGGGGGGATTGATGTAGGGAGAGAGCGAGGGAGGGAGGGAGGGAGGGAGGGAGGGAGGGAGGGAGGGAGGGAGGGAGGGAGGGAGGGATGGAGGGAGTGAGGGAGGTAGGGAGAGAGAGATCACAAAACACTGTTCTGTGGGGATGGAAGGAGGGAGGGAGGTAGGGAGAGAGAGATCACAAAACACTGTTCTGTGGGGATGGAGGGAGGGAGGGAGGTAAGGAGAGAGAGATCACAAAACACTGTTATGGGGGGATGGAGAGAGGGAGGGAGGGAGGGAGAGAGAGATCACAAAAAACTTTTCTGGGGGATGGAGGGAGGGAGGGAGGTAGGGAGAGAGAGATCACAAAATACTGTTCTGTGGGGATGGAGGGAGGGAGGGAGGTAGGGAGAGAGAGATCACAATACACTGTTCTGGGGGGAGGGAGGGAGGGAGGGAGGGAGGGAGGGAGGGAGGGAGGGAGGGAGGGAGTGATCCCAAAACCCTGTTCTGGGGGAATGGAGGGAGGGAGGTAGGGAGAGAGAGATCACAAAATAAAACACTGTTCTGGGGGGATGGAGGGAGGGATGGAGGGAGGTAGGGAGAGAGAGAGATCACAAAACAAAACACTGTTTTGGAGGGATGGAGGGAGGGAGGGAGGTAGGGACAGAGAGATCACAAAACACTGTTCTGGGGGGAGGGAGGGAGGGAGGGAGGGAGGGAGGGAGGGAGGGAGGGATGGAGGGAGGGAGGGAGGGAGGGAGGGAGGGAGGGAGGGATGGAGGGAGGGAGGGAGTGAGGGAGGGAGGGAGGGATCACAAAACCCTGTTCTGGGGGAATGGAGGGAGGGAGGTAGGGAGAGAGAGATCACAAAATAAAACACTGTTCTGGGGGGATGGAGGGAGGGATGGAGGGAGGTAGGGAGAGAGAGATAACAAAACAAAACACTGTTCTGGGGGAGGGAGGGAAGTAGGGAGAGAGAGGTCACAAAACACTGTTCTGGGGGGATGGAGGGAGGGAGGGAGGTATGGAGAGAGAGATCACAAAATACTTTTCTGGGGGGATGGAGGGAGGGAGGTGAGGGAGGTAGGGAGAGAGAGATCACAAAACACTGTTCTGTGGGGATGGAGGGAGGGAGGGAGGGAGGGAGAGAGAGATCACAATACACTGTTCTGGGGGGAGGGAGGGAGGGAGGGAGGGAGGGAGGGAGGGAGGGAGGGAGGGAGGGAGGGAGGGAGAGAGAGAGAGAGAGAGAGAGAGAGAGAGAGGGAGGGAGGGAGGGAGGGAGGGAGGGAGGGAGGGAGGGAGGGAGGGAGGGAGGTAGGGAGGGAGGGAGGTACGGAGGTAGGGAGAGAGAGATCACAAAACACTGTTCTGTGGGGATGGAGGGAGGGAGGGAGGTAGGGAGAGAGAGATCACAAAACACTGTTCTGTGGGGATGGAGGGAGGGAGGGAGGTAGGGAGAGAGAGATCACAAAACACTGTTCTGGGGGGATGGAGGGAGGGAGGGAGGTAGGGAGAGAGAGATCACAAAAAACTTTTCTGGGGGATGGAGGGAGGGAGGGAGGTAGGGAGAGAGAGATCACAAAATACTGTTCTGTGGGGATGGAGGGAGGGAGGGAGGTAGGGAGAGAGAGATCACAAAAAACTTTTCTGGGGGATGGAGGGAGGGAGGGAGGTAGGGAGGGGGTGATCACAAAACCCTGTTCTGGGGGAATGGAGGGAGGGAGGTAGGGAGAGAGAGATCACAAAATAAAACACTGTTCTGGGGGGATGGAGGGAGGGATGGAGGGAGGTAGGGAGAGAGAGAGATCACAAAACAAAACACTGTTTTGGAGGGATGGAGGGAGGGAGGGAGGTAGGGACAGAGAGATCACAAAACACTGTTCTGGGGGGAGGGAGGGAGGGAGGGAGGGAGGGAGGGAGGGAGGGAGGGAGGGAGGGAGGGAGGGAGGGAGGGAGGGAGGGAGGGAGGGAGGGAGGGGGAGAGAGAGAGAGAGAGAGAGAGAGGGAGGGAGGGAGGGAGAGATCACAAAACAAAACACTGTTCTGGTGGGATGGAGGGAGGGAGGTAGGGAGAAAGAGATCACAAAACACTGTTCTGGGGGGATGGATGTAGGGAGAGAGCGAGGGAGGGAGGGAGGGAGGGAGGGATGGAGGGAGTGAGGGAGGTAGGGAGAGAGAGATCACAAAACACTGTTCTGTGGGGATGGAGGGAGGGAGGGAGGTAGGGAGAGAGAGATCACAATACACTGTTCTGGGGGGAGGGAGGGAGGGAGGGAGGTGGGGAGAGAGAGATCACAAAAAACTTTTCTGGGGGATGGAGGGAGGGAGGGAGGTAGGGAGAGAGAGATCACAAAATACTGTTCTGTGGGGATGGAGGGAGGGAGGGAGGGAGGGAGGGAGGGAGGGAGGGAGGGAGGGAGGGAGGGAGAGATCACAAAACACTGTTCTGGGGGGAGGGAGGGAGGGAGAGATCACAAAACACTGTTTTGGGGGGATGGAGGGAGGGAGGGAGGGAGGTAGGGAGCGAGAGAGATCACAAAACACTGTTCTGGGGAATGGAGGGAGGTAGGGAGGGAGGGATCACAAAACACTTTTCTGGGGGGATGGAGGGAGGGAGGTATGGAGAGAGAGATCACAAAACACTTTTCTGGGGGGATGGAGGGAGGGGGGAGGTAGGGAGAGAGAGATCACAAAACACTGTTCTGGGGGGAGGGAGGGAGGGAGAGATCACAAAACACTGTTTTGGGGGGATGGAGGGAGGGAGGGAGGGAGGTAGGGAGAGAGAGAGATCACAAAACACTGTTCTGGGGGATGGAGGGAGGTAGGGAGGGAGGGATCACAAAACACTTTTCTGGGGGGATGGAGGGAGGGAGGTATGGAGAGAGAGATCACAAAACACTTTTCTGGGGGGATGGAGGGAGGGAGGGAGGTAGGGAGAGAGAGATCACAATACACTGTTCTTTGGGGAGGGAGGGAGGGAGGGAGGGAGGGAGGGAGGGAGGGAGGGAGGGAGGGAGGGAGGGAGAGAGAGATCACAAAACACTGTTCTGTGGGGATGGAGGGAGGGAGGGAGGTAGGGAGAGAGAGATCACAAAACACTGTTCTGTGGGGATGGATGGAGGGAGGGAGGTAGGGAGAGAGAGATCACAAAACCCTGTTCTGGGGTAATGGAGCGAGGGAGGTAGGGAGAGAGAGATCACAAAATAAAACATTGTTCTGGGGGATGGAGGGAGGGAGGGAGGGAGATCACAAAACAAAACACTTTTCTCGGGGGAGGGAGGAGTAGAGAGATCACAAAACACTGCTCTTTGGAGAGAGAGAGAGAGAGAGGGAGGGAGGGAGGGAGGGAGGGAGGGAGGGAGGGAGGGAGGGAGGGAGGGAGGGATGGAGGGAGGGAGGGAGGGAGGTAGGGAGAGAGAGATCACAAAACACTGTTCTGTGGGGATGGAGGGAGGGAGGGAGGTAGGGAGAGAGAGATCACAAAACACTGTTCTGTGGGGATGGATGGAGGGAGGGAGGTAGGGAGAGAGAGATCACAAAACACTGTTATGGGGGGATGGAGGGAGGGAGGGAGGTAGGGAGAGAGAGATCACAATACACTGTTCTGGGGGGAGGGAGGGAGGGAG